>NC_140488.1:77598347-78798347 GCF_964271855.1 Acomys minous | reverse complement strand
TCAGTGCCAAGTATAGGAAACATCCTAATGAATTATTGAACAAAGAGGCTCCAAGGTCACCCAAAATAACACAGGTGATTGCCATTGCTCTCGTTTGTCCATTGAAACTAGATGGTAAGCCGGGCGGTGGTGGCGCACGCCTTTAATCCCAGCACTCGGGAGGCAGAGGCAGGCGGATAGCTGTGAGTTCAAGGCCAGCCTGGTCTACAAAGTTAGTCCAGGATAGTCAAGGCTACACAGAGAGACCTTGTCTCGAAAAAACAAAAACAAAAAAAAAAAAAAAAAGAAACTAGATGGTAAGACAGAATGCACTTTCATTTTTAGACACAGAGAATTCAAGCTGAAAATGGCTTGAAAACTTACTCCATGCTAACCAGAGCTCACTGTACTTTAAGGGGCTATGCTGGCTGCTGGGGAAAGCCATCAGTAGTGTTTCCCAGTGTTGAAAACTACATGATATAATACTTATCTACCAGTTGATACATGCTCTCTGGTGCAATAGTTGCCTGAAGGTTATGGGGTAACCAATCATTTTGGGACCTGTTATACAAAAAGGTTAAAATGCCATGATTGAAGTGGCCAGAGGCCCTACAGCAGAGCCTTCTATTACTGTCTGGCTAATTGAATACGCTGTCAGACTGGCTAAAAATATTTATATTTATATTTATATTTATATTTATATTTATATTTATATTTATATTTATATGCAGATAAATGCTGCCTGAACCTTGGCAGAAGTTTCTCTCTGATATGACTAGTAGTTGATTCAAAGATTCAGTCAATGAACTGAATGTAGGTGACTGCTCAGCTCTAAAGTAACATCATTCCTAAGATTTAGGGAACATTGCAAAAGAGGAGGTCAAAAAATATGTCAGAGTAAGAAGATGGAGGAATGTCATCTGAATATAACATGGCCATTGCCCTAATGAACTCACTGTAGCTATGCTTACCAGCAAAATATCAAGCAATCAGTGTCAGTCAGTATTCCAGCAGGCAACACTAATTGGACTCAATGGTTTACAAAAGTAAAAGAAGAGGACAAGAAGTGGAGAGGATATTTTGTGGGTGACTGGAAGGAGTGGGTAGGAGAAATTGAGGCTATATAAGACCAATATTATTTACATTTCAGAATTTCTCAAAGAATAAATAAAATATACTTTATTAAAGAAAGAAAATAAATTGTAAAAATATTTTTAAAAGAGTTTTTGCTATGATCACATGGGATTTATCCCAGAACACAAGAAAGTTTAATATATACAGGTCAATAAACATAAACATCTTGAAGGATAAAAGAATAACTTTATCTCAGTAGATACAGAGAATGAAACTGGTGAAGTGGGGTACTCTTTACTGAGAAAAATGCTGAAAAAATTTATGTATATAGAGACTATAACAGCATAAATAAGGTCATTTTTAATAAACATAAGGTTGCATTAAGCTGAACAGAAAAAAAGTTTAAAGTTTTTGAGGATCCAAAATAAGGCAGTATATCCACTTTCATCACTTAACAATGTTTATATTAAAATAGAATTGCATTACTGTCTATCCTCCTTTTGCCATGTCAAGCTCCTCCCAGCTAACTTTACTCAAACCCTTCCATGCACCCACTCTCAAGTTGATGCATTCTTTTTCTGTGATTATTTTTGCACAATATATGTGTGGGTATATGGGTCTATTTTTGTTATTTTATGTAAATAGTTGCAGGACTAACCACTGTGCATTGAAAAAATAAGAAAGCTCATCCCTGGAAGAAGTTAATTCTCCTTCTCACAGAAGCTGTTAATTGCATATAGTTATTTGTCTAAGATTGGGACAGCATTGAAAAATTTCCCTGTCACATAAATTTATTCATTGATATTGTCATTGTTCAAGTCTTATTTATACAGTGATCCCTAGGAGGACTGTTCTGAGGTAACTTCCTGATACTCTGGCTCTTAAGATTTTTCCACCCCTTTTTTATGGTACTTCCCAAGCTATAGATGCAGGAGCTGTGAAATAGATGTATCCACTGGGGCTTGGCTTTATACAGTCTATTGATCTCTGCATTGTACCAAATTGTGGTTTTCTGTTATGCTCTTCATTTGCTGCAAGAAAGTCTTCTTTGACTAGAAGTTGTAGCTTCATGTTTCTGTGGTGTAAGGATGAGATTTAGAATCAATAAAAGCGTTTACATGTTAGTTGTTTAAAACATGACATTTTCTTTTTTGTGTTTTTTAACTTTTTTATTTACTATAATTTATTTATTCTCCAATTGTTATCCCATCACTCTTATCTTTCCATTCCAATCATCCCTTCTTCTTCTGCCCTATTCCCCTCCCCTAGACCTCTGACAGAAGGGGACCTCCTCCCCCACCATATGACTCCAGCATATCAAGTCTCATCCATATAGCCTGTATCTCTTTCTTCTCTGTGCCTACCAGGCCTCCCCACCAAGGGGAAGTGGTCAAATAGGGGGCACCAGAGTTCATGTCAGAAGCAGTCCCTACTCTCCCCACAGCCATGGAGAATGAACTGTCCACTGGATAGATCTGAACAAGGGGTCTAGGTCTACTTCATGCATTGTCCTTGGTTGGTGCAAGAGTTTGTGTAAGTCCCCTGTGTCCAGCTTGTCCCCTGTGAGGTTCCTGAACCCTTGAGGTCCTTCCATTCCTCTATTCTTCCATACCACTTTCAGCCCTCTACCTGGAGTCCAGCATCAAGTCCTAGCTGTTCTGATCACCGCCTATTAGGTCTCATCAGAATTGCCTGCCTCCTCTTCCTCTGTGTGCCCACAAGACTACCTTGCCAAGGGGTGGTGATCAAATCATTGGACACCAGAGTTCATTTCAGAGACAGTCAGGTAAATGAATAGACCTTGAAATATTACATAGAGTGAGATAACATAGACCCAGAAATATAAAGACTGCTTGATTTCTCTTATCTGTATTTCTTAGCTCCAAATTCTCAGAGGTTAATATACATCATGGACTAAACACAGAAACAAGGAGAGTATAAAGAGGACATAGTTTGTAGGGGAGCTTTGGAGGGAATTATCAGAGTACAGGTGATATGAAGTGGGAAATGACAAAACATGGAGGTTGCTCAAACTGAGGAAGAAAGAGGCCAATATCAGAAGCTGGAGGGACAAGGGACACGTAACTTCAAAGTTGTTTGATAAGGCCTAAAGATATTATATTATTTCATATTTATCTAAATTTATGCCCAATAGATGAAAGAGAGAGAGAGAGAGAGAGAGAGAGAGAGAGAGAGAGAGAGAGAGAGAGAGAGAGAGAGAGAAGGAAAGTTAAGCCACTTGGTTGACCATGTTACTTACAATCACAGACTAACAAGAACACTAGTACAGCTTAGGAGGAACCTTCCTTTCAAAGTGTTCATCTGGATAGTTTAAGTGTCTCCTCAAACAATATAGGTGATCAATGTAAGGCCTTGATTGCCTCTCAAGGGTTGAGGGTGGTCCCACACACGTAGAACAGAGAACTCAGATAATTCAAGCTAGAACTGACCTCAAAGCAGTTTTAAGCATTTGTACTCAGCTACAACAGCTATGAAACACAATGGCCAGCATGGCAAGATATGCAGAAAATGCAGCAAATGGCATTTATATGTCAGTGGCGTGTTTTTTGACCTCCACATGTTCACCGCAGAAAGCACTATCGGTCAGTGAACAACTTATTTGAGGTAGTTTTGTTGTTTTACCAGGTGGATCCTACAGATTGAATTCAGGTAATCAGGCTTGGAATTAAGCATTTTTACCCACTAATCAGTCTTGCTGACCCAACACAATCTCTTAAATAAATGGCAGATGTCCATATGCAAAAGACATATATCACTCACCAGTTTTCACCTCATTAGGTTTAAAAATTAAAGAAATAAACTTGAAGTATAAAACTTCTGAAAGAAAATAGGGAAGTATAGGCTCAATTTTCTTAACAAATATATTTTATTATGAATTTCTTAACTGAGCGTATGTCACTTATAACCTGACTAACCTAAATGATAGGAAAAGGAGATTAAAGAATAAAATAACAAAACCTTAAGGGTAACAGTTCCGAGGAACGATTCTCCTGGCGTAATCAGCAGAATTTCTTTTGTTGGAACCTGGAGTAATAAGAACCCTGAACCTCAGCCAGAGCTAGGAGCCCAGAAGCCTTCCCTCCAGTGGTTCTCTCTAGGAGCTTCTCAAAGTTGAGTGATGAACAGCTAAAATTACCCCAAGTCTCCAAAGGCCTTGCCTCCTGTTTTTGGCTCACTTATATATCTCCTCCCAGAGTCTGTTCACGGATCTTTTCAGCTGGCAACAATCAAGCTCCCGCATGAGGTGGTTTGTCTTCTAGTGGGTTAACATCACCTGTTCTCTCACAAGACCATTCCCCATCCCACACTTGGGATCATAACAAAAACAAGGTTATCTCTCCTTCAGGGAAGCACTATTAGAGTGGGCAATTATATTTCTGAATATGAATCAAAAGCAAAAATTATGAATGTGATTATAACAAGTCAAAGAAGAAATATATCTGTTCAAAGGGGAGGATACACTTGAAAGAGTGAAGATAAAACCTATATAAAAAGAAATTATGTGAAAAATATAAATCTGACAATAAGTTGATATCTAGATATATATGCAGCTCCAAAAATTCAGTAGTAAAAACAAAACTATAAAAAAATTCACAAAACAAATAGCCCGATTAAAAAGTACAATAGAAATAAACAGGCATTTCTCAAGAAAATATATGCAAATTACTACCAAATCTCTGTAAAAATATAAAATATCACTAATTATTATGGAAAGGCAAATAAAATCTAAAGCAAGATATCCAAACCTTATGGTAGTCTCAATGGATGGTTTTGTTTAGTTGGTTTTTTTGTTTTCTGAGATAGGGTTTC
Organism: Acomys minous; assembly: GCF_964271855.1. Lineage (NCBI taxonomy): Eukaryota > Metazoa > Chordata > Mammalia > Rodentia > Muridae > Acomys > Acomys minous. Next base: position 78,793,463 of record NC_140488.1, on the reverse strand, counting down.
CCTATGTATTTTTGGCTGTCCTGCACTCACTTTGTAGACCAGGCTGGCCTCAAACACACAAAGATCTGCCTGCCTCTGCCTCCCACAGTGTTGAGGTCAAAAGCACGTACAACCATGCCTAGCTCCAATAGATACTTTTTAAAACAGTTAACGATAAAAAGTTCTGGTAAAAAAAGCATGAAGGAACGAGGACCTTTGAAAAATGTTGATGGGAATGATAAAGTAGTATATGGTGTCTATGAAAAAGATAATGGAGCCTCCTCTATAAACTAAAAGTAAGGGTACTGTGGTCAATCAATATTATTGCTGAGTATATGTGCAAAGGAAACAAAATAAGAATGCTAAAGACATATGTGCAGTCTTTGTTTCTGCCTCACTATTAATAATAGCTAAAGAACTACAAACAGCCTAAGTGAACATAAGCTGATAGATGGATAGGTGGATGGATTGATGAAGAAAATGCATTATATTTACACAACAGAATAAAACTCATTTATAAAATGAATGAAAGGCTATCCTTTGACATAACACGAATGGACCTGGAGATCACTATATTCGAAAACAATGTGACCAAAGGATCAATGATACTGTCTTCTGTATATTACATGGAATGTGTATCCATGTAATCTAAAAAGTGTGATCTTTTAAGCAAGACATGTACAATGATAATACCAGTTGGTATGTCATTATACATGAAAGAAATTTCAAAAAATTTCACCTCTAAATGAAGAGCTTTCAGCAATTAATGGTTACTGAGATGAGGAGAATTAGTTTTCTTTAAGGCTAAGTTCCTTGATAAGTTATCTGATTCCATATGGTCATCCCTAAATACATACACATACAGGTACATACACATACAGGTATATATACATACATATACATGTACAAGCAACTCTCAATTGACTCAGTTTGTGAAAATCATAGAGCAATAATAATTAAATAGCAGGTTATCTGTTTGAAAGGAGAGTGTGGGATTTGTGGGAGGAGTGGTATCGAAGAGGGGCATCATATAAATATAGTATTCAGGTATGAAATTAAAAAATAAATAAAAATAAAATAAAAATTAAAACAGAAAAGGTAAATTTTAGAGATCTATACATTTAAGTTCATTCAAACATTAAAAAATTCTTACCTACATGAAAATTAGGTATCCCACTGATGTGTGCATTTATTCTATTTAGTTATGACAATAAAAATAAAATGAAAAATAGAAAGACCAATACTCAGTAACAAAATTGAACCAGTAGTAAAGTCCTCCAGGAAAAACATACCAGTACTGGTTCTATTCACTATTTTATTTTACCAAATATGTAAAGAAGAAGTGAATCCATTTTTCTGTTTGATTTCCTTTTTTCTATTTTATTTACAATAGAGTTTTTATAGAAAGCATTCTGATTATGCGTTCTCCTTCCCTAACTCTTCACAGTTCTTCCCCACCTATTCTCCCATCTAGATGTATGCTCGTCTGTCTCTAGTTAGAGAACACACAGGCATCTCAGTAATAATAATAAAATACAATCCAATAACATAAAACAAAACAAATCAGCATATGAGAATACAAATAAGAAAAAAAAGCCAAAGAAAAAACACAAGACACACATATAGACACACATCATGACTAATAGAGGAATCCCACAAAAACATGAAACCAGAAGCCATAGTATATATTGGAAACACATGTAAAGTTAAAAAAATACTATGACAAAACTTTATGACATACAAAATCTTCCAAAGATGCCACTGTATTCATTTTTTCTTGTACATATACTATTGGGTTTGGGGTCTACATTTAAAAGTGATTTGTTTCCCCACTGAAACTCCCTTGGAGAAAACTAATTTGTCCTTTGCAACTGGTTATGAATTGGAGACAACTTCTGTGTTAGAAATGGGATGCATGCCCACTTCTTTCAGCTCAAAGAGCCCCATCTGGTGCAGACTCATGCAGGCCCTATGGATGCTGCCACAGTCTTTGTGAGTTCATACGTTGTGTTTCGAAGACCTCATTTCCCTGATGTCCTCTATCCCTGTTCTCTCTTACATTTTTTCCACCTCCACTTCTTCAGAGTTCCCTGAGCCCTGAAGAGAGAAATTTGATGGAGAATTCCATTTAGAGGTGAGGCTTCCAAGGCCTTTCACTCTGCATACTGTCCTGCTGTGTTTCTCTGTATTTATTCTTACATACTGCAAGAGGGTATTTCCCTTTTCATGGCTGAGTAAGGCACATATCTATGTGCATAGCAGAATCTCATTGTTTTGCCAAGCTTCTTTAGCAAAACAGTAATTTTGGCTTTCCCCTATAATCCTGGCCTATCTAGTTACACTTCATGGCCAGCCAAGTAGTGTTGGGGATGGGTTCCATTTCATGGAGTTTGCCTTAAACCCAGATACTGATTGGTTAATCCCACAAGTTTTGTGTCATTATTAGAGTAGCATATCTTCCAGGCAGGTCACCACTGTAGACTGAAGGATTTATAACTGGTTTGGTACTTACCTTTCTCCTTTGGTAGCAGTCAGAGTACTTTTCAGTGCCATGAACATTAATTTGAAGGGGTAAAGGCTCTAAGTAGTCATGTAAAATGAGATGTGTGGTTTTTTTTTTTTTCAGAAATAGGGACTTACTGTCAATTTGTGGAGAGGCACCAATAACCTTGGGAATATTCTAGGTTGTTTGGTGGTCTCTGTGGGGCTCCTTTGGCCAACAACTCGATTAGATGTAGCATGTTTCTAGTCCTGGAAGTTTCATGTGGTTTCCAGAGATGTCCAACTGGGACTCCAACTTCCTCTTTATTTGATGATTTCTTTCATTTAGATACCACACATACACATATATGTGCATACATTATATATATATATATATATATATATATATATATATATATAATTTGTAATGATATTTCTACTAAATTAGGTTTCCATATGACCCCCTCAAATGGCCCTAAGTTTCAAATGGCCCTCCTTATACTCACTCCATTGTCTCTTTCGTCCCTCATCCTCCCCATTTGATCCTCTTATTTCAGTCCCCACCTTGATTATCCATAATTCTCTAATCTATTTCCCCTTCATAGAGAGATTCATTCCTTCTGTCATTCCTTATTATATACCTAACCTATGCAGTTATATGGATAGTGGCTTGATTATGAATGATCTAATTGCTAATATCCATATAAATGAATATATACCATATTTGTTTTTATGGGCCTGTGTTACCTTACTGTAGGAGTTTGCTGGTGGAATTTTCTGGGTCACTTATGCATACTACTATAGCAGTGGTTCTCAACATATGGTCTCAACTCTTATGGGACTCACATCAGATATTCTGAATATCGGATATTTACATTACAATTCCTCATTTTAGCTCCTACAGTCCTTCCTCCATTTCTTCAATGGGGTTCCCTGAGCTCTTCCTAATGTTTGGTTGTGGGTATCTACATCTGTTTCCATAAATTCCTGGAAGAAGTATCTCTGATGGCAATTGGATTAGGCACTAATGTATGAGTATAGCAGAATATCATTAGGCATTATTTCATTTCCTTTTTTAACCAGTCATATTTGGTTCTATCCTAAGTCTCTGGCCTATCCAGCCTCTGATTTCGATCCTGCAGTCCTGTGTCAGGGGTGGGCTCCTTCTCTTGCCATGAGTCTCATGCTAGACCAGTTATTGGTTGGCCGCTCCCATAATTTATGTGCCACCTTTACCACAGTCCATCATGCTGTCAGGACAAATTATAAGTCAAAGTTTTTGTGGCTGGGGTGGTGTCCCTGTTCTTCCACTGGAAGCCTTGTTTGGTGATAGGAGATGACCAATTCTTGTTCTGTATTGGCCATTACTAAGAGTCTTAGCTAAGACCTAATCTATTAGTCACCCTAATAGGTTCCTGGGAAATTCCATTGCACTAGGTTTCTACCTTGCCCCTGAACAGGCCCTCAATTCCAGTGTCTCTCCCAATATTCTCTTATTCCATCTTTTACCTACCTGATAACTCTTATTCCTGCCCCTGTTTGCACCTGTTCAGTCCACCCCCAAAATATATTCTATTTATCCTTCCTATGGAGACCCATCGATCCCTTTTTGATCTCTCGTCATTACTTAGAGTCTCTGGATCTGTAGATTAGAGTGTGATTATCCTTTATTTTATAGTTAATATACATCTATAAGTGAGTATATACCATGATTGTCTTTCTAGGTCTGGGTTACCTGACTTGGGATGGTATTTTCTAGTTCCATCCATTTGCTTGTAATTTCATGGTGTCATTATTTTTAATATCTGAGTAATACTCCATTGTGTAAATGCACCACAGTTTCTTTATCCATTATTCAGTTGAGGGGCATCTAAGTAGTTTTCAGTTTCTAGATATTATGAATAAACCTGCTATGAACCTAGTTGAGTAAGTGTCCTTGTGGTATGATGACAAACCTTTTGGGTATATGCCCAGGACTGATATAGCTGTGTCTTGAGATAGCTATATTCCAAATATTCTTAGAAACCATCATATTGATTCCCAGAGTTTTCACTCCCACCAGCAATGGAAGAGTGTTCCCTTGCTCTACGTCCTTGCCAGCATGGGCTGTCACTAGTGTTTCTTATTTTAATCATTCTGACAGGTATAAAATGGAGGCACAGACTTTTATTTTATTTTATTTTTTATTTATATTTATATATTATTTATATTTCCCTGATGGCTAAGGATGTTGAGCATTTCTTTAAGTGATTCTCAGCTGTTTTTTTCTCAGTTAAGAATTCTCTGTTTAGATCTGTATTTTGTTTTAAATGGATTATTTAGTTTGTTGTCTGTATAGTTTCTTGAGTTCTTTATATATATATATATATCCAATCATGAGGTCCCATTTACTAGTTGCTGATATTAGTACCTGCACTACTGGTGTTACATTCAAGCAAGAAGTTGTCTCCTGTGCTGATGTGTTCAAGGCTATTCTGTCAGGTTCAGTGTATCTGGTTTTATGCTGAGAATTTGATCCATTTGGGCTTCAGTTTTTGCAGGATGATAAAGATGGATCAATTTGCATTCTCCTACATGTCAACATACAGTCAGATCTGCATCACTTGTTGAAGATGCTTTCTTTTTTCCATTGTATAATTTTGGTTTCTTTGTCAAAAATCAAGTGTCCATAGCTGTGTGTGTTTATTTCTGGGTCTTCCATTCAATTCCATTGATCCACCAGTCTGTTTCTATGACAATATCATGCAGTTTTTGTTACTATAACGTTGTAATACAGCTTAAAATTAAGTCCTTTTATTATACAGGATTGTTTTTTCTATCCTGGGCTCTTTGGTTTTCCATATGAAGTAGGGTGTTATTCTTTCATGGTCTGTAAAGAATTGTGTTGGAATTTTGGTGAATTGTGTTTGCTAAGACCACTATTTTTACTATGTGAATTCTACTGATCCATGAGCATGGGAAATTTTTCCACCTTCTGATATCTTGTTCAATTTCTTTGAAGACTTGAAGTTCTTGTCCATACAGGTCTTGCTCTTGGGATGAAGCTTCCTTGATTATGGTGAGTGATCTTTTAAATATGTTTTTGTATTCAGTTTGCAAGTATTTTATTGAAAAATTTGGCATCTATGTTCTTAAGAAAAAATTGTCTGTAATTTTCTTTCTTTGTTAGGTTATTATGTGGCTTAGGTATCAGGGTAACCATGGCTTCATGAAAATAATTGAGCAATTTCACTTATGTTTCTATTTTGTCAAGCAATTGTGAAGAGTATTGATTTTAATTCTTCTCTGAATATCTGCTAAAACTCTGCACTAAACATATCTTGGCTTTATTTTTTGTTGGGTAGGACATTTTTAATTACTGTTTCTATTTTACTAGGCTAAATACATCTATTTAAAGTTCTTATCTAATATATTTAGCTTTCAAAGGCAGTGTATATAAAAATTATCCATTTGTTTTAAAATTTCCAATTTTTTGGAGTACAGATTTTAAAAGTATGTCATTATTATCTTGATTTTTTGTGGGTTTTTTTGTTATACATCCCCTTGTTTTCTAATCACATTAATTTGTATCTTTCTTTCTGTGTTTTAGCTAATTTAGTTAGAGGTTTGTCAATTTTATTGTTTTTCTCAAAGAACAAGCCCTTTGTTTCATTGATTCTTTATATTGTTTTGGTGTTATTGTTCTTTGTATCTAGTTGCTTTAATAATGAGTTAAGTTTTTGTCTTCTAAATATCATCAGTGTTGTTTTCTTTTAGAACTTTCTTATGAAATCTGTCCAGTTTCATTCCTTTTTAAAATATAGGCAGTGCTATAAACTTGCATCTTAGAATTGCTTTCATTGTCTTCCATATGGTTTATTATGATACATTTTCATTTCTAAAAAGGTTTTGGTTTCTTTTCAAATTTCTGTCTTGACTCATTTTTTCATTTGGTAGAGGGTTGTTTAATTTCCATGAGTTTGTAGCTTTCTGTACTTTCTTTCATTTCTGTGTGGATGGATAAGATGAAGGGTGTTGTTTTGGTTTTATGTTATCTGTTGCAGCTTGCTTTATGTTGAGAATATGGTGAGTTTTTGGAGAAAGTTCCATGAAGTACTCATAAGAAGGTATATTCTACAGTTTTTTGGGTCATTGTTCTGTAAATATCTGTTAGGCCCATTAGGTCCAGCATTTCTCTGTTTAGTTCTACCTGGATGAATTTTCTTTTGGTGAGAGTGGGATATTTAAGTCACCTATTACCTCTGTATGAGGGTCAATATGTGATTTAAGCTGTAGTAGTGCTTCTTTTATGAACACTGGTGGCCTTGTGTTCTGTACATACATGTTGAGAATTGCAATGTCCTGTTGGTAAATGTTTCCTGTGATGAGTATGTAGTGATTTTTGCAATCTCTTCTGATTAGTTTTGGTTTGAAGTCTATAATGTCAGATATTAAAATGGCTATGCCTCCTTACTTTTTACATCCATTCATGTCTATCCTTGATGTTGAAGTGTGTCTCTTGGATACAGGAGGAGTATGGATACGCTTTTCACATCCATTCTTTTAGTGTCTTTTTATTGGGGAATTGAGATCATTAATGTTGAGAGATATAAATGAGCAGTGTTTCTTGATTCCTGTCATTTTTGTTGTTGTGCTTACAGCTATCTTTTTATTTTTATTGGGCTAAGGTTATTTAATCCTTGAGTTTTTATGGGCATGGTTTACCTTTTCATTTTGATGTTTTCCTTGTAGCACCTTATGATGGGGTTAGATTTATAGATACTGCTTGAATTTAGTTTTATGATGAAATGTCTTCTTTTTGATTTAAAGTTTTCTGGGTAAAGTAATCTGAACTGGTATCTATGGTCTCTTAGAATTTGTAGTCCATCTATCCAGGCCATTAATATATATAAAATTTTGGTTATTATGTCAGAATCTTGTCCAGTCTATTTGCTGCACTATATCTCTTGTATCTCTTTCTTTAGGTTATGAAAAACTTTTTAAGGGTTTTGCTGAAAATATTTTATGTGCCTTTGACATAGATTTCTTCTCTTTCCTTTATTCCCTTTATTCGTAGGTTTGCTGTTTTCATAATGCCCCTGATTTCCCATTTGTTTTGTGCCTGGACTTTTTTAGTATGTTGTGCTTTCCTTGATAATCTTATTCATTTCTTCTATAGTATCTTCAATTACTGAAATTTCATCATTCATATCTTTTATTTTGTTGATGTGGCTACCTTTTGCGGTTCCTACTCAAGTTCTAAATTTTTCATTTCCAGTTTTTAGTCGTTAATGGAGTTTCTTTTTTTAATGAATCAGTTCTTCATTATGTTTTTGTTTAATGTATACATTTATATTATTACACATGAATAATACAAACTACATACAGCAGGAAGAAACATGCGACCATCAGGAATTATATAAATGTTACATTCATAGTGATTTGGCTATTTGTATTCAGCAAACTTGAAGTAAACATCTTTCCTATCTTGTTGGGTCTAAATTTTGGAAAGAAGATCAATATTTATCATATCTCATCTCTATTAACTTAAACCATCTGTCTTGATCTAAAAACATCTTAACCCTTAACCTACTAAGCTTAATTGAAAGACTAAACTATCTGGTCTTCAACCCCATCAGAGATTTGAGAAGGAATAAAACTTAAATACCTTAGTGAGCCAGAAGTGCATGTTAGCAACTTCCAAGGGGGAGACCTGGGGGCACACAGAGGAAGGACAGCAGGTTACCAAGAAGAGACTTGATACCCTATGAGCATATAAAGGGGGAGGAAGTCCCCCTCAAGCACAGTCATAGGAGAGGGGAGTAAGGGGAAAATAGGAGGGAGGGAGGAATGGGAGGATACAAGGGATGGGATAACCATTGAGATGTAACAAGAATAAATTAATAAAAAAGAATAATAAGAAATAAATAAAAAAGAAAAAAGAAAAAATGACTGAGACAGTTTACTGCCTGAATAGTCACCCAACACTTTATGTGTTTTCTTTATTGATTCTATTTCCATGTTATGTCCTAAAATTTTATTTATTTCATTCCAGTATTTATTGTTTTCATAGATTTCTTTAATTGAGTTGTTTGTATCTTCTCTAAGAACATCTGCCTTGTTTAAAAAGATTACTTTGAACTTTTTGTCTTGTGATTCATCTATATTGAGTTTTACAGTGCCTACTGTGGTAGAGGTGCTGTGCTACAGTGGATATATATTGCTCTGGCTGTCATTGATTGTGTTTCTATGCTGGCATGTAGGAATCAGTGGTTGGGATGAATTTAATTTTAGGGTCTGATATCAAGTATTATCTTTGTTTGGTGGGTATTTGGTTTCTTGATCTCTGTTGCTGTCTCTGTTTCTTAGGAGAGTGTGATAATTATGTGTTGCCTGGTATGAAATGTTTCTAAGATCCTGCCAAATGTGCCCATTTGGTAGAATGTGTTTCTGTTTATTGGGACCTGACATTTATGGATGGAGATGAGCTAGAAGGAGGGGAAGCTAAAGGTTTACACAGAAGAGAGGAAATTGGGATGTACAATCAGAATCTGTTCAGCACTCTGGGGATGGAAGCAGAAAGGAAGGAGAGGCCACAGCTGGTATTCTCCTACAGAGCTTGGAGATTGAATTTAGAGGACAGAAAGGAGAGTGAAGACTGCCAACCATCTTCCCTGGACAGCTAAAATACTTAAAATTTATTTGGTATTTAATTAGAAGCAAAAGTTATATGATCAGTGCTGTGTTTACAATACATAGTTACCTTTTTCATGAGTCTATACTTAAATGGAGAAAACCTTTCCATTTTAGAGATATCTACCCTGTATGAGGAAGGCCTTTTCACTATTCAGTAAAAATGGAATCATTCTGTGTAAGTGTCTGTGCTTGCATACTGAGAAAAGATCACATGATATGCCCTCAAGGAATTAAATTAGGCCAGATTGGAGGGGACACAGCACAACTGAGGCTACAACTATCTTATTGAGAGCAATAAGACATATTATAACTTCATCAAAAACAATATAATGGCAATTTCTAGGATCAATACAGTTGTAATTGCCATGATACAATGACATTTGAAAGCTATATAGAGTACACAAGATTAATGTCTGAAACCAATTGTCCTGTCAAGCTTTCATGCTTCTTTAAATACTAAGAGTACATAGGAAGAAACACAAAATAGCCTGAATGCTTCACTGCCTGATGGAATGAACTGGAAGGCACATTGTGCCCCAGCAGCCATGGACTCTAATATAAAAAAAAAACAAAAACCACTATGATGTATGCATCTCAAGGTAGCTAGGCCAGGACCCATGGTTTCCAGAAACACTGGGGTCTCTTTTTTATACCATCATGAGTAACTATATATGGCTATTCTGAGATGAGGTTATATTTCCTTTAGGTGCTGATTTTTATTTTCTTGACAACTCCGGGCCCAGTTGGCAGTTTAAGTGGCATTTGAAGGAAGTGATTCAGCAGCTACAGAAGCGTGGATGTTCCTACAAAGTTAGTGTGAAGAGTTCAAAATGTTGAATATCATTGAAAAACAATCTCAAGAATACAAATTGAACAGAAACAAAACAAAAGCCTGAGTACAAAGGGTTTTTCTAGAATGAAAACATCAGCTCAACCAGGAAAATGTTCCTGAGCTTGTACTGTTTGACAACAACTACTTAAATTCTCCCTACTGAGAACCAGGATCAAAATTGGAACATATGCCAATGTGCATGATAAGGATTCTTCCAATGAGTCTGTGATCATATTGTGGAAGACACATGAGTAATATTTTAAAGTAGCAGTTATTACTAAGGTGTTTGGTCTCATTAAAATTGGGTACATGTGGAATTTCCAATATGGCAGCACCGATTGCACACTGTATCTGATTAGCTTTAAGATAGGACTGCACAGCAATCTAAAGACTAAACAGAGAACAACAAAACACCGATGCTTATGATTCTCAGGTGAGAGGGATCCAAATTATGTGGGGCATGGGTGGGTCTGACCCCTGACCACCCAGCTAACCCACAGAAAACTCCCTGGGGATAGCTAACATTAGCCACCATACTGGGAAGGACTGTGGGAAATCCCTGCAGCTTCGGGCCCTCACTGCCAGCTACCACTTGTGGGATCCTGGAGAGAAAAACAGTGGGATATGCTTGCTGCTCTGGGCTCTTACTCTGCCCCCCAAACCCCCATCTGCTAATTTCTGGATCCAGGATAGGGCGTGAACAGGTAGAGCTTAGTCCTGTCACAGGACACAATCCATATTAGCTGCCTCTCGAGAAAAGAGTGCTGGGCACCCAAGTACCTCAGAGCTTTGAGCTATCTCAGACACCTAGCTGCTTGCCAGCCTAGACTGGCTGGGTCATGGAGCAGACAAATATACCTCTGCCATCCCAAGAGGGCCTGTGGAACTTATGAGGAGCTTGGAGACCCAATCTCTTACAACACCCCCAACTGCCTACTAGCTGGGAACAAACCTTGTATCTCCCAGAGCTGAATTCAGCTCCAGCCACAGTCCACATTACCTGCCATCCTATGAGCAATTTCAGGCCTTGGTCTGTATACACAAACCGCCTAAAACATACCACTCAGATACAGCTAAGCCACAAGGCAAGCCCACAGAGCAGAGACAGGCTTGGGCCACATTACTCATTAACTGCAATCCTGCTAGCTGCGTCTGGACCTGATTTCACTCCACCCATGTACATCCTATTGGCCAGATCCACCTAAGTTTCAGACCAGAGATTTGTGCATGATACACCCCACATTCACTGCTGTTTCATGAGAAGCTTAGAGTTCTAATCTCTTCTTTGGTTATACACAAACTGGCACAGAGAACCACCTGTAACACAGAAGATAGACAGCCCTGCCATCTCAAAAAGTACTGTAGGACTCCTGAGCAACTTTGGGATTAGAAATATATCAGCTCAATCCTCCCCTGCCAGACCCAACTGGAATACAGTCAGGGAACCCAGATAAACTGAGCTGGATGTAGACTCTAACATCCACTGTCTAACATCCTTAGGAGGCCTCTGGGGAGCCCTAGCATACATAAGTCAAAGAAAATGCTAAAACTAAAAAGTTCCTGACACAAAACACCCAAGAAATCTGGGACACTATTAAAAGGCTAAAGAACTCAAGAAATTAAACACCACCAAACCAAATAACCCAGTAGAGAAATGGGGTGCAGAACTAAACAGAGAATTCTCAACAGAGGAATATCAAATGGCTGAGAAACACTTAAAGAAATGCTCAACCTCCTTAGTCATCAGAGAAATGCAAATCAAAACGACACTGAGATTCCATCTTACATCCATCAGAATGGCTAAGATCAATAACTCAACTGACACCTCATGTTGGCGAGGGTGTGGAGAAAGAGGAACACTCCTTCATTGCTGGTGGGAATGCAAACTAGTACAACCACTTTGGAAAGCTATCTGGTGCTTTCTCAGAAAAATGGGAATAGGGCTTCCTTAAGACCCAGCTATTCCACTCCTTGGAATATACCCAGAGGATGTACTACCACACAACAGGGATATATGCTCAACCATGTTCATAGCTGCCTTATTCATAATAGCCAGAACTTGGAAACAACCTACGTGTCCCTCAATAGAAGAAAGGATAAAGAAACTGTGGTACATTTACACTATGGAATACTACTCAGCTATTAAAAACAAGGAATTTCCAAAATTTCTGGACAAATGGATTGAACTAGAAATTGTCATAATGAGTGAGTTCACACAGAAGCAGAAAGAGCTAAATGGTATATACTCACTTATATCGAGACACTAGTCCAAGGTGTATGTCCCCATGAAAAACTGTACCTACCAGGATAGTGGGTAAGAGGGGAGGACATCCTATTGAGACTTTAGGTGTGAGAAGCCTGGGAGAATGAGGAAATAGAAGGATCCAGTGGGTCCTGGAAAACTACAGGCGAGTCTGGGCCCTGGGGTCCTCCGCAAACTATGGCAACAGCCAAGGAAAAAATAGGCAGTAAACCTCAAACCCCTACCCAAACTAGCCGATGGACAGGACATTCTCCACTGGTGAGTGGAGAAGGAGATCTAACTTTCACACAAACTCTGGTGCCCCATACTTGAACATGTCCCTTGGATGGAGATGTCTGGTGGCACTCAGAGGAAAGATAATAAGTCACCAAGGAGAGACTTGATACCCTATGAGCATATACAGGGGGAGGAGGTCCCCCTCAGACACAGACATAGGGGAGGGGAGGGGAGTAGGGGGGAAGTGGGAGGAAGGGAGGAATGGGAGGATACATGGGATGGGCTAACAACTGAGATGTAATATGAATAAATTAATTTAAAAAAATAAAAATTAATTAAAAATAAAAAAATAAGAATAATAGGAATAGAAGAAGGAGAAGACTCCAAGCTCCAAGGCCCAGAAAACATTTTCACCAAAATCATAGAATAAAACTTCCTCAACCTAAAGAGAGAAATGCCCATTAGCATTCAAGAAGCCTACAGAACTCAAAATAGCTTTGACCAGAAAAGAAAATCCTATTACTACATAGTAATCAAAACATTAAATGTATAGAACAGAGAAAGAGTATTAAAAGCTGCAAGAGAAAAAGGTCAAGTCACGTATAAAGGCAAATCCATTGGAATTACACTTGACTTCTCAACAGAGACTATGAAAGCTAGAAGGGCCTGGACAGATGTCATCCAGATATTAAGAGACCACAGATGCCAACCCAAACTACTATACCCAGCAAAACTCTTAATCACTATAGATAGTGAAAACAAGATATTTCATGACAAAACCAAGTTTAATAGGTACCTAACCACAAATCCAGCCCTATAGAAGGCGCTAGAGGGAAAACTCAACCCATTAAGGCTAACTACACCCAGGAAAACACAGGAAATAAATAACTCCACATCCACAAATCCAAAACACAGAAACACACACTCTACCACCACCAACATCAAAACAAAAGGAACTAACAAACACTGGTCGTTAATATCTCTTAACATCAATGGCCTTAACTCCCCAGTAAAAAGACACAGGCTGAGAGAATGGATGTGAAAACAGGATCCATCATTCTGTTGCATACAGGAAATACACCTCAGCAATAAAGATAAACATTACCTCAGAGTACAGGATTGGAAAACTGTATTCCAAGCAAACAGACCTAACAAACCAGCTGGAGTAGCCATTCTAGTATCTGACAAAATAGTCTTTCAACCAAAACTAATCAAAAGAGATGGGAAAAGTTACTACATCCTCATCAAAGGAAAAATGTGCCATGATGATTTCTCAATTTTGAATATCTATGCTCCAAATGCAGAGGCACCCACATTTGTAAAAGAAATGTTACTAAAACTTAAGCCACACATCGAACCCCACACATTAATAGTGGGAGACTTCAACACTCCAATCTCCCGTATAGGCAGATCATCAAGACATAAAATAAATGGAGAAACAAGGAAACTAATAGACATCATGAGACAAATGATCTAACTGATAACTATAGAGCATTTCAGCAGAAGACAAAAGATTACCCCTTCTTTTCAGCATCTCATGGAACCTTCTCCAAAATTGACCACATTCTTGGCCACAAAGCAAATCTCAACAGATTCAAGAAAATCAAAATAATCCATTGTATCTTATCAGACCACCATGGATTAAAGATGGAACTCAACAGCTAAAGAAACAACCAAAAGCCTAAAAACACATGGAAACTGAATAACTCCCTACTCAATGACATCTGGGTCAGGGATGAAATAAAAAGAGAAATAAAACTTCCTAGAATTCAATGAAACAGAAAACACAACATACCCAAACCTATGGAACACAATGAAAGCAGTGCTAAGAGAAAAGCTCAAAGCACTAAGTGCCTTTATAAATAAACTAGAGAGATCCCATACTAGCAACTTAACAGCACATCTGAAAGTTCTAGAACAAAAGGTAGCAGACACACCCAAGAAGAGTAGATGGCTGGGAATCATCAAACTCAGTGCTGAAATCAATAAGTTGGAAACAAAGAAAATAATTAAAGAATCAATGAAAGCAATAGCTGTTTCTTTGAAAAAATTAACAACATTGACAAACCTTTAGACAAACTAACTAAAATGCAGAGGGAGAGTATTTAAGTCAACAAAATCAGAAATGAAAACGGAGATAATGACAGACACTGAGGAAATCCAAAGCATCATCAGGTATTACTTCAAAAGCCTATATGCCACAAAATTCGAAAATGTAAATGAAATGAACAATTTTCTTGATAGCTATCAACTACCAAAATGGAATCAAGATCAGGTAAATAAATTGAATAGTCCTAACAAACCTGAGGAAATAGAGTCATAAAAAGTCTCCCAACAAAAAATAGCCCAGGACCAGATGGATACAGTGTAGAATTCTACCAAACATTCAAAGAATAGCTAACACCAATTTTCTTCAAATTATTCTGTAAAATAGAAACCGAAGGAACATTACCAAACTCATTCTATGAGGCCACAGTCAACTTGATACCTAATCTACAGAAAGACTCAACAAAGAAAGAGAATTTCAGACCAATTTCTCTATGGACATTGATGCAAAAATAATCAATAAAATACCCACAAACCAAATTCAAGAGCACATCAAAACTATTATTCATCATGAGCAAGTAGGCTTCATCCCAGGCATGCAGGAGTGGTTCAATATGTGGAAATCCATCAATGTAATTCATCATATCAACAAAGTGAAAGAACAGAACAAATAATCATCTCCTTAGATGCCGAAAACGCATTCAAGAAAATCCAACACCCATTCATGTTAAAAGTTCTGGAGAGAGCAGGGATACAAGGCACATACCTAAACATAATAAAGGCAATACACAGCAAGCCTATAGCCAACATAAAACTAAATAGAGAGAAACTTAAATCAATTCCACTGAAATTAGGGACAAGATAAGGCTGTCTGTTCTTTCTGTATCTCTTCAATATAGTACTTGAAGTCCAAGCTAGAGCAATAAGACAATGAAAGTAGATCAAGGGGGTACAAATCAGAAAAGAAGTTAAACTATCACTATCTGTAGACTATAATATTTTACATACGTGACCCCAAAAATGCTATCAAGGAGCTCCTACAGCTGCTAAACACCTTAGCAAAGTGGCTGGATACAAAATCAACTCAAAAAATCAGTAGCCATCCTGTATGCAAGTGACAAAGAGGCTGAAAAAGAAGTTAGAGAAAAAACACCCTTCACAATAGTCACAAATAATGTAAAGTATCTTGGTGTAACTCTAACCAAGAAAGTGAAAAATTTGTACGAAAAAACTTCAAATCTCTGAAGAAAGAATTTGAACAAGATTTCAGAAGATGGAAAGATCTCCAATGTTCATGGATCAGGAGAATCAACATAGTAAAAAATGTTCATCTTACCAAAAGTAATATACAGATTCAATGCAATTCTCATAAAAATACCCACACAATTCTTTACTGACCTTGAAAGATCAATTCTCAACTTCATATGGAATAACAGAAAACCCAGAACAGGTAAAATGATCCTGTACAATAAAAGATCTTCTGGGGGAATCTACATCCCAGATCTCAAGCTATACTATAGAGCAACAGTAATAAAAACAGCATGGTACTAGCATAGAAATAGGCTGGTTGATAAATGGAATAAAATCAAAGACCCAGAAACAAACCCACATACCTGTGGACACTTGATTTTTGACAAAGAAGCCAAATCCATACATTGGAAAAATGATAGCATCTTCAACAAATGGTGCTGGTCTAACTGGATGGCTACATGTAGAAAAATGAAAATAGTTCCATATCTAGCACCCTGCACAAAACTAAAGTCCAAATGGATTAAAGACCTCAACATAAAACCAGACACATTAAATCTGTTAGAAGAAAAAGTGAGGAAGAGCCTTGAGCTCATTGGCACAGGAGACAACTTACTGAACAGAACACCAACAGCTCAGGTCCTTAGATCAATGGGACCTTATGAGTTTGAAAAGCTTCTGTGAGGCGAAGCACACTGTCAACAGAACAAAATGACAGCCTACAGTCTGGGAAAAGATATTGACCAACCCGATATTAGACAAAGGGTTAATATCCAATATATATAAAGAACTGAAGAAATTAAACACCATCAAACCAAATAATCCAATTTAAAAATGGGGTACAGAAGTAAACAGAGAATTCTCTATAGAGGAATATTGAATGGCAGAGAAACACTTAAAGAAATGCTCAACATCCCTAGTTATCAGGGAAATGCAACTCAAAACTACTCTGAGATTCCATCTTACACTTTTCTGAATGGCTAGGATCAAAAACTCAGGTGACAGTGTATGCTGTTGAGGATGTGGAGAAAAGGGAAATCTCCTCCATTGCTAGGGTGAGTGCAAACTTGTACAACCACTTTAGAAGTAAATCTGGTCCTTTCTCAGGAAATTGGGAATAACTCTACCTCAGGACCTAGCCATACCACTCTTAGGAATATACCCAAATGATGCTCCATCATACAAGAAGCATATTTGCTCAACAATGATCATAGCAGCTTTATTTGTAATAGCCAGAATCTATAAACAACCTAGATGTCCCTCAACAGAAGAATGGATAAAGAAGCTGTGGTACATCTACACAATGGAATACTATTCAGCTATTTAAAAACAAGAAAATATTGAAATTTGCAGGGAAATGGATGGAACTGGAAAAGATAATCCTGAGTGAGGAAACCCAGACCCAGAAAGACAAGTATAGTATATATTCACTCATAATCAGACATTAGCTACATAATACAGGATAACTGCACTACAAAACAGAGTCAAATTCATCAACTGAGGACCATGTATGATGTGGACCTAGATCCACTGCTTGGATGTGGCAGCACAGTCTCCTTATGGATACCATGTCTGGAGAGTAGGGACTACTTCAGGCATGCACTCTGGCCACTGAACTTAGATCACGTCCCCCTGGCAAGATGGCCATGTCAGGCTACAGAGGAAGAGGTTACAGCTAACACAGATGAGACTTGATAGGCTGAGGTCAGGTATTAGGGGAAGAGTTCTCCCCTGTCTGAGTACTAAGGGAAGGAGGGAGAGGGGATGAGGGAGAGAGAGGGGTCAGGAGGGAATGAGGAAGAAGACTACAATCAAGATGGGAAGAATTTAAACTGCAGAACAAGCAGGTAACTTATATTGCTAATTCCACTGTATGGGACTACCTCTGAGACTGGCTGAAACGTGAATGTCTAGGCATAGACAATTATTCTTGTTGACAAAAGAACCCCCATGAATTACTATTAGATGCCATTCTTCATTTGGCATGAATGGTAAGCAAATCCTGAATATTTCCTGCCTCACAAATATGTTTGTCAGATATATGGGGCCAGAAGGCTGAAGAAGATGCTCTAACGTTCTAAAAAGTTTTGGGTGAGTATTCAGGTAGAACACGGGCTCTGTCAAATTTTCATTTGGAAAGCTACTAACTTGCACTCCTGGCATACTCACATAATCAAGTTTACTCCTCAAGTCTCTGAGGGAGCTGAAGACCAAGTAGTTTAGTATTACAATGAAGCTTAATTGTTTAGGGCTTAAGATGTTTTTAGGTCTAGATAGGTGTTCTAAGCTGAAAATGATAATATGTGATAGAGATTGATTTACATTCAGAAATTTAGGTGCACCAAAATAGGAAAGATGTCTTCTTTAAGGCTGTCAAATACAAATAGCCAAAACACTAAGAATGTAACATTTATATAATTCCTGATTGTGTCATGGATCTTCTTGCCATAGGTAATCTATTGTATATATGTGTAATAATATAAATGTGTATGTCCAAAAATAAAATAATTGAAAAAAATTGGGTACATATAAAGTTTTCTTTGTTTGTCTTGTTTTGTTTTGTTTTCTCTTTTACAGTGTTGGGTGATATACTGACTGAGACAACCATAGTCATAGCACACATAGAACAAGTAAAAAATGAAATGCTAATGCAACAAATGGAAGAAAATTAAGAATAAAGATATGTAATCCAAAATTAAAAGGACAGGGAGAAAGAACTTCCCAATAAAAGTGTGTGCTTGTGGTGAGCATACAATGCTTGTCAGCTAATAATTTGTGAAGTATACTAAGTAATGATCTCAGCAGAAACAGAATCAGGGAGATGTCTATGCATTTTCAAAATTGGGTTACATAAAAACAGCACGGTAGTTTAACAATGTATTGCTTGCTTTTGTTTTGCCCTCAGTTATATCTGGGATACCCATTGAAAAATGTATCCTGCTCTGAAGAAGTGCCTTCTTCTCTCAATTAATCATTCTGGGCAACACCCTCAGACCTACTCAGGGCCTTGTCTCTCAGTTAATTACATATGTCATCAAGAGAAGATGAGAAGTCACATGGAATTTAAAAAAAAGCTCAGCATAATCTTCAAGTTAGACTAGTAGCTTACATGTTGATAATGATGATTGCTCCAATTTATTGAGTGCTAATTGCATGATAAGTGATTTTAAGTGTCACCTTGTTTAATCAAATAAATCACATGTGTAGGTGTTATTGTTTATCAATACATTCTCTCTAATGAATAATATAAGGCATAATAAGGAATTAACTAGTTTGCCCAAGGTTACATGGTGGGTAAGTAGTGAAATCCTGAACTTTTAAAGTCAGCAATATTATTCAAGATTCTTTATATGCAATGACTATATTATATAACCTTCAGAAAAGTACAGGACATTGTATAAAAGACAAAAACATACACCATACTATGGGTGTAGAATAAAATCTTAAAATACATTTGATAGCTCAGTATGCTGCATTCAGTTTATATATATAATATTTTAGATAATACATACATTTATTATTTATATGATCTGTATATATGTTTTGTTTCCTTTTACCTTTTACAGTGCTGGGTAATATGAACAACACTGAGTATGACAAATATGGTCATAGCACAAATAGAACAATAATATACATTACATATGATATATATATATATATATATATATATACATAGATGTATATTAATTTTTAGGCAGAAAAATGATACATTGAGTGAAGATTATAAAACACTGACTGTATACAAAATCCCTTTCTGCTTTTAATATTTTAGTAGTAACAGCCATAGAGACTGAAAAGGACTTCCCCTAACTAGACAAGACTCCTAGCAGAGGGAGGTAACACCAACCCACCCACAGAAACTTTGACCCAAAATTCACCCCTCCTACAAGATGTGCATGGATAAAGATAGAACAGATAGGGCAGAGATTGAAAGAATGTTCAACCAATACCCGGCCCAACCCAAGACCCACCCTATGGGAAAGAGTAAACCCTTGACACTATTAAGGATACTCTGCTATGTTTTCAGAAAGGAACACAGCAGAGTTCTCCTCTGAGAGGCTTCACTCATCAGAGCTTTGAAACAGATGCTGAGACTCACAGCCAAACTTTGGGAGAAGCATAAGGAGTCCTGTGGAAAGGGGGTGGGTGGGATAGAAGGACCTGGAGGGGACAGGAGATCTACAAGAAGACTAACAGAGCCAACTTTCCAGGGCCCAGAGGGGCTTGCTGAGACTGAAACACTAACCAAGAACCACACATGGACTAGACCTATGTCCTCTACACAGATGTATCTGATGGGTAGCTCAGGCCTCATGTAGGTCCTCTAGTAATGGGAATGGTGGCTCTCCCTGACATGGACTTTGTTCCTAGAATTTTTATCACTTCCCCATGGCGAGACAGCTTTGCCAGACTAAAGGGGGAGAAGACATGTTCAGTCCTAATGCTACTTGATGAGCTGGGGTGGATGGAAAAGGGGCTTCCACTTTCTGAGGAATAGGAGAATGGAGAATGAGAGAGGGAGAGTGGGACTGGGAGGAGAGGAGGGATGGGGCTGCAACCAATATGTAAAGTGAATATACAAATAAAGAAGAAAAACCCAAAATAATCAAGCTACTGACCATGGAGGCACATGCCTGTAATCCCAGCACTTGGGGAGGCAAAGAGGGGCAGATCTCTGTGAGATTGAGGCCAGCCTGGTCTACAAAGTGAGTACAGGACAGCCAAGGCTAACACAGAGAAACCTTTTCTCTAAACATAAAAAAGAAAAGAAAGAAAAAGAAGAAGAAACCAAGCTGGTACTGATCTGAAAGCTTCATTTCTACTGGCTAGCTTTCATAATCATGGAGGATGATACAGAGGGTACTAAAAGAAAAAAGCTGTAACCAGTTTTACCCACCCATGGATCTTGTGAACTTAAATAATGACCAGCCTGGAAAAACAACTCCACTGGTGAAACTGTGGAATGAACATCATGGGAATACCCATCCAGTTTCTGATTGGAATTAAGGTCTGTTCCACAAAATAAAACCCATACCTGTTACCATATCCAGATCCAGAAACCTATGGCTAGACATGTAATAGGCCCTCAGAGAGTACTTATTACTCTTTATGTGCTAAATGAACACAGTAGTAACCTGGGTTCTAATGATTTATTGTTATACCCAGCAAAAACTGCATTTCTCAACTCTCATCAGAAAGGAGTTCATTGTGCAGTACATAGTCATTAAGAGAGACCCACAACTGATCAAAGTGCAGAGATTATGAGACTGGAATTCTCAGCCCTAAATAAGACCTATATATCACACCTTTTACAATTAAGGCCCAGGGATCATTGTAGAAGAGGGAACAAAAAATTGTAAGAGCCAGAGGTAGCTTATGACTACAAAGGAAAAAAATGTTTTCTCAACAGAGCTTTACAGTTGTATATCTGAGATATCATGCTCAAGATCTGTATAGGCCTGAATTGCAGCATGAATAACCAATCCTAAATAAGCAATTGGCAAATGAGAATAGGGAGTCAATTTCATTTAAGGATGCATAACATGGTGAGTTGACTCAATACTATAATCCAAGTGTATATGGGAGGCACAATTTGAACTTACAGGGTTTACGAAAAAGAGGAACCAAAGTTGGGTGTATTTGGAAATATGAATGGAACAGGGAGCACTGAGGAAATGGCATGAAAATGATCAAAATACTTTGTATAAAAATGTCAAAGAACTAACAAAAAAGGGGAAAATAAAAGTAGTCTTAGTAGAAGAAATTTAGATAATTGAGAAATTTCTCTTGAAAATAATATTGAGCCAGGCAGTGGAGACACACACCTCTGATCTTATCATGAGGGGAGCAAAGACAGGCCAATCCCTGTGAGTTTGAGGACAGCCTGATCTACAAAGTAAATCCAAGACAATGAAGGCTACACAGAGAAACCCTATCTAGGAAAAAAAGTAATATTGGACTGACCTTAAAATCTTTGCAGGTGTGGCTGCTGTGTCACAAGTGAATCATTAGGTAGCAAAGAAGAGAGATGCTATATCTACACTCTGTGTTCTTACCTATGAACCTCTGAATGATTAGTAGCCTAACATTTCCTTTAAAAAAGGGAACCTGAGATGACCACTAGTCAGTTACCATGCACCTAGATAGGCTCTAAGGACAGGAAGTAAGCTAGCAACTAGAAGAACCCTACCTGGGACTGCAAGCCATAGGCGAGAGTAAGTCGAAGACAGACAAACCTTGCATGGGGCCAATTGGGCAGGCCTGGATGAGAAGTTAGCCCGAGATCACTATCATACCACCATTGGACCCATGTCACAAGGCATGGACAGAGAACTAGCCTGAGATGACCCCCAGTCCAACACCACACAGGCCTAAGGAGGCAAACCATGCTCAAGATGAGCCCTGCCTAGCCCCATAATTCATGCATGGGACATAGCACTACTGAGACCGCTCCTGAGATGTCTCCAGACACTCAGAGACCCTGCTGCACCACTAAAAGGAGCAAGTAAGTGGTCGAGAAGTAGAAAATAATGAGAAAAAGGAGCATGTGGGCACAAAAAAAGCAGAACTGGAGACTAGATGGCAGTGAGGATCAGCCTGATGTGAGTAGCTGGTGATGTGACCTGGCACCATGGTGGAGTCCTGGCCTGTGCTGCCACTAGGAGTCACATTTGGGTCCATGGCAGCAGAGATCCATTACTGGTAAAGGCCAGGCAGATGTCCCTTGTCTAGGCTGCTGCCCAGGGACATGTTGGTGTCTGAGGGTTGTGCAGAACTGGCCCAACCTCTAACCTGGGCATTGTAGGAGAACTGTCCCTGAAGTCATGAAAGCAAGAGAGCAGTCCCCACACTTAGCCAGCTCCAGTACTCCAGAAAGTGTCCCTGATTTGTGGGTGAGCTGGTCCCAGGATAGGAGCATGGAAGATCTAGCCATAGTGCTTGTCTCCTCTGTGGTAGTGTGGACAAAGGAAAGATGCCTTCTTCCTCCCTAACTACCTATGGCAGGTGGGAGACCTGGCCCTGGGGTCACAAGAGCAGGAGTGCTGTCCCTTCCCCTCACCATCTACAGCGCTAGGGAGAACAGGTCCTGCATCTCACCTGAGCAACACAATAAAACTGATCCTGATGTTGTAGGCACAGGGGAGCTAGCCCTGAGGGCATGAATATGGGAAAGCTGGCACCACCAGTTGTCAACTGTACAGCATGATGCGCAAGGGAGAGATGCCCCTCTTACCCCTTGTCACTTACAGCAGGCTGGAAGATTGGCATACAGATCATCAGAGAGGTAGAAGTGGTCATGTCCCTCATTGGCTGCAACACTTGAGTAGTGAACCATGCACATCACATAGGCAGCAGGGTAGAGATGGCCCTGTTTGTTGGGGGTTGCAGGTAAGCTGGCCCCAAGGGCATGAGAGTAGGAGACAGACTTGCCAGTCTGATCATCTCAGACACTTCTCAGGCCCAGATCCAGGAGATTGAATTGGCCCACAACAACATCAATTCCATCAATGAACTGGAATGGAAGAATAAAACTACAGGTCCGAAACTACATGCTCCCCATGACACAGGAAAACAGTAGGATATCTGAGAGAAGTCCCAGTGAGGTTCTACTACTGATAAAGTAGCAGAAGCCAGAAGTTTCATACCAGACCATCGAGTCACTGCAATGAACATTTGCAATCAAAGAAGTGTGGACCAAAGTGTATACTGTGGAACACAATGTGACACACTACAACTTCCACAATGAGATTTTTTTCTCTTTTTGTAAGGAGGTTGCAAAAGTGGAGGGCAGGTGTGAAGGAAGGAAGAGGTGAGTGAGACTGGGGTACATGATGTGAAATTCACAAAGAACCAATTAAAATTAAAAACCAAACCAAACCAACCAAACACACACAACAATCAGAAAGTAATAGTGGGACTCTGGTCAATTTTCTTGCCCCTGCCTTGTTGTTCTTCATCTAGCAGGGACCTGGGCTGTCCTGGGTGACAGCTGTCAGGTTCCTGCTGGATTCTGGACAGGAACAGTGGAACCTTGAGATCAAAGGTTCCCATTTCTCTCAGAATGGCTAGAACACTCTCAGGGAACATGCTCGTGAGCTAAGAGAGGCTCCTGGTCTCACCAGGAGAGGTGGAAATCAGTTTTTCACTGGGTGTTGTAGTTAGCTCTTTAAAACTGAGATTGCTGGTATCAGATGGCAATAGAAACTCAGATGTTCCCAAAGTTTGTGATAATACTTTAGTGTTACAGGCCTTTGGGTAAACTGCTGTATTAAGGACATGGTTGCTAGCAGCTGTCTGACAACCACTGGAAGGCAGGTCCAGTGAAATGAAGTTCTGGCAATGGGGCAGACTTCAGTAGCTGCCTGTCATGACACAACAGTGAACAGTGGAAGCTTATAGGGATGGGTGTCCAGAAACTCTCATCATCCTTCATGGAGGAGGTGAGTTCTTCTTCACCCAGAACAAACGGTATATCTCAGATGGGCATGGGGGAGGAATGGAATGAAAGAGCAAGAGTTTATTTCATGAATCATGGACATAATTAACCTTGGGAACTGGGATAGGTTTCAAGGGTGAATATGTTTCATTTGCTAGGACTAGGGGTACCAGGGATATTTAATCTACATGTAACAAAAAAGCCCTATTATAAGGGGGAGAAGTACTTATTTATCCTGAGTGGGGGAAGAACTCCAGGTACAGTCGAACATCACTAGTTGAGAGCCATGATACAAAGATATCTTATTGGCATAGTGTGAGTATGCACCACCACTGTCTTGTCTATAAAAAATAATTATTGCATAAAACATATAATGGCTAAATCAGTCCAAATAACCTTGATGCAGATGGTGCAAAGTGGAATTAGAATATGATGAGCAGAAATAACAGTTGAGGGTCTCTTAAATCTCATGATAATGATATCAACATTTAGACCTTTTTCTTGTGTTTGTGAAGTTATATAAGTTTCACTATATCAGTATAAGGTTGGAAAGAGTTATAGGACTTGATAATAGCATATATAAAACTATATGGAAGAAATGGTAGCAGAATAATTGAATAGGAAATTCCAGGCTTTAGATTCTATCAGATGAAGACCAAATAATACACTATCTACAGATAAGAACATCTTTATTAAAGTATCAAACTAGGCAATAAGCTGGAAAAACCTGTGTAAATTGCAAGACTCAATAACAGTTACAATAAAAGACTTAAAGTAATATTGTTATTCTGAAGGATAGCTCTCCCCTCTCTGCTATGATAGCACAGTACCACAAAGAGATTATTCTGATGAATACATAATTTCTGTACTAAGAAAAACAAATCCAAGGTTTTTTTTTTCAAGGAATGCATTCTGAGACTCATCCCAGGAAATCTACTTTGATCTAACCTCATGAGAAACACTGGGGAAAAAAGTATCACCGGATAACCTGGGGTCAGACAAAAATGAAAAGGTACAGACATCACAGTGACCACTCTGTTGATATTGGTGGTAGTTCTGCATCTCTTCTAGTTGTGGCACCGAACCATAAGTATGAGGCAGTAGTATAGAGTATCTTTAAGACACATTGCATTCAAAAGTAGGAACTTTAATTTGGCTTGGCTTCTTAAATGTTTGTCTGTCCCTCAGTTGCAGAGTGAGATCCTACTCCATGGGACTATATAGGGAGGGAAAGGCAAACCATAACCTATTTATATACACTAAAGTAGCTACACAGACCAAATCCAATGTATGCACAGTTGATAAGCCCAGATTCAAAGTATATCTCAAATTTCATCCTGGAAAGGATATACAGTGGTAGCCTAGACTTCACAGAAATCTAGACTTGTATGACACAGGATATCAAATAGTAATGCAGTTAAATATTAAACCCACCTCAAAATACTCAACAACCAGGGAAACAATGCCTATTAAGCATACCTTTTGCTTCATTCTTCAACAATCATCAAATAAATCTATATTTAGTGACCATCTGTAGTTCTGAAAAACTGCAGAACTGAAATGATATTACAGTTTAGCAAAGAATACTTGTGATGATGCATCTTGATCAAATAGCATTGAAATTCCTACCCAATTAATCCACCTAATTACAAAGCCTAGCCAATATTTTGAATAGAACTCAATATCAGGCTTTTCTTGCCCAACATCATTATGATCTAGCCAAATCATACTTGCAGATACACTAAATATCAATGCAGCACCATTCACAACCACCAAGATATAGTATAAACATAAATGTTCATCAGTGGATTTGTGGATAAAAATGTGATATGTGCACAATAGAATATTCTTTAAAAAGTCTTTTTAAAACCAACACCATTGTGTCATTTAAAATACATATAAACTTAGAAGATATTTTGCTCCTGTACAACAAACTGGCAAGGAAAGATAGACATGTTCTCACTTATTTGGACATTTAAAAACAATAAAACTCATATGAACCGAAAACAGAATGATGCTTACTAGAGACTAAGGGGAAGAAGGAATATGTTCAAATTGTCTAAAAAATCAGTTAGACAGATGGAATTTTTAGTGGTGTGTTGCACAACACATTGGCTATAATTAATAGAAGGATATTCTGTATTTTAAACCTACAGAGAGCTTGTACATTGATGGACATTTATATTCACTCTATTCATTAGCTGTGTAGATTGTTACAATACTATTTAGTATAGCCTCCAATACTGGTTGGGACTGAGGATAAAGAATTTGTGTATTGATATGTTTGATCAATGATACAAAGAAAAATTAGTTACTATTTGAGGTGATATGTTAAATAGCTTGATGGAATAATTATATGTTATTCAATGTGTATACAATTATAGAATATTAAGACACAGTACAAATAGTTTCCACAGGTAATATGTTTTTAAGTACTATTTTGAATATGTTGGATATTTTGTATTTCCATATGAGATTTAAGAGTATCTTTTCAATTTTTGTGAAGAACTGAATTGGAAATTTGATGAGAATTGTGTTGAATTATAGATTGCATTTGGAGAGATGGACATTTTCATAGTATTAAATCTACCAATTCATGAGCATGGGGGTTCTTTTGAGCTCCTTTTAACTTTCTCATTTTTCAGCTATAAAATTCCAAAAAAGTCTATATCCCATTACAGAGATGCCTGTGCATCAATACCCATTGCTGCTCTATTCACAGTAGCCAGGAAATGTAAACAGTCTTGATGGCCATCACACTATTAATGGACAGTGAAAACGGTATATATTTAGACAATGGCATATTATTCAGCTGTTTAAAAATGAAGTTATTATTTTGTAGGTAGGAAGATGAAGCAGAGATGGGAGATTCAACATGGAGCTGTCTAACACATACCTTGTTTGATCAGCAGGACAGCAGTGACTATTCAGGAACTTAAGGACCTATCTGAGAACCACAAAACACCAGTACTGGTGTGAGGGGTCCAAACTATGTGGAGCATGTTGGGTCTGGCCTTAGGCCACCTAGAAAAGCAAAGAAAATTCCCTAGTGCCTGCAGAAATAAGCATGCAGCCTCTGAAGCCTAGTGCCACAGGCTTGGCTGGTGGGCAGCTTTTGAACTCCCAGGGTGCAAAGGGAGCTGTGGCTTGCAAAAGTACCAGCAGCAGGTGATTCTATCACTGAGAAGACACCAGAGTCTTTAACACGAGTGGATCTGAACTCAGGTCACCTAGCAAATCCACAGAAAGTTCTGGGGTCCAAGCTGGAACTGAGCACATACTCCAACCAGAGACATCACAATGGGAAGATTTCAGCATAAGAACACAAGTAACAATTCCAAGGACCATTGATATCACCAGAAACCTAAAGAAAGAAATGCCCATAAATGTACAAGATGCCTATAGAACTCAAAATAGATTAGACTAGAAAAGAAAATCCTCCCTACACATAACAATCAAAACACTAAACAAACAGAAGAAAGAATATTAAAAGCTGCAAGAGAAAAAGGCCAAGTCACATATAAAGGCAAATTTATCAAAATTACATCTCACTTCTCAAAAGACTATGAAATTCAGAAGGCCCTGGACAGATGTCATGCCAATACAGACTACTAGTCTTAGCAAAACTCTCAATCACCATAGATAGGGAAATCAAGATATTCCATGATGAAACCAACTTTAAACAATATCTAGCCACAAATCAAGCCTTACGGAAGATACTAGAAGGAAAAGTCCAACCCAAGGAGGCTAACCTTATCCAGAAAATCAAAGGAAATAAATATTCCCATATCTGCAAAACCAAAAGAAAGGAAACACACACAATTTCTACCACCATCAACATCAAAAAAGCAGGAACCAATAGGCATTCGTCATTAATATCTTTCAACATATATGGCTTCAACTCCCCCATAAAAGACACAAGTTAATGGAATAAATACACAACCAGGACCCATCATTCTGCTGCATACAAAAAGTACACCTCAGCAAGAAAGATAAATAATGCCTTAGAGTGATGGGCTGGAAAAAGTTATTCCATGCAAATGGACCCACTGTCTAATAAAATAGGCTTTCAAGCAAAACAAATCCAAAAAGATGGAGAAGGATACTTCATGCACATAAAAATACTAAGATGATGTCTCAATTCTGAACATCTATGCCCCAAATGCAGGAGAACCCACATTCATAAAATAAACATTAAAGCTCAAATCACACATTAATAGTGGGATACTTCAACACCCTGCTCTCACCAATAGATGGATCATGGAGGTAGAAGCTAAATGGAGAAATAATGAAACTAATTCGTCATGAATCAAATGTACCTAGATGATATATACAGAACTTTCCACCAAAACACAAAAGAATTAACCTTCTTCTCAGCAACTCATGAACATTCTCCAAAATCGACGATATACTTGGTCACAAAGCAAACTTCAACAGATACAAAAAGATCATAATAATCCCTTATATTTTATCAGACCACCATGGATTAAAGTTGGAATTCAACAACCATGGAGATAACAGAAGTCTACAAACTCATGGAAACTGAAAACCTCCCTACTCAATGATATCTGGGTAAGGAATGAAATTTAAAAAAAAAAAGAAATTACAATCTTCCTAGAATTCAGTGAAATGGAGGGCACAACATACACAAACTTAGGAGACACAATGAAAGCAATGCCAAGAGGAAAGTTCATAGTCCTAAGTGCCTTTATAAAGAAATTGCAGTGATTCCATACAAGCAACTTAACAACACACTTGAAATCTCTAGAACAAAAAGAAGCAGACTCACCAAAGATAAATAGATGGTTGAAGATCATCAAACTCAACAAAATAGAAATCAATAAATTAGAAACAAAGAGAACAATTTAAATAACAAACAAATCAAAGAGCTTGTTCTTTGAGAAAATCAACAAGCTAGACAAGCCCTTAGCCAAACTAACTAAAAGGCAAAGAAGGAGTACTCAAATCAACAAAATCAAAAATGAAAAGGGAGACATAATGACAGACAGTGAAAAAAATTCAAAGAATCATTAGGTGGTACTTCAAAAGCCTATATTCCACAAATTTTAAACTAAATGAAATGGACAATTTTCTTGATAGATATCAATTTCCAAAATTGAATCAAGATCAGGTAAACAAATTAAATAGTCCTATATCTTATAAGGAAATAGAGGCAGTCATAAAAATACTCCCAACCAAAAAAAAAAAAAAAAAAAAAAAAAAAAGCCCAGATCATGATGGATTTAGTGCAGAATTCTACCAGACATTCAAAGAAGAGCTAATACCAATTCTCTTTAAACTATTGTACAAAATGGAAACAGAAGAAACATTACCAAACTCACTCTTTGAGGTCATAGTCACCTTCATACCTAAACCATAGAAAGACTCAACAAAGAGAGTTACAGAGCCATTTCTCTTATGAACAATTGCACAAAATAATAAAATACTGGTACACTGATTCCAAGAACACATCAAAAATATCTTTCACCATGACTAAGTAGGCTTCATCCCAGGCATCCAGGGGTGGTTCAATGTACAGAATCTATCAATGTAATCCATCATAAAAGCAAACGGAAAGAAAAGAAAGCACATGATCATCTCAGATGCCAAAAAAATCATTCGATATGCATTCATATTTAAAGTCTTGGAGAGAGCATCAATATAATAAAGGCAATGTAGAGCAAGTCTATAGCCAATATGAAACTAAATGGGAAAAAAACTTAATTCAGGGACAAAATAAGGCTGTCCACTCTCCATGTATTTTAAATATAGTAATTGAACTCCTAGCAAGAGCAATAAGACAACTAAGGGAGAACAATGGGATACAATTTGGAAAGGAAGAAGTAAAACCATCACTAGTCACAGATGACATGAGAGTATACATAAATGACCTGAAAAATTCTACCAAGGGATGCCTACAGCTGATAAACACCTTCAGCAATGTTCATGGATACAAAATCAACTAAAAAAAAAACCCAGTATCTACCTATATACAAATGAAAAAATGGCTGAGAAAGAAATTAGGGAAACTACATCTTTCACAATAGGCACAAGTAATATAAAGTATCTTGGCATAACTCTAACCAAGCAAGTGAAAGATTGTACAAAAAAACCCTTCAAGTCTCTAAAGAAATCAATTGAAGAACATATCAGATGATGGGAAGATCTCCCATGTTCATGGATCAGGAGAATCAACATTTTAAAAATGTCCATCTTACCAAAGGCAATTTACCATCAAAATTCCAAGACAATTCTTTACAGACCTTGAAAGATCAATTTTAACTTCATATGGAAAAACAACAACAACAACAACACCAAAAAACAGAAAAGCTAAAACAATCCTGTACAGTAAAAGATCTTCTGGAGGAATCACCATCACCGATCTCAAGCTGTACTGTGGAGCAACAGTAATAAAAATAGCATGGTATTGACATGGAAATAGGCTGGTTGATCAATGGAATCAAGTAGAATACACATAAATAAATAAACCCATACACATATGGGCACTTGATTTTTGACAAATAAGCCAAATCCATACAATGGAAAAAAGGATAGCATTTTCAACAAATGGTGCTGGTATAACTGGATGGCTACTTGTACAAAAATGCAAATAGACTGATATTTATCACTGAGCAAGAAGTTAAATCCAAGTTGATTAAAGATCTCAACTTAAAACCTGACACATTACATCTATTTGAAGAAATAGTGGGGAAAAGCCTTAAACTTATTGGCACAGGAGACAACTTTCTGAACAGAACACCAATAGCTCAGGTTCTAAGATCAACAATTAATAAATTGGACCTCATGAAACTGAAAAGCTTCTATAAGACAAAGGACATTGTCAACAGACTAGGATAAGATATTCAACAACCCTGCAGCAGACAAAGGTCTAATACCCAAAGTATATAAAGAACTCAACAAATTAAACACACAAAACCAAATATCCCAATTAAAAAATAGGGTACAGTGCTAAACAGAGAATTCTCAACAGGAATATAGAATGGATGAGAAATACTTAAATAAATGCTCAACCTCCCTAGTCATCAGGGACATGCAAATCAAAACAACTCTAAAATTCCATCTTACACCCATCTAAGTGGCTAAGATAAAAAATTCAAGTGATAGCACATGCTTATGAGGTTGCAAAGAAAGGGGAATATGCTTCTCTTGCCAGTGGGAGTGCAAACTTGTACAACCACATTGGAAATAAATCTGGTGCTCTATCAGGAAATTGAGAATTATTCTACCCCAAGAGCCAGCCATTCCACTCCTTGGCATATACCTTAAATATGTTCCACCATACAACAAGGCATTTGCTCAAGTATGTTCATAGTAGCTTTATTCATAATAGCCAGAATCTGGAAACAAACTAGTTGTCCCTCAACCAAAAAAATGGATAAAAAGCTGGTACATTTACACAATGGAATACTAGTCAGATTTTAAAAACTAGGACATCTTGAAATTTGAAGGCAAATGGACAGAACTAGAAAAGACCCAGCTATTCCACTCCTTGGAATATACCCAGAAGATGCTTCAGCACACAACAAGAAAATTTGCTGAACCATGTTCATAGCAGCCTTATTCATAATAGCCAGAACATGGAAACAGCCTAAGTGTCCATCAATAGAAGAATGGATAAAGAAACTGTGGTACATATACACTATGGAATACTATTCAGCTATTAAAAACAAGGAATTCCCGAAATTTGTGGATAAATGGATTGAACTAGAAATGATCATAATGAGTGAGTTAACCCAGAAGCAGAAAGACTCAAATGGTATATACTCACTTATATCTGCATATTAGCACAAGGGGCATATCCCACGAAAGCCTTCACTTACCAGGAAACTGAGACAGAGGGGAGGACATTCTAGTGGGACTCTAGATGAGAGAATCATGGGAGAATGGCAAAGTAGAAGGATCCAGAGGGTCCTAGAAGCCTACAAGTAGAACATTATGATAGGCAGATTTGGGCACAGGGGTCCCGCTCAAACTAAGGCATCAGCCAAGGACAATACAGGCGGTAAACTTTAAACCCCTACCCAGATCTAGCCAATGGACAGAACACTCTCCACTGTAGAGAGGAGAGTGGGATATTACTTTCTCACATACTCTGGTGCCTCACCTTTGACCATGTCCCCTGGGGGGGGGGGAGACCTGGTGGCACTCAGAGGAAGGACAGCAGGTTACCAAGAAGAGACTTGATACCCTATGACCATATACAGGGGGAGGTAATCCCCCTCAGGAACAGTCATAGGGGATGGGAATAAGGGGAAAATGGGAGGGAGGGAAGAATGGGAGGATACAAGGGATGGGATAACCATTGAGATGTAACAAGAATAAATAAATAAATAAAGAAAGAAAGAAAGAAAGAAAGAAAGAAAGAAAGAAAAAAGAAAAGATCATCCTGAGACCAGAAAGACAGGCATGGTATATACTCACTCATAAGCACATATTATAACATAGTACAGGATAACCACAGTACAATACAGAGACTGATAGACCAACCAAGGACCATGTATGATGTGGACCTAGACTCTCTGCTCAAATACAGCAGATAGGCAGCACAGTCTCCTTGTGTGTCCCACAATATGAGGAGTAGGGATTACTTTTGACCTGGCATCTGCCTCCCCAACACTTCCCCCATGGCAGGGTGGGCTTGACAAGTCACAGAAGAAGAGGATACAGGTAGGAAAGGTGAGATGATAGGCTGAGGTCAGATGTTAGGGGAGGAGGGCTCCCCTTTTTGAGGACTAGGGGAGGGAGAGAGGGTGGAATCAGGAGGTGATAAGGGAGAAGATTTTAATTGGGATGTGAAGAATACAAACTGCAGAATAAGCAGGTAACTTATATTGATAATCCCACTACATGGGAATAGCTCTGAGACTGGCTGACACATGAATGTCTAGGTATAGACAATGCTTCTTGTTGGTCACGGAATCACAGTGACTTATTATTAGATGCCATTCTTCCTATGGCATGAATGAAGATTTACAGATGTCTTTTTTCAGCTCATAGAAAAAGCAGAGAACCAGCCTTAATTGTTCTGTGCATCCTGCACACCTCATAATTTATAATTTTAGGATTGTATAATGCTTGTGAGAAAGTACATGTTCTCAGAACAAAAGAACTGGACACTGATGCTGGATTAGACCTGAAAGGATTCATTATGCTAAGAATGCAAAAGCAGGATCCATCATTCTACTGCATACAAGAAACACATCTCAACAAAGATAGACATAACCTGAGAGTAAAGGCCTGGAATAAAAGGTATTCCAAGTAAATGGGATCAAAAAGAAAGCTGGAGTATCCATCCTATTATCTAAGAAAATAGACTTTCAACCTAAAGTAATCAAAAGTGATGGGGAAGGACATTTCATACTCATCAAAGGAAAATCCACCAAGATGATGTCTGAACATGTATGCCCACAAATGCAAGGGAATCCACATTAGAACAAAAGAATATTACTCAGGCTCAAATCACACATTGATCCCTGCTCATTAATAGTGGAAGAGTGTACTCCACTCTTCATCTCCTGGGAATGCTCTATTTCTCAGGCCTCATTTCCACCTGCAGTCCTGGAGGCAGGCAGCCATCTGGGAATAATTGAGAACCTTCTCAGCATTCCTAGACTAGTAGAGCCTGGTTGTAGAGACACAGTCTGCCTGGGTGTGTGCTGATTCCTGGGACCCCATTCCATCTGCAATCCAGAATACCAGAATCCATTAGGAAACAACAGAGCCTATCAGCAGAGGCATTGTCTATCCTGGGAATATCTGCATCAGATTCCACCCCAATGTACTCCATTCTCTATCTGCAGAGAACACTCCATTTCCCAGGCTCCATCTCCATCTGCAGTTCAGAAGGGAGGCAGCCATGGGGAACAACCATCCCAGAGACAGGCAATTATCAGGGAACACCAGTCCTGGAGACAAGCAGCCATCAGAGAACTGCACCAACTGCCAGGTAGCAGCAGCAGAGAAAGAGAATCATTAGGGTCCCAAAGCTCCCCACCTGCCCCATTTCCTGGACCTTATCTCTACCTGCAATCCCAGAGACCAGCAGCCATTAGAAACTACCAATTCTCCCTGGACAGATCTTTGAGACAGAAACTAAATAGAGAAATAATGAAACTAGTAAACATCATGAATCAAATGGATCTAACAGATATCTACAGAATATTCACCCAAACAAAAAAAGAATATACCTTCTTCTCAGCACCTCATAGACCCTTCTCCAAAATTGACTATATACTCAGTCACAGAGCAAACATCAACAGATACAAGATGATTGAAATAAACCTTTGCATCTTATCAGATCACCAGGTATTAAAGCTGTAATTCAACAACAATAGAAACAACAGAAAGCATACAAACTCATGGAAATTGTATAATTCCCTACTCAAAGACCACTGGCACAGGGAATAAATAAAAGGAAATCAAGTATGTGCTATAATCCAGTGAAAATGAAAGCACAGCATATCCAAACTGATGGGACACAATGAAAGTGGTGCTGAGAGGAAAGTACATAGCACTAAGTGCCTTTTTAAAGAAATTGGAAAGATCTCATACTGGTAACTTAACAGCACATCTGAAATCTCTAGAACAAAAAAGAAAACACACCAATGAGTATACAATGGGAAATCATCAAAATCAGGGCTGAAATCAATAAATTAGAAACAAAGAACAATACAATGAATCAATGAAACAAAGAACTTGTTCTAGAGAGAGAGAGGGAGAGAGAGAAAACCCAAAATTATCTAGATATATTTCATTTATCAAAATTAAATCAAGGTCAGATAAACAGTTTAAACAGTCCTCTAACCTGTAAGGAAAGAGAAGCAGTCATCAAAAGTCTCCCGTGCCCCACCTCCACCCCCCCCCCCAAAAAAAAGTCCAGGGCTAGATGCTGTGAGTGCAGAATTCTACCAAGCATTCCAAGAAGAACTAACACCAATACTCCCCAAATTATTCCACAAAATAGAAAAAGAAGGAATATTGCCAAGTCATTTTATGAGACCACAGTCACCCTAATACCTAAACCTCACAAAGACTCAACAAAGAAAGAGAACTTCAGACTAATTTCACTCATGAACTTTGATGCAAAAATACTTAATATAATGCATCCAGGGCCAGGTGTGGTGGCACACAAGTTTAGTCCCAGCACTCAGGAGGCAGTGTCAGCAGATCTCTGTGAGTTTGTGACCAGCCTGGTCTACAACGAGAGTCCAGGACAGTCAGGACTCTGTGTCAGAACAGAGAAACCCTGTCTCAAAAACAAAAACAAAATCAAAAAACAAAGAGACAAACAAAAAATAACAATAAAATATATCTAGGAACATACAGAATATATCATCCACCATGATCAAGTAGGCTTTATACCACGCATGCAGGGATTGTTCAATACACAAAAACCATAAAAATCACATAATCATCTCATTGGATGCAGAAAAAGCCTTTGACAAAATACAACACTTATTTGTGAAAAAAGTCATAGAGAGATTAGAGATACAGGATCCATATATAAACAAAATAAAGGCTATACACAGCAAACCAATAGTCAACATCAAATTAAACTCAAAGCAATTCCACTAAAATCAGGGGCTCAATAAAGCTGATCACTTTCTTCATATCTCTTCAATATAGTACTTGAAGTTCTAGCTACACCATAAGAAAACTAAAGGAGATCAAGTGGAACAAATCAGAAAGGAAGAAGTCAAAGTATCACTATTTTCAGACAGTACACAAAAGTGACTCTCCAAATTTTACCAGAGAACTCTGACAGCTGATAAATACCTTTAGCAACATGACTGAATACAAGATTAATTAAAAAAATAGCCCTCCTGTATACAAAGGACAAAGGGTCTGAAAAAGCAAATAGGGAAACTACACCCTTCACAGTAGCCACAAATAATATAAAATATCTTGGTGTAACTCTGACCAAACAAGTGAAAGACTTGTTTGACAAGAAATTCAAGTTTCTGAAGAAAGAGATTGGGGAAGACAGCAGAAGATGGAAAGATCTCCAAGGTTCATGGATCGGTAGGACTAACATACTAAAAATGGCCATCATATCAAAATCAATCTACATATTCAGTGCAATCTCCATCAAAATACCAACACAATTCTTTATAGACCTTGAGAAACAATTATAAATTTCATATGGAGAAACAAAAAACTCAAAAGACCTAAAGCAATCCTATACAACAAAACAACTTCTGGAGGTATCTGCATCCCTGATTTTAACCTATACTACAGAGGAATAACATACTGGTTGATAAATTGAATCAAATCAAAGACCCAGAAATAAACCCACATACCTATGGACCCTTAATGTTTCAGAAAGGAGTTAAAACAATACAATGGAAAATGGACAGCATTTTCACAAAATGGTGCTGGTCTAATTGAATATCTATTCATAGAAAATGCAAGTAGATTGATATGTATCACTGTGTATAAAACTAAAGTCCAAGTGGATAAAATTCCTCAACATAACACCAGATACACTATGTCTATAGAACAGAAAGTGGGGAAGAGCCTTGAACTCATTGGCACAGGAAACAACTTCCTGAACACAATACCAGTAGCTCAGGTTTTAAGGTCAACAATTAATAAATGGGCCTTCTTGAAACTGAAAAGCTTATGTAAGGTCTAGGACACTGTGAACAGAATGAAATGACAGTCTACAGATTGGGAAAAGATCTTCACCAATCCTACATCTCACAAAGGGCTAATTTCCAAAATCTATAAAGAACTCAAAACATTAAACACTAACAATCACAAATAACCTATTTTTAAAAATAGGGCACAGAGCTAAACACAGAATTCTCAGCAAAGGAATCTTACGTGGTTGAGAAGCACTTAAAGAAATACATTGTCCTTCATCATTAGGGAAATTAAAGTTAAAAAGACTCTGGGATTCCATCTTACACCTGACAGAATGGCTAAGATAAAAAATTCAAATGACAGTATGTGCTGGTGAGGATATGGAGAAAGGGGAATACTTCTGTGTTGCTAGTGGGAGTGAAAACTTGTACTGACATTTTGGAAATCTACCTGGTACCTTCTCAGAAAATTAAGGATAACTCTACCTCAAGACCCAGCCAAATCACTCCTTGGGTATATACCCAAAAGTTGTTCCACCATATAACAAGGAAATTTGCACAACTATGTTCACAGCAATTTTATTCATAGATGCCAAAATCTGGAAATATTCTGGACATCCCTCAACTAAAGAATGGATAAAGAAACTGTGGTACATTTACACAATGAAATAATACTCATCTATTTTTAAAAAGGCATTCATGCAATTTGCAGGCAAATGGATGGAACTAGAAATGATCATCCTGAGTGAGGTAACCAAGACACAGAAAGACACACATGCTATGGACTTATTTATAAGTGAATTTTAGTAATACAGTACAGGATAAGCATACTACCATGCACAAACCCAAAAAAGATAGTTAACAAGGGGGATCCAATGAAGGATGCTTGTATCTCAAAGGGGAAATTGAATAAATAGAGGTAGTAGTTAATGAGATGGAACAAGGTAGGAGAAGAAACACAGAGCAATATGGGGGTAGAGATCAGATCTGGCGAGAGCAGAGGTGGGAGAACAAAAGGCCCATAGAGAAAAGAGAAACTGTGGGAGGGGACATCTCTGTGACAAACTGGAGACCTAAGTCAGGGTAGGGTCCTTGGGGACTCTAGAAAAGACTCCTAGTAAAAAGGCCCATAGAAACTGAAGAAGACACCCTCTAATTAAACAAGTGTCCTAGTAGAGGAAGGGTAACACCAACCCACTCAAAAAAAACTTCGACTCAATATTCACCCTGTCTACAAGATGTGCAGGGATAAAGATAGAGCAGATAGAGCATAGATTGGGGGAATGTCCAACCCAATACCCACCCCATGGGAGAGAACCAACCCATGACATTGTTAAAAATACTCAGCTATGTTTGCATATAAGAACCTAGAAGAGTTGTCTTCTGAGGCACTCCACCCAGCAGTGATTTGAACCAGATGTTGTGTCTCACAGTCAAACACTGGGTGAACCATAGGCAATCTTATGGAAAAGTGTGAGGAATTAGAAAGGACCTGCAGGTTACAGGAACTTTACAAGAAGACCAACAAAGCCAACTGACCAGGGTCAAAAGGGGCTTTTGTGACTGAGGCACCACTAAGAACCATTCATGGACAGGACCCAGGCCCCCTACATGGGTGTGGCTGATGGATGGCCAGGACTTTATTTTGGTCCCCTATTGAGGGTATTGGGGGCTCCCTCTGGCATGGACTTTCTTTCTGGCTATCAATTACTTCCTCCTGGTGTGACTGCCTTAATAGGACATAGGGAAGGCAGGTTCATTCAATCTTGATGTGACTTGATGAGCTGGGGTGGGGGATTTTTCCCTTCTGAGGAGTGGGGGAGGAATGTGGCAGAGAGAGGGAGGGTGGGACTTGAAGGTGAGGAGGGATAGGACTGCCAGCAAGAGTGAAGTGAATAAATTTTTACAAAGATATTTGGAATTAAGAAAATAGTGGAATTAAGAAAAATAGTGGGGCCGGGTATGGTGGCACACACTTTTGACCCAGCATTCAGGATCAAAGTTTGAGGCCAGCCTGGTCTACAAAGTGAGTATAGGACAGCCAAGGCTACAAAGAGAAACTCTGTCTTGAAAAAATAGAAAAAAGAAAGAAAGAAAAGAAAAATAGTGGGAAACTTCAATACCCCATTCTCACCAGTGGACAGGGCATCCAGACAGAAAGTAAACAGTAAAAATGAAACCAACAGACATTATGAACCAAATTGACTGAAAATATCTACAAAACATTTCACCCAATACAAAATAATACATCTTCCTCTCTGCACTTCATGAAACCTTATCCAAAATTGATCATATATTGGTCACAAATCAAGCATCAGCAGATACAAGAAAATTGGAATAACCCTGTTAAAGTAACTCTTATTTGCCTGGTTTAGCTTTTATCTCCAAGGCTTATTGGCTCTCTCTGCTAACCTGTGTCTAATCCTGAATGCCTCTAACCTCTGTGCAATCTAATCTAGGCCTATATTATGTTGTTTTTAAACAAAACCTCTAACATTTGAGTTTCCCAATAAAGACTCAGAAACCAGATGCAAGGGGTGAAAACCGAGTAACTCAGAGAGGCAGAGAAAACACTAAGCTAATCTTCCTACTCAGCTGATGGTCCAGAAAGAAAAAGCCTCTTCTTCTTCATGCAGTCTAAAAAAACTTCAAACTGAATTTCTCTCTTTTCTACTTCCTGTGTGCCTCACTATCCAGTCTCCAGACTTCCTCTCACTATCAATGGGTTTTTCCTATGTTTACTCCCTGACAGCTTCTTGCTTGTTTTGCCTCTTGACCTATGGTTAATTTTATTTATTCCTGTTTATGAAAAGCTCTTAGATTAAAGGTGTATGGTAGGGCTGAGCTACACCACAACTACCCGTTTACAATAAACAGAAATTTTTTGAATAAAAGGTGTATGCTAGGGCTGAACCACACAACAACTAGAAACAGATTTTTCAAGTACGCAATCTCAGGGTTCACAATGTGATCAAATATACTGAAATGTAACCCCTTGAATCCTATCAGACCATCATGGATTAAAACTGGACTTCACCAACAACAGAAACAACAAGAGACAATCTCATGTACACTGAAAAACTCTCTACTCAATGACCACATGTCTGGGAAGAAATAAAGAAAGAAGTTAAGGAAGTTAAAGACTTTCTAGAATTCAATTAAAATGGAGGCCAAAATACCCAAACTTATGGGACATAATCAAAAAAGTGCTAAAGGACATTTCAAAACACTAAATGCCTCCTACAGCCACGGGAGATCTCACATTAGGAACGTAAGTGCACAACTGAAAGATCTAGAACAAAAAGAAGCAAACACATCCAAAAGTAGTAGACAGCAGGAACTAATCAAACTCAGAGATCAAATCAATAACTTAGAAACAAAAAGGACAACCAAACCAAGACTTGTTTCTTTGAAAAACAACAACAACACCATATATAAACCTTTAGCCTCACTAACTAAAGAGTGGGGAGACAATATGCAAAATAATAAAATCAGAGGTGAAAAGGTGAAAATTACAATAGAGACCAAGGAAGTCCAAAGAATCATTAGTTGTTACTTCAAAAACATATATTCCACAAAATTGGAAAATCTAAACAAAACAGACACTTTTCTTGATAGATTCCACTTGCTAAAGTTAAATCAAGATAAGGAAAACAATTTAAACATTCTTATAACACATAAGGAAAACAAGGATCTCCCAATACCTCCTCCAAATAAAAGACTCAAGGCCAGATGGTTTTATCCCAAAATTCTACCAGACATTCAAAGAAGGGCTAATACTCCTCAAACTATTACACAAAATAGAAGCAGAAGGAACATTGCCAAACTCATTCTATGATGTCACAGTCACCCTGATAACTAACAACACAAAGACTCAAAAAAGAAAGAGAATTTTAGAACAATTTGATTACTGATTCAAATATATTCAATCAAATACTCTCAAACTGAATCCTAGAAATCATAAAAACATATTCCACCATGATCAAGTTGGCTTCATTCCAGGGCTTCAGGTGTGGATCATTATGAAAATTCATCAATGTAATCCACTATATAAACAAACTGAAAGAAAAATCCACATCATTAGATGCTGAAAAAGCCTTTGACAAAAATCCAATATCACATCATGATAAAAGCCATGGAGTTATAAGGGATACAAGGCCCATACCTAGACACAATAAAGGCAATATACAGCAAGCTGATAGCCAATATCAATTAAATGGAGAGAAACTTGAAGCAATTCTACTAAAATCAAAGATAAGATAAGGCTGCCTACTCACTATGTATCTATTCACTATAGAACTTGAAGTTCTAGCTAGAGCAGCAAGAAAACTATAAATGATCAAGTGGACAAAGATTGGAAAGGAAGAATTCAAAGTATTGCTATTTGCAGATGATATGATAGTGTTCAGAAGTCACCCTACAATTCTACCAGAAAACTCTTAAAATTGATAAACACTCTCATCAAAGTGCCTGGATAGAAGATTAACTTAAAAAAAGTAGTCCTCCTTTATACAAGTTACAAACAATCTGAGAAAGCAATTAGAGAAATAACACTCTTCACAATAGCCACAAATAATATAAAATATCTTGCTATAACTAACCAAACAAGTGAAAGACCTGAATTATGAGAACTTCAAGTCTCTGAAGAAATAAATGAAGACGATCTCATAAGATGGAAAGATCACCCATACTCATGGATCAGTATGATTGACTTAGTAAAAATGGCCATCTTACCAAAAGCAATCTACAGATTCAATGCAATTCCTACCAAAATTCTAACACAATTCTTTTTCCAACACAATTCAATTTTTAGATTTTTTATTTTATTTAATTAAAAATTTCAGATTACATCTCAATTGTTACGCCATCCCTTGTATCCTCCCATTCTTTCCTCCCTACCACTTTCACCCTATTCTCCTGCCCTAGGTCTGTGACCGAAGGGGACCTTCACCTCCACTAAATGGCCATAGGCTATCAAGTCTCATCTTAGACGCCTGCTTATTCTTTCTCTGAGTGCCACCAGGCCTCCCTACCACTGGGAAGTGGTCAAATATGGGGCACCAGGGTTCTCTTTCGAGTCAGTCCCTGCTCTCCACTCAACTATAGAGAATGAATTGTCCATTGGCTAGATCTGAGAAGGGAGTTGATGTTTACTGCAAGTATTGTCCTTGCTTGGTGCAATAGTTTGAGCAGAACTCCTGGGCCCAGATACGCCTGTCATGATGTTCTTGTAGGTTTCTAGGACCATCTGGATCCTTCTGTTTCCCCATTGTCCCATACTTCTCT
This sequence comes from Acomys minous, assembly GCF_964271855.1. NCBI lineage: Eukaryota > Metazoa > Chordata > Mammalia > Rodentia > Muridae > Acomys > Acomys minous. Next base: position 78,751,395 of record NC_140488.1, on the reverse strand, counting down.
CACCTAGAGTCCCAATAGGATGTCCTCATATCTATCCCACTTTCCTGGTAAGTGAAGTCTATCATGTGACATGCCTCTTGGGCTAGTGTCCAATTATAAGTGAGTATATACAATGTGAGTCTTTCTGCTTCTTGGCTAACTCACTCAGTTTGATCAATTCTTTAAAGGCCTTAAATGTAAAATTCTAATCTTCATATGGAAAATCAAAAATCCAAGGATACATAAAACAATCTTGTACAACAAAAGAACTTCTGGAAGTATCACCAACCCTAATTGTGAGCTGTACTAAAAAGTAATAGTAATTAAAAACTGGATGGTATGGGCATAAAAATAGAGAAGTTGATCAATGGAATCAAATAAATATTTGAGAAATAAACCCACATACCTATAGTCACATAATTTTTGACAAAGAAGCCAAAACCATACAATGAAAAAAAGATAGCATCTTTAATAAATGGTGCTGGTATAACTGGATGTCTTCATATAGAAGAGTGCAAATAGATCAATATTTATTTGCAGCACCCTTCACAAAGTTCAAGTTCAAGTAGTTCAAAGACCTCAACATAAAACTGGATACACTAACTCTATTAGAAGAGAAAGTGAGGAATAACTTTGAACTCATTGGTACAGGAGACAACTTGCTCAACAGAACACCAAAAGATCAGGTACTAAGATCAATAATTAATAAACGGGATCTTATAATACTGAAAATATTCTGCAAAGCAAAAGACACTGTCAATCGGACAAAACAGCAGCCAACAGAATAGGAAAATGTCTTCACAAACCATACATCTGACTGATGTAGATAAAGAACTCAAGGAATTGAACACCAACAAACCAAATAACCAGTTAAAATTAGGGTACAGAGAGAAACCAAGACTTCTCAACAGGAAGTCCTTATGTCCTTAGCATAACTGTCTCCTGTGAGGCTTCGTCCAGCAGCTGACTGAAACAAATGCAGAGACTCACATCCAACTAATAGGATGAACTCAGGGGAATTTTGAGGAAGAGTGAGAGGAAAAATAGAGGGATCTGGAGGGGTCAAGGACACTGCAAGAAGAATTACAGAGTCAACTCACTTGAGCCCATGGGGGCTCAGAAAGAATGAATCATCATCCAAAGAGCTTGCATGGACTGGACATTGACTCCCTACACATATATAGCAGATGTGCAATGTGGTGAACATGTGGGTTCCTTAATAATGGGAGTAAAGGATATCTCTGACTCTGTTGCCTGCCTTTGAATCCCCTTTCCCTAGCTGGGTTGCCTTGTCTGACCTCAGTGGTAGATAATTACCTTAGTCCTTATGTGACTTGGGATCCCAGTGTTGATTGGGACCCCCTGTGGTCCTCCTTTCTCTGAGATGAAGGAGAAGGTAGGAATGAGGATCAAGGTATGTGATGGTGGGACTTCGAGGAAAAAAGGAATGGGGCTTGTATCAGGCTGCAAACTGGTTAAATAAAAATAAATAAAGATATACATATGTATGTGTATATGTTAAAATGTGAGATATATTCACTAAAATTAAACTATATAATGTTTATAACATCTAAACATTCCTGAATCCAGGAATTTAAAGCTCTTTTTCCTTTCCTAAATAAAAATTTCCTTAATTCTGAGTTGACCTTTGTCTTAGTCAGCTCAGTATGGAAGACTATTTCTCCCATTATCAGCATTCATTAGTTGTCTGTAGTCCCTGTCCAAGCTTGAGGCACAGTCCAGTTTCTCCCTTTCATGTTAGTATTTCTATTGGTGTCAACCCTAAATATAAATTTAAAATGGAAATTAAATATTTTTGAGATTTTTGTCTTAACACATTAAGAATGGTTAAGGTCAAACAAACAAGCAAGCAAGAAAACAAACCACAGAATAAAGAAAAAAGAAAAGAAGGAAGAATAAAGAGCAACAACAACAAAAACTAACAATATTGTGGAAGTGGAGGTGTAATGAAGGAACTGAGAAGAGAAGGGGGAGTGGAAGCTCTGATCAAGATATAAAGTTAATTAATTATTAATTAATTAAAAATCCCAAAGAGAACAAATACTAACACATCCATTGTTGGGAATGCAAATTGATACAGATACTATAAAAAATAGTGTGTGTGTGGGGGGAGTGTTTCCTCAAAGTAGCAAAAGATAGATCTAATAGATGATCTAGCTATACCACTTTTAGAAATATTGCCCAAGGATTTCGGATCCTACACTAGAGATAGGTACTGCACCATGTTTATTGCTGTATTCACAAGAGCCAAGTAATAGAACCAGAAACTGAATAATAATGAAAATATGTTATATTTACATAATGGAATATCACTCAGATACTAAGAAATATGACATTTGAAGGTAAATGGATGGAGTTAGAGGCAATTACTCTGAACAAGGTAACCCAGACACAGAAAAATGAAGACTATTTTATTTTGTTTGTGGACATTATCTTTTAGTCTTCATATATGAATGTTTCATTTGGGATACCCTTAGAAGTCAATAAGCCCATAATTTACTAAGAAGCATGAAGTAGGTCTTTCAAGGGAGTACAGATATGATACATTATTGTAAGTGATAAAAGGGACTAATGGATCAGGAAAGGTTAAACCAGGGTGATGATGTTGGCGGGTAGGATAGAACAAGATATTGGTAAGATAAATAATACTAACTACCTTTTGTAAAAGACATCTGGAAATATACTAGTATAGAAGCTCATAAACAGACATAGTTAAAGACAGTGTTCTATTATACACTGGAGGCTAATACATAAAATCACAATGCCAAGTATGAGTTACCTCTTTTGAGGTTGTTAGCTAGGGAAATCCCCTAACTACCAAACATTATATGCCTTTGCCTTTCCTTTTGGATACTTTCTAGAACTTAATTGTAAACCCTATTGCTGAAGATATTAAATGCTTGAATCATAGAACATAGTGAAATAATGTTCATATGGATGTGGAAGATTAGTTCCTATTGGTTTCCTTTTCTAGTGCTTCATGGTGCTATGCATCTTACCGGAGGAGAAAAAATCAGTCAGGTACAGCTATGAATCCTAGTAATTATAATAATGACTGCCTGTCAAAGTATGTCCACTGGTAGAATAGTGGCATAAACATTGTGGGAACAACTAATCACTTTCTTATTTGTTACAGCTCCTATTTGACAAGATGGAAACTCATATTTGATACTATTTTCAGGCTAAGAATCTATGGCTATACCAGCCATAGACCACAAGGAAAGAACCTTCTGCTTTCATGCTGTTAAATGGACAGTTTTAAAATGGTTCTCACTTATTCTTATGCTCAAAGTTCAGTGCATCTCTCAAGCCAAATCTTAGAAACTTTTATTTGAAGTAGATGGTTATTAACTCAATGACCTACAACAGGACCAGGTAGAGATAATAATAGACTTCAGAATTTTCAGCCATAAATAGAACATATATACTACACCCAGCCCTCTCAAGGCTCAAGGGTCTTTGCAGAAGAGAGGACTGAAAAAGTTTAAGAGCTTGAGGCAGTGGATGACATTTTTAGTTCTTTAAAAAAAATATATTCTAAGAGCATATATAGGGGGAGGAGGTCTCCCTCAATCACAGACATAGGGGAGGGGAGAAGGGGGAAGTGGGAGGGAGGGAGGAATGGGAGGAAATAGGGGAAGGGCTAACAATCGAGATGTAATATGAATAAATTAATTAAAAATGTAAAAAAATAAATAATATAAATACTAAACCTCTGTTAAATGTATGTCTAGTAATGAATTATGTTTACCACTTTGTAGGCTTCCTCTTCATTTTAATGATGGTGTTATTTTATATACAGAAAAAATTTAATTTTATGAAATCCTTATGTCGGTCTTATTGTCTGAAGCATCAGTGTCCTTTTTAGAAAGTCTATTCCTTGTATGCATGGTGACACTTGTCTTTATTCCTAGTGCTTGAGAGACAGAAGCAGGAAGATCTCTGAGTTTGAGACCAGCCTAGTCTGGTCTCAATACAATACATTTTGTATTCCACAACGGTGGGGTTATGTAGAGAGGCCCTGCTTCAAAAAGAAAGAAAGAAAGAAAGAAAGAAAGAAAGAAAGAAAGAGAAACAAAGGGAAAAGGAAGGAAAAGAAAAGAAAGAAAAGTAAAGTAAAGTCCATTCCTATTCCAATGAGTTGTATAATTCCTACTCTCTTTATCAGACTCAGGGTATTTCATCTGAAGTTGAAGTCCTTGATCTATTGTTGGTTGAACATGGTGCATGCTAAGAGATAAGGACCAAATTTCATTCATATACATTTAACTATTCAATTTGATTAGAACTATTTAGTTAAGACACTCTCTTTTATTTATAGTTTATTTGTTGGCTAATCTGTAAAATAAAATAGATGGCTCTAGGGGAGTGGGTCCATGTGTGAGTCCTCAATTCTTACATTGGCCAATGAATCTGTGTTCATGTCAGTATTGTGATGACTTTTATTACTATAGTACTGTGGTGTAACTTGAAATCTGTGATCTAGACATTATTGTTTTGCTGTTCAGGTCTCTATTGGGTATCTTGAATTTCAATTTAAGTGAAGGAAGTATAGGAATATTGATGGGGATTTTGTTAAGAACTCTGTAGATTGCTTTTAGTAGGATGGACATTTTCAATACAGTTATCCTACCTATCCATGAGCATGAGGCTTTTCTCCATCTTTTGTTATCTTCTTCAATTTCTTCTTTTGGTACCTTAACATTTTCATTATTTAAGAAGACAAATTCAGTCCTGATGCAACTTGATGAGCTGGGATGGGTGGGTAGAGGTCTTACTTTTTCAGAGGAATAGCAGAAGGGGTTTTCGGAAGACAAGATAGCACTGGGTGGAGAGGAGGAAAGGGGGCTATGATTGGGATGTAAAGTGAATAAATAAATACATTAATAAAACGTTTTCACTATATTAATATTTCATCTCCTTTTTAAGACTTATTCCAAGACATTTTGAGGTATTTTGAATATATTATTTTCTTAATTTTTTCTTTTGTATTTGTTGTTTGTGTACAGGAAAGCTACTAATTTTTTGTTCTTTTATTTCGTATCTGACTACTTTGCTGAACATATTACAAGCTGCATGAGATTTCTGTTGGTGTCTTTAGGGTCTTTAATGTATAGAATCATATCATCTGCAAATAAAGATGCTTAGACTTCTTTGCTAAATGTATCCTTTTATTCCTTTCAATTTTGTTATTGCACTAGCTAAGACTTAAAGTACTATGGGGAACAAGAGGGAAACAGACTTCCTTGTCTTATTCTTGATTTTAGTAGAAGTTCTTAGAGTTTTTCTCCATTTAGAATGATGTTACCTGTGATGGCCTGTGTGTTGCCTTTATTATGTTGGGATAGTTGTTCCAGATCCCTATTTTCTCAAGAGTTTTTACAATGAATGAATTTTTTACTTTGTTAAGTGCTTTTTCTGCCTTTAATGAGATCATCATATGGTTTATGCCTTTGGGGTTATTTATGTGTTAGATTACTTTTATTGATTTATTATGTGTGTTGATCACTAGGTTGAAGTAGATAATTGATCCCTCCAATTTTCTCCCTATGTGCCCTCACATATGGATGCACTCCCTTTCTGTCTCTAATTATAAAAGAACAGGCTACTAAGAACTAACAACAAAAAATGACAGAATAAAATATAATAAAATCATCTGAACACAGTGGTGCACATGTGTGCTACCAGCACTCAGGCATGCAGATATAGGCAGATTCTGTGAGTTCTGGGCCAGTATTACAAAGTGAGTCCAGGACAGGCAAGGGTACACCTTAGATCAAAACTCAAACAAACAAAAAATACAATAAAAATCATTACATCGAGGCTAGACAGGGCAACTCAACAAATGAAAAGGGCCTCCAAGAGCAAGTACAATAATCAGAGTCCCACTCATTCCTATACTCAGCAGTCCCATAAAAATACCAAACTGAAAGCTATAACATATATACTAAGATATATTTGTGTGTGCACGAGTGTGTGTGTGTGTGTGTGTGTGTGTGTGTGTGTGTGTGTGTTAAGAACCAGTTGCAGAACCCTGTGCTTGCCTCTTTGATCTCTGTGACTTCATATGAGCTTGCTCAGTTGACTCAGAAAGCCTTGTTCTCCTAATGTCCTCCATTCCCCTTTCTTCCTGTACTCTTCCTGCTCCCTATTCTGCAGAGTTCTCTGAGCATTCTGGGGAGGGATTTGATAGGTATAACTCCTTTAAAGGTGTGTGTTTCAAGGCCTCTTTATGTGGGTAATATCTGACTGTTACTCTGTATTTGTTCTTATTGAAGCATATAATCTTTTTGATGTGTTGTTGAATTTTCTTTCCAAGTATTTTATTGAAAAATTTTGTGTCTAGTTATCAAAGATATTGGCCTATAATTTTCTTTTTCTTTTGGACCTCTAGATGATTTTGGTTTCAGGATAATAATGGATTCATAAAAGAAACTTGAAAATGTTTCTTTTTCTTTTATTTTATGGGTGTTTTGAGGCATATTGGTACTAGTTCTTCTTTAAAGTCTAATTGAATTTTGCACTGAATCCATCTGGTCTTGAGCTGTTTTACTCAGGAGATTTTTTTAAGTTGCTATTTCTTTATCATTGGACATTATAGATCTTGCCAAATTATCAACTCTATCTTGATTTCATGCTCATAGGTCATATCTACCTGGTAACTTACACACTTCTTTTAGATTTTCCAGTTTGTTGGGATATAGATGTATCTTATTGAAATAAAATTTCATGCAATATATTTATATCATGTTTGTCCTTCTACAAGTCCTTCAAGATCCTCCTCACATCCATACAGAAATAACTTTATGTTCTTTCCACCTCTTTCTCTCACTAAAGCAAACTAAATAACAGCAACAACCCCCAACCTAGAAACACATAAAAAAAAAACAACACTTATATCTGGACACTAGCCCAAGGAGCATGTCCCATGAAAGTCTTCACTTACAAGGAAAGTGGGACAGAGGGGAGAACATCCTATTGGTACTCTAGGTGAGAGAAGCACAGGAGAATGGGGAAATAGAAGGATCCAGAGAGTCCAAGAAACCTACAAGGAGAACATTATGATGGGCAGATCTGGGCCCAGGGGTCCTGCTCAAACTATGGCACCAGGCAAGGACAATACGTGCAGTAAACTTCGAATCCCTACCCAGATCGAGCTAATGGACAGGACATTCTTCACAGTTGAGTGAAGAATGGGGACTGACTTTCACACGAACTCTGGTGCTTCATATTTGACCATGTCCCCTGGATGGGGAGGCCTAGTGGCACTCAGAGGAAGGACAGCAGGCTACCAAGAAGAGAATTGATACCCTATGAGCATATACAAGGGGAGGAGGTCCCCCTCAGTCACAGACATCACAGACATAGCAGAGGGGATTAAGGGGAAAATAGTAGGTAGGGAGGAAAGGGAGGATACAAGGGATGGGACTACAATTTAGATGTAATATGAATAAATTAATAACATATATTTAAAAAAAACACAACACACAAAAACCCAGAAATCAAAATAAACTAGTACAATACCAATAAAATAAATTAATGCTCAAACAAAACAAAATGAGACAAAAGTCTATAAAACTACCATTGAAGTTGTTTTGTGCTAGCCAACTACTCCTGTACATTGGCCCTGCCCTGAAGTATTGTTAACATACTCAGGAAGACTCCATTGAAGAAAACTGATTTTTTTTCTTTGCCAGTGTCTATCACTTATGGATAGCTTCATGGTTAGAAGTGGGAGCTTGTGTATACTTTGTCACTCAGAGCTGGGACTACATTTGACTTGAATCTGTGATGGTCATGTACATGCTGCCATAGACTCCGTGAGTTCATATGAGTATGAGGTGTGTCTGAAAGACACTGTTTCTTTAGAGTCATCTATCATTTCTGACTCTCATTATCTTTCTAGCTCTTCTTCTGCATATATTGCTGATCCTTGAAGAGAAGCCTTTGATGAATATATCCAATTATAACGTAGTGTTTAAAGTCTCTTATTCTCTACACATTGTTCATTTTTGGGTCTTGTGTTAGTTTCAATCTATTGCAAGAAGAAGCTTCTTTGATGAAAGGTGAGTGGGACACAGATCTATGGATATAGCACCATGTTATTATGAGTTACTTTGTTGCTACTTCTTTTAGTGGAATAATAGTTTTAAATTTGCCCTTAGTTAGGTAACCTATCTAGTCTCCGGTTCTTGGCCACTTTAGCAATGTCTGATATAGGCTTCATATCATGGAATTGGCCTTAAATAAAATAAGAAAGTAGATGGCTACTGTAATAAAATTTGTGCTAGCTCTACACCAGTATTTCTTGAAAGCAGATCACTACTGTAGGTCACTGTAGGTGAGGGATATCAATTATTACCTTTTCACTCTAGTCACATGAAGAGTACTTTCTAGAACAATGAATGCTATTCAATAGGGATAACATTTCTAGTTAGTCATCAGCTCCATATTTTATGACATATGTAAATAGTGTTTTTATGGAGTTCAAGACCACCAAGAAAAGACTAAAGACTTAGTACAATTACAATAAGGCAAATGTGTTAATTCTGCTTGCAGGGCAATAGCCTTCAAGCCAAATTGAAAGTATGCTGCCAAGAAGGGCCTAAGGAAAGAGATTTTAAAGGCAAGAACCACAATTACTCACCTCTGAGGAAATTACAGCAAAATGAGAAATTGACTCACTCCCCCAGATATGTGAGGAACTGCCTGTTTCCCATGCCCACAGAGAAAAACATATTATAGAAGGCAGAGAATGCAGCTAATCATTTTACAATAGTTACAAAGTTTAGAGGAGTGGGAAAAGTCAGAACATTAAGAATTAAGATCAGGGGCCAATGACCACTAAAGGAGGTAACTGAAACAAAAAGAAGTTCCTTAGCCTTCACAGTGTCTTCAGAAATAGTGCCTCAACATCAAGTTGTGGAGAATAACTAATAGCCTTTGAAGGAACATGTGATGCTGGGATGTTTTCATGGATCCCCTTTTTTATACAACTCAACAAGATGTAATCAATTCCATGCACTGAAAAATTTGCATGGTGGCATGGTTTGCATAGTTGCATTAAGGCATTATTCCCCCAATTATTGATGACTCCATTTAGATATCTTTCATTTAGGTCTACATTTTTAGAAAGATTTAACAGTGGTGTGTTTCCATATGGTTTTCAAATGACCTTCAATTTAGTTGTTTTTCCCTATATTCCCCTTCTTTTCTGCTCATTTCTCTATTTAATCATCTTATTTTAGTTTCTCCTTCATCTCTTTATAACAATATATTATTTTAAGAAATTATTTATTTAGTCACATTACATCCTGTTGCAGCCTACTCATTCCTGTCCTCCCAGACTCGCCAACCTATCCATACTTTTCCTCCTCTCCCCCACCATTCTCCTCAGAAAAGGAGAGCTTCCCCTCATACCGATGCAACCCTGAACATGCAATTACACCAGGTCTAAGAGCATCCTCTTCCACTGAGGCCAGACAAGTCATCACATCAGAGAAAAAGTGATCTAAAAACAGGAAACAGAGTTCATGTCAGAGGCAGGCCCTACTGCACTTTCTAGGTGACCCACATGAAGACTAAGCTGCCTACCAGCTGCATATGTGTAGGAGCCTAGGTCCAGTTCATTTAGGGTCTTTGGTTGGTGGTTCAGTCTCTGTAAGCTCTGATAGGCTTAGATGAGGTTTCTATGTTGGTCTTCTTATGGAGTTCTTGTCCCCTTCAGCTCCTTCTCTCCCCCCCCCCATCACTCTTTCAAAGGACTCCCTGTGCTCCAATCAGTGCTTGGCTTTGGGTCTCAGCATTTGTTTCTATCTGCTACTGGGTGGAGCCTCTCAGAGGACAGTTATGTAGGGATTTTTTCTGCTAAGCATAGCAGAGTATCAATATCAATAGTGTCAGTGCTTAGATCTCTCCCATGGCATGGGTCTCAATTTGGGCCAGTCAGTCATTGGTGGGCCATACCCTCAATCTCTGCTACATCTTTATCTGTAGACTTTGAACTTTTACAAACCTATTTTATTTGGGGTTCTTTAATGCTTATACCTCCCTTCCAACCCACCTACCCTAGATAGGAGACAAAACAGGTTAATGGCAACAGGAGAAGTAGACCATTTTAGACTCAGCTCTTTGGAGCAATTCCACTCTTTGTCATCAGGATTTCAGCTGATCATTAAACAGCAAACCAGCATCAGCAAAGGTGACTACAACTGGAAAAGCCAGAACCTGGAACCATGAAGCTTTCTCTGGAGCATTTCTCTCTAGGGATGTCTCAAAGCAGAGTGATGGGAAGCAATACCCACACACACACACACACACACACACACACACACACACACACACACACACACACACACACACACACATATGAATCTCAGAGTCCATACTAGGATGTTTATCAGTTGGCAAAGACCATGTCTCGGAAGAGGCATTTCCTCTTCTAGTAAACAAACACCACACGCCCTCTTTCAAGCCTGTTTCTAGAGGACAAACATTGCACACCCTCTCACAAGTCTGTTTTACATCCCATAGTTGGTATTTAAAAAACTGTTTACACCCACTACACTTATCCATGTACTTCTTATAATGATATATTTTATTCTTCCTTCCTTGGGAGACCCTCTCCTATATCCTGGTCCCTTACTAGCTATCTAACCTCTGTGGTTATCAAGACTTTAGCACATATATCAAAAGCTTAAAAGCTAAGATACCACAGTTTCTTTATCCATTCTTCTACTGAGGGATACTTAGGCTGTTTCCATGTTCTGGCTATAATGAATAAGGCTGCTATGAACATGGTTGAGCAAATTTTCTTGTTGTGTGCTGGAGCATCTTCTGGGTATATTCCAAGGAGTGGAATAGCTGGGTCTTGAGGAAGCCCTATTCCCATTTTTCTGAGATAGCACCAGGTGGGGGGGACCTGGTGGCACTCAGAGGAAGGACAGCAGGTTACCAAGAAGAGACTTGATACCCTATGAACATATGCAGGGGCAGGTAATCCCCCTCAGGAACAGTCATAGGGGAGGGGAATAAGGGGAAAATGGGAGGGAGGAAAGAATGGGAGGATACAAGGGATGGGATAACCATTGAGATGTAACAAGAATAAATTACTAAAGGAGAAAAAAAAAGCTAAGATACACTTATAATAGAAAGCATCAGATATTTATCTTTTAAATCTAGGTTAACTCACTCAGGATTTTTTTAAAAACTCCCTCTATTTTCCTGAAATTTTCACTTTTCTTAACAGCTATAACTTATTATTGTATAAATGTACCACATTTGCCTTATCCACTCATCAGCTGATAGACATGTGGGGTGTTTCCAAATTCTGGCTTTTATGAGTAGAGCAGCATGGTGGTTTCAGTGAGAATCACACCCATATACTCATACATTTGAATGTTTGGTCCCTAGTATGTCTAACTGTTTGGTAATTATTAAGAGGTATGGTCTTGTTGATGTCAGAATTTCACGTGGAGTGGGCTTTGAGGTGTCAAAAGCCTATGCTAGGTCCATCCATTGTCTCTCTCCGTCAGCCTGCTGTAGATCAGGATGTCAAGCTTTCAGCAACTGGTCCAGCTCCATGCCTGTTGTATTCTTGTCATGAGGACCATGGACTAACCCTCAAAAATTTAAATCTATCTCATTAAATTCTTTCTTTTATAAGATCATAATGTCTCTTCACATCAATAGAACATTGAATAACACATAATTTGATACCAGGGATTGGGATATTGCTGTGATAGTCCTGACCATGCTGTTGTTTAAAGGAATATGTAAGATTATGAGACTTCCAACTAGAAAAGCAGTTGAACACTTGAAGCAATCCTACTTGGAGCATGAAAGACAATTGTACTAAAGATGGTGTGGATTACGGCCGCGCGACTCAAGAAGTTTCGGAAGGGAAGACTCTTCAGATGGTGTAGAGACCATTCTTGTGATATTTTGGCAAAAAGGTGAATGCTTTTTGTCCTTGTTCAATTGTTTTCAGAAGTTGAAATTTAAGTGTTTTACATTAGTACCACTAGCAGAGGAGCTTTCATGATAGTGTAGCATTGACTATGCCACATGAAAAGGAACAAGGAGAACAAAGAGAAATACAAAAAAATGTACAGTTTGATGATAAAAAAGAACAAAAAATGTAGTGTTGGAGACAAGTCCTATGCTCAAGCAGATGCAAAATTCAAAGAAAAGCCTGATGTTAAATGGAGTAAAATAAGTGGTGCCCTCAAGGTAAGACCCTACCCAGCTAAGCTTCCAACTTGTGAAAAGGAATTAAAGGAAAACTTAACAGCAGAAAACATTATCAGTGACAGGAAGCTTATACACATATGACTATAGGAGGGGACCAGATTCTAGATCCAGAAAGAAAAAAAAAAAGAATTTACCAGCTATGACCACATGATTTTGGCTTAGTCAAGAAGGATGTATGAATAAAAGTTTTGTGGCATCTTCCTCCACTTAAGTAAAAGCTGTTGAGGCCATATGTGCAGCAGGGTAATCCTTACAAAGAAGCCCCGAGAGGTCACTGTATGAAGCTGTGAAAGTGAAGCCTATATTTTATTGTAGACCCCTTCATGTTCCATATGTCAGCGTCATGGGATATTTGCCAAGGAGAACTGCTCACAGGTTGTGGAACAAGTTCAGGAGAGAGAAGTGTGTTGTAGTTGGCAAATCTGGAAAGGAAAAATCATCTAATAAATCTTTAAGATCAGACATAGAGGTGCAGGATTTGAAATTTACCCTGCTGGGTTTTGATCTTGCTTTGTCTGATAATTCCTCACTGTGCCATTTTCAAATGGTAATGTATATTTTATGTTATTGCATGATGGAAGTTTGTAATTTGCTTTTTATTTTTTATTTTACATGGGATTGCAATTAAGATATTGCCTTGCCACTCAAAAGAGACCCAGTGTCTTGTTTCTCTGATTGTTGCCTGTCTATCAGGAGGTAAAGGCCTCAGATACTGTTCTAGCACAGTGTCTTTCTGCTTCCCTCCATGTGGACTATGGACTATTCCTCTAACCCTGTAAGCAACTCTTCAACTACATGCTTTCTTACCATAGTCATGGTGTTTCTTTACAGTAAAGAACAGTAACTAAAACAAGTGACAGTGAACATGAATGAGCAATTATCCCTGTAATCAAATGTAGAATCTTTTGAATATATACACAAGAGTTCTATAGCTGGATCTTAAAGTAGATTGATTCCCAATTTTCTAATGAGAAATCATATTGATTCCCATAGTAGAGATGCAAGTTTGCACTCTAACCAGCAACGAATAAATGCTTCTCTTTCCTTTTATTCTCTCCAATATGTGTTATCATTTGTTTTATTGATCTTGCTCATTTGGACTATAATAAAATAAAATCTCAAAGCATTTTTATTTTGCATTTCCCTGTTGACTAAGATGTTGAACATTTATTTGTCTTTCAATCATTGTGTTCCATATTCTGAGAACTCTCTGATTACTTACATAGCCAATTGTTAATTGGATTATTTGCTTCCTTGATAGTCACACTTTTATTTATGCATTTTTACATACTAGACATATTAGATGTATATAAATGACAAAGATATTTTTCAATTCTGTAGGCAGCCATTTTGCCTGAATAAAGTACAGCAGCTTTGTTCTACAGAAACTTTTAAGCTTCATGAGATCCCATTTGTTAATCTTGTTCTTAGTGTCTGTGTTGTTTTTGTCCTGAAAGAAATTCCTTTCCTGTCCCAATACTTTCCAACCTATTTGCTAGTTTATCTTTTATTAGATTCAGGGTATTTATTACTATTCCTTTGTAGTACAACTTGAAATCTGGGATGGTGATAGTTGCAGCAGAATTTTTTATCATTCAGATTATTTGAGCTGGATGTGTTTTATCTTTCCATGTGAAGATGAGATATTTTTTTCAATTTTTGGGAAGATGTGTTGAGATTTTGATGAGGATGTAGAATGTTTTTGGTAAAATATCCATTTCCATAATATAAATTTTACTGATCCATAAGCATGGGAAATATTCCCCTCTTCTGATCTCGTCTTCAGTTACTTTATTTAATATTCTTTTTTATTACAAAAAGATTCTTGTGTTATACAACACATCCTAAACAAGGTTTCTTTGCTGTCTACTTCTGTTCTCTCCTTGAGATTTTTCATGTCTTCTTCAGAAAAAGCAAGCCTCCAAGAGACATCCAAACAGAACAAAGACAAAATAAGACATGGAAAAAGCCCTCATATTGAGGCTGAACAAGGGAACCTAATAGGAAGAATAGAATTGTATAAATAGGCAAAAGTGTTTGAGATACAAGTGTACCCACTGTTAGGAGTCTCACAAAAACACTAAGCTAGCAATCATAACATATACCCAGAAGATTTGGTGCAGACTTACACAGGTCCATGCTGGCCATTTCAGTCTCTGTGAGCCCATGTAATACCTGCTTAGGTGATTTGATGGGTTGTTTTCTCCTGGCATCCTCTATCCCCTCTGACCTCCACAATTTTCCCTGAATCTCTGAGTGGAGGGACCTGATAGAGAGCTCCACTTAGACTTCCTCCACCCCCTCTCTCTCTTTGAAAGACAGAAGGGCTTGAATGAATTCTGACAAGCTCTGAAAGATCAAAGATGCCAATCCAGAGTACTATACTCACAAAATTATTAATCACAATTGAAGGAGAAGAAAAATAGGTATGATGGCTATTATTAGTCATCAACTTGACTATATCTGGAATTATCTAAAACCCAAATGACTGAGCACACCTCAGTCATTTTTTTCTTAATTAAATCTTTTGAAGTAAGATAACCCACTTCTTCAGAGGAATGTTAATTTACAACATGGCTGTTCTGGCAAGATATCACATCCAAAGATCTTCTAGGTCTATGTGATCTGGCTGGAATACAAACATGCCTTTAATCCAGGAGAACGAGGCACACAGATCTTAGGCCACCCTGGTGTAGCACAAGTATCTAGTAAAGAAAAGCTTACTTAGGTCCAGGCATGGTGGTACACGCCTTTAATCCCAAATGAAGGTAAATTTAGTTTGTAGAAGGAAGCACCCATGTTTGAAAGTCATATCTAATTGGCAGAAAAGGTGATGAATCAGAGATTTGCCAGAATAGGATAAACTCAACTCTCACGAGAGGAGAGAGGAAACGGAAGCTACTTAAAAGGGAGTTTTACAGAGAGAGAAGGCAGTTTATCAGGACAGTAAAAGAGAGATGGATTGCAGAGAGAGAACTCAGGTGAAGATGGAATGAGCCAGAAAATGAGAAGCTAGAAGATTAGACCAGATTTCTGAGTTATTTTGAGGCCAAGCAGAGCAAATTTGGGCTGAGAAGCCAGATTAAATAAATCAGCTGGGAGAAGAGTTCAAGCCAGAACAGCTGAGTTGAACCAGCCAGCCCAGAACTCAGGAAAAAAACAGGTAATGGTGAGCTTGTTAAGCAGTTAAGTCTCAGAGACTGAACACATTCTAGGCCTATGTTAGATTGTATGGAGGCTAGAAGCTTCCAGGACTAGGCCTAGGTTAGCAGAAGGAGGCACCAATCCTTCAAGACAACAATTGAAACAGGAGAATAAAATATATTTTTACACACTTCTAATAGAGATCTTTGAGGTCGGAAGATTCACTTTTAATCTGGACAACACCTTTTGCTGGCAGCCTGTATAAAGGACACAGAAGAAGGACGCTCTCTGTCTGCTTACTCTCTCTATTCATCCTTTTGAACTGAACAACTATTGAGTTCTTAGACCTTCCATTAATAGGCAGCCATTGTTGTATTAGCTAGACCAATGCCTGTAAATAATTTTAATAATTCATATATATGTACATATTTTGCATAATTTCTGTTACTCTAGAAAACCCTGACAAGTATAAAAGAGAATAAGTATAACAATAAAATAACAAGAATTAATAAGTACTGCTCATTGATAATTCTCAAAATTTATAATCTCGATTTCCTCAAGGAAAAGACACAGACTAACAGATTGATTTAGAAAAGAGGATCAATCTTTCAGCTGCTTCTGAAACACACACCTCACCTTCAAGGATAGCCATCACCTCAGGATAAAATAATTGAAAGAAGTATTCAAAATAAGTGCACCCAAGAAGCAAGGGGGTTTTAAATTCTGTGGTAGTTTGAATAAAAATGAATCTCATAGTCCCATAGTGAGTGTCACAAGGAGGAATGTGGCTTTGTTGGAGTAAGTGAGATCCTGTTTGAGGAAGAATTAATGACTCATTTGCTCTTCCTGCTGTCTACTGATCTGGATGTAGACCTCTCAGCTATCTCTCTAGCATTATGTCTTCCTTCATGCCACCATGCTTCTTATCATGACAGTAATTAACTAAACCTCTGAACTATAATCCATCCCCAATTCAATGTTTTCCATTGTAAAAGTTGCCATAAAAATGAAGTCACTTCACAGTAATCGATATCGTAACTAAGACAAAAGTTGACGCTACAGATTGGCATATTGTTGTGATAGGCTGGACCATACTTTTGTTTGGAGGAATATATACTTAGGAACTTTGGATGAGAAAGGCAGTTGAATGGGGCTTAATGGGCTATCCTAGTAGAAGAATTAAACACAGTGGGGCTGAGGGGGATTTTAACCTTGTAGGACCAGTTCGAAAGGTCTCAGTGGAGAGGTATTTTAGTATGTGGCCTAGAAACGGTTCCCGTGATATTTTAGAAAATAACGTGGCTGCTTTTTGCGTTGTCTGAAAAGTTTGCTAGAGAAGTGAAACATTTTGGATAATTTCATTGGCAAAGGAAAACTCAAAACAGTCTACTATTGATTTTGTCCCATGGTTATTTTGTACTCACTGTTATGCAGATTTATTTCATTAAAAGGAGTAATCTGAAGTGAAGCAAAACAAACAAATAAACAAACAAACAAACAAAAAACAAAAAAAATGTACAGATTGAGGAGAAAAGGGCCAACAGGAAGTGGAATTGAATTACATACTGTGTTCAAGGAGATGAACAGATTAAAGAAAAGCCTGATGCTAAATGGAAGAAAGGGCAAACTTCAGGACAACATCCCACCCAGATAAGCTTCCAACCTGTGAGAAGGTAATAAAGAAAAGCTCAGAGCAGGATGTGGTAGTACACACCTTTAATCCAAGCAGAGGTAGAGAGGCAGAGAAGCAGAGGCAGAAACAGAGAGGCAGAAAGGCAGAGAGGCAGAAAGGCAGAGAGACAGAGGCAAAGAGACAGAGGCAGAGAGGCAGAGAGGCAGAGAGGCAGAGAGGCAGAGAGGCAGAGAGGCAGAGAGGCAGAGAGGCAGAGAGGCAGAGAGGCAGAGGCAGAGGCAGAGAGGCAGAGGCAGAGGCAGAGGCAGAGAGGCAGAGGAAGAGAGGCAGAGGCAGAGAGGTAGAGGCAGAGAGGTAGAGGCAGAGAGGCAGAGAGGCAGAGACAGAGGCAGAGGCAGAGAGGCAGAGAGGCAGAGGCAGAGAGGCAGAGAGACAGAGAGGCAGAGGCAGAAAGGTAGAGCGGCAGAGGCAGAGAGGAAGAGAGGCAGAAAGGCAGAGAGACAGAGGCACAGAGGAAGAGGCAGAGACAGAGCACAGTGACAAAGGCAGAGGCAGATCTCTGAGTTCAAGGCCAGCCTGGTCTATAGAGCAAGTTCTACCACATCTAAGCTTAGGCAGTGAAGGAAACCACTGACAACAAAAAGCTGATAAGGATGTAATCAATCGAGAGTACAATGTTATAGTCTCAGCAATCAGCAGAACTTGGCAGCTTTGGCCACATGGTTCTGAAATTCCCCTGTGAGACTAAGGAAAGCTGTTTATTAGGCATATGTCATGGCTGTCCCTGAATGGAAGCTTAGAGAGACCATTATGTGAAGTCGTGAAGCCATAGAATACTTGGTAAAGAAAGATAATAGGGAGTAGAAAAATAGCCCAAGAGAGAGAAGGGTGTTGCAGTCAACAAAGCTGAAAAGATTTGGAGATCTGAAGAAGACTTTGACATCAGACATGGAGATGCAGAGTTTTGAGGTTTTTCAGCTGGTTTTTGGTTTTGTTTTGCTCCAGTATTTTCTCACTATGCTCCCCTTTCTTCATTTGGAATAGTAATTCATATCCTGTGCCACTGCATGTTGGAAGTATGTGATCTGCTTTGTCAGTTTGATTTTTTATATGGGATTACGGTTTAGGGATAACATGAGTGTCAAAAGAGAATTTGAACTTTGAACTTTTAAATGTGTTGAGACAGTGTTGTACTATGGGGACTTTTGAAGTTGGACTAAATTCATGTTACATTATGATATGGATACAAGCCTAAGGGGGCCAGGGAATAGAATGTGGTGGTTTGAATGAAAATCCCCCCATAGGCCCATAAAGAGTGGCACTATTATGAGGTTTGCCTTGTTGGAGTATATATGACCTTGTTGGAGGAATTTTTGAGCTCTTGGAAGCTCAAGTAAAGGCCTAATGGTTTATTCTCTCTTCCTGATATCTGCTGTAAAGATGTAGAACTCTCAGCACCCTGTCTGCCTGTGTGACACCATGCTTCCTACCCTGGTCATAATGGACTAACCCTCTGAAATGTAAACCAGCCCCATTAAATGTTCTCCATTATAAGAGTGGATGTGGACATGGTCTTTCTTCACAGAAATAAAAACCCTAACTAAGACAATATTATGTGACAAAAATAGACTTCAAATCCCAACTAATGTCAATAGATATGGAAGGATACAACATCAACATGTTCACTAAAAGAAAAATATACCAAAAGGATATTGAAATTCTAAACATTTGTGCATCAAACACAAAGGAAAATAAGTTCATTAAACACTACTGTAGCTAAAACCACATATTGATCCTCACACAGTGATAGTGAGTGGCTTTAATAACCAATTCTTGCCAGCAGACAAAAACTAAACATAGAAATGCTGGAGATAAATAACATAAATTAAATGGACCTAACAAACATTTCACACAAACACTAAGTAATATGATTTTTTCTCAGCAGCCCATGGAGCTTTCTCCAAAATTGACCACATATTAGGATGCAAAGCAAGTCTCAAAAGATATAGGTAAATTGAAATATCGCCCTGATTCTGATCTGGTCACTATGGAGCAGACAGAACTGGATAGCAACAGCAACAGAAATAGCAGAAAGTATACTAACTGATAGATAGAAACTGACATCTCCATTCTGAATATACAGTGGGTTCAGACAGAAATCAAGAATTTTTTTTTCAGAATTTACCGAAAATACCCAAACAGTGGGCCATAGTGAAGACCTTGAAACCTTTAACACTATAAGGGATGTCTTCTTCAAATCCATCCCCTCAGGTCTCAGGGAACTCTATGGAAGAGGAGATGGAAAGAGTGTAAGAATTAGAGAGGATAGAATATACCAAGGAATCAAGGCCATGTAGACATAATAAAGCTGGTGTACCTCTGAATCCACAGGAACTGTGGAAGCCTGCATAGGGCCTGCATGGGTCCATACCAGGTGGGCTCCTAGACCTGAGAGAAGTGGACACATGTTCCTACTGAAGCAATCTCGAATTGATTACCAGTTTCAAATCAAAAATTATTTTTTAAAAAGAGGTTCTCCCTAGGGAAACAATCCACTCTTAAGAGTAGGCCACATGTCCAGCAATAGATAGTGAACAGAAAACAAACTCAATGGCATCTTTTGCAGTTCTTTGTCTCAAAATCCTCAGGAAGATTTTGCTGGTTTATTTGTTTTCTACTTTATGGGTCCTTTGCATATATATCATGGTTTCCATTTGGGGGATTTTATGGGATTCCCAAGTGTGAAAATGTATTTATATGTTTCTTGTGCGTTTTCTTTGACCTTTTTTCTTGTTTGGTTGTTTTTTCTTGTTATTGATTTATTTTATTGTTATTCTCTGGTTACCTGCTTTTTTTCTAAGGAGAGACAGAAAGGATGTGGATCTGGTAGGGAGGGGAGGAAGGGAGGAACTGAGAGCAGTAGGGAAAGGGGAAACTATAATCAGAATATATTGTATGAAAAAAATCTATTTTCAATTAAAGAAAAAGAAGAAAGGTAAAACAACTTTGAACAACAAAAATTATTGACAATAGCAAGCAACAAAACTAATTTACTTCCTGGAGCATACTCTTCCAAATAACATCAGATGTATGAAGAGAAAAGTGCTGAATGCTAGGAAAACAAGGCATGACATATTTCTAGCCCTGAAAGCAAATGATTTGTCAACATTATAATATCCAGAAACTATTTAGTAAAACTTAGAAACAAATACCTGCCAAGATAAGTACATTTTTTATGAATTACCTTCAGGCTCTAACAGAAAATAAAGTGATTCTATACACAAAAGAAAACTAAAAGTAGTTATCACACAAGAGCAGAAGACAGAAATTTCAAAAGAGTAAAAGAACTGTAAATGAGAAATAGTAAACAATAAATCAAGTCCAACTCAATAAAACAGCAAATCCCTTGTGTGGATAAGAACCAACAGAACAAAAAGGTATGTTAACAAACAAGGAAAACAATTAATAAGTTGAAGGAGTCAGAAACTGTCTCTTAACAGTAACCCTAGACATTAATGGTCTCAGTTCTCCTTTAAAAGACACAGAGGACCTGATTAGATCAACACAAAAGATCAAAACACTTTGTGCTCAAAAGAGCCATATTTAATTATTGAGTTCATTTTAACGCATTTTCAAATTAAGATAGAATTATATCACATTTCCCCTTCCCAGCACCTCCCTAGTGCCCCTCCTTCAACTTCTTCCATGCTACCCATCATTCCACTTCAATAGCCTCCTTTCTGTGGTTATTGTTGTCACACACACACACACACACACACACACACACACACACACGCCTGCATGCACACACCATACATATGCATACTTATGCACAAAATGCTTATATAAAGTATGAATTATATATTTCATATGTATGAGTGTTCAGGCTTGACAACTTGATCCTTCTGAGAGGCTAATTCTACCTCTCCCAGAAGTCATTAATTTTCTACAATTATCTAGGGATGGGACCTAGTGAAAAATTTACCCTTCCACATTTGCATGTCTACTGATTACGCCATTAGTCCAGAATTTTTTATGCAAACATTTCTAGAAGTAACTATTTAATAGCAGCCTTCTGTATATTTTGACTTACAGTCTTTCTACCCTGATCCATAGACACAGGAGAGCTCTGATGTAGACATACCCATTGGGACTGGACTCCCAATGACCTGTTGATTTCTGCATTGTTTCCAAATGTGGTTTTCTGTGATTGTTTCTATTTGCTGTAAGGAGATACTTCTTTGATGATGGGGTGATAGCTGTATTTATCTGTAGGCATAAGGATGAGATTAGAATGTAGTACGAAATTATACTAGTCTGGCAAAGTGAGATAATGGACATTTTTCTTATGTCCATGACCCCACTAGCTCTAGGATGTTGCTTAAATTTCTATAAAAAGGCATTGTTTTCCTCCTGTTGAATGGGCCATGAGTATAGTTGGTTACCATCAATATGTGAGTGCCACATTACACCTTTATTGGTATCTTGCCATGCAGGTCATTGTTGGGGTTCATAGATGTTACCAGGTAAGACAATTAATTGTTTTCATCTCATGGTAGACTGCATAGTATTTTATAGTTCATTGGAAGCCAGACGATAGGAAGCAGGTTTTCAATGTAGACCAAGCTTGAAGCATTCAAATCTTATATCCTAAGTGTGTAGTGCCCTCAGCAGTAGGGACTTACTATCAAACTCTGAGAGGCAGTCAAGGCCTAAATAAATAATCTATATTGTTTTGGGAGTAACTTGGACTATATTGACCAAGAGATTCCTCCTCCTCCTCCTCCTCCTCCTCCTCCTTCTTCTTCTTCCTTCTTCTTCTTCTTCTTCTTCTTCTTCTTCTTCTTCTTCTTCTTCTTCCTCCTCCTCCTCCTCCTCCTCCTCCTCCTCCTCTTCTTTCTTCCATTTTTATTAGTCCTTTGAGAGTTACACATGATGTGTAACTCTTGCCTAATTCACAGACTTCCCAACTTGGTATCATTTAAAAATCTTTTAAGACTAATTTGTACTACCCAAATATTCTCTTCCTCTTTAGAATGTGCTTTATTCTTACCTCCCCTCTCTATGCTTATTTTTTCTGGCTTGGGCTTATAAAATACTTTAAGTACATATGTGCCACTCTCCTTATGGGTCCAGAAAACTCTCTTTCTTTATGGTCATCCATCACCACTGACATCAATCCATTTTCAATTCTTTCTTCCACAATGATGCCTGAGTTTTGGAGAATGAGATGAGATATGGGTATCTAATTTATGGATGAGCATTTCATAGTCTTTCATCTTGGCACCTTGAGTAGTTGTGAGTATCTGTGTTGCTTGCTGTAAATAGAAGCTTCTCTGATGATGGATGAATAACATATCAATCTATAGATATAACTTTAGGTCCTTAGGTGTAGATGTAATATATTATTACATATTGCCCATTTAATGGGATAATAGAAGTAGGCTCTCCTATAGGGCATATGATTTGAATAGCCGCAGGTTTCTTGTCTGACAATGGTGCAGGATGTGGTTTCATCTTTTGGAGTTTACCTTGAATCTGATCAGAAAGTGGTTAATTACTTACTCTTACAGCATTCATGCCAATATTGTATCAGTGCACATGACTTGACAGCCCAGTCATTGTTTTAGATCACATTTGCATCTAAGCAAGAATGATTACTAAGTTTTTCCTCTGCTAGCATTCATAGCTACATGAAACACTAGCCAGTAGAGATGATTTCAGGAAAGTACATACTTGACTTATCCATATTCTATGATTTAAGTATCTGTGGAAGTTTCTTTAAAAGCTAGAAATAGATCAACAGCATAATCAAGCTATACCACTCTAGAGAATACACCCAAAGGATACTATATCCTACTACAGAGATACATGCTCATTCATGTAATTATTACTCTACGCACAACATATAGGAAATGGAATCAGCTTAGCTGTCTATCAACTGATGAATAAATGAGGGAAATCATGTATATTTATGTGACAGAATATTATTCATTTGTTAATAAAAATTAAATTATGAAATTATCTGGTAAATATTTTTCCTACTCCAATTTCCTTGAACCATTACCATGTCTCTTCATTTCTTGATATATTGGTCCTTTGCTCTCTTTTTATCCCTGTCTTCTCTCTTCTTATTTCTCCTAACAAACTTCTGGGCTAAGTTTTGAAAGCCCATTCTCCTACCTTGCAGGCTTTCTCTGTTCTCCTACTGTGTTGATGAGAACCTTATGTAAGAGATTATGGTCATATTTCTTCTTCGTAATAGCAGAAAAATTATTTACTTTTGTCAGTCTAAATGGATAAAAGACTAGGTTCCCTGCCTTCAAGCTCTTTCCAAACTAACAGCAGTTCCATTTGGATTCACTACGCTAGAGGCACTATGACAGAGGCTAATAATAAGAAAACCCAGTAGGCAGTAATAGCAGCTATTCAAATTGTTCCACTAAAACCCACTGTAATTTATTAAGATTACATGCAATAGCAGTACAGATATAGTTCCTGAGTAACAAAATACTGCCAGAGAAGAAAGTGTTCCATCTGCCCATCATATGATTCTTGTCACATGATCCTACAATGAAAATAATTTGATTTTCTCCAGAACATTCAAGATCTACCTTCTCCTGTGTTGGTTTGGTAGTTTTATTTCTCTGTATGTTTGTTATCTGCAGGAAATTTCAAGAGTCCAGAAGAATGCAAGCATCCAATCTGTGACAACAAGGAATCAGTGGTCACATTTAGAAAAAGACATTGGCCTACAAATTCTGTCAGAAAAGTGTGTACGCCAAACAGTATGACAGATAAAGTGTATATTTGTGGTTTTCCAACATAAAAAAGACAGAATACGGATAGAGGAACAGATGAATGGAAGATAGAAAGTCAGAATCCTTTAGAAACTAAGGACAAGGTGAATGCAAGGTTGTTTAAATGGATTTTTTGAAAAGGGAAGTGATTAAAAGTCAGTCTCCCATAGCATTATTGTTATGTAAAATAGAATGGAAATTAAATAGGGAAGATAAACCCAGTAACTCAGATACATATTAATGTATAAAAATATAGCTGAAAAATACAGCAACAGTTTAGTGGTACTTCTAATCTTAGGATGGGAATAAAGTATGGCTGTAATTTTCTTGTTTTTATTTTCTGAAGATTTTATATTCATGATATTTGAGAATACAGTTTATGATCAATAGCATGCAGATTTCCTAGAAATAGATTCATAAAAGGACAAGTTATCTTTCAGCCTCATGAGTCCCCGATGGAGATACTGATGATGCAGATATATCCAGAAGGTTTTAAATAAGAGGTATGGCACAAGCCTGTAATGACAACATTTTATTTCTTTAAAAACACAGAAACATTGTGGAAATATGCTTTTTATTAATCCCAGGTATGAGCTGCTTCATATTGACCACAGCCACTAACTATGGTTTGTCATCATGCTCTGGTGCCCGGGGATTGAGTGGGGTGGGGGTAGGATGCTGCCAGCTGAGGACAGTTTACATTTAGAATTCTGGAGACTCTTGAGAGAGTATAAACGTTAGAACCCCAAGAGGGACTGTGATCAAATCATATGAAAAATTCCTAAAGAATTTTTATGAATTTATGAATGAGATCTTTAAAACTTACAGAGAGTAAATGACTTTTTCCAAAGTCATCCATCTACTAAGTAGAGAATCTATCATCAGAATGTAAGTATGTAACTGTATTCCAGTGGAAATCCTGAGCATGTGGACCCTAGAGAGGAGGTAGTTGTGGAGAAATTAGCATCCTCTTTTACAGTCTAGAGGAAATTACTTTGTATCTATGAGGGCCCATCTTTGACAATTCTTCTTACAGGTACACTTGTCACTATTAATCTCTACCAAAGGGGCACCATGTAAAATTGCAAGATATAAAAAAGCAGGAAAGTCCACAAAGGACCATCTCCCCACATTTTCTTATATATACATACATATATATGGACATATATGAGAAATATGCATATATTATATATATGATGTATATATCAGAAAAGAAAAGATACTTGTCTTAGTTTAGATCACAAGGTTAGAAGAGCATTAATGAAACATTCGAATACCTTGTCTTACAGCTGGTTATCATCCCTGAAGTCTTCAATAATAACAGATATTCTCCATTTTACATACATTCCTAACACAATATAGAAATTATTATAATGCCCTTATTAATTAGTCATGTAAAACAATACAAGCTTCTGTTTTATCTGCTTTGTTAACAAACAAAATATCACCTTCCCTTTGTCTAACCTGATTTTCTTAAGATATTCTTGAAACCTTTCATTATAGATCAGGTATGAATTCTTTAAAAGAATATTTGCACCTGTATTTCAATATTTTCCATAAAATATGCATACTCAGAGAACTAATGCAAAATGGCATAAATATGTTTATTGATTTAGTAAATCAGAATCACAGATGGTCAATAATGTTAAAGTATTAAAGAAAATAACAAAGCTAGCATTCTCTTTATAAGTGGGATTATTGAAACATAGAAAAGTGAATGTGTTTAAAATAATATCACATATGGAATTAGTTGTAGAAATGGGAATGCATTATTAAATACATATTTCTGCTGCTACTAAACTATAAATTAAAGTGAACCTGGACAAGCACAAATTCTCCAAACTGGCGTCAAAACATGTAATTCACTGGTATATGGTCTGAAGTAATATTGTAGGAGAAAAGATACTAGATCATCCCCAGAAATATACATAACTGAATGACTGGATTCTTATAGTTGACATTATTTTCAGTCAGTATTTTTCACATCATAGTAAACTTGGCCAATACTATATAAAAAACTTCTCCATTAGACAATAGTATGCCATATATTCAGGTACCTACAATAAACTCACAATGATAATGTGTATCCTGAGCTATAAGAAACACTTGAACAGATATTGAAACTTTAAAATTATGTCAAGTATTTTCTCTAGCCACAATAGAAACAAACTTGTAACCAATAAGACAACTGTGCTTATATAATAAACTGTACATGTCCACATATGGTCAAACACTGTCTCAAAGAAGAGTTTAAAAATACCTATAACTGTATAAAAATAAAAATATATTAAAGTTGTCAGAACATGTACAAGTGCTGAAAACAATATATATGGCTATAACTATCTATGTTATAAAAGGGAAATTATCTCAAATAAAAAACTTAAGATTTTAGATCAACAAGCTAAAAAGAGTAATCAAAATTTAAGCACAAGAGAGTAAATAATATAGAATATCATAAATTACCTAATTCAAACAATATGTTTGACGTAAGAAAAACTTAATAAAATCAATTACACAAATCATTTTCTTCAAAAATATATGATACAAGTGTTAACTCTCTTGCAAGGCTGACAAAATAAAAACAAAAACACCACAGATGACCAAATATGATTGAGATAGGGATTATCACCATTATTGAAGAGATCACAAGGGTAGCAAGAGTGTTTATGCACATTGTTACCTCATACTCAGGAGGCTGAGTTAGGGTTATGCCTGCCTGAAATGCATAAGAAAATCTCTTTCTCAGAAAATAAAAATCATTAAGAAACACTATAAACAACATGGCACATACAACTTTATTACTCAAATTGAATGGGACAATTTCTCCAACAAAACAAAACAAAAGTACCATATTTCACTGACTTTAAAACCAGAATATATGAGTATATTATTATTTCAAAAATTGATTGTATAAGTTAATGCTCCCCCAAAGAACTATCCCAGTCAAACAATTATTTTAGAATTAATTACTTATTACGTGTACAGTGTTTTGCCTGGATGTATGCCCGGACACCAAATCTCGTTATAGATGGTTGTGAGACACCATGTGGTTGCTGGGAATTGAATTCAGGACATGTGGAAGAGGAGCCAGTGATCTTAACCCCCGAGTCATCTCTTCAGGCCTATAACAAACAATTTATGATGAATTACAACACCAACCTATAAAAGTAAGAGTAGCAGACTCATAAGTTAAATGTATAAGATGAGTATTATCCTGATAACAAACTATAAAATATAAAAAAGTTAATTTTAATATAATTTAAAATTATTAGTAAACAAATCTTGCAATGAGCTTAAATAATTATATGACAAAGTAAACTGGAAGTTACAAATGAATGACTGGTTAACTATTTTCAAATATATTGTTGTACGTCTTGTGATCTGTTGCATCAAGGTAAAAATATTAGCTATATTAATTGACATATAAAACATATTTAAGATAACCTTCTGGCTATTTATGTTTAAACACTCTTTGAAAACCTGAAAGAGCAGCATCTGTAACTTAGTAAAGAGTGTCAAAAGTTATAGTTTTTGTTAACTGTAATGTTAAAAATTGTATACACCACACACACACAACAACAATAACAACAATTCCCAAACCTAAGACTCAAGGAACATTGCAGAAGAGGGCTAGAATCTGTGAGATTGTGTCGCTTACTAATGTCAAAATCTACAGCCATAAAGTATCACCAACATGACTGCCTGGATATAAGCCGAGCAAGAACAACAATCGGCATGCCAATGCATACTGAGGAAAGCCGGAGAGGTTTCAAACCTGTGTAAAGAACTATAGGAAATTAAGAAATGCTCATAATGGGAGTAATCACTTTCATCAGGAAAGAGCACACTAATTGGTATTCTAATACCAAATGATAAGCCCTGAAAACATGCATGTAAGAACATTATACAGATTGACCAAGTTATATTTAGGAATAATATATGTACACAAATATTTGCATATAACCATAGCTAATGAAAAAGGTTATGAATTTGAAAGAGATCAAGGAGGGGTATATGGGAGAGTTTGGTGTGAAAAAAGGGACAGGAGGAGAAAGGGATATAATTCTATTGTAATCCCTCCAAAAAGAAAAAAACCTGAAAGATACTACTTCCCTAAAGTTATGAATAAAGCAAACATTTCAACTTTAATAAATCTTTTTAAATGTATCATTAGAAATTCTAGCCATGGTAATAAGGCATTAGCAAAGAAATTAAAAGATATATACATTGCAAAGCAAGATATAAATAATCTCCTGTTTGTAGATGAAATGATTGGCTATAGAGAAAATCCTACCAAATAAAAAATCTCTTATGAAATCAGTAAATAGTGTGTATGAGGTCTTAGAACACAAAATTAGTCAAAAAATAAATCATATTCTTATTGACAAGCAACTATCATTTTAAAATTGAAATTAATATCAAATGGCAGAAGCAGGCGAATTGCTAAGTTCAAGGCCAGCCTGGTCTACAGAGTGAGTCCAGGGCAGCCAGGACTACGCAGAGAAACTCTGTCTCAGAGAACAAAAAGAAAAAGAAAAAGGAAAAATCATGAGGCACAGAAAATATTTTCAATGGGGTTACACGGAAATATTTCCCAAATTTAGGGAAGGTGTCCCAATCTGAATAAAAGAGGCATACAAAACATCAAGTAACAGTGAAGAAGAAGCTATGCATGCCATAGAAAAGGCAAGAGTATTGAAAGCTGCAAGATAGAAACACCGAATTGCATACACTGGCATGCAGATTTTGCTTAAGAGCAATATTGTTGAAGATTCATGTGGGCAACACTTCTGTCATGTCTAGAAGAGTCTTCCAGCAACTGTCCTGGTCCTCTAGCTCTTACAATCTTTTTGCCTCCTGAGTCTTAGATGTATGAGTTGTGCTGTAAAAGTACAAATTGTGGCTGTTCATCCCATTGTCACTAATTCTCTTAAATTTGACCAGTTGTGCATCTCTGAAGTAGTCCCTATCTGCTGCAAAACTAAGCTTTCTTGAAATTATATTGGTTTAGGGACGCTACCCTGGTAAGCTTTCCCTACTGTCTACGTGTAGAGAAATTATAATCCAGCAACATGACTGCTCTGATCACATCCAAAGACTGTCTAGGTCTGTGTTATCCACCTGGAGTGCAGATACAAAAACACCTTTAATCCATCTTGCTGTAACACATACATGCCCCTAGCACACACTTTTAATCCCACAGAATAATATTTAATTGAGGGACAGACAAACTGATGAATTAGATAAAGACTTGATAAAATAGGACATGCCCAACTCTTGTGAAAACAGTACAGGAAAGAGAGGCTATTTAAGAGAACACATCGATAATAAAATATATATTTTTTTTTAAAGAGAGAGAACACATCGAGATGCAGTGGAGTCCAGGGTGTTGAGCTGTGTAAATCAGTTGGGATTCAGTGTGGTGAGTACATTGCAGTGGAGTTGAATTTGGCTGTGACTTCCTGGAGACAGTACAGTAGAGTTTGGGCATACAGTACAGCCCAGTACAGTCCAGTTGAGTGCAATTGAATTTGTGCAGTTCAGTTCATGGAATTCAGAGGCAGTTTTTCCAGGCAGAGCCTTTCAGTGAGAAGTGGAGAGAAGCCAGTTTGAATCAGCCATCTTGGAGAGGAATTTTGAGCCAGAACAGCTGAGTTGAACCAGCTACCCAGTTCAGGAATCAGTAGAAAGGGCAGGCTTATTCAGAAGTTAACCTCTGAACTGACAACTACATTTGGTGAATAAAAGTTTACTTTTACATCTATGATTTCTCCAGCCATAAATAATTGGCTAAGTTTATAGTGCCAGGCATGAAATTCTTATTGGGTGGGACTTAACTCCAACTGAGCAGCTATTGACTACATCCAAGATAATACCACTATCACTCCACATAATTCTTATGTACTGACACTTCAATCCTAGGAAGGAGCCACATCAATGCTCTCTAACCCAGGGCTCTCATCCTATACTTCCGCCACCCTTCCTTTCTGACCATCCAGGATAAGACCCAGGAGAGATCTTCACCCCAAGTGTGTGTTACCTAGAATGAAGCAAGATCTTTACCCTACCCATGTGGCAGCCTCAACTGTGACCTCTCTTGTCTAATAGCTTATTTATTTTATTTTATTAATTTTAATTTGGTATGTACCTGAATGCATATGTGTATACAAGTGTGTGTGCCTACCTGTGTGTGTGCACAAGAACATAAATTCCTGCAGGAGCTAATGGTATCCTCCTGAAGCTGGAGTACAAGTGGTTGTGAGCCACTAACATGGGTGCTTTGAATTGAATTTGCATTCTCTCGGACAGCAGCATGTGATTCTAACCACTGAATCATATATCTAGCCTCTAGTTTTAAGTAGAAATATCTAATGTCAATAAGGCCTTGAAATATGCATTTCAAGTTCTGAAAGAACCACAACTTTTGACTCCCACTAATATACCTGGAAAAAACTATCATAAATTTAGAGAAATTGAAACTTTCTATGACAAAAGCAGGCTAAAGGAATTTACTCCAAGCTCACCATATATATGATACTAGAAGAAATACTATGGCCTAAAGAGAAAGTTAAATACACATAAACAGCTACAGTTTTAAAAATACTAAAGTGGGAAAGTGGACATGAAGTCTCACTCTTAACCAAGAAGCTATTTACAATTAATGTTTGCTGGGAAAGGGAAAGTCGGTTTTTATCCAATGAAATATCACTGGGTATATCAGCCACACTCCAGGGTAATCCCCATGCCAAATAGTAGTTTGCCAACAGAGAATGAGCACTATGATTTTTTGTACACTTTTTGTTTTGGTCTTTTTTTGTATTGGTTTTCTTTGTTTTGTTTGTTGTCTGTTTTGATTTCTGTTTCTGTTGTTTTTCTTGATTTTTTTTTTTTGAGAAAGAAAAGGAACACAAAGTTGGGGGTTAGGATCTGTGAGGAGACAGGATAAAGAATATATTTTATGAAAAAATTTCAAGTAAATCTAAAACAAAAAGAAGAGGACTAACATCCATGAATAAAAAATATTAGCTAAAGGACAGCTATCAGTACATATCTTTCAACAGAAACACTATTGTCTCAATTTCTCTATCTAAATGCATGGACTAGAAGATTGGCTTTGGAAATAGAATCCTTATTTTTGTTGCCTCAGTGAAACACACATTACCCTAAAAGACAGACCCTACAAAAATGTGAAATAATGGAAAAAAGTCTTCTAAGCAAATGAAGCAAGAAACAAGCAGATGGCATTATTATAATATCTGACAAAAAGATTTCAGACAAATTCTGGTCAAAAGAGGTAAAGAAGGTCACTTTATTCTGGCCAAGGCAGCAAATGATGAAAAGTACACTGTAATTATAACCATATGCACTCCAAAAATAGGTGTATAAAATTTCATAAAACAAATCTATTAAGTATAAAAGCACATATTATCCCCACCATAATAGTACTCAACTCTACCATTAGGAAGATCATCTAGAAAAATAGAACCATAAAACATTGGAATAAAGTAACATTATAAATTAAATGGAGCAAAGAGACAGTTACAGAACATTCCGTCTAAATATGACATGATACACATCCCATGAAGCTTTTTGTAAAATAGATCACACATTGGGACACATAGAAAGTCTCAAAAAATATAAGAAAGTAGAAAGAATAGTTTGGATTGTGATTCGCTAGGACAGATCATATCTAGAAATCAATCACAATAGAAAATACAGAACATAAACAAAGTCAAGGAAATTAAACAACATACCAATGAATTATATCATTGAATATATCAAAAAGAAAATTTAAAATTCTACAATTAAAGGAAAATAAAAACACAACATATGAAAACTTATGGGCTACAATGAAGGCAGCCCTAACAGAAAAAAAAAAAGATTACTGTATGAACTTATTTTTTATTTTTTTATTTTTTATTTTTAAATTTTTAAATAATTTATTCACATTACATCCCAGTTGTTATCCCTTCAATCTTATCTTCCTATTCCCATCCTCCTTCCCTCTTTAGCCCTATTCCCTTCCCCTAGTCTCCTAAGTGTCATTATTTTTGTTATATTTAAATAATTTATTCAGATTACATATCAGTTGTTATCTCCTCACTTGTGTCTTCTTGTTCCCTCCTCCCACTCTCTTTCGCCCTATTTCTATCCCCTAGGTCTGTGACAGAAGGGGACCTCCTCCACCCACCACCATATGATCACAGTCTATCAGTTCTCATCCTGGTAACCTGCTTCCCCTTCCTCTGAATGCCAACAGGCCTCGCCACCAAGGGGAAGTGGTCAAATAGGGGACACCAGAGTTCATGTCAGAGTCAGTCCCCTCTCTTCATGCAACTGTGGAGAATGTGTTGTCCATTGGCTAGATCTGAATAGGGGGTCTAGGTTTACTGCATGCATTGTGCTTGGTTGATACAGTGGTTTGGGCTAACTACCCTGGGTCCAGATATGGCAACCGTGATAGTCTTCTTGTAAGTTTCTAGGACCTTCTGGATACTTCTTTTTTTTCCTTCTGGATACTTCTATTTCCCCCATTCAACCATACCTCTCTCATCTGGAGTCCCACTAGGAAGTTCCAGCATCTATTCCAATCTCCTGCTAAGTGAAGACTTTCAGGGGACATCCTTATTGAGATAGTGTCCAATTTTAAGTGAGTCTATATCATGTGTCTTTCTGGTCTGGGTTAACTCACTCAGGGTGATCATTTCTAGATCCATCCATTTGCCTGAAAATTTCAATATTTCCTTGTTTTTAACAGCTGAATAGTATTCCATAGTGTAAATGTACCACAGTTTGTTTATGCATTCTTTTTTTTCAAATTTTTTATTAATTTATTCTTGTTACATCTCAATGGTTATCCCATCCCTTGTATCCTCCCATTCTTCCCTCCCTCCCATTTTCCCCTTATTCCCCTCCTCTATGACTGTTCCTGAGGGGAATTACCTCCCCCTGTATATGCTCATAGGGTATCAAGTCTCTTCTTGGTAACCTGCTGTCCTTCCTCTGAGTGCCACCAGGTCTCCCCCTCCAGGGGACATGGTCAAATATGAGGCACCAGAGTACGTGAGAAAGTCATATCCCACTCTCCACTCTACTGTGGAGAATGTTCTGACCATGGGCTAGATCTGGGTAGGGGTTTAAAGTTTACTGCCTGTATTGTCCTTGGCTGGTGCTTAGAAGAAAAAGTGGGGAAGAGCCTGGAAAATATTGGGACAGGCTGTTTATGCATTCTTTGACTGAGGGACATATAGGTTGTTTCCAGATTTTGGCTATTATGAATAAGGTTGCTATGAACGTGGTTGAGCATATGTCCTTGTTGTGTGGTGGAGAATTGTCTGGGTACATTCCAAGGAGTGGAATAGCTGGGTCTTGATGTAACCGTATTCCCAGTTTTCTGAGAAAACACCAGATTGATTTTGAAAGTGGTTGTACAATTTTGCACACTAATATGAAGGAGTGTTCCACTTTCTCCACATCCTCGCCAGCATGTGCTGTCACTTGAGTTTTTGATCTTAGCCATTCTGATGGGTGTAAATCAATTCTCAATTTCATATGGAAAAACAAAAGCAAGAATAGCTAAAACAAACCTGTAGAATAAAATAATCCTCTAGAGGAATCTCCATACCTGATCTCAAGCTTACTATAAAGCAACAGTAATTAAAACAGCATGGTACTTGAATAGTAATAGGCTAGTTGATCAAGGCTGGAATTAAATTGAAGACCCAAAAATAAGTCCACACACCCATGGACACTTGATTTTTGACAAAGAAGCAAAATCTATTCAGTGGAAAAAGGATAGCATCTTCAACAAATGGTGCTGCTCTAATTGGATGTCTACATGTAGAAACATACACATAGATTCATATTAATCACCATGCACGAAACTCAAGTCCAAGAGTATTAAAGATCTCAAAATAAAACCAGAGACACTAAATCTGTTAGAAGAAAATATAGGGAAAAGCCTTGAACCCATTGGCACAGGAGACAACTTCTTGAACACAGCTCCAACAGCCCAGGCCTTAAGGTCAACAATTAATAAATGGGACCTCATGAGGCTGAGAAGCTTCTGTAAGGCAGAAGACACTGGCAACAGAACAAAACGACAGCCTACAGACTGGGAAAAGATCTTCACCAACCCTACATCTGACAAAAGTCTAATATTCAAAATATATAAAGAGTTCAGGAAGTTAAACATCAGTGTACCAATTAACCCAATTAAAAAATGGGACTCAGAATTAAACAGAGAGTTCTCAACAAAGGAATATAGAATGGTTGAGAAACACTTAAAGAAATGCTCAATGTCCCTAGTCATCAGAGAAATGTATGAACTTATTTTAAAAGATTAGAAATATCTCAAGTAAATAGCTTAATGATGTACAGCAAGGCATTGGAACAATAAGAACAAACCAAAACAATATACAAAAGCAATATACAGGTGAAAATAATAAAGATCAAACAGAAATTAATAGACTAGAAAAGTAAAAGGTACAAATAATTAGCAGTTTCTTGAAAAGACAGACAAAACTGAAAATTCTTAGCCAAATTAATCAAAAGAAGGTTAGACAAGATATAAATTAATAATATGAGAGCAGAAAAGGGAGATGTTAAAAACAGATAGCAACAACATTTAGAAAATTGTGAAGACATGTTTGAAAAGCTTCCAGTCCACCAACTTGGAAAATATAAAAAAAAATAATGAATTTATAGATAGATAAAACCTACCAAAGTTAAACCAATGTGGGAAAAATAACCATTTACAAAACCCAGGAAATTGAAACAGTAATTTTAAAAATTCTCCAACATAAAAGACATCCAGATGGATTCATGGCAGGACTATTCTTAGAATTTGATGAATATCTGACATCAAGACACTTATCAAAATATTTAATAAAATAGATGATGAAAGAAAATTTTCGAGTACTTTTAAAAGAAAACATTATTTAATACCAAAACCAAATAAAATTATAGATCAAAGTTTCTGTTGTACATAGTGGCAAAAGTTCTCAATAACATAATCAGAAACTAAATTGAAGGACACATCAAAATATCATTTATTGTGATAAAATTGGCTTCATTTCAGAGATTCAGGGATGGTTCAACATATGTAAATAAGTATACATAGTTCTCATTACATAAATAAACAAAAATCAAATGATGACCACAATAGAATTTGAAAAGACCTTCTACAAAACCCAGCATTTCTTCATCTAAAAGCCCTGGAGAGAAAGCAATGGAAGGGATGTAAGTCAAAAAAAAGAAAGAAAGCTATAGGTAAGACAAATTATGATCCAAAATCATGCTAAGTGAAGAAAAAGAGGTCACCTTCAAGACAGATAGGACCTATAGTGGTAAGGAGAGGAACAACTTCAAACCAAAATGTACCCTGCCTACAAGATGTGCAGAGATAAAGATAGAGACTGAGGGAATGACCAACCAATGCTTGACCCAACGTGATACCCTCTCTATGGGAGAGAGCCAATCCTTCACACCATTAATGATACTCTGCTATGTTTACAGACAGGGGGCTTAACTTAACTGTTTGCTGACAGGCTTCACTCAGGAGCTAACTGAATCAGATGCTGAGACTCACAGCCAAGCATAATGTGGAGCTCAGGGAGCAGGAGAGTGGGAGGGAAGGATAGGATATAGGACTCAGAGAGGACAAGAACACTGCAAGAAGACCAACAGAGTCAACTAATGCTTATGGGAGCTTACACAGATTGAAGCACTTCCCAAAGAGCTTGCACTGAGTGCACCCAGGCTCCCTATGCAACCAATGGGCAGTTTGATCTTCATGTGGATCGTCTAGTAAGCTGAACATGTGCTGTCTATGACATGGACACTGTTCCCTGCTTTCGATCACATTGCCGTAGCTTGGCTACCTTTTCTGGCCTCAGTAGATGAGGAGGAGCTCATTCATGATGTGTCTTGATATGCTGGGGTGAGTTGGTGAAGAGAGATCCCCTTCTGAGGGGTAGGGGAAGGGATAGGAGGAAGAAGGTGGGAAGGAGGCACCTGGAGGAGAGGAGGGGGGGCTATGATTGGTATGTAATATGAATATATAAATTATAAATAAAAATTTAAAAGTAAATACATACTACAAAAGAAACTCAGTACAGAGAACTGGTTTCAGCAAAGGAGCATGGTGCAAAATTAAGAAATAGAAGTTAGTAGCCTTCCTATATCTTAATAACAAACATTGAGAAAGAAATCAGGCAAAGTATTCTATTCATGATAGGCTTAAAATTACCTTACAGAATTATCAGCTGGGGATAAACTAAAAGCAATTTCATATCCTAAACTTGGGATTAAAGCAAAAATCTGTTTACATTGCAAATCTGACTTTTTAAAGAAGTCAAAACTTCCACTACATATACCACTTTTGTTTAAAATATTGACTTTTTCTCAAACTTTAATAAACTATATACAATAAAAATAATTATGAAGATTACCAGATAAGAATTACAATTACAATGACCAGTCCATTTGTATTTGGCAACCTTGGAAAAGTATTCCACTATCGATCCTATCCTGGTGAGTCCAAAGTTCTATACCTAAATCCACTTTCTTATAGTTTCTATTCATCCACCTAGAAATATCTTTTTAAACCTAAAACATTTTCTTAGTTTCTAAACAATTAAGCTTAATTGTACTAAGACTATAGTTATCTAGACTTAAAGCCCATCAGAGACCTGAGAAAGAAATAATATTACCTAAGTATGTAGAAAGCACTGAGCAATCAGCCTCCAGAACTATAGAAATGAGAGAGACAGTCACCAGAGATTTCTGTGTCATTGGAACAACTAATCATTAGCCTACCAGCCCAGAACATGTAACAGACTTTACTGTGAAGCACGAATTTTACAGGACTGATCTACCTTGGCTCTGCAAAGCTGGACAGTCAGTTTCCCAGTATCTTGCATGGGGCTCAGAGAGGGGTGTGGTTTTTTACCAAATGCAGATAGTTTAATTCTGAGGACTCTGAGAGGGATATCAGAGCCTAGAGAAGGGAGTAGAATACTTCAAGAGATTCTCTGAGAGGGAGAGATATTTTGAGGAGATGGATGGAGAAAGAAGGCTGCTGGTTCTGCTGGATATCCTGACAACTGAGAGTGGTATCTTTCCAAAGGACCTAACAATCCTAACCAGCTGGAACTAGGTCTAAAGAGATTTGCATCTCATGTCTCTTCTAACATTATTTCTCTCCTACCTAGGGTCAGGAGTTTGGAAGGGAAGTAGAGGCATTAGAAAACCTCAAATAAAATAGTTTAAAAACTAATGCCTACAATTGAAGTAATGTCCAAACAATTTCTGGCCCAACTTAAGACCCACCCCATGGGAGAGAACCAACCACTGACACTATTAACATTATTCTGCTATGCTCACAGACACAAGCCTAGCATAGCTGTCTTCTGATAGAGTCCACCCAGCAGCAGATCAAAATAGATGCTGAGACTTGCAGCCAAACATAGGGCAAAGCATAGAGAGTCTTTTGGAAAAGTTGGGGGGAAGAATAGAAGGACCTGGAGGATACAGGAGCTCCACAAGAAAACCAAGAGCCCCAACTAACCAGAGTCCAGAGGGGCTTGCAGAGACTGAAGCACCAAGCAAGGAACATGCATAGACTAGAGCTACACTGATATAACCGATGGGCTGTTCAGGCTTCATGTATTCAGACTCCCTAATAAAGAGAGTAGGGGCAGTCTCTTACATGGAATCTGTTACCTGCTTTGTGATCAATTCTGCTTGGTGTGACTGCCTTGCCAAGCCATAGAGGGAGAGGAAGCACTCAATGCTGATGCAACTTGAGGAGCTGGGGTGGGTTGTGCTGCTCTCCTTTTCTGAGGAATAAGGGAGGGGGAAGGGAGAAGAGAGAAGGAGGAGGGGACAAAGAGGAGAGGAGGGAGGAGGTTACAATCAGGATGTAAAGTAAATAAATAAATAAATAAATAAAATTTAAGAATTACCTTAGGATAAATCTACTCAGCTGTTTAAAAAATAATACCATGAAATTTCCAAGCAAATGAATGGAACTAGAAAAATTTTATTCTGAGTGATGTTACCCAACTACATCAAGATAAATATGGTATTATTCACTTATAAGTACATATTAGCCATTAAGTAAATGATAACCAAGACACAACCTGTAGATCCAGAGAGGTTACATAAAGAAGAGGGGTCTGGGGAAGACAGATGGATCTCCCTGGGAGGGGAAACAGAATAGATTTTTATGGACCTACTGGGGAGGATGGGGATGGGAACAGGGGAAGAAATCAAGGGGCGGCAGTTGGGTAGAAAGGAATGTTATGGGAGAGATGACTGGAATGAGAGGGCCTTTGAGGGGGAGGAGTGAATACCTAGTGCACTGTAAACTTCCTGGAATCTTTGAAATTGATTCTAATGAGGACTCCTAGCAATCAGAGATAAAGAGTCTCAACTGGACATCTTTTATAGCCACAAAAGGCTTCTAGAGTGAGGACTAGGTTGTATTCAATTGAGTTTTTGGCAAAAGAAGTCCTGTGAAAATCCTTAAACAATCTAGGCTAATGTTAAGACAAAGGATTGCTCCTGTAAACTGACAATGGGGTCCCCATTGCCAAGGATAGTGTCTACAAAGCTCATTGAACATGGAGACCTGGAGCTAGTACCTACATAGAGACGTCACTCCTATGTTCTAGTCTCTATAGTGAAGGAAGGTACTCTGAAGGATGTGGAAAGAGAAACCTGGACACCAATACAACCAGAAAATCTGTAACCTACAATATGTTCGATTGCAATATATGCTAGGGTAATGATTGCACAGAGCTTGTCAGAGTAGAAAACCAATGTCTGATTTTCCTTAAGGCCTACTTCACAAAAAGGCACATATACATGACAGTACTTGGGTAATTGGGAAACAGATAATAGATAGCCTAGAGACCTAGGGTAAAAACAAATGCTACTAGTCTGAAAAAAGTATCAATAAAATGACTCCTAGTGATGTACTGCTATACTTAGATCTATACCTTATCCAGAGAACCACCAGAGAGTCTTCCTCTGGCAACAGGAACAAAAAACAGATGCAGAGACCCACAGCCACACATTAGCATAAAAAGAGTCTAAGTGGGATGTTTCCATCAAATCCCTCCCTTCAGAGCTCAGGCAATAACACAAAAGATAAGGCATAAAGAATGTAGGAGCCAGAGTGGATGGAGAACAAGGCCTTCTGAATCAACTAAACAAGGCACACATGAGCTCACAGAGATTGAAGAAAAAAGCACAGGGCATATATGTGTCTGCACTGGATCCTCTCCATATATATGAAGAAAGGTAGAACTGGAGAATTGATGGTGGTGAGGAACAGGCAGATATGAGAAACCTGAACAAAGACAGACCTGAGGCCTTGGTGATGTCTTGGCTACCACCACAGGGCATGTCTGGGTCTGTGGTTTTACTTGGGGTCTGTGATATATAATATATATAATAGCTATTAGTTTAGTATTTTTAAGGGACTCTTGAATGAGAGAACAGTGAATCTCTGAGTCTTGTGCCTACTCTTGGAACTCTTTTCCTCCTTTGGGTTGCCATGTCCACTTTTCATATGATAGTGTTGCTGCATCATATATTTTATTTTGTTGTGTTTGGTTATGATCTTTTAGAAGCCTGTTCTTTTCTAATGAGAGACAGAAAGTAAATGGATCTGGAGAGGAGGAAGGTGGGTAAGAACTGGGAGGAGTAGAGAGAGGGAACTATAATCAGGATATATTTTATGAGAAAAAAATCTGTTTTCAATAAAAGAAAAAACCTTCAAAACACTAAATGAAGAAATTGACAAAAACATTAGAATACTGAAAGATCTCCCATATTCTTTGATTGGTAGTATTGGTATTTTACAAATAACTACTCCTTCAAGAAGTAAGCTACAGATTCAGTGCACTATCACCTGAAATCCAGTTCCAGAAGACACCCAAGTACCTGCCCCAGCCCTGTGGCCTGGGGCACCCAGAAGAAAGAATACCTAAATGCCCAACTTGAAAAATCCACTATGATAAGCAAATATGGGGATGGGAAAGAAAGCAAGGCCAAAGGGTTCATACACTGGAGAAATTGGAATTGGAGACTTGAAGATGGCGAGGAACAGGCAGATATGCAGAGCCTACACAAAGACCTAAGGCCATGTGATGTTCTGACTACCACCACAGGGTGTGTCTGGGTCTGTGGCTCTACCTGGGGTCTGTGATGATATCTGTGGCCTGTTTTGCCACAGAAGGCCATCCAGCTGTCAGTGCTCTAGGATGATTCCTGGGATCATGATGCCAAACTGATCTGAATGGTCAGTGCTGCCACCTGAGGCCAATGGTCCTACCGAAGCTGGTCTGGGTCAATAGTCATGGCCAGGAGTTACCACCAAAGGCCATGCAGATTTTTGTGGTTTTAGCTGACACCTGAGACCATGTGGATGTCTGAGGGTGGTGTTGCTGCATGGAGACTTGCTGATCCAAATGGTCTATGCTGCCACCTGAGGTTATGGTGATATCCAGGCCCATGCTGTCAGCAGGGGCCATATATGTATCCATGGTCTTATCACAGCCAGGGTCTGTGCTACCCTGAGGCCTGTGTTACCACAAAAAGCCACACAGATGTCCCTGGCCTGAGACCATATTGATGTCTGAGCCTTGTGCTGAGAAAGCCCTGCCCCTCACCTGGGCAGCATGGGACAGTTGGTTCTGATGGCAAAGGATCAGGTGAGCTGGTCCCAATAGTATGAATGGAAAAGAGTCAGCCCCATGTTTCCTCTGCAAGGCAGTGGCATGGGTGATGGAAAGATGTGCCCCTGATACTTATGGAAGGTGGGAGAGCTGGCCCCAAGATCATGAGAGCAGGAAAGCTGGCCCTTCTCCTCACCACCTGCAGCACTCAGGAAGGCAGGCCCTACACTTTGTAA
Source organism: Acomys minous (assembly GCF_964271855.1). Classification (NCBI taxonomy): domain Eukaryota; kingdom Metazoa; phylum Chordata; class Mammalia; order Rodentia; family Muridae; genus Acomys; species Acomys minous. Next base: position 78,710,642 of record NC_140488.1, on the reverse strand, counting down.
GGGTAACACAGTAGAGCTGGCCCTGGTTATATGGGTATAGGTGAGATGCCCCAAGTGCATGAGAGTGGGAGAGCTGTCCCTGTCCCTTGATGGCTGCAATATTGCATGAGCAAGCCAGGTCAGTGCTGGAGAGCTCCCCATAGGGATGTGGATGCAGGACAGTTGGCAGTCTGACCAATTCAGCTACCACCCAGGCCCAGATGACAGGTTTTGGGTTGGCCCCTCCCAACCTCTACCCCATCTGTTAGACGCTGTGAAAGGGCTGACCCTACAGATCCAAAGCTGCAGGATCTCCATGACACAAGGCAACAACAGGCTATCTGAATTAAGTCCCAGTGAGGATCCAGTATTGATAGTGTAGCAGAAGCCAGAGGCCTTGAACAAGACCAATGACTCATTCTTATGTAAATTTGCAATTAAAGATGTATGAACAAAAGAGTATACTGTGTGACACACTACACCTCCATGACAAGATGATTATTTGTTGTTTTGTTGTTCTTTTGTTTTTTTATGGGGGGGTTGCAAGGATGGAGGAGGTGGATACAAAGGGTCAGGGAGATGATTGGGATTGGGGTGCATCATGTGAAATTCACAAAGAATCAAAGTTTTAAGAAATGCATTTTAATTTTTATAGAAAGTATACATATAAATCTATATGTGAGCATAAAAGATCTCAGACAACCCAAATAATCCTAATTATAACTGTCCTAAGTATACTACTATAGGTATTACCATGCATGATTTCAAATCCTTCTATAGAAAAATACCAATACAACCACCATGGTGCTGGCACAGAAACATACTCATAGATCAGTGGGAGAGATGACTCAGATATAGTCCATGAAACTATAAACACCTCATTTTGATAGAGGCCAAATATTGAAGAAAATATGACGTCTTTTAAAAAATTATGCTAGGAAAATCTGATTGCTACATGTAAAACAATGAAACAAGACCCTTACATCTCACCAAAAAATCAATACAAATGTATCAAAGACACAGCTGTAATGTGTGAAACCTTAAAACTGCTTAAGGAAAAATTTAGAAGTATGCTTCAAGATCAGGATGAAACCAGGTTTTCTAACAATACTTAGTTGGTCAGAGAATAAGAAAAAATTACAAATATGACTTCATTAAATTAAAGTTTCTGTATAGCAAGGAAATTGTTAACTGAGTGAGGAGACATCATATAGAATCGAAAAATATTATCACCTGTACATCTGATTATGAATTAAACTCTGGAAAAATTTGTGTGTGTTATTGCTGCTGCTTCTCTTCTTCTTCTTCTTCTTCTTCTTCTTCTTCTTCTTCTTCTTCTTCTTCTTCTTCTTCTTCTTCTCCCTTCTCCTCTACTTCCTCTTCCTCCTTCTCTACTTCCTCCTCTTCTGCCTCCTCTTCCTCTTTGTCCTCTTCTTCCTCTTCCTCCTCCTCTTCTCCAGCCCAAATACTGAGCTGGCCTTCCCTCTCTCCAGCTATCCTCCCCTATATAATTCAACTGTTTTCATTACTTAGCCTTTTGATCTGCTCTTTACCCTTCTGGACTCTTGGTCTGGCTCTTTCCTCTCCTATTCCCCTATGCTCACATGGCCCAGTTCAATATGATCACCTTTACTCTGAACTATCTCAGATATCCATGCCTTTGGTTTATCTACAATAAATTTTCTCCCAACCTTCTCCTTCCTTTTTTAATTCATTTTTTTATTCATCTGGTGCTGAAAACTGGGAGTAGCATGAACGGGTTCTCTCTCAAGGAACTCTGTCACTCCAAACCAATCTGTTGATTTGACTTCCCTAAAGTATATATGAATCATCTGTTTCTGCTGGCTTTTGCTACCCACCAAATTAAATTCTAGAGTCTGCCTCTTAAGTTGCTTCTTCTCTCACTATCTCTCCTTACTTACTCAGTAAGTATCCCCTCTCTGGCACCTACAGCCTGCTTTCCCTTTGGGGCACCCACCACATGGACATTTCCCTGCTATACCCTTCTGGGTCCCCACCACTTGCTCCTTACCCTCTAGCCTTACTCCAGCTGCTTCTCTCTATGATATTGTGCCACCCTGTTCTCTGTCTCTCAGCTCCCTCCTGTAGTCCTACAGCTTCTGTTCTCAGCTCTCTCCTAACGAGCATGTATAAGACATCTATGCCTCCTCTCAGCTTCTATTTGGAGTTTATAGGAATGCCTTCCAGTGGAAAGTTTTCACACATCCTCTCTTCCTCTACTGACTAAGATTTTATTGCTACATCTTGGCCTCAGTACAGATCAGTGGCCCACAATTGGCACACTTGATTTTCAAATTCTCACAAATCCTAACAACTGTGTCACTGCACAAACAAATGATTCTAGATCTCTTATATCTTAACTTTCTTTTCTCTGCATTTCCAAAAAGTCTCTTATCTCTAAGGTTCTACTTCCATTCTTAATTTTTTCATCTCTATGATTTTTTTTTTTTACACTCTGCTCTCAGAGTCTCTTAAGACTAGGCTGTTAACCCTATCCCTGGATTTGTAAGTTCATTGGGTATGGTTTAAAAATCTATAAAATCTGTAACAAAATTTAGATTTAATCTTATAACAAAAAGCTTATAATTAGATCTATACATAAGTGATTCAGTTCTTGCCCTGAATATACAGTATATGTATCTTAGATTTAACTCTTGTTTATGAAAATCAGTGTTTTAAAATAGCAACCATATGGCTGTCTTCCATCTTGGCTCATGACCTCATCAAGACAGAAACAGCTGCATTGATGGCAGCCATCTTTATTATAGTTTAAAAGTACATGCTTTGTGGTATGACTATTATCTCAGTTAAAATGACCACATAGCATAAAGTAACAACTATAGAACTCATTAGTCCTACTTTTCCCTCTGTTTATCATTGTATTTTCCTTTTAGACAAGTGAAATAACTGATCTCAAATATTTTAGAATGGTATGAGTTTTTTATGATGATAAAATTGTAAAGTTATAAAAGTCTACTCAAATTAACAAAAGCTGGCTTAGATTTATACTTAACTACTCACGTCTTTGTTAACTGTTCAACACCAGGCTTTAAAAAATTAGATAACTGACAGCATATATTTGATAAATAATGTGTATTTTACAAATAAGATTTATAATTTCCTAAGGTTGACTCAGGTTCATGAAAGAGGACACTAACTCCATTTTGTACTTTTTCTCTATTATAAGACCAAGCCTGATACAGGCCTGACTTGGAGAAGTCATCAATTCCAGGAACAGACCAGAAAAATTCCCCACCTGAAGGGCAGCCCGAAGATAACCACAGAAATGTAGAGAAATCTTATCTCAAGACTGGCCATCTGTGCTAGACACCCTTATATTGGTTAGTTCTCTCATTTTGTGGTTAAAAGGGCCATTCAAATAAAAACCCATGTAATTGCGTTGCTGCCAGCCAATCAGGTTTTAGATTACCTAACTCTTACAGAAATTCTTCTCTTGACCCATAAAAAGGCCTGAAAACCAACACCCAAGATGACCACTTTGTAAAGTAGTTGACCCATGCATGCAGGATTCTTGCTTTCTAGAAGTAATGATACTCTTGTTGATTGCATATGTGAGTGGTGATCTCTGCGCAGAGATTTTAGACCTAACAGTTCACAGTAATATATGTTGGGCTTCTTTATCATTGTTCACTTTGTTAAGCTTTGGCTATTTGGATAAATTTAGTCATATCTGCCTCCCCTCCAAAAAAAACCCTGATAATGGTACACTATCAAAGAATTAGAAAAGTTCCCAGTCTCCCTATGGGCTATATTTATGGTTTAAAGTTTACTGCATTTATAATTTATTTTGATGGCAAAGGACTTTCAATTAATCTTCAACTCAAATTTTAAGGCTCAAATGAACAGGAACTAAGCTGTAAAATCCTAGTCTTATGAAAGCTTCCACTTCATCTGGGCATGGTGGCACACAACTTTAATCCTATCAACTCAGTGAGGCAAAGGCTGGTTTCTGTGAGTTTGAGGCCATCCTGGTCTACAAAGTGAGTCCAGGACAGCCAAGACTACACAGAGAAATCCTGCCTATGAACACCAAAAAGCAAAACAAAACAAAACCAGAAACAAAACAACAAAAAAACCTACCAATTTAAACTGTTGAAGGTAATTAAGACTTAAAAGCTAATGTGGAATGTTAAGCCTAAAATCAGATATACTTAATAGATACATGGTCCTCAAACTATTCAGAGATCTACTGAATATGGCATTTAAAATGTTTAATAGAAATACTTCCCATTATGGACATTCCCCTTCCTTTTGGGAACCCTATGGATCCTCCTCTACAGAAAATTCTTTCAGACATAGTTCTGACAGCTGAATGCCTGCTTTTCTGCGTGGCTGCTGAAGATGAAATGCTGTCCTATATGACAGTTGATGACACCCCTACCACCACCACTGCAGAGCCATGGAAATCATAGGAGCCTAGGTAGGTAATGGTGAAATCTCTGTCACTTTAATTACTATTTTATAGCATTTGGATTACACCTCCTGCTATAATTTATCCTTCTGAGATCTCTGATCATGTTGAGGACTAACTATAGCTTTAACACCAGCATGCATAGCATACCAGGTACTTTCCCAAAATTATGTCTACCTGCTCTTCATATGTAAAAATAAGGCCTCTAGCTTTATTGGAGAGATACTAGGTCTCCAGCTGAGAAAGATAAGCCTTTCTTCTCTTAGTATTCTACTCTTTAGCTTTTGTGTTGCCTATAGTTTATTATTACTCTCAAAGATTCCTTTGTAAATTTCTTGTTTTCAGTTGTGTTACAAGTTAAACACAAGAAATGAAAGATATAAAGCAAGGATACACAAATAAGAATGAACATAGGGATTTCATTTTTCTGGGCCTGAGATACTTCACTCAGTAGAAAAATATCAAGTATCATCATTTTACCTGCAAATTTTATGTCAACGTTCATTAGAACTTAGTAATATTCGATTATGTATATGTACCACATTTTCATAGTTAGTCATCTGTTGATTGATATCTAGGTCGATACCATATTTTTTGTTATTGTGAACATGGCAGCCATGATGATGAATGTACTAATATCTCTATAACAGGTATAAAGTCTTTTGGGTTTATGTCCAGTAGTGTTATAGCCAAGCCATTTTTATTTCTAGTTTTAAAACAAACAAACAAACAAAAACTCCTGACTGATTTCAAAAGAAGCCTAACTAGTTTACACACTTCAACATGTCAAACCCATGTCAACTATTGTCTTTTGCATTCCCAGTGATAGCTTTTTAACTGGGGCGAGAAGGAGTCTTAAAGTAATTTTAATTTGCATGTATTTCCCTGATGGTTAAGGACATTGTATGTTTTAACTCTATTTCCTAGCCATTTATTATTATTTTATTTATGTATTTATTTTAGGATTCTCTGCTTAGTTACAAGGCCATTTTTAAAAATTGTGTTGTTCTTTTTCTTTTTTAAATGATTGAGAATTTCATAATGAATATAGTGTGCTTTGATGAAATCCACCCCATATTTCCTTCCTTTCAATTAAAAATTTTATTATTCATATGATGTGATTTGATCAAATCCACTCCATATTTCCTAAATTCCAAATCTTCCCCTATTCCCATTAACACCAGTTCCTCTTAATTTCATATTTTTGTTTTGTTTGTATTTAATCTATGGAATACACATGCTTCTGCTAGTATGTTCAAGGGTTTAGGGCCATCTACTGGAATAGGAGTAGCCTAGCTGGCACTATATCACCGAAAAACAAATTGACTTCCTCTCTCCAGTAGCTACAAATTACCAATTGTTCCTCTGCTAGCTAAGAATGGGACCTCCTCAAAACCTTCCCCCTGGAAGCTGACATTTTGTCTTACTTGTTCTTTTGCAGGGCCTATGAATGCACTCACAGCTACTAACAGGTCCTATGTGCAACTGCCTTACATACACCAAACAGTTTCATAGAGTACTCTATTACCTATGGCTCCTAACTATCTTTCTTTTCACTCTTCTTCAGTGATCCCTGGTATCTGGGTGGCAGAGGTGTTATATAGATAACACACTCAGGACTGAAAACTCTGTAATCTCTTATACTCTTCACATTGACCAGTTGTGAGTATATTAATTGCTGGTTACTGAAAAGTTTTGTTTCCATTTTTTAAAAAATGTTTTTGAGAATTCCATACAATAATACTGAATCTAAATTATTTTTATCCCTACACATTTCACCATGCTACTCCAGTCACTCTCATTCAATCTCATTCAACTTCATTGTCTCTTCTTTAATTACACACACACACACACACACACACACACACACACACACACACACACACCAACTTGCACCACATAGAAAGCCTCTCAGAAATCAAGGAAGGGTAAATATGCTTAATTTGAGTTCTTTACATATTCTAGAAACCCTCATAAACATTCATATAACCTAGAACACACAAAGGCTATTTCAGAAATCAATGATAGGTAAAAATATTTAGCATGAGTCTTTGAAATATATTCTATACTCTAACCTTTTGGATGAAAAGATAGCCAAGATTTCTTCTGTGTTCTGGACTGAATATTCCACCAGCCCAAAGTTTTCTATTCTGTAGAGAAGCATTTTAATTTCATGAGATATCATTTGTTGATTGTGCATCTAGAGTTCTATTTAGAAACTCCTTACCGTGCCCACATGTTGAAGCATATGCTCTAATTTTTTCTCTGTTTCAGTGTATCAGATCTTATGTCGAGGTTCTTGATTGATTTGAGTGGAGTTTTTTGAAAGATGGTAAATTGGAAAATGATTTCTTTTTTGTCATAAAGAAATTCAGTTTTCTCAGCAGCACTTGTATGAGATCCTGGCTATTCTTCAATGTGCATTTTCCCACTCTTTGTAAAAAAAAATAGATGACTATGATTCTTCAGACTTATATCTTGGTCCTCAATTTTATTCCATTAATATATTTATATATTATTTGGACCAGTGCCATTATTATTCCATGGCTCTGTACTATGATTTGAAATCAGCCCAGACCCAGAAAGCCACACATGGTATATACTCTCTTATAAGTGGATATTATCAATAAAGCACAGAATAACCATGTTATAATCCAAAGACCCAGAGAAGCCATGGAGGTCCAAAGGAAGAGGCTGAGTCTCACTCAGAAAATAAAATAGACATCTGAAGTAGATGGAGGGAGGGAATTGGGTGGGAAAGGGGACAGGGAGGGTACTGGGGTTGTGGATCAGGTATGGGGAGAGTGGGGTTAGGAAGACTGAAAGAGAGAATGAAAATGTATAGGGACCATCTTTGGCATAGAGGAGGCTCCAGGGTGTCTATGGGGCTGCCTGTAGCTGAGACTTCTAACAATGCTGGTTGAGGAGCCTGAAGTCACCACCTCCTGTAGCTAGGTGGGACTTCAAGTGGAGGGAGGGGGACAACAACCCACACATAAAACCTTTGACCCAAAATTCGTCTTGCCTACAAGAAGTATATGGGTAAAGATGGAGAAGAGATTGAAAAAAAATGGCAAACCAACAAGTAGGCCAGCTTGAGAGCCACCTCATGGGAAAGAACCAATTGCTGTCACTATTAATGGCACTCTGGTATGGTTCGAGATAGGGACCTAGCGTAACTGTATTCTTAGAGGCTTCATTCAACAACTGATGGAAACAGATGCTGAGATCCACAGCCAAGCAATAGGCAGAGAGTTATGTGGAAGAGTGGGAGGAAGGATAGAGGGAGCCAGAGTTGTCAAGGACACCAAAAGAAAGCCTACATGGTCAACTAAACTGGGCCCATGGGGGCTCATAGAGACTGAACCACCAACCAAAGAGCATGTATGACCTGGACCTAGACCCCCTACACATATGTAGCATATGTGCAGCTTGGCCATCCTGTATGTCTCCTAACAATAGGAGTAGGGGCTGTCTCTGACTCTATTGTCTACTTTTGGGTGCTTTTCCCCTAGCTGGGCTGCCTTGCTGGCCTTGGTGGGAGAGGAAGTGCTTAGTTTTTCTGGGACTTGAGGCACCAGGGTACCTCGTACCTCTTGGGGACCTCACCTTTTCTGAGAAGAAGAAGAGGGGGAAGTGGGGAGTGGAGCATGGGAGTGGGATTGTTAAGAGAGGAGGGAGGCAACTAGAATCAAGCTGTAAAGGGATTAAATAAACAAATGAATAAATAGAAATTTAAAAATGGAAAACAAATGCTGACAAGAATGCAAGGAAAGGGAAACTCTCATTTATTGTTGGTGAAATTGCAGACTTTCACAGGCACTGGGAAGCCAATGTGGGAAGTTCTCAAAAAGCTCAAAGCAGACATACTGTATGACCTAGCTATTTCATTTCCTGGCATATGCCAAAAGGAGTCAACATACTACTCCACATACGCTTGTTCAACCATATTCATTACTGCTATATTCACAAGAATGAAGAAATGGAAACAAAACGTTCTTCAACTGATATATTTGTATTCATTTTACCATCATCTCTTGTCATATTGTTGAGTACTCTGCAGATAAATGGATGGAACTGGAAACAATCTTTCTGGTTGATGTAACTCAGACTCAGAAAGAAAAATGAATGCAAAGGATAAAAATATAGTGTAGTGATATAAAGGCTTAAAGCAGAGTAAAAAAAGAAGAAGGATAAAATTGAAGGTGAGGGTGAGAGGGCATGGTTCAGTAGGAAATATAGGAAAGGATAAATAACAGAAAACACCTTTCAAAAAGTTACAAGAATGTCTACACACACACACACACACACATGTATATATACTTATACACATGTGTGCACACACACACTGACACACACACACACACACACACACACACACACAGAGGGGGGGATATGATCAAATGGTGTTACCCTATAAAAGATGGCAATATCCTTACTAGACACCATAAGCTAATAAAAATCCCAGTGTAAGAAACAAGTTGCATCTTTTGGAATTATTGGACAATGATATCTCCTAAATTCCCAAGTAGTAGAGACTATCACTAAGTATATTGGTTACTCTCTAGAACTTGACAGTAAAACCGTGTTGCAGAAGATACCATATACTTAAATGACAAAATACGGAACTATCAAGTTAGCACTGTTGTGGAAGCTTCATCCCTACAGGATGGGTTTCATAATGCTGGAGGGTGTTATTCATGCTACTGGAGGGAAAAGCATTCATTATCGATGTGCTGCCAATAACTCTCTGAGCTACAATAAGATCTGGGCTGAAAAAGCATTCTAAGTGGTGCAATGGTGGCATGAATGCTATGGAAATAACCAACAACTTTCTGATTGAATTTAAGTCTTGTTTAACATGATAAAATCCATAGCTGGTACCATTATTTGATCATGAACCTATGTGTAGAAAGATTATCAGACACTGGGAAGAGCCTAATCTTGTCATTTTGCTAAGGGGATATAGTATTAAGACCTTTCCTACATAGTTCTTATATGCATAGATTAACTCTCACTTAGGAAGCTTCTTTTTGAAATAGATAATAATGAATACATAGACCCATGATTGACTGGGTACAGAGACCAAAAAACTGCAGAACACTAAATCATAAATGATACATCTATATCACAATCTCTCCTCCCAGGGCTAAGAAACTACTGCCAAAGAGTGAGAAGAAGTGGTAGATGACTACAAGGAAGCCTGTCTTCTGGACACTCCAGGGCAGTTCCACATATGAGCTTATAGACTCTGTGGCAGCATGCACAGTATGCATGCTCAAGATAGCCAAAACCTCAGTGTAGAGAGATATAGGAGATACAAAGTTACCGTCCCTAGTTGAAGAACTATCTTCATTGATAGCTGTGAGTGTAAGAGTCTATTTTGTTAAGAGTGTATCCACTGGTAAGGTGACCAAGTCAGATTGGGGTATGGGATTTAGGAGGTGTTTGAGTAGGATAAATATGATCAAAATACATTTTACAAAATTCTCAAATAAACAATAAAATTAATAAAAGGAAAAATGAATGGGAAAGTTAAGTGATAAAAATAAAATAGAAATCTTTATAATTAAAACAAATGTTCAAAAGTAAAATAAGATAAATGTATGATTGTTTAAAAAGAAAGTTATGAGTTTTTATCTCTCAAATAGACCAAAAAAGCTCAACTAAAATAGCTCCAGTAGGATACAGGAAAAATGTTACTAAAGTTAAAGTAGAGAAAAAAATTAAGTAAATACATTGAACAAAAGATAAAGAAGAAAATGTAAGAAAGGTAAAGAAAAGGATTGTTTAGTAATGAAAAATAAATAAGGACAGTTACATGGATGTATGAAAGAGAATAAAAAGTAAAATGTGCTCTGTCAAAAGGGAAACCATGATCCTACAGTAAAAATCAGGATGATAACAATTCCTTGAACTGTTGTAGTAGAAGAACTGTTTATATTGTGTATCCCAATCTCTAACTGAATATTGGAAACTGAGAAATAACACAAAATGGGGAGTTAACAGACATTTATTTTATTATTGAAATAGTGAAGCTTTCTTATCTTTAAAAGAAGAACTAAACTTATAAGTATCCATGGATCTATGGCCCAACGTTAATTGTAATTGGTATTTAGATACTAGCTATTTATGGACTGGTGCATCAGTGCCAAAATGGGAAGAGTAGTGTCTTTGTTTCTGAGAAATAAATAAACTCTTAATACGTAAAAAAAAAAAGTAAAATGTGTTTTTAAATGTAGTAGAACAATACGACTGCTAAAATTATATAAAAATAGAGAGAAGTAAAAGAAGGAGAAAAACAAACAAGTGCTAGATCAACTTATTTCTGGGTCCTTTAAAACTGGAGTGTTCTGCTTTCTGCTTGTGTGTACATTGGTGATTGTTCATTTGAATTTACCTAGTAGTGACTGATGTCTAAGTCATATAGTGTACAAAATGAGATTGCTCTTGCTCTTCACTGGGGACTGGAATACTCTCTCTCTCTCTCTCTCTCTCTCTCTCTCTCTCTCTCTCTCTCTCTCTCTTCTCATACACACACGCACATACACACACACACACACACACACACACACACACACACACCATTGTCTTATAGGCTTGTAAGGACTGTGGGCTTCTGGTGGCATTTGAATTGTCAGTCTGCTTTCATCATTGCTTGGATTACCTTTTACAGGATTCTGCTGCTGCCCCTCATCCCAGTTGGAAGTCACGTAGCTGGAAGTTTGGTCAACTTGGCTTTTTATCCCATCCATCTTTCCACAATTTCATGTAAGCTAACACTACCTTTGTGAATTATTGAAGCTTGTTCTTTCCTCTCTAGAATAAAGTCTATCTTTGCTTATCCTGGCTCTATTCTCCTTTATTAGGTCATATGTTGATACCATCTAGTCTATTGGTTTACCTAGAAGTCCATAATAGATACATTAAAGATGACTTTATAAATGTCTCCTGTGGTGATTTAATGAAACAATTATATATAATGCTTGATACAGTACATATGTACTACAATTTTTTGGTTGTCTTTTATCTTTATCAAAGTATGTGAGGCACAAAAAATTAAACAATACGTCAATTGCCTGTAAATTAGAAATACGGCTCTGGAGAATAAGAAACAAAGTACCATCTTCTTCCTCTAATAATGGAAGAGAGGCTGATATGCCAGACAGTTCTATGAAGAGCCTGGGAAAAGAACTGAGTTTTCCAGGAATAAGGGAAAGAAGATTGAAGGCCATGCATATGTCAGTGGTCTGGGCCATCACCTGAGGCTATGTTGATGTTTGTAGTCCATGCTGCCTCTGGGAGCCATTTTTAGGTCCACAGTCTTACTTCAGCCACCTGCTGACATCTGTGGCTTCTGTTGCCACCGAAGAACATATGTGTGTCCAAAGTCTGTGCAGCAGCCTCAAACCATGCTGTTATCCATGTGCCATGCTGTCACTGGAGGCCACCATGATGTGAGTGGTCTATGCTACAACCTGAGGCCTTGCTGATGTCCATGTTTTATGCTGCTGCTGAGGGCCCATGCCTGGGTTCGTTGTCCTACTGAAGCTGGGAGCTGTGTTGATGTCTGTGGCCTGTGTTGCTACTGAAGGACATGCTGATGTTTATAGTCTGTGCTGCCGCCTAAAGCCATGTTAATGGGAGTGGCCTACACTGCCACCTGAGACCATGGTTATGTCCTTGGCCTGTGCTGCTGCTGGGGACTATGATGATGTCCATGGCCTGTGCTGTGGCAGATTTCTATGTTGATTTCTGTGTTGATTTCTATGGTCTGTACTTCCATAGGAGACCATGCTGAGGTCCATGGCATAGGATAATTCCAGAGACCATGTGGATGTCTGTAGTCCATGCCTTTGGAAGAAACCATGTGGAATTCCATGATCCCTGTTTCTACTCACTGTAAAGGGCAAGGAAGCTACTTTTGTCATGGTGTTGATGACTGTTGACTTATAGTTGAGAAAAAGGGACAGAGAAGGCTTCTGTGACAACCTCTATGCCACCTACCCGACTCCCCAAAAGTAACAAACAGCTTAGAAGGAAAACCATCAAAGGAAACTTTTAGAAATTTTGATAAGAATTCTTAAGCGTAGCTCTCCACAACTGATGGCCTCTAAAAGGGATATGGTTGGAGAAGGACTGTTCTCCTTAAGGTGACATGCACTGGAACACAAATTGTACATTTCTTCTCCTTCTTCTTCTTCTTCTTCTTCTTCTTCTTCTTCTTCTTCTTCTTCTTCTTCTTCTTCTTCTTCTTCTTCTTCTTCTGTCTCCTCCTCCACCTCCTCTTCCTCCTCTTCCTCCTCTGTCTGTATCCAAGGGTGGAAAAGCGAACCTAGGATGACTAGGAAGTGAGTGTGACAGGAGTTCATGATGTGAAATTCCCCAATTTTCAATAAAGATATGTTTTTAAAAAGTAAGTTAAAGTTCTGAAATTAGAAAGCAAAAGGAGAATGGTTTGTTCTGGTGCTTTCCTCAAGCGTTTGCATCTGCTTTGCAATATTGCCATCTGGTGGATATCCAGCATCATTTATCTTTGTTTCCAACAGCTTGCTTGAACAGGTTTACTGTTTTGTAAAAATTCTGAAAGGAAATAGATACTTTCAACCCAGTTATGCTTTATCCAAGCAGTGTTAATTGCCTTCCTTTATGCTCTGTGAAATGTTTTGTACTCAATTAACTTGTAGCACTGGTTACAAGCTAGCCTTCATTACTCAATTTCAACAAATATTTGCAATAGTTTATGAAGTTCTAATGTTTGCAGTTATGTGTTTGTGAGTATGTTTTTTTGTATTCCATTTAAACGTAGGTTCTTGTGTGGAGCAGAGGTATAGAAATTTCTGGATCTGTAACTCACTTCTGGAAACTGGACTCTGGTACTCTGAAAGAGCAGCAAGCATTCTTAAACACCTTGACATCTCTCTAGCCTAGAATAGGCTTATTTTCTAAGCATCTACACCTGAGCAAATATATGGTTACATATGGAAGATAAATGAGCAATGAAAGCCAAGTGACACATAAATGTTTTAGTTTATTGCCTTCCTTTGATCATTGCACACTGAATACATGTGCCGGGTAGTCATTCCAAATCCCCTAAGTATGCATAAGTATGTATCACCTACAAAGTTTAGAAAAACTTATCATGTAGAAACATGCATAGAATTAAAATGTTCTAATGTAATATAGCAGTTAGCACTTGATAATAGCTATTTTAGATATTTTGCAGTATATGTATTGATTCATTTTACTGCCACAATTCTATGAGTTAGATAACATTACTATCTCTATGTTACAGATGAAAGGTACAGGGATAGAGAAACCAAGTAAATAACCCAGAATAGTATAGCTATGAAATATTAAAGACTTAATTCAAACTCACTCTACCAAAAAACACTATATAATTATGAAAACACCAGCATTCTATTGATGTGCTATAGTTGCTTATGTTACCTCATAAATTCAAATCACAATGACATTTATATTGGTATTTAGAGGTAGGGTCTTTTAAAAATTGATTATCGTCATAATGACGATGTTGACTTATTGAAATAGTGTTCATATAACAGAAACTTCCAAAAGAGCTAGCTATTCCATTCTATTGTACAAGTGCATAACAAGAAAAAAAAAATCTTTGAGAAGTAAGTCCTTCTCGTGCCTTAAACATGCTGGACCATTTATTTTGCATTACATATCTTCTAAAATTCTTGCTTATTACCTATCCAGTAAATAATATTTTTGTTGTATCATTGGGAATATATCTGCAACATGACTGATAACTGAATAGCTAAAATATCCTATCTCCCAAATATAAAAAGAAAATAGTTTAGTTTTGGGAATATTTTGTGAGTGCCTGGCTGCAGTTCTGAAGAGGTCCAGGTAAGTTCTCTGGGGCCGGATGTGGATTCCCTTCCAGTTCACTTCATCTCTCGGTCGCCAGAGCTGATGGCTCAGGGAATTGATCAGTACTGAAAGAAGGAAGAGGAAAGGGAGCTCAGTGTCTCTTCTCTAGGGACTGGCTATACTGTGGCCAAGGAGGAAAACTTAAATTGACCATAATTTTCCTGTAGCTGAGGCTGTAGAAGTGGCTTCTGGCTAGAAACTGCAGGGGGTCGGAAAAGGAGGCTCTTTGATGTGTAGATAGGCCTCTTTGCAGAGATCTCCAATAAATTAATGTGAACTTAGGTCTGTTACCCTTAGAAGGCTGATGATAAAGCCCGGAGTCTGCTAACTTATTTGCAAATCTACAGGGAACTAAGAACTAAGAGAGAGATAGAAAATAACCCACTCACACACACATACATTCAAGAGAAAATGTGGATGAAGTTAGGCATCTTAACTTCAATGAAGTTAAGCTTCCCAATTTCAACGCCATTTATTATTGGTTGCCATACTTATACTTCTAAGAAAAGAGAATTACCTCATAGTCAAAAAAGGGCAATTAATCACAAAAAAGATGAATTCTAAAATACAACAGGTTACATGTTTTCAAACTAAACATTTCTTATCTATGTATCCATTATGTAAATTCACAGTGAATTCAGAGTGTCAAAGGTTGACAAGGCGTAAAGATTAACAGGGTCTAAAACTGACAAGAATATATGACTGATTAATTAGGACTGACACATTATCCAGCTATCTCTTAGTTCATAATGAGTTCAGGACAATAATTTTATCTGTCTTTCATTCTAAGAAACAGAGTAAATTTAAAATGACAACATATGATGCCACAGAGTGACAAGGTATAAGGAATTATAACAGAACAGTTTGTATATGTAGACATTAAGGCTCATGCTTAGTTTAGGCAGTTTTAGGTAGTTCCATAATATCTTGGGTTCCTGGAAAGTTTAAGCCTACTTGCCTATATTTATGGTGAATACCAAGATTTGTGGTGCCATCTGAGGTGACAAATCTGCTTCAAGGCTATCCCTAGTGAGGCATCTGGAGGTCCACAAAGGTATCTATTGCCACCATAAACACACTAAAATTGTTGTAGAAGATCTAAAACAATTTAACTTTTTAAGCTATTTGAATCAAATCAGGATTTCCATAACCATGGATTAATTCATCTGAACAACAAACAGTACATCTTCAACAAGATCCTGTAGAAAGTTTGTTCAATCAGAGCTAGTTAATTCCCAGAAATTGACAGTTCACACCAATGCCAATTATTTTTAATTTTCCTTTTTTTTTTTTTTTTTTTTTTGGAAAACAGGGTTTCTCTGTGTAACCTTGACTGTCCTGGACTCACTTTGTAGACCAAGCTGGTCTTAGACTCACAGTGATCCACCTGCCTCTGCCTCCCTCAGTGCTGGGTTTAAAGGCATGTGCCATCACACTCAGATCTACTGCCAGATTTTAGAGAGATGCAGCAGTGCACAATTGACAGCGCTGTCATAGATTGGAAGCAATTCTGGGATTCATCACAATACAGACCCTGCAAAATACCAGATCCCTTCCAGAGATCTCTCATGCCTACCAAACTTCCCCAAATCAATGGTTCTTGACATCATGCCAGAGGTTGGAAGCAGTTCTGGCAGTGCATCACAGTAGAGACCTTGCAAAATACTGGATCACCTCCTAGAAAGCCCACAAGCCTAGTGAGCTCCTTTAGCAGGATGGCTCTTGGCAATATTCTAAGAGCTAAGCTAGTAGTTGAGAGATGTGGTCCATCTCTCTGAGTTTCATTTACCACCTTATATTTCTTTCCATTAATTTTTTCTTCCATAACATCATTACACACCTCCATCACATGAAAAGCATTATTTGCCTTTAGTGTTTTGTTTTGAATATAGACTAGATAAACATCATATTTTTTCTCTATAACATGATACAGATAAACTAACACATAAAAAAGATGTTTCCTAATGCAAATGTTGGATAGAGAAGAAATTAATAAAATCTTGGATGAAATTTAAAAATATTCGTATTTTCCTCTTTTCATTCTTTTCCTCCTCCTTCATCTCCTCCTTCCCACCCTCCCTCCCTATTTCTCTGTTCTTCCCTCCTTCTCTTTCCACATTCCACCCTCTCCTTTATTCTTGCAATGATATAAGCAAGTAGCTAATCAATAGGATGTGTTTAATTTCACTGATTCTAACTTCCTAGTCATTTATCAAATTACCTAACTCATACCTATCATTGGAGGCCAAACAAATAGAGATTTATCACCTACCACTCATTGCTTTATTCAATAAATATTTGTTTTCCTTATTAAAATTTTATTTCTATATTTTATGTTCAAATGGCATAACATTAAATTTATACTTAACTGGTGTTTGATATTAATGCTTTAAATTTGAAGTTCACTAAGCACTAATATTTTTTATAAATTTTTTATTAATTTATTCTTGTTACATCTCAATGGTTATCCCATCCCTTGTGTCCTCCAATTCTTCCTTCCCTCCCATTTTCCCCTTACTCCCCTCCCCTATGACTGTTCCTGAGGGGGATTACCTCCCCCTGTATATGCTCATAGGGTATCAAGTCTACCAAGCACTAATATTAATATGATTCGGTTTCTCTAATTATATTTATTAGCTCTTAGTACAATCATATGGAAGAAATAATAGTTTGTATTTTACTGATTTTAAATTACCTTGACAACATTTCTTTTCAAGTTGCAGGAATTCTTTATATCTTCTGGACATTAAAAAGTTAAATACAGTAAATTTAATTCTAGATACAGTGGTTTAGAATTCAAATGTACAATTATTCTTCACACAAATTATATATATATATATATATATATATATATATATATATGTATGTATGTATGTATTTCTACTCTAGTATGAGGCATTGTACCCATATAACTCAATTACAATTCAAGGTTTACTTCCAATACTTTGAAAATGCAATTGCAGGCTATTTAGGATAAATAAGTTATTTGCGTTAACTGCTAGTTGAGCAAATCATGGTCATGTCAATTCTACTTTTATCACAAGAATATAAATCTTACGTGCAGCAGATAGATATGATTCTATAGAAAGATAACACAGGATAGTTAGATAAACTCTTCAAAAACCTCAGAGACATGCAGAATATGACATTTTAAAATGTTTTTATTATTTTAAAGATTCACTGACAATAAAACAGATTAGCTCCTGGCAACACCCAGCCTACCTCAAAGAGGATGATGAACATCAAAGAACTTCCTTATGGAGATGGCTTCAAATGTGGCAAACAAGCCACTGGGCAAAATGTCCTTGTTTCAATCACAAACAGAATCCTGCCTAAAAAGGGCAAGTTTGGATGCAGGCAGGGTTGACTGCCAAATTCTGCTAAGACAGGTTAAGCAAGTCCTCAATAGCTCCTGCCTAACAAATATGTCTGTCAGATATATTAGGCCAGAAGGCTGAAGATGATGCCTCATCTTTAGAGTTTTGGGCAATTCTTCAGGTAATGAAATGTCTCTGTCATCTTTTCATTTGGAAAGCTGCTAACCTGCACTCCCTGCATACTCAGATAATCAAGTTTATTCCTTCTCAAGTCTCTGAGGTAGTTGAAGACCAGGTATCTTAGTTTTACAACGAAGCTTAATTGTTTAGGGGTTAAGATGTTTTTATATCTAGATGGATGTTTTAAGTTAATAGAGATGAGATATGATAGATATTGACTTACATTTAGAATTTTAGATGCACCAAGATAGGAAAGATGTTTTATTCAAGGCTGTCAAATACAGATAGCCAAACACTAAGAATGCAACATTTATGTAATTCCTGATTGTGTCATGGTACTTCCTGCTATAGGTAACCTGCTGTATATATGTGTGATAATATAAATTTATATGTAAAAGATAAAAATGTTTAATTAATAAAATATTAAATATAAAATATCCTCCCATTTGTTGGCTGTGCTTTCACTTTTTAAATAATTTCTTTTGGTGGTAAATGTTATAAAATTAAATATTCTTCTCTTTCATTGCTTGCAATTTTTTATTTTATATTTAAGAAACTGCTGTCAAAATACAGCATTGCAGAGAATTACCTATGGTTTTATTAGGGTCTTTTGTTTTAGTTTTTATATTTAGGTATTTCACTTACTTTAGTTTCATTGCTTTGGTAAAGCTCTAAATTCTTTCTTTTGTACAGGAATATTAAATTGTTCTAATATACTTCAGCAAATCATGAGCATGGATGGGAAGCCTTATTTCATACTCTAAATTTCAAACCATCTGTCTATGTGTCTATTCTTTGGTCTCTATTGGTAGCTTTGTAATAAATTAAGTAAGAAAATATGATTTCTACTCACAGTAATGCTTGAGGAAATTATAGAAACATTGCAATTTTATATAAGTTATAGTGTCATGTTTTAGTTTTGCAAAGCTCGAAAGGACTTAATAATATCTATACAGATGGCATTAAATTTACAGATTGCTGTAGATGATATTGCTATTTTAACAGTAAACATTTAAAACATGGATAAAGGATTTAGTTTACTTAGGTAGTCTCTAAAGCCTTATATGTCTTTTGTTTATCACAACACATTTTACTTTATTTCATCATATATGAAATTATCTTAATTTTATTTTCAACTTGTTAATTGCTAGTATATAGAATACTATTTGCATATTTATTTTGTACATTTAACTGTGCTTTTTTGTTTGTTTGCTCTAATATTGTTTCATATGATGATTTACTGTCACGATGTATGCATTGTATTAGAAATAGGACATCTTGACATATAAGCTTATAAATTTTTCCTGTATTGAAGCAGATTAACATGTGTATCATCTCACATGCTACCTTTGTGACAAAAATAGCCACATTTTTGCTTATTTAAATAATTCTTAATACTGCTTGAATGTGATGCTAAGACCACATGTGATGGAAGAAAAATAAATTGGAGTTCAGGAAAATTAACCTTTTATTTAACAAAGGTTAATGTCAAGTGAAAAGATAGCCCATGGCATGGAAGAAAATGATTATAAATGATATCTAAAAAGAAGAATGTTCAGATTATATAAGTAAACCGTCCAATAGCAAAAATCTGCTTTAACATTATAAATGTTATAATGCCAGAAAAGGGAACACTTAAAATAGATAACATGGTAATTTTATTAGTGTCACTAATGTATGAGTTCAAATTAAATCACTTTGTTATTTTCAGATCTTCAGCATTACTATTATAGAAAGGCAGGTGGCGCAAGAGACCTATGGAAAAGTACAACAGCAGCAAAGTAAGGTTCACTACCACTTCCTATTTATCAAATCTGAATTGTTTTGCAAATTATAAATGCCTGGTTACCAAGAATTTACTCTCCAAATTTTTGGACGATGTGTTTATTACCCCTGTGTGTTTATACACTATCATTTAATTATTTGATAAATATTTCTCTTTTTATGCAACGGGTATTATTTTAGACATTGGAGATATTCCAGTGAATAATACAAATTTTAAACATTCTATTTTTGTGAGGAAGATTTCATTATTCTCCCCTACTTCATTTTTCTCTCCTTCAACTAATGACTTTGTAGACTCACATTGCACATCTCTCTCTGACACTTTTTTGATGGTTAGCATTTCATAGTGTCTCTGGACTCAGATACTATTTTTCACGACCTGGAGATGTATCTGTACTGAAACCTGGGAAATATTTAAACCCAAATAACAGACTCTCTGATTTACATCAGCTTAAAGACATAGGGAGACACCAAACACGTAATCAAAAGTTCTTATTATAATCCCTATACAATATAATAAGTGTTCCTTAAGCAGTAATGTTTGTAAGTTTAGAATCACATAAAATCCTGAATCTAAGTATAAAAATTTCCCATATGTTAATCCAATCCATAGTACTGCAAATAGTGGCATTCTTTCTGTCTGGGATAACCAATTATTTGATTTGTGCCCTGAGTTATGTCTCTTCTCCTTTCAAAGTTCCCACTTCATCAGTAATTACAGATGTTTTCATGTTAAAAAAAACACTGCCTATTAAACTCTCAATTTCTACTTTCTTCTCATCTGTAAATACATTGACTTTTTTTCTTAAAAAATAACCCAATATCTATATATCTCTTTCCTTACTTAATCTAATTTCTTGCAAATAATATTTGATCTTTTTTATGGATTAACTACTTGTGTCCTTGGGAATATGAATACTGAGATACAATTCTTTATGTAATTATACTGAGAGGGAGAGCATTTGGTAGATGATGAAAATGTGACTTCATGAATGCCACTAGTATTTTAATTTTTGTCTAATTTTTATTTGCTTTATTTGCTTGCAGCTTAAATACAAAGGTAAATAACAAACAGAAACAACCAATACATTTTATCTCACAGTTACGCCTTCCAATTGGATACTTCTCTAAATTTCTGACTACTGACCAACTTACAGGTGATGCAGGGAAAGACTTCCTTAGGTAACACCATTGTGCGGCTGGAGGCTGGTGGTGAGAGTGCCAGGGACAAGATGATGTTGTTCTGCGTGCATCCACTCACATTTACTTGGATCCTGAGCATGAAGCCCTGAACTGAAGATGAACTATGAGAATCAGTAATTCTTAGGAAAGAAGAAGGAAGCCACTCTTTTTTGCTATAACACTCCAAGCAAAAGTCTTTAGAATTTCATCCTGGTTTCCTGGCCATGCCTGATGCTGGCAGAGGTGGCTCAGGTCATCAGCTGGCAAACTTATTCTTCAGTTTGTGTCTGTGTCTTCACAAGACATTAAGGCTTCTATTGAAATGAGGTCTGTTACTATTTCCAAAGTAGACTGGACCAGATGGTCTTATATTACAAAAACATTTGTAATCTTATAGTTTTTAAAAATATTTATTTATTTATTTTATGTATATTAGTGTTCTACCTGCATGAACACCTACATGTTAGAAGATGTCATCAGATTCCAGTATAGATGGTTGTGAGCCACCATGTGGTCCCCAGGAATTGAATTCAGAACCACTGAAAGGTCCTTAACCATTGAGCCATCTCTCCATCACCTATAGTCTTACAGTTTTTATGTTTTATATATTTTTGTATACAAGTAAAAATAATTTTGATTCTTATGCTTGCAGTCAAAGACTCAGCATGCACTTTAGAGGAAGAAGTGCTATTTGAACTAAGAATCCCAACAAGGCTTTCTCCTAGGTTGAAAGCCAGAATTCATCTGCATCCCAAGCTTAAGGACAAGCAGGTGTGAATAAATCACCATCCCCAATGTAAAGCCTCAATGGGACATCTCAAAGGCATTAGTGTGCTTGTAGAATACCAGAGCACTATGTTGTTTTCCATATCAGATTTTTAGTATGTTCAGGCTTCTATATCATTATACCACACAAACTTGGGTGCTTATAAAAATCAGGAATTTATTTCTTACAGTTTTTAAAGGGTGTGTAACAAATATCTAATAATTTCTTGATGTATATTACATTTAACATTTTACTCTTGTTCTCTCATCACCTTTTGACTCTCCAAATCTGCATATTGTCCAAATGCCTTTTTAAAACTCGAGACAATTTTTCAGAACATCATCACTCATATGCTTTAACTGAAACTCAGCTTTCTTTACCCTGTTTTATTATATAAGCCTCACACACAAAACCTAAGAGAATGCCAATCATTTCCTCATTTTCCTTATCTAGTCCTTTTCTCCTGCTGAGGCCAAAGTAACCTTAATAACAGATTTTTATTATGTACACCACTGGACTCCCTGGACATTCTGATAATTCATTCATATTTTGACATAAAATGGTACCCATGTGGTCATATTTCTACAAATTCCATCATTTGATTTCAATTTCTCCATAAAAGATGATTTTTCTATTCTCAGATTTTTTTACTTTCTTTAAGACTACTTCAAATCCAGTAGCCCTGATTCATTTCTACTTCTTTTATTTAAATTCTAATGCTTGTCTAGGACCACTCTTGAAGTTGAACTTGAAACACTCTAATTTTGGAGTCTTCAGCTTGATTATCATAATTTTGATGGTAATTGTGTCCTGGTAGTTCTTTCATACGCTTGTAATCATCTGTTCCATACCTATTGTTTGATTCAGTGTATTTTGTTAATACCTATATTTTGACAACAACTTACAAAATTTATTCACCCAAGTTATACCATCTGGCAGGTAAGTGATCACTTCCTCTCCTTTGCATTCTTCTGATTACGAAGTCTGGACAGTGTCCTTCATCAGTTGATTAAACTTTTCAGCATAAAGCTAGGCAAACTCTAGTCTAAAACACAGAAGAGAAATTCTGTGATGTGATTCAGATAAATATTTTACATAAGACATAAACATGAGTCATAGAAAATAATGACATATGATTTTATTGAAATTGAAAACGTGATCTCTATGAGAATGTATTTTCTAAAATATTGCAGAAGCAGGAGTTGGGATGTATCTCAGTCAGTAAAGTGCTTGTGATGCAAGCATCAAAACATCAGTTTGTTCCCCAGAGCCCATGAAAAGCCAAATGTAGTGGTGCACACTTACAAACGGAGACCTGGCAAAGTAAGAGGACTTCTGGGACTTGCTGACCAGCTAGCCTGGCCAATGTGAGACCCTGAATCAAAGAACAAGATGGATAGCTTCCTGAGGGAAACACCCAATGTATCTCATTGACCGTCATTTGGTAAAAGGAAAGCACAAAGAAAGCGGTAAGAGATAAGTAACATATCATATCCATTTTAAAAAGTGATCTATATCATTTGCCATTATGGAAATATAAATTAACTCTGCTTTGAGATTCCATCTCACCACAGCTAAAATAGCTATGGTGAACATAACAAATAATAAAAAATGTGATAGTTACCTTGTTATACTTTATTTTGATATATATTTAAAATGAATGAATGGATGAAAACCTAGCCACTAGAGCAGAGGTTAACAACTGAACTGTCATTTTTACCTGTTGGAAAGGGAAAATCAGCTTTCTCCAATGGGATGATTAGAGATAGCAACCACTTCAGAGCAGGGCACTCCTCATATTCAGGAGTAGTTTGTCTACATATAATGGACTCCACTGTTTTTTTGTTTTTGTTTTTGTGTGTTACAGTTTGGTGTTTTTATTGTTGTTCTATTTGGATAGTGTTTTGTTTTATTTTCGTGGTCTGAATGTTCTTTTGTGGTTTCAGGGGTTTTGGAGGGGAGGGGAAGTAACTTTAGTTGGTGGGTAGGGAGGGGAAAGGATATGGACAGACTTGGGATAGGGGAAGAATATGATCATATACATTTGTTTTAAATAACAAAAATATAAAAATAAAACTACTTTCAAGATAAAAACCGTGGGTGAATGAAAAAATAAGCCTACAACTTTATAAACAAACTAAAAAAACAATAATTAAAAAAGAATTATAATAGAATTACCCTATGTTGGTGGAAATGCTGCTTGCAGAAGTCACAGGTTTTAAAGTGAAAAGCTCACTACCAGTTTTAAGACATCTATCATAATTATTGGCCAGAAAGCTCCCAGAAGCTCTCTAAAGACTGCAGGCCCTTGTCATTGCTCTTTGTTGCCCTCCAGAACTAGATGTTAATACTGTATTGCTGAAGACACTGCTCACTTGGAGAAAGAATACATCAAAATTAATCTGGAAGCTTTCTGCTCACTAGCATTAATAGTGCCAGATGGTCCTGTTCAGGCTGCTGTGGAAGAAAACTCATCAGTAACCATATCCACCTGTGAACCCTGAATGCTACAGTAGCAACCAGCTCGGTAAAAACGTGTCCATGACATTTTTAGAAGCATGACAGCATGGAAAATAACAAACCACCTTCAGAGAGGTCCCGAATCTCACTGCATAGGTGTGAATCCATGTTGAGTATTATAAACTGCATAGGCTATGCCTGACAGGAGTCCACAGGAAGAATTACTACTGACATTTCACTAAAAGACCAACTAGTCAAATGCCTTCTAGATATGTGTGTTTTTACCCGTAAAACAATGCTGCTCTTAGGCTTGATCATAGATGGTTCTTTTTGACAGAGAGCAGCAATTAATACAGAAATTCATATCTTCTCAAAATGCACAGAGTAAATGACTGTTTAGTGTTTAGACCAAAATGGTACATCTATAGGACCTACCCTCATGACCCAGAGAAAATGGCAGATAAGGAATCAGAAAGATTGTAAGAGCCAGAGTATTGGGAGCACTGCAGCTGCTTATTTAATAATGTATCCTATGCCCATTGTTCTCCTACTGAAAGTACTAAACTTAAAACAAATAAAAGTGAACAAAGTAAGGACAGAGATGAACCTTAGATTTGAGGCCCATTGCACATCTACTCACAACTTACTTTGTCAGTGTTCTCGCTAAATTCATCACCACCCACCCTAAATAACAGAGCAGTCTATCAACACTCCAGTCATACGTCTCACATTCTTTCCATCATGGCATTCTTTACATCATTTACTTTCCCAGGAAACATTATTTCTTGAAGATTTTGCTCATTCCCATATTAAGATTTCTTTTGAGACCCTACACTAACACTCTGTTAACTCTGGAAAGGTTAACATGGCACCAACACTGAAACAAAATCAAGCATCAAGTACAATAAAGGCTAACTGAATTCCTGCTCTTTTAGTGGAATTTATGATCTATATGTCTTGAACTAAATTAATCAATTCTTAGTTTCATCATCAGTGAAAAACATCCATCTTCTTCAAATATACTTTATTTTTCTTTATTAATTTATTCAGATTACATCTATATCATTATCTCCTTACTTTGTGTCCTCCCATTCCTCCCTCCCTCTGTCACCCTATTCCCCTCCCCTAGGTCTGTGACAGAAGGGGACATCCTCCCCTACCATATGGTCACAGCCTATCAAGTCTCATCTTGGTAGCCTGCCTATTCTTTCTCTGAGTGCCACTAGGCCTCCATATCAAGGGAAAGTGGTCAAATATGTGGCACCAGAGTTCATGTTAGAGTCAGTCCCCTCTCTCTACACAACTGTGCATAATATCCTGTCCATTGGTTAGATCTGAGTAGGGGTTCAATGTTTACTGCTTCTATTGTCCATGGTTAGTGCAGTAGTTTGAGCAAACCTCCCATGGGTCCAGATCCACCTGTCATGATGTTCTTCTTGTAGGTTTCTAGGACCCTCTGAATCCTTCTATTTCCCCATTCTTCTACATTTCTCTCACCTAGAGTCCCAACAGTATGTCCTCACATCTATCACAATCTCCTGGTAAGTGAAGACTTTCATGGAACATGCCTTTTGGACTAGTGTCCAATTATTAGTGAGTATATACCATGTGTATCTTTCTGGGTCTGGGATAACTCACTCAGTATGCTCATTTCTAGTTCCATCCATTTGTCCACACATTTCAGGATTTCCTTGTTTTTAATAGCTGAGTAGTATTCCACAGTGTAAATGTACCACAGTTTCATTATCCATTCTTTGACTGAAGGAATTTAGGTTGCTTCTGTGTTCTGGCTATTATGATAAGGCTGCTGTGAACATGACTGTGAATATGTCCTTGTTGTGTGATGTAGCATCTTCTGGGTATATTCTAAGGAGTGGAATAATTGGGTCTTGAGGAAGCTCTGTTCCCAGTTTTCTGAGAAAGAGCCAGATTGATTTCCAAAGTGGTTGTACAAGTTTGCATTCCCACCAGCAATGAAGGAGTGTTCCCCTTTCTTCACATCCTCATTAGTATGTGTGGTAATTTGAGTTATCTACAACAAATGGTGCTGTTCTAACTGGATTTCTACATGTAGAAAAATGCAGTTAGACCCATATTTATCACCATGTACAAAACTCATGTCTAAGTGGATTAAACACCTCAACATAAAACCAGAGACACTAAATCTGTTAGAAGAAAAAGTAGGGAAGAGCCTGAAAATCATTAGTACAGGAGACAACTTCCTGAACAGAATTCCAACAGGCCAGGCCTTAAGGTCAACAATTAACAAATGGGACCTCACAAGACTGAGAAGCTTCTGTAAGGCAGGAGACACTGTCAGGAGAACAAAGCGACAGCCTACAGACTGGGAAAAGATCTTCCCCAACCCTACATCTGACAAAGGTCTAATATCCAAAATATATAAAGAGCTCATGAAATTAAACACCACCAAATCTGAAAACCCAATTAAGAAATGGGGCTCAGAATTAAACAGAGAATTCTCAACAGAGGAATATTGAATGGCTGAGAAACACTTACAGGAATACTCAATGTCTTTAGTCATCAGAGAAATGCAAATCAAAATGATTCTGAGATTCCATCTTACACCCATCAGAATGGCTAAAATCAAATATATAACTTTAACAGAAACATTAAATGAGCTATCTTTCCTATTTCTTCCCAAATTTTATCTATTTCTGTAGACATAGACATGTTCACTCAATTTTGTCTCCCTTGAGTCATGGTGGAATTCCAGAATCTGGGTGTTTCTGTAATTAAGGACGTAACTGGAACATCTTTCCTTGTCATAGGTACTTTTATGTATATATGTGGAAGAACAAAATTCCTTAAATATATAAGAGAATGATAATTTTAAATGGAATTTCATCATTTGAAATTGTAATGATAGATATGCAATAATTTATTTCAGGATTTCTTAGTCAATAAGTCACCAAGGGCATCATGTCTTCTAAAGAGGGAAGAGAAAACTTGAAACAGAAATTGGAGGGTTGTGAACCAGAAATTTTGTTGTGTTCTATGTTGCCACTGCGTATCTAATATTGATGATGGTCATAAGTAAACACACCCAGCTTCACCTTCAGGCTGCCTTTTCCCCAGTGTCTTGCTGTCTCTAGCTCCCAAGTCACATCATCTTTTTGATATGCTATAACTAATTAGAAAACAGAAGCTAAAAAAAAATCCAAGCTCAAAGTACTGCTAAGTGACCACAGACAAATCATCCTGAATATGGCTGATTTCCTCTGAGAACTGATATGTGTAATGAGCTTGATTAAATTAATAAGAATTTTATGCATACACTAAAATATAACATTGTACTACACAGGTTATGTACAATTATTACATATTATTTTATTTTTAATGTCTAAAGAAATAGGAATAATAACTCCTTTTATTTAATTTACTATATAATAATTTTATCAAGTATCTACATTGTATTCTACAAGTATACACAATTTTAAATGTTAATTAAAATTTAAATATGAAACTCAGGCTATTGGAAAAAATAAAATGTCAGTGTTACACCTCTGATGAACTATTATTCTCTAATTCCCCAGTTAGATTTTGATCAATTTTTTCTCTTCTTCCCTGTGTAGTTCTTTACATCACTCTGAAAAATTTCTCTCTAACTTGTATTTTGTTCATCGTGAGCTAACTAATTTGATACTTTACCATGACATTAGAGGCCTCATCAGGAGCTACTTCAAATACTTTTTTTCCTCTTGAATTTTTAAATGCCTCTACAATGATGACTTATCATGTCCACTTTCAAATAGCTCTAATTAAAATAAAAAAAATTCAATTTACATCTCAATTGTAGGCCCCTTCCCTCTTTCCGTCTTGGTCCCACCATGCCTCTCTCCTCCCTTATCCCTGCTTCCTTCCTGCTCCCTCCCTCCTCCCTCCATTTCCCTTCCCTAATCCTGCAATAGGGGGATCCCTTCTCTCTTACCAACTGACCCTAACCTACCCAGTCTCATCAGGACTGCCTGTATTCTTTTCCTCTGTGGCATGGTAAGGCACCCCACCAGGGGGAAGTGATCAAAGGGCAAACAACAAAGTCCATGATAGGACAACCCCTGCTTCCCTTAATAGAGGGCCCAAATGGAGACTGAGCTGCCTATTGGGTACAACTGAATGGTATCCTAGGTCCTCTCCAGTGCATCCTCTACCAACGCCCCCCTGGGCCCACATTTGTTGGCTGTGTTGATCTTCTTGTGGAGCTACTGTCCCAGCCAGGCAGGTCTTTCTATCCCCTGACTCATCCACAGGACTCCCTGCGCTCTGAACAAAGTTTGGCTGCAAGACTCAGCTTCTGCTTTGAGCCCCTGCTTGGTGGAGTCTTCCAGAGGACAACTATAATAGACTGGCATCCTGTTCCCTCTCTTCAACTGCTTCCAGTGTCTGTTCTATTTGCCTCTGTGAATGAGAATTAAGCATCCTCCCTAGGGTCCTGCTTGTTACTTAGCTTTTTTAGGTGTGTGGATTGGCAAAGGACATCACCAATAATATATATTATATATATTATATATTATATATTATATATATGATAAAGAACTCAAGAAATTGAATGCCAACAAACCAAATAATCCAGAGAATTCTCAATGCAAGAATATCAAATGGCCATGAAGCACCCAAAGAAATGCTCAACATCCTTAGCCATCAGGGAAGTGCAAATCAAAAGAACTCTGAGATTCCATCTTACACCTATCAGAATGGCTAATATTTTTTAAAAAATCAAGTGACAGCACATGCTGGCAAGGATGTGCAGAAAGGGGAACACTTCTCCATTGCTGATGGGAGTGCAAACCCATACAACCATTTTGGAAATCAATCCGATGCTTTCTCAGAAAATTGGCAACAGTTCTACCTCAAGACCCAGGTATACCACTCCAGGGCATATACTCCACTATACAATAAGGACATTTGCTCAATTATGTTCATAGCAGCTTTATTCATAATAGTGAGAAACTGGAAACAACCCAGATGTCCTTCAACTGAAGAATGGATAAAGAAACTGTGATACATGTAACCAATGAAATGCTACTCAGCTGTTAAAAACAAGGAAATCTTGAAAATTTCAGGCAAATAGCTGGAACTGGAAAATATCATCCTGAGTGAAGTAACCCAGACCCAGAAAGACACGCATGGTATATGCTCACTTATAAGTGGATATTAGCCATATGACACTGAATTTTTAAAATAATTTGTTGTTCTTTGTGATTATTATACATGAGTACTGAATTTTGCATCATCCTCCATTCTTTGTCTTTACCAAATTTCTCCCATGTCCTCTTCCCCGTTACTTCTCAAATTCATGGCCTCTTATTCTTTGCCATTCCCACATGTATATAACTATTTTTAATGAAATCAAATATGCTCATTTATTGTTGCTCATATGTGTATTGTTTAAGGTTGATTATTTGGGATTGGATAACTTCTCAGAAGGCTCATCTCTGGATAAATCTGATTTTCCCTCTCTTAACAGCCATTTCCTATACTTCTTCACCTATGAGTGGTGCCTTGTGAGATTTTCCCCATTCATGTTGCCATGATAACTGGTGTTAACATTGTGTGAGACTTGTTTAGGTAAACACTTCATTAAGATTTCATGGGTTCAACTTTTCTGTCACATATAGAAGACACTGTCTTTCTGTACATGCTCTGGTCCTCTGGGTTTTACAATTTTTTCACTTATTCTTCCCCAGTGTTTTTGAGCCTTCCATGCATGAGCTGTGTTGTATATGTATCAATTGGAGCTTGGCAACCCATATTCTGTTACTCCATGCCTTTTTAGAAGTTGTGGCTTTCTGTAATGATCTCCATCAACTGAAGAAGAAGCTTCATTGATGAGGGGTGAGAGCAATACTTAACTGTGAATATAAGAGTCACTATTTATAATGGAGTTAGAAACTATACTAATGTAGGAAAGTGTCAGTAATATATTATCCTCTAAGAACCGTAGTCTCATTATCCACAGGTAGTGGGCTAGGCTTCTTCATTCTCTCCTATTGAGCAGAGTTAAGCCCTATTAAATGTTGGTTTGTTACCAAAGGATATGTGTCACTATTGCATCTTTCAGACTAACTTGTCAAGCCAATTATTGTTGTGGCTCAAAGGCATCACAACTGAGTAGGGCTTTTTTCCTTTGCTCCTTGCTAGTCTTCTTCTGATACTATGAGAGCTAGTCCTCAGGAATGAAGATTCTGAGTTTTCTCCACATCAATTCCTCTCAGTCCTGTGCTAAATGTATATGGTATCTTCAGCAAGATGGTATTACCTTCAATTTCCAAGGGCCATGATAACTTGTTTTGGGAGTCTGTTGAAATCCCTTGATGGACAACTTTTAAAAAGGCTTTCCCATGCTTCTCCCTGATTTTTTGTTAATATATTTGGTGAGCAGTCACATAAGGAATGATTTCTATCAAATTCTTCAATTACTGCAAAATTTGCTACGCAGTAGCAAGTTTTTTGCTTTACAACCTCCTTTTCTGGTTTTGCACTCTGTTGACTCTCCTATGTTTCTTAAGATTCTTTCCACAGTGTTTTCCATCACTACATTCAGCTTGTTCTAATTTTACCTATATCACAGATTCTCCTACTTCATAAGCTGGCTCACATCTAATTGTCTATTAAATATTAGATTTCTTCAAGGTGCCCTTATCACTTTACATGTTTTTTTTATTACAAATACTCTAAAGGCTGAATTATCATCTTGTATGTGGATAACTCTTCACCCTGGCATGCTTCTGAGTTTATGCATATTATGCAATAATATCAAATATAATATACCCCTAATTAAACTCATGCTAATTTATGAATAATCTCTAAACCTTATCTTATACTTTGCATGAAATTTAGTAACACCACATCAATTACAAATGCACCGACTTCT
The DNA here is from genome assembly GCF_964271855.1 of Acomys minous. Classification (NCBI taxonomy): domain Eukaryota; kingdom Metazoa; phylum Chordata; class Mammalia; order Rodentia; family Muridae; genus Acomys; species Acomys minous. The sequence continues at coordinate 78,679,728 of NC_140488.1, read as the reverse complement.
CCCTTATTCCTGCTCATGTCTAATCAACATGAATTCCAGATTCATGTTTCAAATCTCAGATTGTAAATATTTATAGAAATGGGTTTTCATTCTCATTTCCATTATTATTGGCCTACCTTTTATGTAGACTAATATACTTCCTCTCTTTTTATTACCTGCCTATGAACTTGTTATTTTAAATCTCTTGACAACACAGAAACCAGAAAAGGCTATAAAAATGTACACCTAACTTGCCTCTATATAAAACATTTTCAATTTTTTCATTGTCCAAAGAATGATATATTTACAACAGTTTTGTTGTGAGGTTAGCCCACATAACAGTGCTTAAAGTTACAAATTCATCTTTAAGTTTTTCTTAAGACAATTTTACAAATAAAAAAAGAAATATTCCTTTCTGCTTATAAGTCATTCTAAGTAGAAAATATTCATGTTTCTTAATATTGTTTTAAGTAATTTATTCAGATTACATCTCAATTGTTATGCCCTCACTTGTATCTTCCCATTCCTGCTCCCTCCCTCTTTCACCCTATTCCCCTCCCCTAGGTCTCTGACAGAAGTGGCCAAATATGGGTCACCAGAATTCATGTCAAAGTCCGTCCCCATTCTCCACACAGTTGTGAAGAATGTGCTATTCATTGGCCAGACCTGAATAGGGGGTCCAGTTTTACTGAATGCCTTGTCCTTGGTTGGTACAGCTGTTTGAGAGGACCCTCTTGGGTCCAGATCTGCCAGCCTTAATGATCTTCTTGTAGGTTTCTAGGAACCTCTGGGTCCTTCTATTTCCCCATTCTCCCATACCTCTCTCATCTGGAGTCCCAATAGGATGTTCCATTTGTAATTCACTTCCACAGTCAGTTTGCAGGTCTGTCTTTAACAAGCACAAGTATTGAGGTTTAGGCTTTTCACATACTTATGTACAGGCATATTGGTATGTATACAAGCACACTTTTCTATATTGAAATAAAAATTTGGAAAATGTATGCTGTCACAACTGCAGTGATTGATAGTCACAACTGCTCTGGTGTTTCTGAAAAATACTGTTTCCTTATAGTCATCCACCGCCTCTAGTCATCCATGCCCTCTTTAGCAATGATCTCTGAATTCTAGTGTGAGATGTGAGTATGATACAGATGTCTTGTTTAGGGCTGAACATGCATCATTCTTTTATTCCCTTCCCCTTGACTAGTTGTTGACCACAATTCAAAGGGAAAGCCACACATCTAAGAGTACATGGGAAGTATAGATAGGGTTTGATTGGTTTAAAAATCATAGAACAAAAAGAGGTTACACACTTCTGTGTGTAGAGAAGGTATGATGTATATGAATGAGAGGAGTTGAGGGAGAGACTAAACGTGATTAAAAGATTCTCAAGGAACTAATAAAATTAAAAACCTTAGAAATTATGAAACATTTTCCATGTTTAGTAGTTCACAAGTTTTTTCCAACCCACTGTCATCTCATTTCTGCTTCTTGCCACACAGCTGAGACAACCTTGACTAAGTTCTTCACTTAACTTCCACCTCTCAAAACCAAATAACACTGCTTTTATTTTGTTTTGCTCGAAGTCATTACAATATTTGGCATTGTGATTTACTACTTTCTTCAAATTCTTATTTGGTTATGTGATACAAATCATTCTTGATTTGTGGCCCATATTTTGTTTTTAATTTAGTTTCATTTCTTGCTATATCATCCTCATATCCTTTCTCAATCTACACACTTGCTGAGTGTGTAGCACTGATAAATGATAAACACTTCAATTTTCCATTCTATTGTAATAATATTATCTAAATATTTTCACCAACACTTATTTCTATCCATAGTATGAATATATCTTCAACTGAATGTCTTCTAAGATTGTCAAATTAAACGTGTTCAACCCAGACTAATTGTTATCTCAATGCTGGTGAACTTTACATTTTTTCTAGTTGGTTGCACTAACAATTATCCTATTTCCTAAGCTAGAAATCTCAGTTGATCTTGATATCTTCCTTTTCTTCATCCCTCCACCATATCAGATAAATCACAAGTTCTATTGATTTTATCTCATAAATGTCCCTGAATTTAATTGCTTCTTTCTGTTCCTGCTGAAGCTATGCTCCTTCAAGACCAAATAATTTCATGCTTAGTGAAATAAAATAAACTCTCAGATCTCTGTGTTTCTAATAGTCTCTAATCCATCTTTTTTTCTGACAGATGCCCTTTCTATTTGAAACTCTCTACATGACTCAAGCATTTTCACTGTGTACTACCAAAAAAGATTTATAAAAATGTTCTCTCCCCACTCGCATGCCCAAAGCAAAGATCACTAATAAAATTGATGTGTTCTTCCTAAAGAAGCTCAACATGGCTTTGAAATCATATTTACATAGTTTTTCAAGAAGCACACTACCAACTATTCATAGCTGGAAAGCAAGTTAACCTTCAATTCAATATTGAGCTCAAAGAAAATTAAAATTTATCCTACATGTAAGCCTTTTAAGGATCAGGCTTTCTGATCATCTAAACAAGTCTGTCTCAAGTCATTTCCTGACAATAAAATATAGATTCCAGTAAATTTTGGTTATTTTTAGTTTCCTAAAATTATATTTTCTCCTATCTCTGAATATTGTTTTTTAGAAAAACAATTTATATTATTTGAAAAGGATGTCTATTTTAGTCACTTGTCTCAATGTAGTAACAAAGTATTTGACAAAATAACTTAGGGGTGGAATGATTTATTTTATTTTATTTATTTTGTTATGATTTTTATTTTTATTTTTTCTCCTTTATTAATTTATTCTTGTTACATCTCAATGGTTATCCCATCCCTTGTATCCTCCCATTCTTCCCTCCCTCCCATTTTCCCCTTATTCCCCTCCCCTATGACTGTTCCTGAGGGGGATTACCTCCCCTTGTATACTCTGGTGCCTCACCTTTGACCATGTCCCCTGGAGGGGGAGACCTGGTGGCACTCAGAGGAAGGACAGCAGGTTACCAAGAATGATTTATTTTAATTCACAGTGTGAAGATATGATTAATCTTGATGTGGAACTTATACAGCAAGAGTTAAGGAAGGTTATCATGTAGCATCAGCAGTCGTGAAGCAGAGAGTGAAGAATGCTGATGTTCAGATCACTTTATCCTTTTTATTTATTACTGATCTATAGGCAACGGAATGGCACTGTCCACATTTAAAGTTGGTTTGCCTTCTTCAGTTAAATCTTTCTGGAAATACCTTCATAGACATGGCCATATGTGTGTTTTTATGATGATTATTAATTCAGTCAAGGTAATAAAAGAAATTAGTATTTCCATTTGACCAGCTTCTTTCTACACATTCACCAAATATAAGATAAAATGTGACAACCGCTGTGAAAGCCCAATTACCAAACTCTGATGGTTTCTTTATTAGACTCTAAAGCATGCTTTAAAATATACTGTACTAGTCTTCAGAGTCCAGGCATGCAGATTAAATTGCAAGAAGGCTAGAAGCTTCCAGGCCTACACCATGTATTCATCAAGCTTGGGTATGGCTCTCATCTCAGGAAATAAAAACAATATTTACAAGCCAGAATAGCTAAAACACTTCTAAATCATAAAAGAACTTCTAGAGGTATTATCTTCACTGACTCCATGTTGTACTGTAAAGCTATAGAAATAAAAACGGCATGGTATTGGCAGAAAACAAATCCACTGATCAATGGAATTAAATTAAAAACCAAGATATAAGTCCATACACCTATGGACACCTGATTTTCTTTTTAAAAAACAGATATATACACTGGAAAAAGACAACATCTTCAACAAATGGTCTTGATCAAACTAAATATATGCATGTAGAAGAATCAAAATGGATTCATACTTATCATCCAGAACAAAACCTGAGTTTAAATGGATCAAATACCTCAACATAAAGCCAGATACTCTTAACCTAACAGAAAACAAATTGGTGGTTGCCTTGAACTCATTGGTATTAGAAAAGACTTAGAACTGAACACTAATAATCCAGGCACTAAGAACAACAATTAATAAATGGGACCTCATGAAACTGAAGAGCATCATGAAAAGCACAGAAAACAACTGTCATTCAGATAATATGTCATCCTATTGAATGGGACAAGTTTTTCCCCAACTATGCATATGATAAAGGGCTAATATCCCAAATGTATAAAGAACTCAAAGCAATAGTTATCATGAAAACAAGTATCTCAATTAAAGGATAGAGAACGTATCTAAACAGAGAACTCTCAGTATAGGAAACTCAATGGCTAAGAGACACTTAAAATAATGTTTAATATCCTTACATCACAGAAATTCATATGAAAACTACTTTGAGATTTCATCTTACACCAATCAGTATGGCTAAGTTCAATAACACAAGTGACTTCTCATGTTGGCAAGAATGTGAATCCTATTGCTTGTGGGATTGCAAACTTGTACTACCACTTTGAAAATCAGTGTGGCAGTTCCTCAGAAAGATGGGACTTTGTTTATCTCAAGGTACAGCTACACTCTTTTAGGGCATATACCAAAAGGACACCTCATCCTAGCACAGAGACACTTGTTCAACCATATTCTTTGCTGCTTTATTCATAATAACTATACCTAGATGTTTCTCAATAGAAGAATGGATAAAGAGAATGCTTTACATTCACACATCTGAGTGTAACCAGCCATTAAATAAATGAAATCTTGAAATTTGTAGGTAAATGGATGGAACTGAAAAAAAAAGTATATCCAAGTGAGTTATCCGAAAATATGTATCATATCTATTCACTTATATGTGAATATTAGTTGTTAGGTTAATGGTAACCAAGATATAACCCATAGAAGCATGAAGATTTGGGATACAATAAAAGACTATGGGGAATAGGTATCTCTTATTAGGAAAGGGTAATGAGAATAGAAAGCTATGCGTGGATGGGGAGGTGAAACTAAAGGGTCAAGTGGGGAAGGGAGGAAGGATGTGGGAAGAAACATGAGGAAAGATGGCTAAAATCAGGGGTCAGTTAAGGGATAGCATTGAAGCCTAATACAGCAGAAGCTTCATAAAATATGTACATATATGAAGGCAATCTAAATGAAATCACCAAATAATTGAAGAAACAGAGCTACAACTATCTCTTGTCACCAACTGAAGCCTCCAATTGTGGGATTGCCTTACATCAAATTTAGTAGCTGGCCAAATGGGTCACCTAGAAATTCCCAAACACCCCAGATATCAAGACTATAGTTTGCTCTCAGTAAACTGATATCAGGACCCCATGACTGAAGACAACACCTTTCCAACTCATTGAACATGAATGTATTGTTATGGTGCCTACACAGAGCCCTTACCCTACATTCTAGCATCTTGGTAAAGGAAGGTTTCTGAATGCTACCAAAAGAGAAACATAAACACCAACCCACTTACAAACCATTTGATCTACAATAGTGTGTATTGTGCCTGCAAGGTATGCTAGGACAATGGTGGCATAAATCTTGTGAGAGTAACCAAGCAACATCTGACTTAACAAAAACGTCACTCCAAAAGTTGGAACCCATACCTAACACTTCTTGGAATACCAAGAAACTGACATTGCACAGTCCAGAGACCTAGAGTATAATCAAATACTATTGTTCAAAAAATCCAACCAACTAGCAACATTCTAATAACATTCTCTTACAGATCAGTGCCTCACTCACCATCATCAGAGAAGCCTCCACCTGTAGAAGGTAGGAACATATATAGAGGCCAACAGTCAGACCACGTGAAAAGAGTAAAAGATCTTGGAACCTTCAACTCTAAATGGAATAAAATCTCCATAAAATCCCTACCCTCAGGGCAATAGGAGGCCAAAAGAGTATAAGAGTTAAAAAGGATGTAGGACACCAAGAAAGCAAGGTCCAGTAAATTAAAATAATCAAAATTCATATGAACACATAGAGACTGAGTAAGCTTGCACAGGGCCTGCATGGATATGCTCCAGGTCCTCTGTGCTTATATATTATGACTTCCACTTTAGTATTTTTATGGGATTCCTGAGTGTATAAATGAATGAATCTCTGTTTCTTGTGCCTTTTCTTGGGCTGTTTTTCTCCTGTCGGTTTTATACAATTTTTGATATGTTAGCTTTAGTTTTATCATTGTCACTTAGATACCTGTTTGTTTTCTAATAAAAAGAGAAAAGAAGTTCCTCTAGACTGGAGGTGAGATGGGGAGGACCCCATCTCACGGAGGAATAGTGGGAGGTGGAATCATAATCAGGATATATTATGTGAGAAAAATATATTTTCAATGAAAGAAAAATGAGAAAATATTAAATTTACCTCATAAGACTACTTAGAAGATTAAATGAGTCTGCATATATAAAACATTTAAAAGAACACTTGGCACATATTAAGTAATTTTAATATGATTATTTTAATGTTATCACTAAAAACAAAAGGAAATGTATGTATTTCCAACACAGTTGAATGTTTTCTGCATCTGAGATTTACTAGTGAGTAAGCTCACCCCTTCTAGTTCTTTCTGATCTCTGACTGGCTGGTTCAACTCAGCTGTTCTCACTCAAAACTCCTCTACAACTGGCTTTCTGCTTCTCACTTAACTGCTCTGCTTATAAAGTGGCCTCTGAACTCTGTGCACTGAACTACAAGAACACAACTGCACTGAACTGTATTGCACACCCAAACTCTATTGTATTGTCTTCACGTACTATTTAATGTTCTCTCTCTCTCTCTTGTTGCTGCTGCTTTTAAGTCACTTTCATATCTTCAAGAGAGTTGGACATATCCTATTTCTAACTCATTCTGTCATATAATCTTTCTCTGATTTGGTCTCTTTGTCTTTCATTAGACATTGTTGTTTGAGAGACATGTACTAAAGGCATGTCTGTAGTCCAGCCAGAGGTATTAAAGGTGTGTATTGCAGCCAGGGGGGTTAAAGGTATATACTCAGAGTGTGTCTGTATTCCAGCTGTAGCTGGAGGTAGGAGGAGCCTAAGCAGGTGTTCTTCTGTAGAGCTTGGGATGAGACTGGAGGAATGGATTTGGAGTAGCTGAGGGAGAGGTGAAGATCTGCAGTTAGACTATCTGGTTCCCTGCTTGGAGTCTATTTTCTCATTATTATCTCCAGGCCAAGGAGTTGAAATACTAGTATATTAACTAACTGCCTTGCTCAGTATTGCACATGCAAGATGTAGCTGATCTAGAATTTAAACTTAATGCAGATTTAAAATAAGAGGTTTGCATTATGCAATACATCCTGATCTCAATAATTTTTTTTACTAAATAGTGTCTAGTGGTTAATAGGATTACATTATGAATAGGATTATAAGAATGAATAAATAAGAGAAAAAGGAATTTTTAAAAAAAGACAAAAAAGAAAGAAAAATGAGAGAGAGGAGGATGGAGTGAGTAAGAGAAAGACAAATCTTTAACAAGATTAGTGGATTACATTGAGATGGAGCATCAGATCAAGCAAACTGTCCACAAGATCATAAAATCTCTTTCATTTAGAGCAGTGCTTTTTAAATATAAACATAAAACTATGAACTAGAGTAGCACTAGTTCATAGACGTACTCATCATTCTTTCATAAAACATCATAATTCCTTTATTTATCTATATGAATGCCATTTATGCTGCCATTAATAGCCATATTTTAAAAAGAAACATTGATGTGGTAAAGAAATGTTTATATATTTTAAAATCAATAATAAAAACAAAATAGTAGCTATTATTTAGCACTATTTATAAAAATGTTATAGGTACCTACTTTAAAAACAGTTTCAAAATTTTGATCTACAGGTATGTATGCATAGTGCTTAATAATGTATGTACAAGGAGTTTTATTGAAGCATTATTTGTAATTGGAAAAATAGCCTAGAAATACCCTGTAAATTCTTCATTGTATTGGTTAGATAAATTACAGCTTATACATACAATATGTTTCCATCTCTAAAATAAGTTGCTCCATCCAATGTGTTCAAATGTGAAATTCTCTCAATAACATATAGTAATAAGTTAAAATTAAGATGCTATCAGCTGTTGGTTTAATATGTTTAACATGTCACTATCAAAAAGTAATAGTGCTTACAAAATAGAAAAAACAGAGCTTCTCAAACTTTATAATTTCAACTCTTTTGTATTAATTTCTGAGACTAATAAAGATTTTTTAAATTAACTTATTCTTTTCCAATACATTAAACCTTAACTACAGTTTCCTTTCTGTCTTCTATTCCCCGTACACTCTCACCTCACCTCCATTCTGCATCCACTCCTCTTTCCTTCAAAAAAGGACAGGCCAGAGATCTCAACCAAACATGCCATATCAAGTTACAACAAGACTAGGTACCTCCCTTCAAAGGTATGTGAAGAGCATTTCTTTAAGTGTCTCTAGGTAAATAGAAGTTACTTTGATGAGAATTCTCTGTTTAGATCAATACCCCATATTTTAAGTGGATTATTTGGTTTATTGATGTCTACTTTTTTTCCTTCATTATGTATATTTGGAAATTAGCCCTCTGTCAGATATTGCATTGGTAATAATTGTTTTCCATTCAGTAGGTTGTCATTTTGTCCTATTGATGGTGTCCTTTGTCTTAAGCTTTTCATTTTCTTTTTTGAGGTAATTGTGTATCCAGCTATTTTGCAGAAAGTGTCAGCCATAGGACTTCCCTGGTGGAATTTTTGGGGTCACTTATTTATACTACCATGTCATCCTTTCCAATCTGTATTACTATGATCTCCTTTAGTTGTCTTATTGCTCTAGCTAAGACTTCAAGTACTATATTGCAGAGATACGGAAAGAGTGGACAGCCTTGTCCTGTCCTTGATTCCAGTAGGATTGCCTTAAGTTTCTCTCCATCTAGTTTGATGTTGCCTATAGGCTTGCTCTATATTGCCTTTATAGTCCTTACATGTGTGTTTTATATCTCTGATCTCTCCAAGACTTTTAACATGAATGGGTGTTGGATTTTGTCAAATGGTTTTTCCATATCTAAGGAGATGATTATGTGTTTTTTCTTTCATTTTGTTTATATGGTGGATAATATTGATGGATTTCTATATAATGAACCATAGCTGCATGCCTAGGATGAAGCAACTTGGTCATGGTAGAGGAAACTTTTTATTTGTTCTTGGATTTGGTTTTTGAATATTTTAATGAGTATTTTTGCATCAATGTTCATAAAAGAAATTGTTCTGAAGTTCTGTCTTTTTGAGACTTTGTGGGGTTTACGTGTCAAGATGACTGTGTCCTCATAGAATGAGTTTGGCAATGTTCCTTCAGATTCTCTTTTGTGGAATGCTTTAAAGAGTATTAGAATTATCTCTTATTTCAAGTTCTTGTAGAATTCAGCATTGAATATGTCTGGCTCTGGGCTTTTTTGGTTGAGATACTATTGATGATTGCTTCTATTTCCTTAGGTGATATAGAACTATTTAATTTGTTTACCTGATCTTGATTCAACTTTGGTAAGTGGAATCTATCAAGACCCTATTTTCATTTCTGATTTGTTAATTTGGATCATCTTTCTCTGCCTTTAGTTAGTTTGGCTAAGGATTTGTCTATTTTGTTGATTTTCTCAAAGAACCAGCTCTTGTTTCATTGATTCTTTGAATTGTTTCTTAGTTTCTAATTTGTTGATTTCATCCCTGAGTTTCATAATTTCCAGCTGTCTACTTCTCTTAGGTGTGTCTACTTTTTTTTCTCTAGGGTCCTCAGGTGTACCATTAAGTTGCTTATATGAAATGGTTCCAGTTTCTTTATGAGGGCGATGGAATTTCCTCTTAGCACTGTTTTCACTGTGTCCCATAGGTTTGGGTATATTGTGCCTTCATTTTCAGTTAATTTTAAGAAGTCTTTAATTTCTTTCTTTCTTTCTCCCCTGACCCAGTTGTCATTGAGCAGAGAGTTGTTCAGTTTCCACATATGTGTAGGCTTTTTGTTATTTCTCTTGTTGTTGAGGTCAAGCTTTAGTCCATGGTGGTCTGATAAGATACAAGGTTCTGTGAGGTGCTGAGAAGAAGGTATATTCTCTTGTGTTTGGGTGAAAGGTTCTATAGCTGTCTGTTAGGTCCATTTGATTCATGATATCTGTTATTGTCATCATTTGTCTGTTTAGTTTCTGTTTTCTTGACCTGTCCTTTCATGACAGTGGGATATTGAAGTTTCCCATTATTAATATGTGGACAAGAATGTGTGGTTTTAAGCTTTATCAATGTATCTTTTACAAATGTGGGTGCATTTGGGAGCATAGATGTTTAGAATTGAGGTATCATTTTGGTGGATTTTTCCTTTGATAAGTATAAAGTCTCCTTCCTCATCTCTTTCAATTAAACTTGGCTGAAAGACTATTTTATTCAATATTAGAATGGGTACTCCAGCTTGCTTCTTGGGCATGTTTGCTTGGAAAACCTTCTCTTAGCCCTTTACTCTCAGGAAATTTCTACCTTTGTGGTTGAAGTGTGTGTGTGTGTGTGTGTGTGTGTGTGTGTGTGTGTGTGTGTGTATGTGTGTCTGTCTGTCTGTCTGTGTGTGTCTGTGTTGTATGCAGCAGAATGTTGGCTCCTATTTACCCTTCCATTTTGTTAGTCTGGTTTTTTTTATTGTAAAGTTGAGTCCATTTATGTTGAGATATATTAATGACCAGTGACAATTATTTCCTTTTATTTTTATATTGGTTGTGGTGGTGTGTTTGTGTCCTTGTCTTCTTTTGGTTTTGCTGAAGTGAACTTATTTATATTCTGTGGGGTTTGTGGTATAGTTAACCTCCTTGGGTGGAAGTTTTCTTTCTAGTATCATCTGTAGGGCTTGGTTTGTGCAAAGATATTATTTAAATTTGGTTCTATCATGGAATATCTTGTTTTCTCCATCTACGGTGATTGAAAGTTTTGTTAGGTATAATAGTATGGATTCACGTCTATGGTTCCTTAGGGTTTGCAAGACATCTGCCCAGGTCCTTCTGTATTTTATGGTCTCTCCTGAGAAATTGAGTATGATTCTGATAGGTTTGCCATTGTATGTTACTTGAACTTTTTCCCTTGCCAATTTTAATATTTTTTCTTCTATAAATTTAACACTAGGGAGTCAGAGGCAGGTGGATCTCTGTGAGTTTGAAGCCAGCCGGGTCTAAAAAGAGAGTCTAGGACAGCTAGCATGACACAGAGAAACCCTGTCCTGAAAAAACCAACCAGCAAACAAACGAACATTTAGTACTATGATTATTATGTGCCAGGAGAATTTTTTCTGGTCCAATCTATTTGGAGTTATCTAGGCCTCTTGTATGCTCATAGGCATTTCTTTATTTAGATTGGTGAAATTTTCTTCAATGATTTTTATTGAAGATTTCTGGGCCTTGGAGCTGGGAATCTTCTCTTTCTTCAATTTCTATTATTCCTTAGGTTACATCTTTTCATGGTGTCCTTAATTTCTTGGATGTTTTGAGTCATGTATTTTTTAGATTTAACATTATCTTTGTATCTTTCTGTTCCCAACCTTCCTCCCTCTTTTGCCCTATTACTTTCCTGTAGACCTCTGAGGGGAGTAATTCCCCATGTTCTGACGACAGACAATTAGGTCTTGTCTGGATAGCTTCCATCCCCTTCTTCTCTGTGGATGCTTGGTCTCCTTGCCAAGGCGACATGATCAAATAGGGAGCACAAGAGTTCATGTCAGAGGCAGTTCCCACTCCCCCCACAAGTGTGGAGAATGAGCTGGCCATTGGCTGGCTATATCTGAACAGGGAGTTGAGGTTTTCTGCATGCATTGTACTTGTTTGGTGCAACAGTTTGTGCAGGCCCCTCTGGGTCCATATCTGTCAGTCTTGATGGTCTCGTTGTGGGGTTTCTGAACTCTATGTCCTTCCTTCCCCCAATTCTTACATACCACTCTTAGCATGCCACCCAGAATCTAGCAACAAGTCCCAGCATTGGTTCCAATCTCCTGCTGGGTGGACATCTATATTGGGCTAATATCCACTTATAATTGAGTATATACCATGTGTGTCCTTCTGGATCTGGGTTATCTCACTCAGGATGATCGTTTCTAGTTACATTAATTTGCCTGCAAATTTCAAAGTTTCCCTGGCTGAGTAGTATTCCATTGTGTGAATGTACCAGTTTCTTTATCCGTTCTTTGATTGAAGGACATCTAGGTTGTTTCCAGATTCTGGCTATTATGAATAAAGCTGCTATGAACATAAGTGAGCAAATATCCTTGTTGTGTGGAGAGTATCTTTCAGGTATATGCCCAGGAGTTGTATATCTGGATCTTGTGGTAGCATTCCATTTTCAGCTCTTAAACCATTTTATTGATTTCCTTCACCTGTTTGCTTGTCCTGTATTTCATTGAGTGATTTCTTCATTTCCTCTTTTAAAGCCTCAATCTGTTTGACTGTAACTTCCTGTATTTTTTTAAGGGCTTCCTCTTCAAGGCTGTCATTATTTTCATTTGCGTAGCTTCAGTGTCATTTCGCTGTATTTCAGCTGTGTTAAGGTATCCAGGGTTGCACTCAGGTGGATAACTGTGTTCTGGAGATGCCATATTATTTTTACTTTGGTTGGTTGCCTTTAGCCATCTGGTTGTCTCTGGTATTTGCTGATAGTTCCTGGTGCCCAGTGGAGTTCTTGGGGGTACAGCAAGAGCCCTGAGCAGGGTGCTGGAGGTTCTTGCAGAAGCCCTCCTTGGTTTGGTGGTTATGGTCTCTTAATAGTGATTGGTTCTCAGGGAACTACCTGTGGCTCTTCTGATGTATGATTCTCAGGATGGACTGACTCTTCAGGAGTCTGGGAGTACTCTTCTTATAAGGTGAAGTCCTGAAGTCAGCAGCCCACCTCTGGCTCTCTTTCTCCAAGATCAATGAACTCCTTCAGCCCAGACACTGTGCTTGCTTGACACAGCCCTAGACAGGAAGCCGGACTTTTCTGCAGGAGCCTCCCCATGGGTTGTTGGATATGGTTTCTGACTGGCGGTTGGTTCTCAGGGAATTGCCTGTGAGCTCCCTCCTCTGATGTATCATCTCCACGATCAATTGTGTTCCTCGGGAGCCTGGGGGCTTCCTATCCTCCAGGGAAATCCCAAATTCAGCTGCCTCTACACTGGCTCTCTTGCTCTGAGATTAAGGAGCTTCTGCTTCACAGACACTGTGCTCAGACACTGTTGTTTGCTGGGTGCCACCATCCTGGAGAGCCGGTGAGTTCAGAGGTCTGGTTGTTATCTTTCGGCATACAGGTTTACTTTTTAGAGCAACAGCTGGGGCTGTCTCCTTGGATCTAGGGCATCAGGGGGCCCATGATTGGAGCTGCACACTCAGTATCTAAAAGTTATCCACCCATGGGAAGGTGGGAGTATGCAGTTGGCCAAAGGCTGAGACTGAGCTCCAATGTAACCACAGGGTCTTTTCCCAGTATTAGCTAGGTGAACTTAGGTTGGACCCACTGCTTCCTCCACCATGGGCTTTCCTCTCACCCTGGGAACACAGATGGTAGAATTTTGGGGTTCGCAGATATGGCCTTCTGGTTGTTCTGAAATTATTGCTGTTCCACTGTTCTGATACCTTGTGCGATTGGCTCTGCCATTTTGGGTTAGTCCAAACTTTTAATTTTCAGAAGGTCCCATTTATTAATTGGTGATCTTAGTGTCTGCAGTATTATTGCTCTTTTCAGGAAGTTGTCTCCTGTGCTAGTGTGTTTAAGGTTATTCTCCACTTTCTCTTTTATTAGGTTATATGTAGCTGGTTTTATGTTGAAGTCTTTGTTTCATTTGGATATGAGTTTTGTGAAGTGTGACAGATATGTATTTGCATTCTTCTGCATGTCAGTATCTAGTTAGACTAGTACCATTTGTTGAAGATGCTGTATTTCCCCCCATTTTTCCATATTTCTGTGTTCTTGGTCAAACCTGGATATCGATAGGTGTGAGGAACTACATCTGGGTCTTCAATTGAATTGCACTGATCAACCTTTCTGTTTCTAATGCAATATCGTACAGATTTTATGACTAGAGCGCTCTTGTAAAGTTTAAGATAAAGGATGGTGATACCTCTGGAAGTTCTTTTATTGTAAAGGACTGCTTTACATATCGTGGGATTTTTATTTTTCGAGACAAAGTTGAGAATTGTTCTTTTAAATTATGTAAAGAATTGTGTTGGAATTTTGATGGGGATTACACTAAATCTATAGATTACTTTTGGTAAAATGGCCATTTTTACTATGTTAATCCTTCATATGCCTACGCTTGGGAGTTCTGATATCTTCTTCAATTCCTTTCTACATAAACTTGAAGTTCTTGTCATACAGGTCTCTCACTTGTTTGGTTAGAGTTACACTGAGATTTTAATATTATCTGTGGCTGTTGTGATGGGAATTATTTCCCTGATTTCTATTTCAGCCCATTTATTATTTGCACATTAGACTGACAAAGATTTTAATGTAATTTTTACCTATTTATATTTTCTATACTAGGTAATAGAAATGACAACATGTATTTATAGCTTATTGAAAATAATGGGCAAATCACATGGTATATTAAAGTTATATGAAAACAATTATATGTAATGTCAAGCTTAGTTAAAGATAGTACATTTACTTTTGTTTTTAATAGGTTGGGGTATATCTCTTTGAAGCATATAGAAGCATATCTGCCTTATTCAGATATGTCATTGGAAAAAATTTTATAAACCATTGATGGTATTCTTCCCTGACAGCACATCAAAAGTTGAAAAAATGATAATTTCTTCAAAAGTTATGTTTGTGTGGAATCTGAAGCCACCTCAATGATTTATTTGTGTTCTGTTCCATCCTATTCCATTTCATTAAAATATTGATTATAATTTTGGAATAGATTTTTATGATAGAATATTGTAAAAACGTAGGTCCTTTAAAAATATTTGTTAACTGAACTATATTCATGTTATTCATTTTATTGTACAATATAAAATAATCCTTTCTTAATATCTCCTGGAAATTTAATAGGAAAGTCACAGAAAAGCTATCAAGTAAGTTTTCAGAATTTTAATTTTAGTTGGATTTGCAAATGTTTATCATTGCTGAAGAATGATATTTATTCTTCTCCTAGAAATGATAGATCCACTTTATTCATTTTTAGGGAAAATAAATGTTAAATTCTAATTTTGAGTAATCATAATTTGGCAGCTGTTCTTTCAATTTATGTTCAATTTAAATTATTTACTCAATAAAAGAATTATTTCATCTATTAATTCGAACAAGTACTTTTCCTGGAGACAATAATTTTACTTTCACATTCAGTAGATGTACTTTATGAATATTTCTTTCTTTGTCACATATAATGTGAAAATGTGTTTGTTTAAGGATTATACTTAAATATATTTTTAGTTTTATTTTTATATTTCTTTTTTTAAATATATCTTTAATTGAAATTAAATTATACCACTTCTTCTTCCAAGGTATACTCTGGCTAAATCATCCCACATCTCATGCAACTCTGAAGTTGATAGCCTCTCTCTTTGATTGTTATCATTACATATATGTATATAATAATATGTATGTGAATGTACAAATATATAAAAATAACCTGCAAGCCTGTTTTTGTTGTTTGTGTACAGAAGTTCTTAGGTCTGACCATTCCGACCATAACCAACAAAGGGGCAAATCCAGGAAATAGGCTAATTTTCCTTCTCTTAGCACCCATTAATTTATTGCCTGTAGATTTTTGTCTATGGGTGAGACCACCACTGACTTTTTCCCCTTCCTCATTAATCTGTTTACTAATAATAACAAGAGTATTCTAAGGTGCTATTCCATTCATTTTTTGAGAGTACAGTATGACTATATATATATATATATATATATATATATATATATATATATATGAATGACAACTGATGCCATTGTCTTGATTTAGGTTAAAGTAGGAAATATTTTACCTGACATTTCTTAAGCCAATGTGTAAATAAATTAACAGACAAATATTGTTGTATAATACTAGCATATATTATATTCCCTCTAGAATTAATAACATGTTATTATTTATTATCTCTAGAATCTACATGTTCTCATAAAGATAGTTTGAACATAGAAAACTATTTGCAACTCCTCTAGAGAATCTCAATCACCCTAGATAAGATGATACCATACATTGATTTCTGTCAAAATAAAATTTTATTTCAGTCGTGGTGATTTTTCTACTTTAGACTGCTTGAAAATGATATTTTATCATCTGTCAAACTTGGTAATATAATATAAAATAAAATACAAGATTTTTTCTGTTTTCTTTTCATTTGATTTGGTTTTTTGTTTGTTTGGTTTTGTTTTTATGTGTAGTCTTATCTTTTTTGGACTTACTTCGTAGACCAGGCTGTTCTCAAACTCAGAGATCTGCCTACTTTTATGTCCCTAAGTGCTGGTATTACAGGCATGTGACACTGAGCTTGGCTCAAGAAATAATTTAAAAATATTCATATACCTTCATTTCAAAGTCTAGTTTTTGTGAAAGATTTTTCAGTTCAGTCACTTTCTTGTTTAATAAACACTATGGTCAAAAATAGCTCTGGATATAATAGCCTATGCTTGCATCAGTGGTCTCATAGGATATGCAAGATATTTCCCAGGCCCTTCTGGTTTTTAGTCTGTTGAGAAGACTGGTGTAATTCTAATAGGTCTGCCATTACATGTTATGTGGTCTTTATCCCTTTTAATATTCTTTCTTTTTTCTGTACATTCAGTGTTTTGATTATTATATGGCATGAAGATTTTCTATTTTGATCTAATCTGTTTGGTGTTCTGTAAGTTTCCTTTACATTCATAGATATCACTTTAAGTTAGGAAATTTTCTTCTATGATTTTGTTGAAGATGTTTTCTGAGTCTTTGAGCTAGGAATCATATTCTTTTTCTATTCCTATTATTCTTAGGTTTGGTCTTTTCATGGTGTCTCAATTTTGTGTAATGAACTTTTTAGATTTAGTATTTTCTTGGAATAATGTATGGATTTCTTCAATGGTATTTTTTATGCCTCAGATTCTCTCTTCCATCTCTTGTATTCTGTTGGTGACAAATCTATAGTTCCTGTTCTCTTCCCTAGGCTTTCAAATTCCATAATCACACTAGTTTTTATTTTCTTTATGGCTTCTATTTCCATTTTAAGGTCTGGAACAGTTTTATTCATTTCCTTCTCCTATTTGCTTGTACTTTCTTGTATTTCTTTGAGGGATTTAATCATTTCCTCTTTAAAGGCTTCTACTATCTTTGTAAGATTATATTTAAGGTCACTTTTTCATATTTCAAGTGTATTACGATATCCAGTGCTTGTTTTAGTAGCTTGTAGTGCCATATTGCTCTGAATTTTGTTGCATGTGCTAGCCTTTAGCCATGTCGTTGTCCCTGATGGCAACAGTCCTTTGAGATTGCAGATATAGCTAGTAGTCCCTGATGGATGCAACCTCTGATACTCTCTGATAGCTGAGGAATGGATAAAGAAATTTTGGTACATTTATGCAACGGAATACTGTTCAGCTATCAAAAACAAAAATATCATTCCATTTGCAGACAAACAGATGGAACCAGAAAAGATTGTCCTGTGTGAGTTAACCCAGACGCAGAAAGACATGCATGGTATAAAGTCAACTTACAAGTGAATATTAACCATAAAGTATAGAATGACTAAGCTACAATCCATGGGCCCAAAGAAGCCAAGGAGGACCAAGGGAAGGTGTATAATCTCACTTAGAACAGGAAATGAAATAGATTGAGCGAGGGAACTGGATGGGAGAGGGGTGGGAAGGGCAATGGGGTAGGGATCAGATTTGGAGAGAGCAGGGCTGAGGGTTAGGGAGAAAGGCTGAGAAAAAAAGCAGAAATTGACAAGGGGTCATCTCTGGGACAAGGGAGGCTCCCAGGAGTATATGGGGGTTATCCTTGATGAGACTCCTAGCAGCTGGGGCTAAGGAGCCTGAAGTTACCACCTCCTGTGGCCAGGGGGGGCAACTTCCAGTGGAGGGAGGCGAATACCAACCTACACATAAAATCTTTAACCCAAAATGTTCCTGCATACAAGAAGTATAATGATAAAGATGGAGCAGAGATTGAGGGAATGGCAAACTAATGTCTTCCCAACTTGAAATCCTTTCCATAGAGAAAGCTAAGCCTTGACACTATTAATGATACTCTGCTATGCTTGCTGACAGGAACCCAGCATAACTGTCTTCTGAAAGGATTCATCCAGAAACAGATGGAAACAAATAAAAATGAACTAAAGCAGAAAGCACTAAGGGGTACTGTTTACTGGCGGGTTCTCTGACTTACAATTCAGCTAACTTTCTGAACAGCCTAGACCCACCTGCCTAGGTATGATGTGATCCATGGTAGATGGAGTCCTCCAAAATTAGTCGTTATTGAATATCTTTTGCAGTCCTGACTGCAAGGTAATATGATCTGGGCAATTTTTCAATGAGTTTCACTCTTCCCAAATGACTCTAGGTTGTATTGAGTTTATCAATAAAAGTAAGCCCCATAATCACTCAATACATGCAGAATAGGTTATGGCATTAGAAATTTTTGTGTGGATAGTAACTGGAAAAATATTCCCATAGTATTCTTCCTAATTAACTGTAGAATTTTCTTTCCACATTCCAAACCTTATCTACAAATTTTAATGATGATGCTCTTTATACATTATCAATAACTATCAATAGGCAATGTTGCAAAAATAACTAGCACTGAAATACTTTATTTAGTTGGTGTGCAAGTGGTTTGTTTATCTGCATAAATTAGTAGCAAATTCCTTGCTATACTAACAAAATATCCAGATGTACAAGCAGCAAAAACTGTACAGAGAAAGTAACACCATCAATTATGACCCAACAGCTTCTCAAGTTGTACAACTATTTTAAAAAAATCACTTGATTTGATCAAATGTGACTTCAAAGTATAAAAGTGCAAGGTTATAGAGAATATTTTCAGGCTCAGGTCAGATGTTAGGGAAAGAAAAGTAAACAGATTAAAAATAAAAATAAAAAGATTAAAATGTGGGTTTGATAGATAAATAAACTTGCACATGCAGATGATTTACACAATGAATATGCTATAGTACTGGCACATTTGTTGAGTGGTTAGTAACTGGCAGAAATTAGCAGAAATGAAAGAAAAACGTTATGTTAGCATGTTGTAAAGTCAAGTGTTAGTTTTCAAGGTGTTACCATTTACTTTCTAGAAGGCAGGCCTTTAGATATACCCATAGGAGACTATTTTAATCTAAATAGATGGCATGTTGGCAAAGATGTTAAAGAGTTAATTGATGTAGGATCATAACTATAGACTGGAGAGTTCTATAGGCAGAGGATTCTAGACTCTATTGAATGGAGAAAGCAAATTGCAAACTAGGATGTATTTATTACTCTCTTTCTGTAAGTGTGAGTGTCATGTGATGTGATTGACTGTTTCAACCTCCTGTATCCTTGACTTCCCTGCCATGGTGGACTCCATCTTGAACTGTGAGCTAACAGTATCTTATTCTTTCTGAAGCTGCTTTTATCAAAGAACTTTGTCATTGATCACAAAAAAAACCCAGCTATATTTGTATCTACTCATTAACCTTCGATTATAAAGCCCTATTAAATGAAAATGTACTTTATATATTGCTTTTCTTCCCAATAACTTAGTGTTTGTAATTACACAGCCTTTGTGCTTTTTTTTTTTTTTTTTTTTTTTTTTTTTTTTTGGTTTTTCAAGACAGGTTCTATCTGTGTAGCCTTGGCTGTTCTGGACTTGCTTTGTAGAGCAGGCTGGCCTTGAACTCACAGAAATCCACCTGCCTCTGCCTCCCAAGTGCTGGGGTTAAAGGAGTGTGCCACCATGCCCGGCTCAAATTTTTCATTTATTATTTTCTGTGTTAGGAATGGAGCCTACATTCATACATGTTATCTAAACCTTCATACATGTATCTAAAGAATACCACAGGACTTTCATTCTATCCACTTTGTCCTGTTCTTTTGCTTCAGAAATAATAATATTGGCATTCGGCTTGGTAAAGTCTAGAATCACATTGGAAATAAATATCTGGACATGTCTATATGAAATGCCTTGGGTGAGGATTCCAGATAATACACAAAAAGGAGATAGATGTCCACCCACGAATGTTATCTATTTTCTGCTTTCTAAATGTGGATACGGTATGACCATCAGCCTGCCATATTTTTCCCACCAGGAAGTTTCTTTTGTTGGGTATTTTGCATACAAAAATTAAATGAGAACTGTGGCACTCAGAGGAAGGAAGGATAGCAGGCTACCAAGAAGAGACTTGATACCCTATGAGCATATACAGGGGAGGAGGTCCCCCTCAGTCACAGTCATAGGGCAGGGGAATAAGGGGAAAATGGGAGGGAGGGAGGATACAAGGGATGGGATAACCATTGAGATGTAAGAAGAATAAATTAATAAAAAATTATTAAAAAATTAAATGAAACAATATAAGAAATGGGTACAAATGCATGTCCCTATTGCTATGATAATTTTTGCATGTAATTCTTAGTACTTTGGAACTAGTTTGCTGAAATACAAGATAATTGGAAAATTTAGACTAGAAATGTTTCTGTACTATGAAAAGGTATTAATGGGCTGCTCTGGTTAGAGTTTTGAAGAACAGAACCCTGAGAGAAAAACAAATAGGTGAGACAAAGTTATTAACGTTTCAGATGGGATTAGGGGGTGTAGCAGTGCCTGAGCTAGAGGCCATTCAGATAATATCCTGATAAAGAATCTGGATTCACTCTGTCTATGCATTGAGATCTTGACTGAAGCTGAGTTTAAAAATAACTAGTTAATGGTTTTGGCAAAGGAATTTCAAGGCTGGAAAGCATTCGTGTTGAGACATGGAGATTTTTCTCCATCCTTATACAAGTCTACAGTGAAAAGGTCCAATATATGAGGCAGAAGACTAGGAAAAATCTACATTTTTCTCTAGTGGATCATAGACTCTAGCTTGAAACTTGAAATACTAAAATGGCTAGAAGAAAAGCTAAACATCACTCTACAAGATATAAGTATAGGATACGACTTTCTGAGTAGGACTCAGTTTTCCAAGGAAATACTGACAACTAGGACATCATAAATCTAAAAGCTTATGTACAGCTAAAGTAAACAATCAGTCATGTAAAAAATAAATCCACAGAATAGGAGAGAACTTTTGTCAGCTATGCATCTGAATGATGATTAATAACAATAATATATTTAAAAACAGTCAAGAAAAAAGACTAAATTGAACATTGGCAAGGCATATAAGTAGAATTTTAAATAAAATAAATAAAATGGCTTTTGGTAAGATAGCCATTTTTACTATGTTAATTCTCCCCATCCATGAACAAGAGAGATCTTTGTATCTTCTGATGTCATCATCAGTCTCCTTCTTCAGAGGTTTGAAGTTTTTTCCAAAAAGTCTTTCACTTTCTTGGCTAGAGTTACTCCTAAATATTTTATATTGCTTGTGGCTATCGTGAAGAATGTAATTCCCTTTATTTTTTCTTCTGCACAATTGTCATTTGTATATAGGAAGGCTACTGGCTTTTTGAGTTAATTTTGTTTCCAGGCATTTTGAAGAAGGTACAGAATTGAAGACTCACAAATAAAGCCACACACATATTGACACTTGATTTTTGATAAGGAAGCCAAATCTATTCAATGGAAAAAGGATAGCATCTTCACAAATGGTGCTGGTCTAACTGGGTGTCTACATATAGAAAAATGAGTGATGGGAGGGTGAATTTGGTATTCACAGGATGAATACTCATGTGCTCTGGGAGAGAAAAAGGCCAATGTAGTAATGTTCACATTCTCTGTGACTTGAAAGGCAGAAAACACATATACGTATAATGATTTAAATATTTATGCTATATATTTTATGTAAAATCCATTTATAATAAAAAGTACATTAAGAAATAAAAAAAGAAAAATGCAAGTAGACCCATATTTATAACCACGCGCAAAACTCAAGTCTAAGTGGATAAAAGACCTCAACATAAAACCAGAAACACTAAATATGTTAAAAGAAAAAGTAGGAAAGAGCCTGGGACTCATTGGCACAGGAGACAACTTCCTGAACAGAACTCCAACAGCCTAGGCCTTAAGATCAACAATTAATAAATGGGACCTCATGAGGTTGGGAAACTTCTGTAAAGCAGAAGACACTGTCAACAGAACAAAACAACAGCCTACAGACTGGGAAAAGACCTTCACCATCCCTACATATGACAAAGAACTAATATCCAAAATATATTAAGAGCTCAAGAAATTAAACACCACTAAATCAGATAACCAAATTAAGAAATGGGGCACAGAATGAAACAGAGAATTCTCAAAAGAGGAATATCAAATGGCTGAGCAACACTTAAAGAAATGCTCAACCTCCTTAGTTATCAGAGAAATGCAAATCAAAATGACTCTGAGATTCCATCTTAAACCCATTAGAATGGCCAAGATCAAAAACTCAAGTTACAGCACATGCTGGCGAGGATGTGGAGAAAGCAGAGCACTCCTTCATTGCTGGTGGGAGTACTAACTCGTACAACCACTTTGGAAATCAATCTGGCACTTTTTCGGAATACTGGGAATAGGACTGCCTCAAGACCCAGCTATTCCGCTCCTTGGAATATACTCAGAAGTTGTTCTACCACACAACAAGGACATATGCTCAACCTTGTTCATAGAAGCCTTATTCTTAATATCCAGAACATGGAAACAACCTAAATGTCCCTCAGTTGAAGAATGGATAAAGAAATGTGGTACATTTATACTATGAAATACTACTCAGCTACGAAAAACAAATCCTGAAATTTGTGAGCAAATGGACGGAATGAGAAATGAGTGAGTTAACCCAGACTAAGGAATGCTCACATGGTATATTCTTACTTATAATTGGACACTAGCCCAACAGGAATGTCCTCTGAGAGTCTTCACTTACCAGGAGATTGGGATAGATGCGGCAACATCCTATCATGACTCTAGTTGAGAGAAGTATGGGAGAATAGGGAAATAGAACGATCCAGATTGACCTAGAAACTTACAAGAAGAACATCATGATGGGCATGTCTGGACCCAGGGTTGTCTGCTGCAAATATTGTACCAACCAAGGACAATACATGCAGTAGATATTGAACCCATACTCAGATCTAGCCAAGGGACAGGAAATTATCCACAGTTGTGTGGAGAGCAGGGACTGACTCTGAAACGAACTCTGGTGCCCTATATTTGACCACTTCCCCTTGGTGGGGAAGCCGGGTGGTATTCCGATAAAGAATAGGAAGGCTACCAGGATGAGACTTGATAGGCTGCGATCATATGGTTAGGGAGGAGATCCCCTTCTATCACAGACCTAGGGGAGGGGAATAGGGTGTAAAAGGAAGGGAGGGAGGAACAGGAAGAGACAAGCAAGGGGATAACAATTTAAATGTAATCTGAATAAATTAAGAAAAAATAAATCCTGAAAAATAAGAAAGAAAAAATAAAATGGCTAAGACATACTTCAAAATATGTTTATTTTCCTTAGAAATTAGAGAAATACAAATTAAAGTAACTGCGATTTCATCTCGTCTCAGTCAGAATGGCTAAGATAAACAAAATGTATAAGAGCAAATGCTGTTGAGATTGCAGAGATAGAGAAACTGTTGTTCACTGTTGCTGTCATGGCAAATGATTCCAGCCACCCTGGAAATCATTATGAAGAATCCTCAAGAATTTAAAAATAAATATACAATATGATGCTGAAAGAACTTGATATCCTACTCAGTAGATATGCGTTCCATGATTCTCATATCCACCCTATTTATTCTAGCCAGTTAATAAAAAAACAACCAAAATTTCATTCAGCAGATGGCTGAATAATGAAAATGTTGTGCATACACACAATTAAATACTAATCAGCTGTTTGAAAATTTTGCATATAAATGGATGTGCTAGAAAAGATTATATTAAGTGAGGTAAATCAGACCCCCCAAATCAAATGCCTCATGTTCTTTCTCATCTGCCCCTGACAGTGCTCCTCACAAGCACTATGGATTAATAAAACACAAGAACCAAGAACAAGAAAACCCCTTTCTAATGGTTAGTCAAATTATTCCCTAAAAATATAGACTATTAATATAGCTCCTGGGTGGATCTCAGAGATTGAGGAAGGGCCCTTATTGCTGAAAACAACATACACTTAGGACCTAAGGACTGAAAATTTTGAGTCAACCCCAAAGGCCTCTTTTTTGTAGTATAGCTTCCACAGCTCCAGAAAATACTATGCAAGCTACTAAGGGAAAGAAGCTACTAAACAGTCCTATACAGTTGCAACACCTATGAACCATGACAATTACCAGCATGGTACCATATGCTTAAGAGTTTAACAACTGGCAATAACATGTTGTTGGCAAACAACAGCTCTCTAATTGAATTTAGGTTCCATTTATTAGGATAGAAATCATGTCTGGCACTGGAAGTCTAGCCAGCTTCCTGAGGCTAGTAAGATCATGAACTTTAGAAATGTATGTAATACTTTACTTTTCTAGACCAGTGTAATTCCTATTTACAGTCTAAGTTGCATGCTTATACCTACAGATAAGTGTAGCTACTATCTCTCAACAAAGAAGCCTCTCTTTACCGCAAGTGGAAACCATCACAGAAAAGAGCATCCAGCTCCTGGGGAGCCCATCCTTACTGAATACATCCATGTCACAAATATTTCATCCTTGGCTCAGGGAAAATTGTGAAAGAGTGGGTAAAGGAGAGTCAGAATTTTGAAAACTCAGTGGTGAAATAGTCTCTTCTAGAAATCATTGTAATAAACAAGAACTAAAAAAGACAATATCAATGGACAAGTTAGCGTGGAAGGGGGCAATCTTTTGGGGGTTCTTCCCCTTGACAAACAACTGATGACCTCTCAAGATTATAACCCCTTATTTGTTGCCCAATTTACAGTGGTAAGGCTTGAAGCCATATATAAAAAACAACAAAACAGACTTAGGATGTTGTATTAATATACATATACTACAAAATATTTATATATACTACAAATATATATTCTGCATATACATATGTGTATACACATATATGAATGTATTGATAACAAAGTAAAAATAGACTATTAATATGGAGATGCACAGATTTCTTAAATTATTAACCGTTATTGTAGTAAAGGGGGACAAAACAAATGAGGCATTTTTATGGTTTAGGATAACATCTTTTGGTCTATAAAGCGAATATATAGGACTCAAAAAGTAAGATTAAATATCTAAAAGAGTTCTTAGAGGACACCTTTATTTTTCAGCGAAAGATTTATATCATTTTTGCTGTTAAGCATTCATATAATTTGACTATGATATTATTATCCGGGCTAAGGCTTCTAGACCATATAAACCATCCTACTTTAGGGAAATATGATGAAACTATAATTCAGAGAAAGGAAAACTATTTGACAGAGCCACGTAGCCTAGATGTGGGGCAAGCTGTGAAAAGAACATTTTTGCTTTAATTATGCCACAACAAAACTGTTATTTCTGTGTGTCTGAAGAGCTGTTCTTCCACAATAGCAATTTGTTCATTTTGATTCTTTATTTTATGCAGGTTAATGCATGTTTACATCTGTGGAAACACTGAATATGTATCCTCTCTTGGAATAAATTAATTCCCCAAACAATATGTATCCTTATGCTGTCATTATTTCCTCCCACATTAATGGAACAAATGACCACAACAATACTTATACAAACAGTGGCAGCTGGCACAGGGTACACTGTGTCTATCACATTAACATTTGCTACATCAATAGATTTTTTTTTCAAAAATGAATCTTAGTGTAATATTTTGTTCCCAGGGTTCCTTTGTTCATTGTTATTTCTTTTTTCTAAGTTTCCAGACCTACATCTATTTCTGATGCAATATGTTATTCAATCATGCCATAATATAAGGCAAACAACAGAACAGAAGATTAATATTGACATAAAGATAATAACAGCACAAAGTAGGTTCTTCACCATGACTGACCTGGATCAGGTCCATCATCTTCTCTAAACAGGCACCTACAAACAGCATACTAATCATTTTACCTTCTGTACTCCATCCTGTATATCCATAAGCCATAACTTTCTTACTCTCAGTACATTTCCACCAGACCACCCTTCTAAAACATGTTTTTGTTTACATCCACTCTAACATTCCTCTCCACACCCAATAATGAGGTAAAGGTGCTAACTGAATCATATGCAAACTCCAGATTGACATTCAGTACCTTCTTTTTTTTTCAGCACCTTCTATAATCTGGCTTCTGCCATATACTACAGGATTTTAGAGACAGCAACAATACCCTGAGATGAATACAATTCAGCCACTAATTTTCTTTGTGTGCCTGATCAAATACAGACCACAGTCATCTCATCTCTGAAATATAAAGAACACATAATCATTTAAGAAAAATACATTGTATAATACCCAGGAAACTAACTTGGAAAATTTCATACAAACAGTTGGCTGTCCTCTTCACATTTAAAACCTTCACATCTCATTCGTTTGTTTTGTTTATTTTATTTCAAATATTATACTTATTACATAAATACATGTTATTTTTTCAAGTCAATTCCTTATTTGCTCCTCCAACTCCTGCAGGATCCTTCATTACACAATCCCTTCTTAATTTCATATATCCTGCCTCCCTTTTATATGTGCATGTACACACACACATGTAGACACACACACACACACACACACACACACACGCATGCATGCACGCATGCACAATTCTACTAAACACTGAAGGAGAAATTAATAGAAATCCTCCCCTTAGAAGGTCTTAGAAAGAGATGGTCTTGGTTAAACTAAATGTGTATTACAGTCAATAGTGGACTTCAAGTTTTTCCTTGGACATTATTTCCTTTAGCTCCTTAAGCATACTTACAAGGGCTTATTTGTAGCATTTCTCTACAAAGTCTAATGTGTTTTATTAAATTATTTTAATGGCCTAAACTACAGAGTGAGACCCTACTGAAAGAAAACAAATAAAAGAATGCAGAAAAAACCATCCAGATTTCACTATAATCTTTGAAAAGGTGATGTGGAAGATAATTCTATAATTCTACTACCAGGAAGGATGAAGTAAGAGGATAACAGTGAGCTGAGGGTATAGGACATAAGAGTCTAAAGGGATAAGCATATTTAATATTTAATGGTGCTTTTTCAGTATATTTTAGAATTAATTATGTGGAATTGGCTACTTCCTCTTATCCCACTTCTAATGTTAGCACTGTGAATATCTATCCTATGCCTTTATCTCAAGTATACTATCAGCATAAAATCAAGTAGAATGTATGTTTGTCATGATACTGTTTTTGTTACAAATTCTTTAAGTGTTAGGTGGAATTTAGTAAATGATGGCATCAAGCCATGTTTTTTTTATGGAAGATCTTTATTACCAATTCTATCAGTATATGCATTATTGCCTTGTTTAAAATTTCACCATGGTTCTGTCTTAATGAGCTATATTTTTCCATGAATTTGTCCATTTATTCTACATTATTCAATACTTTTGTTTTGCAGTTCTATTGTTGTTATTTGTGTCAAGATTTTGTTTTTACTTTCTATTTTGATATCATTGCTGACAATAAATATATGGAAGCATGTGCTTTAGGAGCATGCTGTTATATTCTTATGTGCTTGTAAGTTTTCCAGGTTTCCTCCTGCTGTTGACTTGAAGTTTGTTAACATTGTGTTAGAAAAAGATATTTGATATGATTTTTAGTATTTGTAAATTTCAAAAGACTTTCTAGGAAGCCTAATATATTATCAATCTAGAAAATAGTCCAAGTGTGGTTGAGAAAAATATGTATGTCATTGTTTTTTATGGATGCTTCTATTGAATAGAATGCAATTACTGAAACAGAGAAGGAAGAAAGGGGAAAAAAGCAAGAAAGTAAGAAAAGAAAAAATAAATAAAAGAAGTTAGAGGCAAGGGATCCAGTGGCAGGAAACAGTTGGAGACAGCCCCTATTCCCATTGTTAAGGGACCCACATGTTGACCACACTGCATATCTGCTATGTATGTGTAGGGCGATCTAGTTTTAGGTCCAGCCCATGCATGCTTTTTGGCTGGTGGTTCAGTCTCTCTGAGACCCAGTGGGCCCAGGTTAGTTGACTATGTAGGTCTTCTTGTAGTGTCCTTGACTCCTCTGGCTCACTGTATCCTTCCTTGCACTCTTCCACGGAATTACCTGAGCTCAGCCTATTTTTTGGATGTGGGTCTTTGCATCTTTTTCTACCATCTCTTAGATGAAGTCTCTCAGAAGGCAGCTATGCTAGGTTCCTGCCTGCAATCATAGTAGACTACCATTAATAGTGACAGGGGTTGGCTCTTTCCCATGGAATAGGTCTCAAGTTGGGTTAGTCATTGGTTTACATTCTGTCAATCTGCTCTATCTGGAACAAAAGAATATTTTTCAGCTGTTAAGAAAAACGAAATTATAAAATTCACAGTAAATAGATTTACCTCAAAAAATATCTTTCAACTTGAAGTAATTTCAACACAAAAATACAAATGTAGCAGGTTTCCTCTATATGTGGATGTTAGCTTTTAAGCTTCCAATATGTATGCTATAATCTGATTAACCACAGAGGTTAAAGTGTCCAGTAAGAGACTAGGCTGGGTGAGGAGAGGACCTCAAAGAAAAGGGAAATAGAATATATTTTTATAAAATGACTTTGGGAAACTTAGAAAAAGATGGGAGAGAAGGAATTTGGGAGGGGAGGAACCCTAACACTAAAGGGTGCTTGAAAAACTATATGGAAACTTACTTCAATAGCAGCTTTCTAAATAAATACACACATGAAAAGGTTCTAAATGGAGACACCACATAATGGATGGTCCATAGAGAAGTGCCTCATTCTACCGTCCTCAGGGAAGATTCTTTTTCTACTAAATAGGAATTAAGACAAAGACTCAAACTTAGCAATGTATGGATAGTGAGGTACTTAACAGGACTTACTCCTAAGGGCAGTATTTTCAGTAAAGCCCTCCCCTCAAGGCTCGGGTATCTATGTATAAGAGGAAACACAACAACTGTAAGATCCAGCAATGATGGATTATACCAAGGAAGCAGTGTCTTCTTGACACAACAGGACTGACATACATATAAACTCATAGAGACTGTAGCAGCACAATTAAGACCTGTACATGTTCAAGCCGCATGGGGTCCCAGCACTGATAGAGGTACATGAACAGGGTGTCCCACTACTACTAAGAAGCTATTTGCAATCATGATTTTTTTGTCTGTATACATTTTGTTTTAGCTTGTTTTGTTTTGGCATGTTTGTATGTGTGTGTGTGTGTGTAAGAGAGAGAGAGAGAGAGAGAGAGAGAGAGAGAGAGAGAGAGAGAGAGAGAGAGAGAGAGAGAGAGAGAGAGAGAGAAGAGAAGAGAAGAGAGAGACAGAGACAGAGAGAAAGAGAGACAGAGACAGAGAGACAGAGACAGAGACAGAGACAGAGACAGAGGCAGAGGCAGAGACAGAGAAAGAGACAGAGACAGAGACAGAGACAGAGACAGAGACAGAGACAGACAGACAGACAGACAGAGACAGAGACAGAGAGAAGAAAATGAAGAAGAGGAGGAGGAGGAAAAATGAGAATGAGCTAAGAACTAAACAAAAAGGTGGTTAGGAATGTGGGGGAGGATCTGGCAGAGGGGAAATATATGGTAAAATATACTGTATGAAAAATTTTAAATAAAAAGCAAAATAAAAACAAATATGTCCTTGTTAACCAGAGTAATATTCATAATGCAGTTTCATCAAAATTCCAGTGGCATACAAAAACAACAACTAGAACTCTGTCTATACCAGGACCAGAGAGATTCAGGCATTCAAGCCTCTGACACTAGGGGGATGAGAGAATATTAGGCTTCCATGCCTCCTGGTCCAGGAAGATCAGAGATCACCTGTCCACAAGATGGCCAGCTTTTGTGGGACCAGAGAATACTCAATGACCAGGAATTTATTCCAGTGGCTTCAAAAGTGCCCAAATTTTAGTTTCTGTTTGCCAAGATTTCCTTTAGAGTCTGGAGCTTCAGATACAATGATTTCTGAAGTCATTGTGGGTATGGGGTTCTGAATTCTGAGGTTCTAGTGGGCACTCCAATATATGGAGTCTGTAAATGCTGTGGCCTCAGCAGTTGTTACATGCCTGTGGCTCTAACCACAGCCTTAAGATAATACATAGAGTCAGTGGGTTTGACCTTTAGTATCCTGCCATCATCAAGTTTATAGAATGTATAGGTGACAAGATTTTTATGCCATTGCTTGTTTTAGTACTTGGTGTGCACCCCCAAATTTGTCCTATGACACATAATCAAAGTAACATCACCTCAGCAACTAAAGTTGACAGACAACTGTCACATCAAAATTCAGATATGCCTCTAGGAATAGTCTCAAACACAAACAAGCAAAACAACAACAACAAAAAACCCACAAAACAAACAAACAAAAAACCCACCCTCAATCAAGATTCAGGAATCCATGCTCAAGAATAGGCTCTTATTTCTTTCAACAAATAAACTGAAAGGAAAAAACCCAGGAATATGGGCCCAACAATTAAAGAAGAAATAAGAAATAAATCAACTACCTATGTGTGGATTTTGTATATTGATCCAAACAATGCAACTACAAAATAGAAAGATATTGGTTGTGAGTTCATAATTGTTCCTACTTTCTATTGGAAACATGGAAATCTATCATAAGAGTGTCTTTATTCCTGTATATGTGGGAAAGCTTTAATAAGAACTGGCTAATATGTATTATTATGAATATGTTTAATAATAATAACTTGCATTGGAATACTACAAAACTATTAAAATTAAAAAGGACGCATACAAAACTTTTAAATTTATGTGTCCACACAAAGAAGACAAATAGAAGGAAAGGGGGAGAGATTGATGATTTCTTTTTTTAATAATTTATTCATATCACATCTCAATAGTTATCCCATCCCTTGTATCCTCCCATTCCTCCCTCCTTCCCATTTTCCCCTTACTCCCCTCCCCTATGACTGTGACTGAGGGGGACTTCCTCCCCCTGTATATGCTCATAGGGTATCACGTTTCTTCTGGTAGCCTGCTAAGATTGATGATTTCTTGGCTGGTGGAATTAGTCAACTCCTAATATCTGTCTCAGTTCAATACAAATTAGATGTACATGCAGTATGTTTCTCAAATATAGAGGGACTCCAGAAACAACTTCACATATACTCAGTGTAATTCATTTGGAACTGCTTGAACCAGCTGTCATAATTTTGTGTGTTTCTTTTTCTCAGACACTAATACCCAGATTGTCAAAAGGATTTCCAAAACACCAACTACTCACCAAAAATGCCACACCCTACCCTACCACAAATGCCAAGAAATCCTGTGCAATACATAAGACCTTTCAGTAACTAGTATGAATATCTCATATATGTTTTGGTCTAAAATGGTTCATTAAGGACTTTGGCTTTAAAATTTTCTCTTTACTCTCCACTATATCCTGGAAGATAAAGGATATATTTAAAGTCCATTTTGAATTGTATTTACATGGTTAAAAATGCACTCCATTTTATGTTTGAAACTAGAAAACTGGTCTTAACCAGGTAAACTCTGTGGTTAATGGTTCCTCATTAGGCTATATGCTTTGCCACCTTAGCATTATTTCTGATACGTAGTAGGTTGTCAGAAAAATAGAGAATAAATGAAATAAAATCATATATACTCAACAAATTACTTTTATATCGGATTCATTTTTCTCTGTTTACTTCTAAGTTTATGTTAATATTAAAATAAGAAATGAGTCACTTTTTAATTTTATAAGTATTTTAAAAGCTCCGGTTAAATCATTAATCTAATCTATCTATATACATATATATATAGATTAATAAATGCATTTTAAATATATCATTTATCTTTCAACACACATGCACAAACATACAAAGACACAAAATATGCAAACATGCACAAATGCGCAATATACTCACAAGCATACATGCACTCACACACATACACACACATACACAATACACACATACATACATATACACAAAACTACACACATAAACAAACACACACATACATACAAGCATAAGTTCAAACACATGCATACACAAACACATACATACACTCATATATGCTCAAATACACATATACACACCTACAAACACACACACTCACACATATGCATGCATGTGTGTACACACATAAACTCACATACACATGCACTCACACACATACATTCCACAGATACACATACATACATACATGCGCATGCACACACCCATGCAATTGTATGCATAACACACACAGTTTACAGATTTTCTTTCTTTGCAACCTTGGCTGCTTCCCAAAGATTATGCATTGTTTTATTCAACAAATATCTTTCAATACTTATCATTTCTATTTGTACTTTATGGGAACAATTTGTTCATAGCATATGAAAGACAGCCCTGAATAGATATTATGAAGACCAGGGTCTTGTAATAAATTTATCATTTTCTACGTAGAATGTGGATGCATCTTTCCTGTTTTATGATTCACAAAATCTCCAACAACAAAAATGAGAAAGGTGTGTTAAGAATATCTTAAAGTTGCCATTTTTCTGCTGAGAAATGATTGTGCCAAAATGCCAGGTCTACCCTTGTGGGATATTTTGAAACCAATCGGTGACCTTCTGAGTGTTTCCTTCTTAAAGTAATATTTCCTCTTACCGTGTTTTAGCGAGCCCCACTTTCTCGGGATACATCCTAGAACCTAAGTTGTGACATCTGCACCTTTATTGTTTATAGGAGGAAATCTGTCTAATTCATAATGCATTTAAATATGTGACACTCCGGATATTTTCTATTATGATTACCTTAAATACTGCTCAAGTATGCTATTGAGACTGACTTTACAAATGAGGCAAAAGAAAATCTACCTAGGAATCTAATTTATTAGATTTGAATTCCACACTTGTGAAAAATGTTCAAATATTTTCCTTGTTTTAGGTCTTACTTGCTTCCTGTACAAATAGGGAGAGGAGGGCATGGTAAGGCTTATACTATGGATTCTTTGTCCTTTCTACTCTTGACATTGTATATATCAGTATTTTGTTGCTTGAACAAGAAAATGGACAACTAACTGCAATAATATGTAGCCCATTTTGTCCGTAGTACCCTGCCCACAGGGTATGTATGTGCTTTTGCCTGTTTTACTAAGGAAACATTCAGTACATATTTGGCTTTAATTCTGTTTCCAGTATCTTATAGTTA
The DNA here is from genome assembly GCF_964271855.1 of Acomys minous. Classification (NCBI taxonomy): domain Eukaryota; kingdom Metazoa; phylum Chordata; class Mammalia; order Rodentia; family Muridae; genus Acomys; species Acomys minous. The sequence goes on along the minus strand of NC_140488.1, from coordinate 78,646,503 downwards.
ACAATGTTGCCATGTAATAGCAAAAAAAACCAAAACAGTTTGTTTTCTTTCCAACTGTTCTCTTCAATGTCACTATTTTGAGGAAAGATAATATGTACTAGATAGAAAACCAATCCATACCCATTTGATTTAATTTCATCCTTTTATGTCATAAAAAGCATGTGGTCTAATGCTGGATTTGAGGGACATGTGGTTTTTTGGCATTTTCTGTTTTTCTCAATGCCAGTAAAGGCTATTACTGCTTTCCTCTCATTACTATTATTTTATTCATAAATGTGCATTCTTCTCTAAGACTTTTTTTCCATTCCAGGTTGGAGGATATATATTTATTTTTCTAATTATAAGAGTAATATAACCACATTACCAAACTGCAGCAAATAAAGGAGAGAAAAAATAACACCCTTAATTGTAAAACCTTAATATAGGTCCTATTATCCTTTTGATGTATTTTCCTTTCACTTTGCTTTACCTGATCACATATTTTTAAAATATACATATGAGGCATTTTAGTTTTTCTCCTGCTCTTTGGATTCCTCATTATAGATGGAATCCATTTTATTACTTAGTCTTTGAAAGCGTTATTTTAATGGAAAGAGTTATATAATAATAAAATCTGATACAAAAAGATATAAAGAAACAATTCTTATATCATCAGCTTAATATAGCATTTAAAAATGATTTTGAGGTTCATTCTCTCCTACTTGTAATATATTCTTAAGCTTTTATAAGTCTTATTTTGACTTTTATTTAAACTGTTTTATATAACTGCATATCTTTGCCTTAAAAATCTGAAATCAAGCAAACAGAAAGAAGTGAAAAGATACTATAATCTTAATTAAATATAACAATGATATTATGTCATGTGTTTTCTCCTATCTTTAGTATCCATATATTTTCATATTATAGGCATTGATTTCATAATATTTCAGTATCATGTTTTCACACTTCCTTAAAAATTAAGCCTTCCTCACTGTGTTTCACAAACTCTATAAAGACCATTTTAATAAAAAATGATGAAACACTGCAATCTGAATATAAAAATATCCTCCAACTTTTGGAACATGAATCACTTGCTTTCTGTTTTTATGAAATGCTATCCATCAGGCTTCATACTTAAGTAAATTATTGTTTAACACCACCAAACCAAATAACCCAATTGAGAAATGGGGCTTGGAACTAAACAGAGAATTCTCAACAGAGGAATATCAAATGGCTGAGAAACATTTAAATAAATGCTCAACCTCCTTAATCATCAGGGAACTGCAAATCAAAACAACTCTGAGATTCCATCTTACACCCATCAGAATGGCTAAGATAAAAAATTCAAGGGACACCACATGCTGGCGAGGATGTGGGGAGAGAGGAACACTCCTTCATTGCTGGTGGGAATGCAAACTAGTACAGCCACTTTGGAAATCTATCTGGTGCTATCTCAGAAAACTGGGAATAGGGCTTCCTCAAGACCCAGCTATTCCACTCCTTGGAATATACCCAGAAGACGCTCCAGCACACCACAAGAAAATTTGCTCAACCGTGTTCATAGCAGCCTTATTCATAATAGCCAGAACATGGAAACAGCCTAAGTGTCCATCAGTAGAAGAATGGATAAAGAAATTGTGGTACATATACACTATGGACTACTACTCAGCTATTAAAAACAAGGAATTCCCAAAATTTGTGGATAAATGGATTGAGCTAGAAATGATCATAATGAGTGAGTTAACCCAGAAGCAGAAAGACTCAAATGGTATATACTCACTTATATCTGCATATTAGCCCAAGGGGCATGTCCCACCTTAACCTTCACTTACCAGGAAACTGGGACAGAGGGGAGGACATCGTAATGGGACTCTAGATGAGAGAAGCATGGGAGAATGACAAAGTAGAAGGATCCAGAGGGTCCTAGAAACCTACAAGTAGAACATTATGATAGGTAGATTTGGGCCCAGGGGTCCTGCTCAAACTAAGGCACCAGCCAAGGACAATACAGGCAGTAAACTTTAAACCCCTACCCAGATCTAGCCAATGGACAGAACATTCTCCACAGTAGAGTGGAGAGTGGGATATTACTTTCACATGAACTCTGGTGCCTCATATTTGACCATGTCCCCTGGAGGGGGAGACCTGGTGGCACTCAGAGGAAGGACAGCAGGTTACCAAGAAGAGACTTGATACCCTATGAGCATATACAGGGGGAGGAAATCCCCCTCAGGAACAGTCATAGGGAAGGGCAATAAGGGGAAAATGGGAGGGAGGGAGGAATGGGAGGATACAAGGGATGGGATAACCATTGAGATGTAACAAGAATAAATTAATTAAAAAAATTATTGTTTAACAACCAGACTTCAAAATATCTGAAACACACTATAATACCCTATGGGTACATCATAATTATATTACAGATCACATAGTCTTAATAATTATCATTTAAATATAAATATAAAAGAAAATACTATGGAAAATTTGGAAACAAAACTCATGTTCTTATGCATACAATCACAATCCCACACTTGATTAACTATATATTTTTCTTTAGACATGTTTATTGTTAAATTGCGTTAGCTGTAATTTCCAGCACTGAATTTTCATAAGCTTTTCTCATGTTGCTATATAATATTCATAAATATTTTTATACATAAATATGATCTGACTCTAACACTCAAATACTGTAACTTTTAGCTTGTTTTCTTCTCTCCACATACTACTTAGCTTTCCATAGAATGAATAGGCATTTTTAGTCTTTATCTTCTTTATTATGTTGGTATACAATGTTCAGATGCATTGTTATTTTAAAAAGTATGTGAAATTTTCAATAAAACATTATTAAATGGCAGTCGATATAATTTCTATATTTTCTTACCTTTTTATTAAATATATTTATTTTACATATACATTTTTATTATTATACAATATAATTATAATTATTATATAATAACCTGTATAAAATGAACTACCTACAGCAAGAAGAACCATGAAATAATCAAGAATTATATAAATGTTACATTCATAATGAATTGGCTATTTATATTTGGTAAACTTGAAGAAAACATCTTTCCTTTCTTGGTGAGCCTAAAATTCTGAATGAAAATCAATATCTGTCATATTTCATCATTATCAAGTTAGAACACCTATCTAGACCTGAAAACATCTTAACTCCTAAACAATTAAGCTTCATTGTAAAACTAAGCTACCTGGCCTTCAACCCCATCAGAGACATGAGAAGGAATAAACTTGATTACCTGAGTATGCCGGGAGTTCAGGTTAGTAGCTCTCCAAATGAGAAGATGGCAGAGACAGTTTGCTGCCTGAACAATCACCCAAATCTCTCTATAATGTTGGAGCATTGTCCTCAGCCTTCTGGCCCAATATAGCTGACAGACATATTTGTGAGACAGGAACTATTGAGGACTTTCTTACCTCATCTTGGCAGAGTTTGGTCGTCGACTCTTCTTGCATCCAAGCATGCCAATTTTTAGGGAGAATTCTGTCTGTGGCAGAAACAAGAATATATATCCTAGGTTTAACAGATAGATATAATTATATAGATATTTAAGGTAAAATAGTTAAATAAGGTCTTCAAAAGCCTCAGAGACCTACAGAATATGGTACTTAAAGATGTTTTTATTATTCTAAAGATTCTTTGACAAAAATACAAGTTAACTCCTGGCAACACCCAGCCTACCTCAAAGAAGATGATGAGCATCAAAGAACCTCTTTATGGAGATAGCTTCAAATGTTGCAAACAAGCCACTGGGCAAAATGTCCTTTCTGCATTCTTTATTCTACTCTTACTCAAAGACCTTAAGAATTTTAGTTGATGAAAGCATTTACCTCAGATATTTGTTAAAAAATGACTTGGCTTAAAATTTATCTTTTAGACACAAATACATAAAATCATAGTGTTGCCAGATATCAAAAACTCTTTCCTTTTCTCATATGTCCATGGCATCATCTATTTTATTCTTATTGTTTTACTGAACTCAAGAGATACCTATTTAACACCCACTCTGAACAAAGCACTGTGACTAAGCATTAGATAAGTGGTTCTCCAGCATTTACCCAAAGCTCTATTTCCTCATAAAATTCCTTTCTCACCACTGGTATACTTACTTGCTTGTTTCCTTCCTTCCTTCTTCCACTTTTTCCTTCTTTCCTTTCTCCCTTTCTTTTTCTCTCTTTCCTCCAACTTATTTATTTTGGGGATGTATTGAGGTTGATTTTTTATGTGCTTTCTTTTTCCTTTGTTTTCTCCAAACCCCCTCCTCTTTAGATAAGGCCTCATACGGTTTAGGGTGGCCTTAAATTTCATATCTCCCTACCTCCATCCCCTGTGTGTTCAGATTACAAGTTTGATCCACCATGCTAGGCATTCAAGATTTTATGTTCATCAGACATTATTTGTTAATTGAGTTTTAATTGTGGTAGCATGTTTTTTTCCTCTAAATATTGCTGTTACTGAAGTTAAAGAGAAATTGATTTCACCTTATTTTTCTAATTTTTGTCTCTGGATAAAAAATTATCTTTTACTGGCCTGTTTAAATTTCTTATATTTTTTGCTTCTTACATCTAAATCTCATATATGAGAGAGAGAGAGAGAGAGAGAGAGAGAGAGAGAGAGAGAGAGAGAGAGAGAGAGAGAGAGAGAGAGAGAGAGAAAACCACAGGTGTTAAGTTCAGATAGCACCAAGCCAGTTCTACCTCTACTGCAGCTGTCTTAGAGGTTTTGAGAAGTTTCTTTATCCTCTCTGTGTCTCACTTTGCTGATATGCATACAAAGAATTGAGCAAATTGGCTTATTAGACCCCTTCCCATTTTGCCAGTCTGTGGTTTTGGTACTCTGAAAGCATTTTCTCTGTAATGGTCCATAACTCTGTCTACTCTACTTGTCACAGGTACTGTGGAGAACACTATGGCATGTGACATTTCCCACTTTGTACGTGTGTGTGTGTGTGTGTGTGTGTGTGTGTGTGTGTGTATACACATGTGCACATGTGTTAATTCAACTTATTTTGTTGCATGTTTTTTTCCAGAGCCTAACAGAGTTCTATTGCACATTAATTCTCATACTAACCCCATTTACCACTTGGAGACTTTTTGCAATTTTCACAAAAATAGAAAATGCTAGTACTGGAAGTGTAATCAGAGTTTAAGGATAAAAGCTCCATCTTTAGCAGTCTCAACATGTTGGGATCAAACACTATTTCAAAAGAGATGTGTAATGGTGGAAAGTGGAGAAGGGATATTTAATCAATGTGTTGTGAAGAGGTAAACTTAAGGGTTCAGTTCCCTGAGTTTGTCTTTAGAGTGCCGACAAAAGCTTTGGGTTTAAATGCATGAAGAAGCTGGCAAAGGAGGGCTGTTTTATAATTAAGCAGTCCTGATCAAACCATATTCTGGTTGATCATTGTCTCAGTTCTGATCTTGCAAAGTGGTCTGAAGAAATTATTATCAGTGTCATTCCTTGCTTGAAGGAATCCATCTATTTCTTACAAGATGATTACTTCTAGTCCAGGGTGTTGCCTTCTCATTGTGGATAATTGGCCCCATGAGGGGTTGGCCTGTCTTATGAGGGTTTGATGTTCATGAAATCTAAAGTGGCTGCAGATTTAGGATAATGATTTTCTTTCAATTTTAGCCTTGAAAAGAGATGAGATGGTGTCACAAATGCATTTTGTCAAAAACAGAATACACTGTCTTTTCATTATGTCAGAATCTATGGAAAAAGTACATTTACAAAGTTCAGCAGGTTTAATGGCAGAAATTTGTCATGTAATCCCACCTAAATTGTTAACCTGGTCAAGGGGAAGGCAGTTTATTTTATTATAATCCTAATTACTAATATTAACTCTCATACCATACAGCAAACAACTCTATTCTCTCTCTCTCTCTCTCTCTCTCTCTCTCTCTCTCTCTCTCTCTCTCTCTCTCTCTCTCTCTCTCTCTCTCCCTCTCTCTCTCTCTCTCTCTCCCTCTCCATATGTGTGTGTGTGTGTTTCATAAAATGAACACAAATTAAAAAGTCTACAACAGAGTTTGAGAGATTTTAGAAGTAGACGAAGAGAATCTGTAATGTTATGATGACCAAACAGACTAATGCCTAGTGGGAGCTGTTGCAAGAGACTCTGGAGTCTGGGTTTGAGATTAAAGGAGCAGAGTTCAGCTGTGAGGTGAAATGTCAAATTAGTCTCCAAAGAAGCAAATGAAGGGTTCAAGTTCAAGTTCAGATGAGCCAACAAGTGGGCAAAAACCCACTTAGGTAGGTCACATCAACAACAGAGGAGGATCAAATAAGGCTGAAGTCAGTCCTTGACATACATCTGACATATCAAGTTGGTGTGGACCATGCTATTGTACTGTTAGAGTCCATCACATTATGAGGTCCAGACAAGTGACTTACACCATTTTTTTTTTTGGTGTGGTGACTCTGAAAATTTCATGGACCGGGTTTCCCTGGTTGAATTTTAATATGCCCTTGTCCTTCCACAGGCTCTATTATGTCAATAAACTTACAGAGTGACTTCCTCTCTATTCCCATGAATAAGTCTGAACTAAATTGGTGATGCTTGACAGATGGTGCAATTTCTAGGTCCTCCCAGAGGCTGTATCCACTGTATCTGTCAAATGCAGGCAAGAGATATTTTGTAAAATAGAACTTTCTGGGGGGAATATGGCAGACACTGAGTGTTCAAAACACCTTTACTTAGTGAATCAGAATGAAATGAAAAATGAAGACAGAGGTGAAAACCCTTCTTCTTCCTTTAGCTGCCTTTGGACACAGGAGAGAAGTTTATTGTTCTTGCAAAAATACATTGAAATGTCTTCCATAGACGCATCCTTAAAAATCCAGATTACTCTGCTTTATTTACAGATAAGTCAAGCAATGCCTAGAGAATTCTTAAAGACTACATGGAATCAGAAACATAACCATACTCAAGTAGAACTATGATGTGAATTTATCTACTAAAGATAAGTAAATTAATATTATATATATTTAACATAATATAATGCTAGATATTTAAGATTTGATGAATAAGTTTCAAGATATTATATAATCTGGCCCTTCATTATATGTCAACTTCCTTCTACTACTTGCCTCTTATTCATATTCCAATGACCCATAGTAGACTTCACAAATATATGAATAACACACTTGTGCTAGTTAGATTTATGTTGTATGACAGAAATTAGAGTTTCTTGGGAAGAGGGAACATCAATTGAGTGAGAAATTGACCTGCAGACATCCTGTGGTGCATTTTCTTGATTGATGATTGGTGTGGGAGGACACAGTTCACTACGGGTGGTACCACCCCTGGACTAGTGGTTCTGCTATTGTAAGATGCAAGTTGATGAAGCCATGGTGAACAAGTCAGTAAGAATCACCTATGCATGGCTTCTGCTCCATTTACTGCCTCTAAATACTTGCCCTCACTTCCCTCAGGGATATGACCAGAGAACTGTCAGATGAAATAAACCCTTTCTTACACAAGTTTATTTTGTTTATGATGTTTTATCACAGCTGTAGAAACTCCAAGAAATTGGCATCACTTCATGGGGCATTGCTGTGACAGACCTAGCCATATATTTTTGTGAATATTGTGTTGCCATTTGGAGATTTGGATTGGAAAAACCATTGAGTGCTCAGACCTTAGCGAGCTGTTGTGAGTAAGCCTGAAAGAGAAGACTGTTGAGAGCAATGCAGACAATGGAGACATGGCTTATGAAATTTCAGAGCAGGGTTTGAGAATTTCTTAAAGACCCTATCATAGCTGATGTTTTTAGGATTAAGAATCTATTGTTCTAGTCAAATGAGATTGACAAATTGGATATGGTTAAAAAGAAATCAGAAGCACTAAACTGAAAACTCTGTTTTACTGGGACAATTGATGTTTGTAACACAAAAGATCATGACTGAATCTCAGAAATTGAACAATAGGGGCTATTTACATTTTTGGAGTTTAGTTTGGTATTTTGGGGTGTTGACTGTGTCCTGGTTCTTCCTTCTTAGAATAAGAGAGCATTTAATTTATTTTAAATTTTTATTTCATTTATTTTTTGAAGTTACAATTATATAATTTCTAATTCCATCCTTCAAACCTTCTCATATATCCTCCATTGTGTTTTTCAAATTCATGGCCTCTTCTTCATTAATTATTCATACAATACTTATATGTGTATGTATGCACGTATGTATGTATGTATTGTGTATGTATGATCTTTCTATCATCTATAATGTAATCTACTATCTATCTATCTATCTATCTATCTATCTATCTATCTATCTATCTATCTAATCATCTAGCTAGCTAGCTATGAAAACCAAAGTATAATTTGCTCAGCCTATATAATGATACATGCATGTATGTTTTTGGGGATGACCATTTGGTATTGGATAACCAATTAGTGTATTCTTCCCTGGGGAAGCCTGCTCCAGGAATTCCTTATTTTCTTGGTTTTGGAAGGCTTGTTAGATGGCCTTTGACTCTTGAAGAGAGAATTGTCAGACCATATAGGAAATTTTCATATAAACTATGTATGCATTGTTTATAACACGAATTTAGGTATATAATAAGTATTTTTAAAGTAGATAATTGATCTTTGCCATTCTGATTGCTAAGATGAAATCCTAGTATTATATTGATGTGTATTTCCTTAGTAGCTAGGGAAAAGCAATGGTTTTGAGATAATTTGTAGACAATTATTCTTCTTTTCAAAACATTATGATAGGCATATTTGGGCCCAGGGGTCCCGCTTAAACTATGGCACCAGCCAAGGACAATACAGGCCATAAACTTCAAACCCCTACCCAGATCTAGCAATGGACAGGACATTCTCCACAGTTGAGTGGAGAGTAGGGTATGACTTTCACACGTATTCTGGTGCCCCATATTTGACCATGTCCCCCGGATGGGGAGGCCTGGTGGCACTCAGAGGAAGGATAACAGACTACCAAGAAGAGACTTGATACCCTATGAGCATATAAAGGGGGAGGAATTCCCCCTCAGGAACAGTCATAGGGGAGGGGAATAAGGGGAAAATGGGAGGGAGGGAGGAATGGGAGGATACAAGGGATGAGATAACAATTGAGATGTAACAAGAATAAATTAATAAAAAAGAAAGATAACTGTGTAAACCCCCCCCCAAAAAAAGGATGCTGTACATAAAAAAAGGAAAAAAAGAAAACCTGGCCTCATTTTGAATGGGTAATTTTTTTTACTCTATGTTGTTGAGATCTTTCCAATTTTGGATATTCATCTTCTGTCAGATGTAGAGGTAGGAAAGATTATCTCTCATTCTTTTTTGTTTTATTGTAATTTTTATTTTATTAATTTATTCACATTACAACTCAATTGTTACCACACCACTTCTATCCTCCCATTCCTCACTCCTTCTCACTTTCACACTATTCCCCTCCCCTAGGTCTAAGACCAAGGGGGACCTCCTCCCCGACTATATGGTCATAGGCTATCAAGTCTTATCTTGGTAACCTGCTTATTCTTTCCTTGAGTGCCGCCATGCCTCCTCACCAAGGGGAGGTGGTCAAATATGGAGCACCAGAATTCATGTCAAAGTCAGTCCCCACTCTCTAGAGAAATGTGGAGAATGTCCTTTCTATTGGGTAGATCAGAGTAGGGATTCGATGTTTACTACTTGTATTGTCCTTAGTTAATACAATAATTTGAGCAGACCCCTCTGGGCCCTGATCCACCCGTCTTGATGTTCTTCCTGTAGGTTTCTAGGACCCCATGAGTCCTTCTATTACTCATCTCCTATATCTGTGTCACCTAGAGTCCCAGTGGGATGTCCTCACATCTATCCCAATCTCCCGGTAAGTGAAGACTTTCATGGGACATGCCTTTTGGGCTAGTGCCTAATTATAAGTGGGTATATAGCATGTGAGTCTTTCTGCTTCTGGGTTAACTCACTCATTATGATTATTTCTAGTCCCATCCATTTGTCCACAAATTTCGAGATTTCCATGTTTTAAAAAGCTGAGTAGTATTCCATAGTGTAAATGTACCACAGTTTCATTATCCATTCTTCAACTGAGGGGCATTTAGGCTGTTTCCATGTTCTGGGTATTATGAATAAGGCTGCTATGAACATGGTTGAGCATATGTCATTGTTGTGTGGTGGAGCATCTTCTGGGTATATTCCAAGGAGTAGAATATCTGCATCTTGAGAAAGCCCTATTCCCAGTTTTCTGAAAAAGCACCAGATAGATTTCCAAAGTGGTTGTACAAGTTTGCATTCCTACCTGCAATGAAGGAGTGTTCTTCTTTCTCCACATCCTCACCATCATGTGCTGTCACTTGAATTTTTTATCTTAGCCATTCTGATAGGTGTAAGATGGAATCTCAGAGTCGTTTTGATTTGCATTTCCCTGATGACTAAGGACATTGAGCATTTCTTTAAGTGTTTCTCAGCCATTCGATATTCCTCTGTTGAGAATTCTCTGTTTAGTTCTGAGCCTCATTTCTCTTTTTTTTCTCCTTTATTAATTTATTCTTGTTACATCTCAATGGTTATCCCATCCCTTGTATCCTCCCATTCTTCCCTCCCTCCCATTTTCCCCTTTTTCCCCTCCCCTATGACTGTTCCTGAGGGGGAATTCCTCCCCCTTTATATGCTCATAGGGTATCAAATCTCTTCTTGGTAACCTGCTGTCCTTCCTCTGAGTGCCACCAGGTCTCCCCCTCCAGGGGACATGGTCAAAGATGAGGCACCAGAGTACGTGAGAAAGTCATATTCCACTCTCCACTCTACTGTGGAGAGTGTTCTGTCCTTTGGCTAGATCTGGGTAGGGGTTTAAGGTTTACCGCCTGTATTGTCCTTGGCTGGTGCCTTAGTTTGAGTGGGACCCCTGAGCCCAAATCTGCCTATCCCATTTCTCAGTTGAGTTATTTGATTTTGTGGTGTTTAATTTCTTGAGTTCTTTATATATTTTGGACATTAGGCCTTTGTCAGATGTAGGGTTGGTAAATATCTTTTCCCAGTCTGTAGGCTGTTGCTTTGTTCTCTTGACAGTGTCTCCTGCATCACAGAAGCTTCTCAGCCTCATGAGGTCCCATTTATTAATTGTTGACCTTAAGGCGTGGGCTGTTGGTGTTCTGTTCAGAAAGTTGTCTCCTGTGCCAATGAGTTCCAGGCTCTTCCCCCACTTTTTCTTCTAGCCAATTTAGTGTCTCTGGTTTTATGTTAAGGTCTTTAGTCCACTTGGACTTGAGTTTTGTGCATTGTGACAAATATGGGTCCAATTGCATTTTTTTTTACATGTAGACATCCAGTTAGACCAGCACCATTTGTTGAATAAGCTATCCTTTTTCCATTGTATAGATTTGGCTTATTTGTCAAAAATCAAGTGACCATATGTGTGAGGATTCATTTCTGGGTCTTTGATTCGAAACCATTGATCACCAAGCCGATTGCTGTGCCAGTATCATGCTGTTTTAATTACTGTTGTTCTATACTACAGCTTGCAATCAGGTATGAAAATTCCTCTGGAGGATCTTTTATTGTATAGGATTATTTTTGCTATCCTGGGTTTTTTGTTTTTCCATATGAAGTTGAGGATTGACTTTTAAGTATTATTTTAAATTTGTGTAGATATTTTTATAGGGATTGCATTGAATCTGTAAATTGCTTTTGGTAAGATGGCCATTTTTATTATGTTAATTCTCCCAATCCACAAACAAGGGCGATCCCTCCATCTTCTGATGTCATCTTCAATCTCTTTCTTCAGATATTTAAAGTTCTTTTCAAACAAGTCCTTCACTTGTTAGGTTAAAGTTACTCCTAGATATTTTATATTGCTTGTGGTTATTGTGAAGGGTGTAGTTTTCCTAATTTCTTCCTCTGCATTTTTGTCATTTGTATATAGGAAGGCTACTGACTTTTTAGAGTTAATTTTGTATCCAGCCAATTTGCTGAAGGTGTTTATCAGCGCTGTAGGAGTTCTCTGGTGGAATTTTGGGGGTCACTTATGTACACTATCATATCATCTGCAAATAGGGATAATTTGACTTCCTCCTTTCCCATTTGGATCCCCTTGATCTCCTTTTGATGTCTTATTACTCTGGCTAGAACTTCAAGAACTCTATTGAAGAGATATGGAGAGAGTGGGCAGCTTTGTCTGGTCCCTTATTTTAGAGGAGTTTCCTTGGGTATTTCTCCATTTAATTTGATATTGGCTATTGGCTTGCTGTATATGATTATCGCCCATTCTATGGGCTTTCTTATCATCCAAATAATTGCTTGTTGTTGCTGCTGCTGTTGCTGCTGTTTTGTGTGTGTGTGTGTGTGTAGAACTTTCTTTTTTTTATGAAGTCCCACTTGTCATTTGTCAGCTAAGTTCTTGGGTAACTGGAGTCTTAGAAAGCCCTTTCCTACACCATTGAGGGTAGCACCTATGTTTTCTTCTAGCAGTTTTAGTGTTTTGGCTTTCAGATTTAGGTTTTTCACTCATTTAGAGTTGGTTTTTGGGCAAAGTGATAGAGTTGTATTTCATTTTTCTGCATGTGGACATCAAGTTTCACCAGCTCCATTACTTGAAAATGTTTTATTTCTAGTTTATATTGGCATTTTTGTCAGATATTAAATGCTTGAAGTTACATTAGGTATGGTAGATCTTTGATTTTGTTTCATTGCTCTGTGTTTGATTTTTGCCAGTATCACATTAATTTTAGTATGTATTTATATCTATGACTCTTCAATGTAGCCTGAGATCTGGGGTGATAATCCTTCCAGCACTGTCATTTTTATTCAGGATTGTTTTGGCTATCCAAGGTGTATTGTGTGCCCATATGTATTTTAGTAAGTTTTTTGCTATTTCTTTGAAAAATCAGTTGAGGATTTTTTATTGTGATTGCTTTCAATCTGTAAATGGTTTTTGGTTAAATGGCCACTTTTACAATACTAATTCTACCAATCCACGAGAAGATGTCTTTCTGTTTTCCAGGGACCTTTTTCAGAAGGTTAAAGTTTTCATTGCACATCCCTGGCTACACATATTCCTATATTTTTAATTATCTTTGATGCCACTGAGAATAGCAGTATGTCCGTGATCTCAGAATGTTTGTTGATGGTTAATTTTGGTGGTTTGGGTGGAATGCAGAACTCATCTATTTCTTTTAGGTTTTCCAGATTCATGGAGTAAAGATTTTTAAAGGAATCTCATTTAAATATTCTAATTTTCTTTAGTGTCTGTTGTGATGTTTCCCTGTTCATTTCTGATTTTGTTACTTTGGGTACTCTCTCTTGTTTGGTTAATTGGGCTAAGTGTCTGTCAGTTTTGTTTATTTTTTTGAGAAGTAGCTCTTAGATTCATTGATTCTTGTATTGTTGTCTTTGTTTTTATTTCAATGATTTTCATACTGATTTTTCTTATGTCTTGATATGGACTGGTTTTGAGTTTGGCTTATTTCTTGTTTTTCCATTTTTTGAACTGCATCATTAAGTCACTTATTTGTGCCCTTTCTGATATTTTTAAATGCTGTACTATTTTTATATTTCATTTAGTTCCATGATTTTAAAAAAATTTCTTGATTTTTTTTTCTTTGACACATTCACGATTCAGTAATGAGCTGTTTAAGATCCATGAGTCTATGTAATTACTAGAGATTTGATTGTTGTCAATTTTAAGTTTCATTTCCTCGTGGTTAGACAATATAAGAAGAAATTACAATCTTTTTGAATTTGTAAATATTTGTTTTGTGTCCCAGGATGTGGTCTATTTAACTAAAGCTTTTTTATACTGCCAAGGAGAATATGTATTCTTTGGTATTTTTGTGAACTAGTCTGTAGAAAGCTTTTACATCCATTTAATGTCTGATAGCAATTTATTCTGATTTTTCTCCATATATTTTTGTGCTTATGAACTATCTATTGGACAAAATATAGCATTGAAATAGTCTATTATTAATGGATTGATGTTAATCTGTGTTTACATTAGTACTTTTTTAGTTTTTAGAAAAAATCATATTAGGTGCACTAGAATTTGGTGCGTATATGTTTAAGATACTACTGACTTTTTGATTAACTTATCCCTTGATTAAAATAAAATGCCTTTCTTTATCTATTTATTAGTCAGTTAAATATCAGTTTTAATTTGAAATCTAGTTTGTTATATATTAGGATAGTGATACCTGCTTGTTTCCTTGTCCCACTTAATTTGAGTATTTTGTCCATCCTTTACATTAAGACAAAAGGCACTGTCAACAGAACAAAACAACAGTCTAAAAAAATGAGAAAACCCTACATCTTACAGATGGCTACTATATAAAATATATAAAGAAATCAAGAAATTGAACACCACCAAACCAAATAATTCAATTTAAAAATAGGGTACAGAACTAAACAGAGAATTCTCAACAAAGGAATATTGAATGGCCAAGAAATACTTAAAGAAATGCCCAACACCCCTAGTCACCAGGAAAACGTAAATCAAATGAACTCTGAAATTTCATCTTACACCTATCAAAATGGCTAAGATCAAAACCTCAAGTGACAACACATGCCAGCGAGGATGTAGAGAGAGGGGAACACTCCTTCATTGCTGGTGGGAGGGCAAACTTGTACAACCATATTGGATTTCAACCTGGTGCTTTCTCAGAAAATTGGGAATAGTTCTAACTCAAGACCCAGCTATACCACTCCTGGGCATATACCTGAAAGGTGCTCCACCATATAACAAGGACATTTGGTCAGATATGTTCATAGCATCTTTATTCATAATAACCAGAATCTGAAAACAATCTAGATGTCTTTCAACTGAAGAATGAATAAAGAAACCATGGTATATGTATACAATGGAATACTAATCAGCTACTAAAAACAAAGAAAATTTGAAATTTGCAGGCAAATGGATGGAACTAGAAATGATTATCCTGAGTGAGTAACCCAGACTCAGAAAGACACACATAGAATATACTCTCTTATAAGTGGATATTAGCCATATAACATAGGATAACTATACTACAATACACAGACATGAAAAAGATAAATAATAAGGACGACCCTAGGAGAAATTAATTCTCATTCAGAAGGGCAAATAGAATAGACAATGGAAGCTGTGGAAGAGAGGGAACAGGATGCTAGCCTTCCAGAGAGGTGCTCTTAAAGACTCCACCCAGCAGGGGATCAAAGCTGATGCTGAGATTCAGAGCCAAACTTTTGGGTGGAATGCACGAAGTCTTATGGAAGAATTGGGGTATAGAAGGACCTGCAGGGGATAAGAGCTCTTCAAGGAGACCAATGGAGCCAACAAATCTTGCCCTGGGTGGGGCCTGCTTCACAGACTGATGCACCAACCAAAGACCATGCCTGTTGAGTACCCAGACACCCTGCTCAGACGTAGTTGATAGGCAATACAGTCTCCTTGTGGGTCCCGTAATATTGGGAGTAGGGGTTACCTCTGACATGAACTCTAGTGACCACTCCTTGATCACTTCCTCTGGCAGGGCAGCCTTGCCAGGCTACAGAGAAAGAGGATACAGACAATCTCGATGAGACTTGATAGGGTGGGGTCAGATGATAGGGGAGGAGGGCTACCCCTTTCTTAGGACTAAGGGAGTCAGACGGAGGGATGAAGGAGGAGGGCGGGACATGGAGGAGACAAGGAAGGGATGCTAAAATTGGGATGCAAAGTGAACAGATTAAAAATTAGAAAAAAAAGATGGTCCCTAACTTTAAGGCTTATGTGTTTCTTGTAGACAACAGATGGATAAATTTTTCAATTCTATTAATTTACCTGTCTGTTTCTATTCAAGTACCACATAGTTTTTATTACTCTTGCTCTATAGTACAGTTTGAAATCAGGGATGGAGCTACTTCCAGAAGATCATTTATTATATAGGATTGTCTTAGCCTTTGGGTCTTCTAAACAGAGAATTCTCAACAAAGAAATATTGAATGACTGAGAAACCCTTAAATAGTCAGAACATGGAAACAGCCTAAGTACCCTTCAGTAGAAGAATGGATAAAGAAACTGTGGTACATATACACTATAGAATACTACACAGCTATTAAAAACAAGGAATTCCAGAGATTTGTGGATAAATGGATTGAGCTAGAAATGATCATAATGAGTGAGTTAACCCAGAAGCAGAAAGACTCAAATGGTATATACTCACTTATATCTGCATATTAGCCCAAGGGGCATGTCCCACGTTAACCTTCACTTACCAGAAAACTGAGACAGAGGGGAGGACATCCTACTGGGTCTCTAGATGAGAGAAGCATGGGAGAATAGCAAAGTAGAAGAATCCAGAGGGTCCTAGAAACCTACAAGTAGAACATTATGATAGGCAGATTTGGGCCCAGGGGTCCCTCTCAAACTAAGGCACCAGCCAAGGACAATACAGGCAGTAAACTTTAAACCCCTACCCAGATCTAGCCAATGGACAGAACATTCTCCACAGTTGAGTGGAGAGTGGGGTCAGACTTTCACACGTACTCTGGTGCCCCATATTTGACCATGTCCCCTGGAAGGGGAGACCTGGTGGCACTCAGAGGAAGAATAGCAGGTTACCAAGAAGAGATTTGATACCCTATGAGCATATTCAAGGGGAGGAAATCCCCCTCAGTCACAGTTATAGGGGAAGGAAATAAGGGGAAAATGGGAGGGAGGGAGGAATGGGAGGATACAAGGGATGGGATAACCATTGAGATGTAACAAGAATAAATTAATGAAAAATTAAAAAAAGAAATGCTCTACATCCCTAGTCATCAGGGAAATGTAAATCAAAACAATTCCAAGAATGGCTAAGACCAAAACCTCAAGTGACAGCACATGATAGTGAGGATGTGGAGAAAGGGGAACACTCCTCCATTGCTGGTGAGAGTGCAAACTTGTACAAACACTTTGGAAATCGATCTGGAGGTTTCTCAGAAAATTGTGAATAGTTCTACCTCAAGATCCAGCTACACCACTCCTGGGCATATATCCAAAAGATGTTCCAGTATACAACAAAGACATTTGTCCAACTATGTTCATGGGCAGGTTCATTTGTAGCCAGAAACTGGAAGCAATCCAGATGTCCCTCAGTAGAAGAATGGATAAAGAAGCTGTGGTACATTTACACAATGGAATACTACTTGGCTATTTAAAAAAAAGAAAATCATGAAATTTGCAGGCAAGTGGATGGAAATAGAAAATATCATCCTGAGTGAGGTAACACAGACCCAGAAACACAAGTGATAATGTAATCATTTATAAGCAGATATTAGACATAAGCAGACATTAGACATATAGTACAAGATAACCATGTTAAATTCATAGACCCAAAGAAGCTAAGAAACAAAGAGGGTCAAAAGAGGATGCTTGAATCTAACAGAGAATGAGAAATAGAATAGACAGAGGAAATGCTTAAAGAGAGGCATCAGAATGGAAGAGGGAGTACTGAGGGAAATGAGGGTGGGGATCAGATGTGGGGAGAGGAGGGAAGTGGGAAGAGAAGCTTGCTGAGAGAAGAGAAACCATGGGCAGGGCATCTCTGAGACAAGCTGGAGACCTACAACAGGGTAGGCTCCTGGGAGGATACTGGGACCTCCTTGTACCAGGAGACATGGAGATTCAAAAGACTGCTATCTACCCCAACAGAACTCCTAGTGGAAGGAAGGAAACACCAAACCATCCACAAAATTTTGACCCCCAAATTTCTCTTGTCTACAATATGTGTAGAAATAAAGACAGAGCAAAGATTGGGGAAATGTCCAGTCAATGCCTAGCCAGAGCATGGGATGGAGCCAACTCCTGACACTGTTAATGACACTTTGCTATGCTTGCAGATGGGAGCCTAGCATAGCCATCCTCTGAGAGGCTGCACCCAGCAGTGAATTGAAACAGATACTGAGACTCACAGCCAAACACTGGGCAGAGTTCAGTGAGCCTTGTGCTGAGTGGAGGGAATGGTAGAAGGACCCAGAGAGCACAGGATCTCCACAAGAAGACCAAGAGAAACAACTAAGTTTGTCCCAGGCTTGTGGAAACAAAGTGCCAACCAAGGACTGTGTATGGGCTGGACCTACACACCCTATTCATATTTACTTAAGAAATTTCTAACTGTAGATTGGGCCTCAAATCTAAATCTGAAAGTGTCTATTTACCCTTAAAAATCATATTATTGCATTAGTAGGCACATATCAGTTGACCTTTGATGTGTTTTTTCCACCACAAGCTTGAATTGTACCTTCCAGGAGTATGAAAGCTAGAGAACAGGGTGAACATTTCCCAGTCAGTATGTGATTGATTTCACTATGCCCTGCAGAACCAAAGGGAATGGTATCTTCATCAATAGGATCTTACCATATATTTAAGTTGGGTAACTAAGGGCAATGTCAATCTCTTGTATCCTTTTGGAGATGTCTGGGCCTTCCCTGACCAATAACTCATAGGGATGTATCTAAAGTCTTGTACTATGATTTTTATTTAATATCCCATATCATCTAAGAGCAACATTGTCCAGCCATAGAGTTCAAATTGTTCAAACTCTTTTTTGAAGTTATATTTACATTTTAAATTTTTTGTGGTTTATTTATCTTCATGGTCAAAACAGGTAATAGATTGAATTCAAGCCTATATCTGTGGTAAAGTAGGATTGAGAATCATCAAATTTAAAAGTAATTTTAATAGAAAATCATATAATCGTCCACCTCCAACATCACCAACACAGTTATTAGTATCTTGGGCCTGCCTATCTTTCCTTCTTTTTCAAATGAAAGATTTCCTTCTTTGTAAGGACTAATAACATAGATCAGTGGTAGGGTTCTTCCTAGCATATGCGAGATACTTATTCAATTCCCAATACTTCAAAAATAAAACAAAACACTAGAAAAAAAACTAGAAAGCTGAAAATCAATTTGCATACTTTCTAAATTCCATTTATTCTTTCAACAATATGTTTTGTGTAATTCCACCTTTGTTTTCCATCTTAATTGTGTTTCCTGGTCATTGCTTTTCTATCTATGTATGTATCCCTGTATCTACATATCTATCTGTCTGCCTGTCTGTCTATTATCTATCTATCTATCCTCAAATATCGTTAGATATTAAAACCGGATCTGGACTGGTAGCACAGGCTGGTACAGTACTTAAAGGCTTCTTTCAAATCCATGATCTTCTTTTGCTCCCTAAAAGTACAATTATAGATTGCACTGACAGACTTGGCTAAGTATACGCCATCATAATAATCTTCATGTTTCAACTCCCTCTATTTTCTTATCAATTCCTCTCTATTATACATCATACATCATACTCTTGTAAGATAGTATTTACATTTTGTCATTTGTGTTCCCCAGTTCTTCAATTTTTCCTCATTCTTCAGTGCATTTCAGTTTGGCTTCTTAGCCTATCATTCCATGAAATTATTTTGAAAAATGTCATCTTGATTTACATGGAAACTGCTTTCCTCTATATTTTGTCCCACTTCCATAAAGGTTTTTTTTATCAATATTCATGAAACTCTCTAAATCTAATGATTTCTGAGTTGGTAATTCCAAGGTATGTACTTGACTTCTGTGATTTTATGTATATCCTTCATGGTGTCTTTACCCATTGTTCTAACTATCAGCAATAGCTTCTTAATTTATACTTTCTGTATCCTGAACAGACCTTTCCTCTGGTCTCTACTTAAATAATTCACAAACTTTATGGGTATAAATATGATGTTATCTCCATACCACCGTATCTTCTTTTCTTAAACTACTTAGGTAAAAACAATTCTTGTCAGGGACCTAAAAAGCATCCTTACTTTCCTCCCATGCTGCATCCCTTTTTTCCTGACAATTCCATTAATATGCCCTATAGCTTTGGTATCCTAAACCAAACCAGACACCTTCCTTCTTACTTTAACTTATTTAATCTCTCAATGTCTTAGTTTCCTTCCTATGGCAATGAGTGTGAGTCCCTATTTCAAAAAAGTATAATGTCTTATATAAGTGAATAATGAATTCACATATGCAAACTATCAATATTGTGTTAGGGAAAATTTTGGTGCTGTTAAGCTTCCTTTTATCTATCTGCTTCTGTTTCTAATGCCACTACCTAGTTGTGGCTATCATCATCATCATCTTGTATATATTAC
The DNA here is from genome assembly GCF_964271855.1 of Acomys minous. Classification (NCBI taxonomy): domain Eukaryota; kingdom Metazoa; phylum Chordata; class Mammalia; order Rodentia; family Muridae; genus Acomys; species Acomys minous. Next base: position 78,626,425 of record NC_140488.1, on the reverse strand, counting down.
TACAATAACGCTTAATTTGTTTCCCTGACAACAGTCTTGTCCCTATTCAATGCATGTTCTTTGTTGTCATCAGAGCAATCTGTTTAGAATGAATAACAGATTGTATCATTCCCTTTAAAGAACACGCATAAGGGTTTTGCTACATGGAAGTGTATCCACACTCTTGCAGATATCACAACAGTCTCTAGGCCTACATCTTGTTTTCTTTGGCACCTTCTTTGTGTTTGATAACTATATTTTTAAAAATTACTTGCAATTACTTCATTGCTCTATGTTCTCTCATGTCTCCTTGCCTTTGCACAACCTATATTGTACAAAATACACCTGGAAAATTATATCTTGAATAAAAAACAAACATTAAAGTATCATATCCCCTGTGAATTATTTTCCAAATTCCTTTCCCCATCTGACTTCTCAGTGCTTTCACAGCAACCAACTAGAGCGTTATGTCCATTAGCACACATGCTACACGTCACTCTCTCTATCAGCTAACAAACTCTGGTAATCAGACATCATTGATATATTTCATCTCTTTACATATCCAGTTTAGAACTAGTATGGACATGAAGTGTATGCTCAAAAATGATTAGACATTAAACTGGTAAGACGTATTATAATTAGTCACTAGATGTTTTCAATGAGATGAATGCTTAGAATGCAGGTGCATAGGTGAGGATCTATGGCTAATATCATAGTGCATTTTGGAGAATGTAAGGAACTTTGGATGGCCTCAGAAAATTAAAATGGTAAAAGTATTAAGAGGGAAAATTCTCTAAGATTACTTCTTTTCTGAGAAATCATTATCAAACTCCATGATATCACTGTCCCTAGGTATTCTCTAGGGATTAGTTTTAAGATGCCCTTTGCAAACTAAGATCTGTAGGAAGTCTTAGTCATTATATAATCCAATATGATATTTGTGCGGAATCTCTCATACACTTTAAATCCTCTCTAGATTTCTTATAATATCAAATACAAAATAAATGCAGCATCAATAATTGTTGCTTCACTGTTGCAGAAGTAATAAGAAATGTGTGTTTATCTCCTCCATTGCTGGTGGGAATGCAAACTAGTACAACCACTTTGGAAATCTATCTGGCGGTATCCCAGAAAACTGGGAATAGGGCTACCTCAAGACCCAGCTATTCCACTCCTTGGAATATACCCAGAAGATGCTCCAGCACACAACAAGAACATATGCTCAACCATGTTCATAGTGGCTTTATTCATAATAGCCAGAACATGGAAACAGCCTTAGTGTCCCTCAGTAGAAGAATGGATAAAGAAACTGTGGTACATTTACACTATGGAATACTACTCAGATATTAAAAACAAGGAATTTATGAAATTTGTAGACAAATGGATTGAGCTAGAAATGATCATAATGAGTGAGTTCACCCAGAAGCAGAAAGAGTCAAATGGTATATACTCACTTATATCTGCATATTAGCCCAAGGGGCATGTCCCGTGAAAGTCTTCACTTGCCAGGAAAGTGGGATGGAGGGGAGGACATCCTATTGGGACTCTACATGAGAGAAGCATGGGAGATTGGGGAAACAGAAGGATTCAGAAGGTCCTAGAAACCTACAAGAAGAACACTATGACAGGCAGATGTGGGCCCAGGGGTTCTGCTCAAGCTATGGCACCAACCAAGGACTATATGTGCAGTAAGAGTCAAACCCCTACCCAGATCCAGTCAGTGGACAGGACATTCTCCACAGTTAACGTGGAAAGTGGGGACTGACTTTCACACAAACTCTGGTATCCCATATTTGACCACGTCCCCTAGATGGGGAGGCCCGGTGGCATTCAGGGAGAGGATAGCAGGCTACCAAGAAGAGACTTGACACCCTAGGATCATATACAGGAGGAGGAGGTCCCTCTCAGTCACAGTCATAGGGGAGGGAAATAGGGTGAAAGCAGGAGGGAGGGAGGAATGGGAGGATACAAGGGATGGGATAACAATAGAGATGTAATATGAATATTATCAATAAAAAAGTAAAGTTAAAAAAAGAAATGTTTGTTTATGTGTTCAGGATAGATAAAAAAATTACCAATTATTTTCAATCCAAGGTTGAATGTTAAATATGTAACTTGTGGATGTGAAATGTAGAGTATATTTCCAAACCAGTTTTTCTCATTTTCTTGCAGTTTTTGGACTCAATTTTTATGCTTTTGTGAAGTAAATAGAAAGAAATTTATTGCATAGTATTTTTATATATACATATACATACCTTAAAACAACCCTTTGTTTTTATAAGTTCTCAGAATAGAATTTATTTGCTACATTTAAAGAGCTCTTATCATTTGCAAACCTAATAACCCACAACAGATACTTTTTCTATTGAAAAGCCTCCAGCATTCTCAAGTGAATTTTGCTGTCATCTTCCGAAAGAGGATAGTCTGTGATGTATCAGTGAAGAATGCCTGTTTGATTATTAATAGAAGTAATCTTAACACTAAGAAACTATACTGAGAGTCTTGTCAATAATTCTGTCCCCAGAAAGATAAGCCTCAGTGGTTAATAAACAAGGTAGTTTTAAAATAGAAACACTGAGCATCACATACATACACGTAAGCACATTTGCACAAATACAGCAGGTTGGATGCTGAAAGAAGAGAGCAAAAGACCACACAGACAATCGTGTTTGCTGCTTCCTATTTTTGGATCTACGCAATCACAGAGTGAGTCACCATCAGTGATGGTTAAAATTTTTACTGACGCATTTAGCAGGGACAGACCAGAGAGTCATTTATGTGAGTGATTTGAAGGGCACTTGGAGACCTCCTTGTTCTTCCAAATACCATGTCTTATACGCTGCTAATGACATTTGCAATTTCTACCTCCTTGTCACTCAAAGAATACATTATCACATTATAAAGTATTAGCTCACCGAATCAGACAGCTGTCAAACAAAAAGGCTTGAATGTGGAAGGAAAACCAGAAATTTTTTGAATGTAAAGGATATATAAAGCAAAGGACTTCAGGAGTTTCCCAGACCTTTAAAACTAGTAGGTGGATGTACATAGCAGTCAGGGATACCATAACACATATTCATATAATAGCCACCATGTCACTCTGAATCCTTGTCCCTCTCCCATCCATAGCAGCCATCACCTATATCCCCATCTGCAGGTCTTATTCAGATATAGAAAAAATTTAATCACTTTTTTGGTGGTCATATTTTTTTATTAATTTATTCTTGTTACATCTCAATGGTTATCCCATCCCTTGTATCCTCCCATTCTTCCCTCCCTCCCATTTTCCCCTTATTCCCCTCCCCTATGACTGTTCCTGAGGGGGATTTCCTCCCCCTGTATATGTTCATAGGGTATCAAGTCTCTTCTTGGTAACCTGCTGTCCTTCCTCTGAGTGCCACCAGGTCTCCCCCTCCAGGGGACATGGTCAAAGGTGAGGCACCAGAGTACGTGTGAAAGTCATATCCCACTCTTCACTCTACTGTGGAGAGTGTTCTGTCCATTGGCTAGATCTGGGTAGGGGTTTAAAGTTTACTGCCTGTATTGTCCTTGGCTGGTGCCTTAGTTTGAGTGGGACCCCTGGGCCCAAATCTGCCTATCATAATATTCTACTTGTAGGCTTCTAGGACCCTCTGGATCCTTCTACTTTGCTATTCTCCCATGCTTGTCTCATCTAGAGTCCCAATAGAATGTCCTCCCCTCTGTCCCAGTTTCCTGGTAAGTGAAGGCTTTCATGGGACATACCCCTTGGGCTAATATGCAGATATAAGTGAGTATATACCATTTGAGTCTTTCTGCTTCTGGGTTAACTCACTCATTATGATCATTTCTAGCTCAATCCATTTATCCACAAATTTTGGGAATTCCTTGTTTTTAATAGCTGAGTAGTATTCCATAGTGTATATGTACCACAGTTTCTTTATCCATTCTTCTATTGAGGGACACTTAGGCTGTTTCCATGATCTGGCTATTATGAATAAGGCTGCTATGAACATGGTTGAGCAAATTTTCTTGTGTGCTTGAGCATCTTCTGGGTATATTCCAAGGAGTGGAATAGTTAGGTCTTGAGGAAGCCCTAGTCCCGTTTTTCTGAGATAGCACCAGATAGATTTCCAAAGTGGCTGTACTAGTTTGCATTTCCACCAGCAATGAAGGAGTGTTCCTCTCTCCCCACATCCTCGCCAGCATGTGCTGTCACTTGAAGAAATTTTTATCTTAATTCTGTCTCTGTTATAGCAAAACAAATTCTAGATCATAATCTTCTGTCACACGGCTTAACCACTATATTTCTGTGCTTTTTGCTGTGCATACTTTTGTCAACATGCCCCAAAAGTGGTGTTTGCATACCTTCTGATCTCTGACTTTAGGAAAGGAAATTTCCTGTTCAACAAGCCCCTAGAGGATTGACACTTTCCTGCCAGTGGTCCAGTCATACTCACTTTAACATATTTTCAATTGTCTTTCCACATTACCTGTTATCTAATGACTTGTAGTCTGAATGACATCATTAGTTTTGGCACGACTATTTCAAATCTTTGGGAGTTCTATGTTTATTACCTGTGTTGTAGACTATTCTTTAAGAAGAGTAAAATAATAAAAATAATATTGATTTAACATATTTGTAATAGAAGTTGAAGAGAGATGTGTAATATCTACCTCATAAAGATATTAAATATATATATGTATATGTATTTCTAATGTTGAACTGGAACAGATAAGTCATAATTTATCTAGCAAACCAAGTCTAAATAATACATCTTTGCCACAAATTACCGTGTGATGATTTGGGTATTATACTTACCCTTCGTAGAGAACTTTCATATATTTGTGTATTATACACTTCACAGGTATATACTGCATTTCTACACTCAATCATATACCCCATTAGGAACTGTTATATCATCAAAGTGATCTTGCAACACATGTGACGTGAAAGACAAAAAGATACTCAGGGGAGAGATTACAAGAAAATAAACTGAGTGTGAAATGGGAAAGGTGGTATATATAAATGAGAATCTACTGAAATATACTTTATTTGAAAACATTGAAATAACATCTTGTATGCTAATTAAAACATTTTACAATACAATAGGAAACAACTATAAGTTGATTTTGAGATTTGAAAAATTGGCCTTCAAATATGACATTTTCAAACCTTTTAGTCTATGGACTAATCACTTCACCTCTTAGCTTGGTGATCTTTAAAATAGTGTAATATAGAAACAACTTTATTCTTCGTGGTTATTGTGAAATTTACAAAGCCATTTAGAAAGTCACTGATATACTCAATATCAAAAAATAGACTTAGTGTGTGTAATGTTATTTGCATGTATGTATTCAGGAATGACCATTTGGGCTTGGATAACTAATTGGTGTTCTCTCTCCTGGAGAAGTCTGTTTCTCTCAGGATTATGTAGTTGTATGTAGTTCTTTGTGTAGGGTTGAGGCCCTTTCCTGTGTCTTCTCTCAAAATTAATATGTTCATTGATGTGTCCATGTTTAGTTCATGTCTAGGCAGTCATATTGGTGAGACTTTTAGGTGTACGTCCAGATACACTCTTGCAGCAAACTCACTGATCTTTTGGATTGTACAGTCTTTTTTTTTTTTTGTAGTAATTCCTGAACCTTAGGTGAGTACATTGTATTTTAGGTATTTTTACTGGGACTGGGTTCCATTAGTCTGCATTTTGATTGGTTGCAGTTCTCTGCAATCATCTTTGTTGCAAAGAGAAGCTTCCTTGATGAGGGATGAGATCTACATTTATCTATGTATGTAAAGACAAGTATTTATAATATAGCTAGGGATTGAGCTGGTTTGGTAAAGTGGTGATTATAGGTATTCCTCCCGGGTATTCCTCCAAGAGCCATGACTTCACTATCACTGGGGAGTTAACAGGATTTCAAGTACTGGGCATGGTTTACCTCTTGTAAAATGGGTGTTAAGTCCAATTAGAAATCTATTGGTTACCTCCAATGATTACATGCCACTACTTTCAATTATACCTTAGTGTAGGCATAAGTTTATTGTGTAATTCAAATGCTAACTTCTTTTCTAATTTGCTTAATTTATTCAGATTACAACTCAATTGTTATCCCATCACTTGTATCCTCCTATTCCTCCCTCCCTCTTGCTTTCACCCTATTCCCCTCCCCTAGGTCTAAGACCGAGGGGTCCTCCTCCCTGACTATCTGGTCATAGGATATCAAGTCTCATCTTGGTAGCCTGCTTATTCTTTCTTTGAGTGCCACCAGGCCTCCTCACCAAGGGGAGGTGGTCAAATATGGGGCACCAGAGTTCACGTCAAAGTCAGTCTGCACTCTCCACATAACTGTAGAGAATGTCCTGTCCATTGGATAGATTAGAGTAGGGGTTCAATGTTACTATTGTATTGTCCTTGGTTAGTGCAATAGTTTGAGCAGACCCCCCTGGACCACGATCCACCCATCACAATGTTCTTCTTGTAAGTTTCGAGGACCCTCTGGGTCCTTCTTTCTTCATCTGCTATATTTCTCTTACCTAGAGTCTCAGTAGGATATCCTCACTTCTATACCTCCCATATCTGGTTGCAATCCTTGTTCTAAGAATCTCTTGTCTCAATATAGTGTGAACACTGCTCCTCAATTGTTCTCTGCAACGCTAATAAAACATCTTACAGCTGATCGCTGGTAGAGGAGATAATAGCACTTGGACTTCCTGCCAGCCAGGGAAAGAGGAGTTAGGAGACGAAGTAGTGGATTCAAATATGGGAGAGGTCCAAGAGACATCATGAGAGAACGCTGGAACAAAAAAGCTACATAGTGCAACTATCTGGGATATACGTTAGGAGGAAGCCAAGTTAGCATATAGGGTTAAGAATAGAGTAATAACTGCTCATTTCTTGTGCTGTGAAGCTCATTCAAATAATACAATACAGTCTCAATTATCTTGGGATGTCTGGGTTAAGAAAGAAGCAGAGAAACAAATACAGTTTTATATAAATGAACTTAACTTCTTATGGTTGTCATGCTGTGTTGCCCAGTGTTCTGGTTCATAGACATAACAACTGGATAGTACTGTTAGTTGCTTCCCTCCTTTGGAAACACACATGGCACTTTTTGGTACCATAAAACCTAGTTATCAAGGGGGATGCTTTCAGGTCAGTTACAGTTCAGGGACCCCTGGGCCCCATGTCTGAGGTGCACAATATTTTCAACAGTAGGTACTCCTACTTCTGGGGTGCAACCAAGGGCAATAGCAATAACCTGTAATATTTTGGGAATCTTTTGGGCAACACTGACCAACAACTCATAAGAGAACCTATGATGCTTGGTGGTAAGTTTTTTTTAGAGGCTCTTTGGCTCTTGGAGGAAGCATGGCCAGCAAAAATGAAGAAATTTCATTTAAAAATATATGGTAACCAAATTTATTCTAAGTATTTTAGGTAGACCATTAATATTATTATGCCTTTTTCAGAAATGCTTACTGTTACTTTACCCTTCTCCATTCTTCTGCATTTATCTCCTTCTCCCCTCCTTAATCAGAATCCTCTTATTTTTCCTATTTTCCCTTGGGCCCTGTTTTTTCCTCCTTTTCACCATGTAACATTCTCTTATCCAAGAAAAGCTTTAAGGACAATAATACATCTTTATTCAACATAGTTACCAACTAGCCTATGACTTATATAAAATGTGAAAGCCTTTCCCCTTTTTCAGAGAAACAACCATGTGGACAAATTGTTATTATAGGTCCCTCCTGACAATGTTTCTACCCAGTAGAAATTTATTTGGATGAACTAGATTTGCTTCTGCATGACTCTGCAAAGAACTGGAAAAAGAACTGTGGTTTATTCAATAAGCCACTATGTAAAAGGCCTGGGACTTAATATTATATATTCATGGGTTTGATCTCCTGATAAGAAATATATAGCTACATATTTACATATTAGCTATACTATATTAACTATATATTTATATATCGGTTATACACATACACATATATTAGCTAAGTGCCCAAATATCTAATTCACATTTTTGCATTTACTACAATATAATCATAGGTCATCCCCTTATTACTATCAAGTATTTATCAGGAGACAACTGAATACATTCAAGAGACTACCCTATTAATTAATGAGTTATACTAATGCTTTACCTAACCCATATATAAGTTTAACTTTGAGAGATATTAAAGCCCTTTAAAGATAAAACCATCAGGCCCTTGTAAAACTTGCCTTCAGCACAAATACCATTTACTTGCTCTTCTAAAAGTTTTGTTAATTTCTTTTAGTTGGTATGCAATGTACTATGCTTTATAATGGCATTTAATACACATATTTCCATGCATATCCTTGCACATTGATCATATTTGCTACTATTGCCTTTCTTTGTTTTGCCTCTGCTTGTTTCAACCTTGTGCTTAGCACTAAGGCTAAAGTAATATTTCAGTTGTGTGTTATTGTACCCAATGTCCTTACCTTTTTTGTGCTTTACTCTAGCAAGAGTAAATAGCTAGCTACCCTTGAACACATTTTTTAAATGCATGGAAAGTTTGTTTCCTCTTTAATCAAAGTTCACTGTAGTATAAGCAATTAGAGTACAGAGCATGGCACAAAGTCACCTTTTCTTTTTCTCAAGACCTTACATCAAATATTTTTGAGATATAGAAGAGCCATTTACTATCTTGGATTTCTTCATATAATTCACTATATGGAAGGATGTTTGTAAGAGACCTACTAGCTCTAAAGCACACTGGAACTCATTGCACATTCTCAACACCCTTTCTTCAGCTTTATATTTTTCTCTTTGTTTCAGAAAATGAAAAGCCATGCCCTAAGAAGTGTAAAAATTATTTTTGTCTTCCATATATCTCCTGGACAATATTTTTGCCAATTTACTTCCCCTTAAAAGACTTAAGGCATGCTTGTTGTGGTGGCACAAACCTTTAATCCTAGCACTCAAGAGGCAGGGGCAGGCAGATCTCTGTGAGTTCAAGGCCAGCCTGATCTACAAGCGAGTCCTGGACAGCCAAAGCTACACAGAGAAACTCTGTCTCAAAAAAGGAAAAATAAGACTTAAGTCAATAAAAATATAAATTCCAATAAAGTCCATCGCTATTACTAAGTGCCTATTTGTATACAATTCTAGACAGCATTAACTGAAGGCCAAAACTATTCAACCAAACCAAAATAATTTGTTATTAAAAGAAAAAAGTCAGGGTTTATTTATTTATAAGTACAGAAAGATAAAGAATGGTTCAGAGAATCACAGGCTATGCATGCAAAAGTAATCCTGCAGGGCCATCTGGCTCAATTTATCTCTTTTGTGGATGAAAAGACTGTCCTCCAAAGAAGTAAAGGGATTTTCCAAGACACAGAGTAGATCAAATTCAGAGATAATTCTCAGCCCAAGGGTTTCAACAAATTTGTGAATTAAACTTGGGTCACAGCCATCCTAACTGACAGAGTCCAGATCATTCTCCCTGCTACACTAAAATGCCAAACTCCCTCTGGGAGAAGGAAGAGGAGAACTGACATACAATTCAATTTAACATGGAAGTCTTTTTTTTCTTATTTAATGTTGAAGAGCTGCTGAGGCACGAATTATTCTGATTTCACACACAAAACAATTAATGATTAAAGTGATTAATTACTTGGCCCATCCATGGCCACATTCCAACCTGGTAGCAGAGTGAGCATTTAAACAGTGCTCTCTCTTTCCAAAGCCCATTTTCTTCTTGATCCTCTATATAAATACACATACCTATGAGCACATTTGTGAACATATGCATATACAAGCAGTAAATATCATGACAGTACTTCTCATGTGACTTGAATTCTTTTAGACATATTATTTTTGCAATTTTCCACTAAAGTTAATACAAGTTAATACAAGGTTCTTAGAAGGCTAGTTAAGATGTCAATGGAACAATCATTATAGAAACCAAAATATGAAGATTTATAACTATTTATCAAGCCCAAAACACACGAAATAAGTTTTAGAGATCAGTATAAATCTTGATGTTTTCCTTCTAACACATAGGAATGTGCGCACTCAAGCTTGAATCCTTGTGCACACACTTGTGCACACATACACACACGACTTTAAAATGTATTCTTTCTTTATTTAATCACTTTACAGCCTTATCCCAGCCCCTTGCTTGCTCCTTTCCTTCCAGTCCCACCCTCACAGCCTCTCTCCCACCTCCCCTCTTCTTCTCAGAGAAGGAGAGGCTCTCAAGAGGTACCAACTCACCTGGCACCTCACATTGCCGCAAGACTAGGAACATCCCCTCCCACTCAGGCGAAATAAGGCAGCCCAGCTAGAGAAAGGGAGCCAAAGGCAACAGAGAGCCTCTACTTCTTTATTTAGGGAACCTAAATGTTGACCAAGCTGCAAATCTGCTACATGAGTGTAGGGGATCTAGGTCTAGCTCATGCCTGCTCTTTGGTTAATGGTTCAGTCTCTGTGAGTGCCTATAGTGCCCTGTTAGTTTACACTATATGTCTTCTTGTGGTGTCCTTAACTCCTGCTGCTCCTTTAATCCTTCCTCCCACTCTTCACAAAACTCCTGGAGCTTGGCCTATTGTTTGGCTTTGTGTCTCTGCATCTGTTTCCATCAACTGCTGAATGAAGCCCCTCAGAAAACACTAGGCTCCTGTCTTCAAGGATAGCAGAGTATCATATCATTGATAGTGACAGAGGTTGGCTCTTTCCCTTGGGGTGGGTCTCAAATAGGGCCAGTCATTGGTTTGCCATTCCTTTCTGCTTGCTACATATATTGTAGGTGAGACAAAGTTTTGATCATGGGTTTTATGGATAGGTGGGTGTCCTCCTCCCTCCACTAGAAGAACCAACTGGCCACATTAGGTGGCCCCTTCAAGCTCCATATTCCTCACTATGAGGAGTGTCAGCTAGGGTCACCCCCATAGACTCCCTTAAGCCTCCTTTGTCTCAGAGATGTCTTCCCCCAACAAATTTCCATCATTTTTCCTGGTGATCCCTCTCCAAGCACCCCCTATGCCCATATCTGATCACCACCCTTATTACCCTTCCCAGTCCTTCTTCCACCCAGTTTCCTCCCTTCATCTACTTCAGGTATCTATTTTATTTCCTGTTCTGAGTGAGATTCAGCTCCCTTGGGACTTCTTGACTTCATTGTTTCTCTGGATTGTAGCAGAGTTATCCTGTACTTTATGGCTAATATCCTTTTTTAAGTGAGTACTAAATACATACCATATGTTTCTTTCTGAGTCTGAGTTATCCAACTCAGGTTGATCTTTTCTAGTTTCATCCATTTGCCTGAAAATTTCATGATGACTTTCTATTCTGTAGCTGAGTAGTATTCCATTGTGTAAATGTACCACATTTTTATCCATTCTTTGGGATATCATTATCCATTCTTCAGGCATCTAGGTTGTTTCCTGTTCTGGCTATTACAAATAAAGCTGCTATAAACATAGTTGGGATAATGCCCTTGCGGTACGGTGGAACATCTTTTGGGTATACGCCCAGGAGTGATATAGTTAGGTCTTGGGGTAACACTATTCCAAATTTTCTGAGAAACTTCCTGATTGATTTTCACAGGGGTTGTACCAGTTTGCACTTCTACCAGCAATGGAGGAGTGCCCCTCTTTCTCCACATCATCACCAACATGTGCTGTCACTTAAGTTTTTCATCTTAGCCGTTCTGAGGAGTGTAAGATGGAATCTCAGAGTTGTTTTAATTTGCATTTCCCTGATGACTAAGGATGTTGAACATTTCTTTAAGTAATCCTTGGACATTAGAGATTCCTCTGTTGAGAATTCTTTGTTTAGCTCTGTGCTCCATTTTTAATGGGGTTATTTGGTTTTTGTTCTTTAATTTCTTGAGTTCATTATACATTTTGTCAGATGTATGGTTAGTGAAGATTTTTTCCCAATCTGTAGGCTCCTGTTTTTTCCTATTGACAGTGTCCTTTTCCAATCAGAAGCTTTTCAGTTTCATGAGGTCCCATTTATTAATTGTTGATCATAGTACCTGAGCTGTTGGTATTCTGTTGAGGAAGTTGTTCCTGTACCAATAAGTTCGAAGCTATTTCCCACTTTCTTTTCTATTACATTTAGTGTATCTCACCCCCTCCTGTAGCCAGGTAAGACTTCCAGTGGAGGGAAGGGAACATCAACCCACCAATAAAACTCTAGTCCCCAAATTTGTCTTGCCTACAAGAAGTGTAAGAGTAATGATGGAGCAAAGATTGAGGGCATGGCAAAGAAATGACTGACTCAACTTGAGAACCACCCCACATGGAAGAGAGTGAGCTCCTGTAACTATTAATGATACTCTGTTATGCTTGCAGACAGGAGCCTAGCATGACTGTCTTCAGAGAGGTTTCATCTAGCAGAGTATGGAAACAGATGCAGAGTTCTGTACAGCCAAACAGTTGGCTGAGCTCTGGGCATTCTGTGAAAGACTGGAAGGAAGTAAAGAGGGAGCTGGAAGAGTCAAGGACACTACAAGAAGACACACAGAGGGGATCATGAGGGCTCACAGACACTAAACCACCAACCTAATAGCATGCCTAGACCCCCTACACATATGTAGCAAGTGTGCAGCATGCCAAGATGAGGGTCCCCTAACAATGGGAGTAGGGGCTGTCTCTGACTCTGTTGCCTGCTATTAGATCCCTTCCTCCCTAATTGGGCTGCCTTGTCAGCCCCAGGGGGAGATATGCTGAGTCCTGCTGTGACTTGAGATACTTGGATGGGCTGATACCCCTTGGGAGCTGCTTCCCATTCTCTGAGAAAAAGGAGAGGGGTGATAGGGAGAGGGGGCAGGAGAGTGAGACTGGGAGAAGAGGAGTGAGGGGGCTGGGATGGGTCTGTAAAGAAAGATGAAATTAATAAATAAATGAAAAAAATCCCAGAAATTGTGGTCTAGAGAATTGGCAGTATATTTTGCCCTCTTTTTTATATGGTTAGCTAGATATGAAGAAAATCTATTTTTCTCTTTCCATCCTGAAGTTTCAGAAAATAGAGATATGTGGATTGGAGCTATAGCTCAATGGTAAAAGGCCTATTGGTATGTGTGAGAAGCTCTGACTTCTATCCTTAATACCAAAAATATATGATAAAAGAAAATTGAGATATGTGTCCCCAATAGAAATGTATTCTTTAAATGCTTTTTAAAGCGTGAGGCACTCTATCAGTGCTGGGAGAACCTCTGCTTGGCCAACAATACACAGCATAAACCTAACTAATATTTCTCAATTTTACCATTTCTGAATTAGAGCCATTTTTGCTAGCCCTTTCACCAACATTAAAACCTATACATGATAAGTAGGGTAAAATATCGTAATTCATGTTTAATCTGTTCAAAAGAAAATATTTAGAATTACAGATGCAAAAATACAGTCCAGAAAACTAAGTAAAGAAGCTTTATTAATGTCAAATGTATTTATTCTTCTTCTGTGTTTGGAAACAGAATGCCTTAGATGTTACACTATCTAGAATGTATAATTTGTCCCATTAAGTTTTAAGTACATTTCACTAACTGAGTAGTTTTATTATTAACTGTCAGTACTTTAGTGGGATGGTTGATAATCAGTTTGGACCTATGGTAGAATCTGCAGAAGACTGGACTTGTCTAAACAATGAGAAGAGTAGGATAAGGAGTAACCAGGGACAAGAGCGGGGAGGGGTAGCAATAGAGAATGCGAGGACAAGCTATTGCTCCAGCGGGGGACAAAACATTATTGATTCTAAAGCTGTTCAGCTGCTTCTAGCCTCAGGGCTGTGACATTATTAAAAACTGCAATTTGGTGACAAATACCTCACAGAATCTCTTGAAGCTGGCTGAGGGAGGGTGGCAGCTTCTTGACAGGTTGAAATGGTATTTGTCAGTTCAAGACAGGCTATGGAGTCTGAATTCGCTTTTAGTACATCCTACTCCATTCTTCCCCAGCCATGCCCACGTAGGCAGACTCATATGCACAACCACTTGCTAATGTTCCAGTACTCTTAGCAAGGAAAGATTTGCTATAGAAAGTTATAAGTTGAGGAAATAAAGGTGTTTGAGCTGGATGAAATCCCGTAAGTGATCTGGTAAGACCATTAGAGGGTCAGAACTAGCAGTTAGTCTGGCATACAGCAAGCCCTGGTATTTCTTGAAAAGATACGTACGTGTATTAGTGGATCTGCTATTAATATAATACAGTACTGTTTGGGCAAAAAAAAAAAAGAAATATTACAACTCCTATTGCTGCTGCTACTATCAGCATGGAACATCTCCAGTGACAGCCGCTGTAACAACTCATTTAACATTCACAATATCCCTATAAATGGTGTTATATCAGTATCAACATTTGTGAAGGACAGTACTTTGTTATTTAATGGTGTAGATTCTAACAAATCTTGGCTTCACTTTTTCCTAGGAGTTGATCTTGCTCAAGGTACATAAACTTATTTTGTCTCTGCTTTCAAATATAAAATTAAGATGGAGCTGCTACGCTAATTAAGCCAGCCTATATGTGCAGAGTTTTTGTCTCTCTTTCTGTTTTCGGTTTACAAATGAGACAATAGAAGAACAAAGTAAATAAAAGTAATATGCACAAAGTTGCATAGTTAATTAGTGGCAGAGACAAAATTATAGGTATTCTTTCTTTCTGCATAACTGTGGACACACAGGATTCACTCAGCATATTACTTACTTGAGCACTGCACCTAGTTTTCAACTTAGTCCAACAACTCTCTTTCTTCTTTCCACATTTGCCAATGAAAAAATTCCTTGTATGACTTATAAAATGTTTTTTTTTTAATTTCAACTTTTCTAATATCCAAATTCCTCTTTTAATAACTGGGTCCTTCAATTTAGTCATATGACAATCTTTTTGCTCTTTGCTCTTAATATTTCTTATAAACAGTTTAGTGACAATGGATAACTTTGTTAACCTGATACCAGATTTTCCAATACCACTTCCCCAACCCAAAACACTTGTTAGGAATCTGATGCTGAATTAAAGATTTCTGAATCTTCTGTGCAACACCACATTTTATTATCTGTTCCTGGTATTTCTGCATTGTCTTCAAATGGATATCACTCTCTTAATCCGACTTCTACTCAGCAGTTGCCTCTACATAACAATCATACACCTTTCTCCAGCATCAATACTCTTCCATCATTTTCATACTTAAGCACTTGTACTTCTTTTTTCCTGTATCTATAGCATGAAAGAATCTCTATGAACTAGGTCTTGACTTTCTGGCCTATCTTATTTAACTTCTATAACGTTTGTCAATTTGTTGTGTACTCGATGAGTGATTATTAGTAGAGAAGAGGAGGGAAATAAGGAAAGGTTATCCCTCCTCACTAAAGCTGTGGCTCCTGAGAATAGAAAATGATACATTTAAAAGCCTCTATAGTTTTGATGACCAGTATAAATGGTTAATGCACAGTAGGTGTTGAAATAATAATTAATGAATAGATTAGAGTTAAATATAATTTAAATATCAAAAAATTAACTACAAATGGCTGCATTCCTTAATGAGAAGCAAAAACAAATTCGTTGCATTCATTGTAATAACAGAGCTGATAGACTTTTAAATTTTGTTAAGTTGTATAAAAATGAGGCAGATTTTCTTTCCATTAAGACACTAAGAAAATTGGACAGTTATATATTAAATGTGCTGTGCTCCACTGATGGAGTGGGAAATAACACTGGGGCAATCAGAGAATTCACTCTTTAAAGAAGTAACAGCCTGTACCAGAACACTGCAAGAGTATTAACACCCAGAAAAACATAGGAAGGTTTGCAGAGACATTCTCAGGCCCATACAAGCTCAGAAAAGATTAAATTGACTGTTCAGAGAACTATATTTCAATGCTAGTCAAAAATCAGGATTATGTCAGGTTGATACTGATATCTAATACTTAGTGGGAAGGTGATGATTTTTGCGAAAATACTAGCACTTCTTTAAAATTTCCTTTCAACTACATATAATCATTTGCTGTATGTATTTTTTTGTACAGAAGTTCAAGGATATATGGCTTTTATGTAAAATTACAATGTTTACCCAACTTATTTTGTTTATTCACTGGCTACTTATTTATCTATAAAACAGTATGCAAAAATATTTGACAAATTTGAACTTTTGTTCATTGATGACAAGCTTTTTTAAACATGTTTGCTTGTAGCTCTAACTAGAGACAATGATCCCTAAGGTTAAGAAATAATATTTTTGCCTAGCCAGCCTTGTAGCTGTAACTAGAGATGATGATCCTTAAGGTTAAGAAATAATATTTTTGCCTAGCCAGTACCTGCCATTTGTATAATTTACTTAATTAATGATTCAAAGAAAATGCTCAGATATTTCTAGGGTTGGAACAGCTCCTATGAATATTGTGCATCTTCATTTAAAAATTACTTATTTGTAAATTTCACTTTTATGTTGCTGTACAGTAAGGATATTTTAATAACAAAATAAAATATAATAAAATGAAGATGACAAGATAAAACAAAAACAGAATTGATCAAAACAAAAACAGAAGGAACTGGGAACTGGGAACATTCATTCACAAACTCAAGAATCTCCTAGAACAACATTAAACTGGAAGCCATAATTATATATATACATATATGTATATATGATAATTAGATATATATAGGATATATAGTGTAAAAATAGAGAATATATACATATATGTATATACATACATATATGTAATAAAACTAATAAGGAAATATTTTTAAATTATAGAAGAACAACCTTGGCATGACAATATGAGACAAGGGATCTCTAAAAATGCCATTGGGTTCATCTATCTACTGTTGAGATGTAGCCTACATTTAAGAGTAGTTTTTTTCCCCAGTGAGACCCCCCTTGGTGGAATCTAAATTTTTATTTGCAAGTGATTATCAATAGTATTACTTCTGGGTGAGTGGTTGGTGCATGTATACATATCTCCTCTCAGGTCTAGGACTCGAGCTAGGGCAAACTTGTGCAGGTCCTGTGCATGCTGCCTCGGTCTCTGCTGGTTCATATGTGCTTTGATTATGTTGATTAAGAAGGTCTTGTTTTCTTGGTGTTCTCCACCCACTCTGGCTCTTATACTCTTTCCACCTTGTCTTCTGCAGGATTCCCTGAGCCCTGAGAGGAAGGATTTAATGAGGACATCCCATTTGGCACTGAGTGTTCCAAGGTCTCTCACTCTCTGCATAAAGTATGTGTTTATATTTGTTCCAATTTGTGTTTGTTCCATCTGCTGGAGAAGAAAGCTTCTCTGGCGATGGCTGAAGAAGGCACTGATCTATGAGTGTAGCAGAATAACATGACAAGTCATTCTCGTGCTACATTTTTTGAACACTAGCATTTGGTTTTGCCCTATGTCTCTGGGCTATCAGTCTCGGGTTGTTGGTCCCCCAAGCAGTGTCAGATATGAGTTTCATTTCACGGAATGGTCCTTCAGTCAAATCAGATACTGGTTGTTTATTCTCACAGATTTTGTACCACTATTGCACTAGCACACTTTGCAGGCAAGAGCCAGATCAAAGGGTATGTGGATGATTTGGTGTTTGCATCTCTCCTTTGGTAGTGTGCAGAGTCCTTTCCTGTACCAAAGATAATAGCATGTAAAGGTGAAGGCTATGTGTAGCCACCAGCTGAACTTTATGTTCAATGCGTAGATGTTGTTTTTGGTAATGAAGCTTTGCTGTCAGTTTGTTGGAAGCAACGTATAGTCCTGGGAACGGACTGGATTGTTTCAGATAAGCATGGAACCCATTTGGCCAAAACTCAATTAGATGCAACCAATTCCTATAGCGGAAGATTCATTTAGTGACAAGAGATGTCCAGTTGAGGCTCTGTTTCTCACTATTTGGTGATTTGATTTTGATTGTCTTCATACATGTATATATTTTAGGCAGTTTATACTGCATTAGGTTTCCATACTGTTCAAATGGCCCTTAATTTTAGATGTCTCTCCCTGTATTTACTTCCTCATGCCCCCTCTCCTCCCCCTTCCACTTGATCCTCCTATTCCAGTACCTCCTCTACATCCATCCATAACTATCTATTATATTTTCCCACCTAAGAAGGGCTATCTATCACTCCTAGTTCCTTACTTGATACATAACCTCTATGGTTTTATGCATTTTAGCTTGCATATCATTGACTTAAGAGCTAATATGCACATATAAGTGTATACATACAATATTTGCCTTTCAAGGTCTGGCATCTTCACTTAGGATGACTTTTTAGTTCCATCCAATTTTTGTCAATGTAACTAGGCTAAGAATCTCATATATCTGTTAAAATGTTACTCCTAGGGGCTGGTGGTAGAGTGTTTGCTTAGTTTATATGAGACCACATATCTTGTCTCCAGCCGCAATAAGTAAACAAATATTATGTCTTGCTATGTCTTTATAATAGTAGAGATTGCAGCAGACAATAATATTTGAGATAGCTGACTGAGCAAATAAGATCTGCCCTATCCAAAATGAATAGATGTTATTAATATCTTAAGAGCTCCAAAGAAAATAACAATATTGGGAAAAGACAAGTGTATTTTTTGTTTTACAGATGGCACATGCATCTCCTGCCTCTTTATACATTGAAACTCTTGTTCCTGAGTCTTCAGATTCTGGGACTCAGATCATCCTACTTCTCTCATGATACCAGTTAGTTTTAGGGTGAATTATATTAGTAGCTTCCTTGGTTTTCCAACTTGTAGATGAGGAACTAATATATTTCTCAGCATCCACAAGCACACCTGCCAATTCCTATAATAAATGTCCTCTTATATGTCTCTGTATAATCTATTGATTCTTTTTCTCTAGAAAACCCCAGATGCACATATTTCTTTTTAAATTTATTATAATTTATTCAGATTACATACCAATTGTTATCCCTTCGATTGTATCTTCCCATTCCCACTCTCCCTCTCTCTTCTGCCTTATTCCCTTCCTGTCGACCTGTGACAAAAGGGGACCTCCTCCCCCACCATATTACCACAGCCTATCAGGTCTCATTTAGACAGCCCGCATCTCCTTTCTCTGTTTGTCACTAGGCCTTCTCACCAAGGGGAAGTGATCACATTGGGAGCATCACAGTTCATATCAGAGGCAGTCTCACTCTCTCCACAACCATTCATTGGCTATATCTGAACAGGGGTCTAGGTTGACTTCATGCATTGTGATTGGTTGGTGCAACAGTTTGTGCAGGCCACTCTGGGTCCAGGTCCACCAGCCTTGATGGTCTCCTTATGAGGCTCCTGAACCTTCTGGGTCCTTCCATCCACCCTTTCATCCATACCACTCTCAGCACTCTACCCAGAGTCCACCAGCATCTGTCAAGATCCCCTACTGGGTGGAGTCTTTCAGAGGACATCTATGTTGGGCTAATATTCATTTATAAGTGAGTATATACCATGCATGTCTTTCTGCACTAGGTTACTTCACTCAGGATGATCATTCCTAGTTCTATTCATTTGCCTGCAAATTTCAACATCTCCTTGTTTTAATTGCTGGGTAGTATTCCATTGTGTAAATGTACCACAATTTTTTTATCTTTTCTTCAGTTGAAGGACATATAGGTTATCTCCAGATTCTGGATAGTAGAAGTAATGATGTTCTGAATATAGTAGAGCAAATGTCCTTGTATGGTGGAGCATCCTTCAGACATATGCCCAGGAGTGGTCTTGCAGTAACACTATTCCCAATTTTCTAAGAAAACAATATATTTATTTCTAGAGTGATTGTGCAAGTTTGCACCCCTACCAGCAATGGAGGAGTATTCCCCTTTCTCTACATCTTCACCAGCATGTGCTGTCACTTGAATTTTTTATCTTAGCCATTATGGTAGGTGTAAGAGGGAATCACAGATTCATTTTGATTTGCATTTCCCTAAAAATTAAGGATGTTGAGCATTTCTTTTGGTGTTTCTCAGGCATTCGATGTTCCTCTGTTAAAAATTCTGTTTAGCTCTACACCCCATTTTTAATTGGATTATTAGGTTTTGTGGCATTTAATTTCTTGAGTTCTTTATATAGTTTTGATATTAACCCTTTGTCAGATAGATGTAGGGTTGGTGAATATCTCCCAGTCTGTAGGCTGTTGCTTTATTCTGTTGACAATATCCTTTGCCTACAGAAGCTTTTCAGTGTCATGAGGTCCCATTTATTAATTGTTGGTCTTAGAGCCTGAGCTATTGGTGTTCTGTTCAGCAAGTTGTCTCCTGTACCAGTGATTTCAAGGTTCTTCCCCACTTTTTCTTCTAACAGATTTAGTGTGCCTGGTTTTATGTTGAGGTCTTTAAGCTACTTCGACTTGAGATTTGTTCAGGGTGGTAAATATAAACGTATTTGCATTTTTCTACATGTAGGCTTCCCATCAGACCAGTACCATTTGTTGAAGATGCTATCTTTTTTCCATTGTATGGATTTGGATTCTTTGTAAAAACAAAACAAAAAAAAACATGTGTCCATAGGTGTGTGGGTTTATTTCTGGGTCTTCAATGCAATTCCATTGATCAACCAGTCTATTTTTATGCCAGAACCATGCCATTTTTTGTTACTGTTGCTCTATAGTACAGCTTGAGATCAGAGGCAGAGATTCCTCTGGAAGATATTTTATTGTTCAGGATTGTTTTAGCTATTGTGGGATTTTGGTTTTCCATATGAAGTTGAGAATTGATCTTTCAGGGTCTGTAAAGAATTGTTTAGGTATCTGGCATGGATTGCACTGACTCTAAAGATTGTTTTTGGTAAGACTGTCATTCATATTTCTTAGTATTAGCAATTTTGTACTATTTTCCACTTTTTTATATTTACTTAGTAATCCCCATAACGACCTTTTAATAGCGATTCTACTATCAGTACATTCATTTTAGTAGTCTAAAGAAAACCTGAAAGAGCCTGCACAATTCACTGTCTAACAGCAATAACTTTGAACTCAAAAACAAATTCAGCTAACACAATATGGAGGAATGAAAGTGCAAGAAAAAGTGAGATATCATTAAGCTCACAGTGGCCTACTGCAACTGGAGCCCTGTAAATAAGGTGTCTGTGATACACAAAATGGCTATAAGAGGAGGAGGCTCCTTGCCTGGAATTTATTCTGTACCAGGAGCAAAAAGGAAAATGTATTGCTAGGGTGCACTGACGGAGTTTATCCATGTAGTCAGCAATTAACATAAAGCAAGTGATTACAATATAATCTTTAAGATGTTGGGAGCTTGCAGAAGTCTGACTAGTAAACTAGTTTACTAACTTTGACATCAAGTAATTTGTGGAACTGGTTTGAACCTTGGGAAATATTTGTGAATTTTGGGGGCCTAAACAGGCCCAGAAAATCATTAGTATGGATGACAGCATCATTTCTGCAAGGACACTAACAAAAATGCACATATATTTGGAGAGAAGGAGGTTATGGAAAAGTTGGCTCTTTTCTATTACTGCCACTTTAAAACTAAAGAAAGGAAATTATTATAAAATAATTCATGACTGTGAGAGTCAGTTCCAAATGGAAGAGCCCTTTGATCATACAGATAAATGAACAGCAGAGAACTTGCAATGTGGATTTGATACATACAATGTGTGAAGCTATATTTTACTAATTAATTTATAGAATACTTCATTTGCTACTCTCAGTTGTTCAATGATAAAATGCCAGTCCTCTACTCTTATTGAAGAAATAGAATCTGTAAGAGTAAATTAATTCTTCAGGTGAATTTTAAGAGGAATAATAAGGACTTGAATTCTTCTTATTATAACCCATCCTTTATGCTATCTATGATGTCAAGAAAGAACAACAGGGGATGTGTATATGAAAGAGCAGGAATGAAGACTCTTCCGTGAATGTTGATTTGAGTAACTCAGAATTCAGTATTAAACTATGGAAAGCAGTTTTTCAGAACTATTGTTATTGTAAATAGATCCATTTACCCACATGAGTCATTTGCTTTGTCAATTACCTTAGTGAGGCTCTCATCCTACTAACTCCCGATTTCAATGCATAGGCTATATCCTGCTAGAAATCTGAGTTAGAAAAGCAAATAGAATTTGGAAGTAAAGTTTCATCTCCTTTAATCATAAGACACATTCTTAAAGCATCTAAAGTAAGTTGTTATTCAACGTCATTCTTTCCCCACTTGATGGGATAATCTCCACTTGACCGCTACTTACATAGTAAAATGTCATTAATTCATACCACATTCATATAGCCTGAGTGATATTTCACATGGAGTCTGTGCTCTTATTTTTCTTCATATTGTGTTAAAGTGATCATTTTAAAAAATGATAGTTTAAACTAACTAACAAAGAGATAATTAAAGGACTATACAGGGTTATTTTCTATAGTGTAGGGAAAATTGTGAAACTCTGCATTCTAATTACAACTCATTCTTAAACACTTATTTAGGAAATTTCCTGAAGAAGAAATATTTGTACCATTCTTTAGATACTGAGAAAAAATAGTCAACATATTTGTCAATACTCTAGAATTCACACTTATCCAAGTCAGACTCCTGTACATAACATTCTCTTAAATGAGTATTTAGTGAATGTTTACTCCTGACACTGAATAACATCCAAACATGCTAGTCATATCAAGAGTGCATGTTTTCTTTTATCAAGGAGAAATTCTGTCTAAGGATAATTCAGAATATGTACTCCTGACCACATAAACTTTAATGTCTTGAAGATTCCCCCAGTGTCTATAAACAATTTCTATCCCTCTTACATATGCTTTCTATAATTAGGAGATAATAATTATATCATCCATTCCTGTTGTAAAGGTATAGGAAGAACACTTGTAGTAAATACATCCAGCCTAGATGGCATCCATGTGTCATCCATGTTCAGCTTGGTTTCATCAAAAAAATGAGCTTTTATATATTAAACGCATGGAATTTGTGTTTGGCTGAACAAACATTCCCTAGGTAGCTCTGTCTCTTACACTTAGAATACTGTAGTTACCCCTGGAATAAAAGAGAACAGGGCATGTTTGTCTATAATGTTTGTTTTACACAACTTTTTATTTACTTAGATTTTTTTCAAAACCCAAGTTCTGTAGAACATGCAGTTTTTTAATCTCAAAGGCAGTTGCTCCCTTTTAACACTGGAAGACATTGAGCAGACAGTTTGAGGCCTTTACATTCATACACACAAGCTCTCCTATCCAAAGCCTGGGACAGTCAGAGGCCATCCCTTCAGTCTTCAACATATCAATCTAGATAAATTTTTCAAGAGAAAGACTATTTTGCCTTGTTTCCATTGTTTCAGAGAAAGTTCTATTGGAAATTTCTCCCTTCAGAACTAAGTTAACCCACTAACCAGTATATTTATATGTTATATGGGCATATTGAAGCAGAAGCCAGATATTAAAATAGTAGGGATTACTTATCAGTAAGGAGGCTAATTTTAGAAAATTGAGGTATTGGTCAGATTGAATTTTAGCTATCATTAAGAGAACTATCATTAAGATAAAATAATTTAGACATTATATTCATATAGACTTTAGTGAGTTACTCATTTGGTTATTTGTCCCTGGCACTATGCAAGGTACTATGGAGAACCAAATTAAGTAGATCTCTTCCATCTTCAGAACCTCAGACCTTACTAATTCATCCACTTGGACTTAATGATTTTCTAATTAATTCCCTCAAAGTTATGTTTCTATTGGTCTTCCTTGACCTTATCCTCTGAGATAAAGAACTATTTCTTTAAGAATTCTAATCCATGGGGAGACTGAAATAATCAAGTTCTGTTCATTGCACTGCTGATAGGGCTGGTCTGCAGCTAGGACTCAGGTAGGATCGGCGCAATTAGTCTCACTTCTAAATCCAAAGCCTCCTCACCAAAGTTATATATTTTATTTGTGTCCTCCTCATACCTGCAAACAATTGTGATCTGATTTCATCTATTTTCTGGCCTTTTTTGCCTCCCTTGATATTCAAACTCATGCAAGCTCTTGATAATCAAATTGCTTTTATTAGTGTGAATGAGTCAGGGTTCTTCAGGCCAGAAAAAATGATGAAAATTACCTCTATCATCTGAAAACCATTGGATTTGAAAGGACAAACCAGATAGGCTGTAATTTGTTTACACACAGATGCTCGACAAAGACCAAATGTTATTAAATTAATTTCGCTAATATACCTAAACTACTGCTTTCTCTGATGATATACTGTTCATTTCTGTTCAAGAAGTTTGTCCTTAGATGTTCAGATTCATCAGTTTGCTTCATTGTTCTTTTTTTTTTTTGAGAATATTTATCCTCATACTACTTTACCCTTTTTACTTCTCCCATCTCATTAATACTTTTTTCCAACAAACATACTTACTACTATGTTATGTATATATATATATATATATATATATATATATATATATATATATATATATATATAGTTTTTATTCTTATTCTCATACCTGCAAACAATTGTAGTCTGATTTTAGGAAATTAAATATATATATGTCTGTGGGTTGTGTGGATGGATTGTTGTCTCCCTCCCTCCACTGGAAGTCTTGCCTGGCTAGAGGGTGGAGAGTGGAACAACCGGAATGAAGGGAATCCAGTGTGGGGAGAGCAGCCGTGGGCTGAGAAGACTAAGAGAGATGAGGAAAGATATGAGGGTAACCTTAAATGAGACTCCTTGCAGCAGGGGATACTGAGATTGAAGTGCGTTGACTTTTTACACCATAGACAAGCATCCCCTTCTCTGCTCCAACTCCTTTCATGTCTCCCACCTCTTTCCTCAAATTCACAAACTCTTTTAAATTATTGATGTTACATGTATGTAGATATGTGTATATAGCATACTGAGTCCTGTAAATTCAAACAATGCTTAATATGTTCTATTTTTACTTTTCTCTTAACACTATCTTTGCATTATTCATCTACATTGTTGTGTGCAACTGTAGCATTCTGAACAGGATAAGAGACATTTGTTACACACTTTTAATTTGTGTTTCTGTGATGTCCAGTGAAGTTGACCATTTTATAAGCTTATTGATCACTTTTATTTAACTTTGGAGAACTATTCATTCAATTACCTTATTTGTTAATTGGGTTGTTTGATTTCTTGTTCATTTGCTTTCTGTTTTTGAGATGTTATGCTTTGTAGATATTTTCTGTTAAGATGTATAGCTTGTAGATGTCTCTGTGGTTGATTAACTGTTCCCCTTTTCTGTTCAGAACACTTTTAATTACATTGTTGACTTTTGATTTTATTTCCTAAATGACTGGAGTGTTAATGAGAAATACCTTGCTCATGCTTAACTCCCAATTTTTTTTTCTTTTTCTTCTAACAGTTTTAGAGTTTGGGGTCTTACATTGAAGTCCTTGATTCATTTGAAACAAGTTTTGGTAGAGATTGAGATATGGGAACATGATTTCATTGTCTACTAATTTTTTTTATTAAACTTATTTACTTATTTATTTATTTACATTCCAACCGTAGCCCCTTCCCTCCTCTCCTCTTAATCCCATACTCCCACCCTCTTACCCCTTTCTACTCAGATAATGGGAGCACCCCACCCCATACAAACCCACCCCAGCACATCAAGTTGCATAAAATTCACTCTGCCTACAAGATATTCAGGGATAAAGATGGAGCAGAAATTGAGGGAATGGCAAACCAATGACTGGCTCAACCTGAGGCCCACTCCATGGGTGAAAGCCAACCTTTGACACTATTAATGATTCTCTGCTATGCTTGCAGACAGGAACCTAGCATAACTGTCCTCTGAGAGGTTCCATCAATCAGTGAATCAAATATATACACAGACGCACAGCCAAACATTGGACAGAAATTGGGGAGGCTGTGGAAGAGTAAGGGGGAGTACAGAAGGATCTGGAGGGGACAAGAACTCCACAAGATGACCAACAAAGTCAACTAACTAAGGGCCATAGGGGCTTAAAGAAACTGAAACACCAACCAAAGAACATGCATGGACTAGTTTCATTATTTTACATATGGATAAACAGGTCTCCCAATGACATTTGTTGAGGAGGATGACTTTTTTCTAGTCATCTGGAGACATCTTTGTTAAAAATCAGGCAGGGGTGGCTTTCATGAGTTTACAACATAGTATTACATTATGGTTGATTGGTCTAGGTGTCTATTCTCGTATGAGTACAGTATTATTTTGTTTATATGAGTTATATTGTTTTTAAATGTCCAAATAAGTGAGAACATGTCTATCTTTGTCAGTTTGTTGTACAGAAGCAAATTATCTTCTAATTTTTTATGTGTGTAAAATGACACAATGTTGTTTTTTAAAGGCCCTTTAAAGAATATTCTATTGGGCACATATTGCATTTTTATCCACAAATCCACTGATGAACATTTATGTTTATACTATATCTTGGTTGTTGTGAATAATGCTGCATTGATATTTAGTGTATCTGCAAGTATGATTTGGCTAGATCAAAATGATGTTGGGCAGGGAAAGCCTGATGTTGAGTTCTATAGCTCAATGAGTCTCTAGCCTTTTCATGAGCTTGTATGTGACTATAAGCTTGGATCTAATGTTTGATTTTTGAAAATACTGGCTAGAAAAACACTGCCAAGACAGAGGTAAGCAAATCCTCAATAGATCCTGCCTCACAAATATATATGGAACATTTTCTCAGGTTAAAAAAAAAGTATATGCATAAAGCCAAAAGGTAGAAATGTAAAAATTAAGGCCTAAATATAGTCATAGAAAAATAAGTATATTAAAATAAAAACATATAACACAATTTGTTATCCCTCTACATAAGAACAGCTCTGAGACTAACTGAGACATGAAAATGTCTCCAGCCAGGACTTAAGCTATGCATGACCAATAAATTTTTGGCTACAAAATCCTCAGGACTTACCATGCCATTCTTTTAAATGGTATAGATAAAATTTGTTTTTTAAGTTTGGTTATTCAGTCCAAACTAATTAATACAGAAGAACAAATACCTTACCTGTTCAAACAGAGAGCAGAGAATCATCTTTAACTGAACTATGCTCAGTGCACAGCCCATACATATATTCATAAAAATATATAATTTGAAAGTTTAATATTTTGCAGAACAAGAGGACCAGACACACACAAAAAAGATAAGACAAGTAGCCCACTTGATCCAACCTCACAGACGACCTTAGTAACTATTTCCTCAAAATTCTGCATCCAAGACAATTTTACAACTACTAAGCTAGATCATCCAGTATCACATACTGTTCCAGTCAGGACTTCAGTTAAGCTCTGAACTTCCTTAGAATTCAGAGATTTGAAAGCAAAAGTTACAAATAGCTTTCTTAAAACTGGACAATATCCTAATTTTCTTGGATCCCTGAAAGAAAAACTGCATCCGAAATCAACAGGAAACAATTTGAAGAGAACTAAGCTTCATCTCCAAGAGTGGTTGGGTGGTTTGGGGTCATTGTATGAATGATGGATGTTTGTTATTATTTTAAAGAGGTTGGTTATAAGAATGATAAATAAATATTGAATATTGAATATACTTTTAGTCCAAAGACCATTAATGAACCAAAAATATTACATTGGTATAGATCTTTGTATATTAATACAGATTTAAGCTTATATTTGGTTACAACATGCTAAGGTATTATACCTGGATAATTCTTAAAACTGTAATTGTAATGTCTAGTCCTTTTGAAAACTGCTGTTACCAACTGTTTAAGATAACTAAGAAATGCATATTAGCAGTCAGATAATCAAACTCATGGTCATATTAGATACTAGTTTATTTAATTACAAAAATATGTTTCCTAGATTGGTAGGTAAAAAATAGCTACAAACAATTCAAATAAACTAGATGGACAGATGAAATTTAAAAAAATATCAGAGATCTCCAAAGTATGGCACATATGCACTTAAAGATTTTATTAGCTTAAGCACTTTTTTTGAAGATGAGACTGATATGCTCCTGGCAGCCTCCCCATTCTATTTCAGAGAGCATCAAAGGCATCATATGTGGTAAGCTGGTTGTTGGATGAGAAAATGTTCTTGCATCAATTACAGTCAGAATACTATCCAAAACAGGATAAACTGGATGTAAGAAAGTCAAATGTCAAGCTTTGCAAGGGCAGGGTAGGAAAGTTCTTTTTTTGGGGGGGGGTTATTTTATTTTTTATTAATTTATTCATATTACATCTCGATTGTTAGCCCTTCCCCTGTTTCCTCCCATTCCTCCCTCCCTCCCACTTCCCTCCTTCTCCCCCTCCCCTATATCTGTGATTGAGGGAGACATCCTCCCCCTATATATGCTCTTAGAATATTGAGTCTCTTTTTGGTAACTTGCTATCCTTCCTCTGAGTGCCACCAGGCCTCCCCATCCAGGGGCCATGGTCAAATATGGAGCGCCAGAGTTCATGTGAAAGTCAGACCCCACTCTCCACTCAACAGTGGAGAATATCATATATGTGGGCTAGGTCTTGGTAGTGTTTTGAAGTTTACTGTCTATATTCTCCTTGGCTGGTGCCTTAGTTTGAGGAGGACCCCAGGACCCAGATCTGCCTGTCATAAAGTTCTTATTTGTCACCATGCACAATACTCAAGTCCAAGTGGATTAAAGACCTCAACCTAAAACAAGAGACATTAATTCAGTTAGAGGGAAAAGTGGGGAAGAGCCTGGGACACATAAGCACAGGAAACAACTTCTTGAACAGTACACCAACAGCCCAGACCTTAATGTCAACAATTAATAAATGGGACCTCATGAGGTTGAGAAGCTTCTGTAAAGCAAGAGACACTGTCAATAGAACAAAGCGACAGCCTACGGACTGGGAAAAGATCTTCACCAACCCTTCATCAGACAAAGGTTTAATATCCAAAATATATAAAGAACTCAAGAAATTAAACACCACAAAACTAAACAACCCAATTGCAAAATGGGGCTTGGAACTTAACAGAGAATTCTCAACAGAGGAATATTAAATGGCCGAGAGACACTTAAAGAAATGCTTGTCCTCATTAGTCATCAGAGAAATGCAAATCAAAACGACACTGAGATTCCATCTTACACCCATTGGAATGGCTAAAATCAAAAACTCAGATGACACCACATGTTGGCGAGGATGTGGAGAGAGAGAGGAACACTCCTTCATTGCTGGTGGGAGTGCAAACTAGTACAACCACTTTGGAAAGCTATCTGGCGCTTTCTCAGAAAAATGGGAATAGGGCTTCCTCAAGACTCAGCTATCCCACTCCTTGGAATATACCCAGAAAATGCCCTACCACACAACAGGGACATATGCTCAACCATGTTCATAGCTGCTTTACACATAATAGCCAGAACATGGAAACAGCCTAAGTGTCCCTCAGTAGAAGAATGGACTAGGAAACTGTGGTACATTTATACTATGGAATACTATTCAGCTATTAAAATCAAGGAATTCCCAAAATTTGTGGACAAATAGATTGATCTAGAAATTATCATGAGTGAGTTCACCCAGAAGCAAAAAGAGACAAACGGTATATACTCACTTATATCAAAACACTAGTCCAAGGGATACATACCATGAAAAACTTTACTTACCAAGAAAGTGGGTCAGAGGAGAGGACATCCTATTGAGACTTTAGGCGAGAGTAGCATGGAAGAATGGGGAAATAGTAGGACCCACAGGGTCCTGGAAACCTACAAGAAGAACTTTATGACAGGAAAGTTCTTTATAATTCCTGCTTTGCTTCACAGAAAAGTCTGTCAAATATTCTGAGCAAGAAGGCTGAAGATGATGCTCCAATGTTATGGAGAAAACTGGGGAGACTATCTAGGCAGGAAAATAAGTCTGTTACTTATATACTTTTGGAAGGTGCTTACCCTTCCTACATATTTAGGTAATATTCCTTCTTAAGTCTTTGATGAGGTTGAAGACTAGTTATAGTATCACAGTTAAATTGTTTAGGATTACCGAAATTGATAGATGGCAGAATACTTTATCTAAAGGTGCAAAATATGCAAATATAAATCTTACCTAATAATTTTCATAATTATTATTATTACATACAGTTTATTATTGTAAGAAAAAAGCCTTTTATTTGACTAAAAGAGAGAGATGTTGACATAAGGTTTACACGTAATTCAAATGCTGATTTCTGTACCTCTTATTTGGTTGTTGTCCTTGTTCTGAGACTGCTCCCTAGTTGTCCCCTGATATTCCAATAAAGCAGCTTCCAGCCAATCACTGAGCAGGGAAGAGAATATGGTTGAAATTGTTGCTAGCCATGGGATGAAGAGTTAGAAGAGGAAGTAGGGGACTCAGCCAGGAGCAGATATCCAGGAGACATCAGGAGAGAGGAGCTGGAACAGAAGAGCCACAAAGTGCAAATGTCTCAGGGATTTGCATTGAGAGGAAGTCTTATTAGCTTAGAGGATTAAGTATTGGGTAATAATTGCTCAATATTTTGTTGTGAAGCTGTTCAAATAACATAATAGTGTATCAATAATTTGTTGATAGCTGGGCTGAGAGAGAAACTGAGAAAAACACATTTTATAAAAATAACTTGAACAGAAAGGATGCATTTGGGATATAGGCAGAACAAAAAAAGACACAAGAAAATTAAAATAAGATAATAGAGAAACAGAGTATCAAAATGACCACTATGGATTTTTTTCTTTTTTGCCTAAGTTTTCCCAAATTTTAGCAAAGAATGTGTCATGCTCCAAGCCATCTGTTAGGACTGTACAAAGTAAGGTAGATTCTAGAATTGTCTTAGGGCTTCTATTGTGATGAAACAGCATGCCCAAAAGCAAAATGAGGAGAAAAATTTATTACAGCTTAAAACTTATAGTCCTTCATGGAGAGAAGTCAGGCAGGAACTCATATCATGAATCTAGGAATTGATTCAGAGATCATAGAGTACTGCTGCTTACTGAGATGATCCTCATGGCTTGCTCAGTCTGCCTTCTTCTGATACACCAACCCAGGAGTGGAACTTACCACAGTGAACTGAGCCCTACATGAATCATCAATCAAGGAAATGCCCCACAGGATTGCATGCAGGACAATTTGGTGGGAAAAATTTCCCAAATGATGTTCTCTCTTCCATAACGACACTCGTTTATGTCAAGTTAACATACAGCTAGCCAACACAAGACTCTGAATTTCTATTTATTTATTTATTGGTTTATTCTTTATTTAAGTAATTTATTCAGGTTACATTTCAATTGTTATCCCCTCACTTGTATCTTCCCGCTCCCCCTCCCTCCCTCTTTCATCCTATTTATTCCCCTCCCCTAGGTCTGTGACAGAAGGGGCCCTCGTCCATCACCATATGATCACAGCTTATTAGGTCTCATCCTGGTAGCCTGCTAACTCTTCCTCTGAGTGCCACCAGGCCTCCCCACCAAGGGGAAGTGGTCAAATAGGAGGCACCAGAGTTCACATCAGAGTCAGTCCCTCTCTCCATACAACTGTGAAGAATGCGCTGTCCATTGGCTAGGTCTGGATAGGGGGTCTAGGTTTACTGCATGAATTATCCTAGGTTGATACAGTAGTTTGAGCACACCCCCTGGGTCCAGAACCTCCAGCAATAATGGTCTTCTTGTAGGTTTCTAAGACCCTCTGGATCCTTCTATTTCCCCATTCTTCCTTATGTCTCTCACCTAGAGTCCCAATAAGAAGTCCCAGTATCTATTCCTATTTCCTGCTAAGTGTAGACTTTCAGAGGATATCCCTGTTGGGCTAGTGCCCTACTGTAAATGAGTATATACCATGTGCGTCTTTCTGCTTCTGGGTTAACTCACTCATTATGATCATTTCTAGTTCCATCCATTTGTCCACAAATTTCGAGATTTCTTTGTTTTTGATAGCTGAATAGTATCCCATAGTGTAAATGTACCACAGTTTCTTTATCCATTCTTCAACTGAGGGACATCTAGGTTATTTCTAGATTCTAGCTATTATGAATAAGACTGCTAGGAACATAGTTGAGCATATGTCCTTGTTGTGTTGTGGAACATCTTTTGGGTATATTCCAAGGAATGGAATAGCTGGGTCTTGAGGAAGGCCTATTCCCAGTTTTCTGAGAAAGTGCAAGATTCATTTCCAAAGTGGTTGTACAAGTTTGCACTCCCACCAGCAAGGAAGAAGTGTTCCCCTTTCTCCACATCCTTGCCAGCATATGCTGTCACTTGAGTCCTGGATTTCTATAGAGGCTAGTCGTAACAGCAAGAAAAATAGGACTGCCTGATTATCCATTCTTCAGTTGCTGGATATCTAGGTTATTTCGATATTCTGGCTATTATGAATAAGTTTCTAGGTCTGGTCTTAGATCACCCACGTAATCCATCTTGAAAATTCCCTAATCCCTGCAGGTGAGGGATCATCCCGAAGCCACTCACCTCTGCGCTGGTCTCAATGGCCAATGAAAGACACCATAAACTACCACCCAATGCCAGAGAAAAACAGATGGCTAAAGGCCAGCATTAAAACATAAACATGTCTCTGAATTTATAGACATAAGTTAATCTTCTATTTTGCTAATTCCTTTTAATATGACCATCTGCAAATATGCTCAATGTTTCTCTTTCACTACAAACCAAATGAATACTCTTTTGCCATTTCTATGCTTTTGTTCAGTCAGCATTATACTAATATATATACATAATATATACTAATATATATATATATATATATATATATATATATATATATATATACACATATATGCCTGGTTATATTTAACTCAGCAACTATTGTGAGGTAATTTTATGCAAAAGTTTCTCTGTTAGACACTGGTGTAAAGTAGCTGTGTTTTATTTTTTTAAAATTACTTTATAAATTTTATGCCCAAAATTAAGTTTCATAGAAGCATGAAATAAACTTTATGCAGTGCCCTTCATTTCCATTGCACAAGGGACTAACGACTTGACTTTACCTCTGTAATCTTGGAATAATCCTATAAAGTGTTAAGTGGATACAGACAGCCAAGTGGTGTTTAAGTTCATATTCCAAAATCAATCAAGTCTTAATCATTCTAACATATGGAAATATCTATAGCTCTTGGAATCACTGGAACTTTCTATCTTTATTCCAAGTTTGTAGTCATGAACATAGTTTCAGAAGCTTGTACTCTATATTTTGAAAAATCACATAAGGCCTTCACTATTTTCACCCATTCACATATCAGTTACAGCTGGAAGTTAAATTCTTATCATTTGCCCTGTAGAAAATGGCAGCAGTTTCCTTCTTTATTAGCATCCTTGTCCTTCGTTATCATTCTTGAAAACCCCATCCTTCATCTTGCCATCATACACCTTATCTTTCTCAACAAATTATCCCTTTTTTATATTAAAATATGTTATAATACTGCATGTCTACAGAATTAAAATCCAAAGCATGGTTTTTGGAGCCTTTTGTAATTTGTCATAGTTCTCTTTGTCTAGTCTTCCAAATTCAGATCCTAAAAGCATATATTTTGCTGTAACATGTTTGTGATTTGGATGTTTTGGCATTGCTTATAATGTTCCCTTTACTGTCGCCACCAATTAGAGCCTGTTGCATTAATGAAGGTATAAATTAAATACCGCTTTCTAGAATCAGAGACTAATAGATAGTACAGATACTCCAACTCTCCATGCAAGGGACAGGGGGAGGAAAAATGCTAGCCATTTTAGAGAGCATTTTCTTTATGCTTCTCTATGTAATTGACCATGCTTTGTCTTGTTTTAAGTCATGTCCATATTTCTCTCTTTTTGTAACATAGAGTAGAGACAGTAATTAAGAATTACATCTTCCTACTTACTTTCATTCCTAAACACAGCAGAGTAGGCAATAAGTAAAGCAGTGATAACATTAAAATGATTTATGAAAAAACAGTGGACGAGTGTCTAGTTTACTTAATGAAGAACAAAAACTGATAGAAAGAGCTATCATAAAGTTCATATATATGCACAAATATTCACTTATTACATTCATTTGTACATTGGTTTAAGATGTCAAGAAAGAAGGAACATTATCTGGAGTGGTGATGTGTGGAGGTCGCTGTATGTTTATTGTGATGTTTTGTATTGATTGTTAGTTGATTGTGTTGATAAGCACCAGGAAGATTAATAAAGAGTACCTCTAGCATAGAGCATTTCCAGAGCACATTAACTAAAGAGGAACACTCACCCTGAGTGTGGGTGGTTCTATCCACTAGGCAATGAATTGTGACAGAGTAAAAGAGGGAAAATCAGAAGCATCTTCTCTCTGCTTCCAGTCTACTGTGAGATAAGCTAATTAATCCCTCCACATCTTTTCTCCACAGTTCTCCTTCTGGCCACAGCCCAGAAACACTCAACCTAGTCAACTATTAACTGAAACACATATAACTATAAGCCAAAATTAAAATTTCATCCTTTAAGTTGTTTATAAAAGATATTTTTTCATACTGACAAAAATCCTAACTATTTTTTCTAGCTAAATGACTACACTAGTAAAAGTTAGAAACAAACAGCCTATTAATGTTCCTACAATTTTATGAGACTTTCATTCAAGAAAATTAATTAATTCTTGGTTACAATGAAAAATGTCAGATTTGAACTATGACTTATTCCTTTTTCCTGTCCCCAGCTTTGTATGATCAAAGTTCTATACTGGACAGTAGCTGCCAAAATACAAGTCTTTTTTTCTCGCAAACCCCCAATATATGAGCATAACATCTTCCAAGATGAAGTAACAATGCAGTATTTTTTCCTCATATAACATGTGTGTTTCAGAAAATCTAATATCAATAAGAGTTGTGAGATTTAGAACCTCTCAAACCTGCACAAATAGTAGAAAATATAACTCAGTCAAGGGCAAGGCATAAACACTAAGTCCTGATCTTCATTACAAGGGAGTTTGTGAGGAAGAGCTTCCAAGGCAGGAAAGGTAGGAGTGCATGATTAATGGTTGTTGCCCTGCTTAGCATTCTGCTTGTAAAACCAGTGTCTCTCCAGGATAAAGACACTTCCTCCCTTTTGATCTGGATACAGTGATACAGAGCTTTCATACAGACAGAAAGGTAGTATACAAGAATAGTAGTAATAAAGAGCCTTCTCAAATATACCTTTCTTTGAAAATAAGGATATTTAATCATTAGATTGTTACCGAATTCTAGAGAGTTAAATAATAAAGAATGGAAATAAATCAGGTAGCCCAATAAGAAATATAACCTAAGCCTTAGATTAACTAGATTAACAGCAAAAGCCAGGAAATTAGATGGCTAAAGACAATCTTCAACCTGGGTTTTCGAGAGGGTCTTAGAGTCTGGCCTAAAACACTAACCCTGCAAAGGGGTCCACATTTTGTTGCATCATGGTAGACCAATTTATTTTTTAGATCATTGTTGAAAACAATATTGCAATAATTTGGGAATCACTGAAAGTTAATACCTTGGTATGATACCATCAGAGCAGACAGATGAAAGAAAGAGATCAGGAAAAGAGACAGAACTATTCTTCTTAAAACTACTGTCATCCCTGAATGACTATGCAGTATCTAAGCCTGAACTCACTGAACAGCAACATAAGGGGCTGCTTATTGCAGTGAAAGTTTACTTAATTGAAATTATATAGTCCATTCAACAAAAACCAAATAAATAAACAAATGACAGTTTTTTGTTTTAGTTACAGACTTTACACAATAGATTATCTAAAGCATTCAATTAAAAAAAGGTCAATTACATGTGAGATGTACAAACATCCACAGTGGAAAATGTAGGGAACTGAAACTTCTTTGAAAAGCAGTGTATTTGAATTAGAATTGCAGAAGTAGCAATCAGTTAAATCAGTTATTTTAAACACATCAAAATAACTAAAGAAAACATGCTTAATCAGGTAAAAGAAGTTTTCATTACAGTATTTCAAAGTGCAGTGTATCAATGAAGTAGAAATAACAAAATATAAATTCTAGAACAAAAATACAATGAGCCATGAAAAGTCACTAGAGAAGCTCAACCAATTTGCATTGCAGAACTAACAAATTCAAGGTAAATTAATAGAGGTTATATAATTTCTATCAGAAAAAAATGACGTTAAATTAACAACCTTAGTTAAGTCCCAAACACCAACAATGAATTCTAAGTAACCTTAGATATTCATAACTAAATGTATCATAGCCTAACTGTTGAACGAAAAGTGAGAGTATGTGTGTTTGCATATTCAAAACTACACAACACAGCTACCTCCCAATCACAAAGGAACCTGCTGTAAGATATCTAAATCAAAAATGAAGTCCAGAATGTAGATGAACAGTATATTTAAAGTGCTATAACGTACTAGAAATCTTATGTAGTTCTGAACAGTATTTTTAAATGAACGTGGATAAAATATAAAATGCATCCATAATGTCTATAAAGGTATGCTGTAACAATTGATTTTTAGCAGAATTTTAGTACTTTTAGTAATAAAGAAATAATAAAGAAATAAATTTAACAGAACAGGACCAATACAAAAGTTTTACGTTGAAGACTACAAATCATTGTTGAAAAGTTAAACAACATTTAAAAAAAAACCAAGATGTCCTGTGTATATAACATTCATAGATTAGAAGGTAAAATATTAAGATAATAATATCCTCACAACACTGACATATTTGTTAGACAAGTTTATCTCAGATTTTGCCTGAAAAATTGAGAATTCCATAAGATCAAAATCATTATTCAATTTTCTTTTGGTTTTTGAGACAAGGTTTCTCTATGTAGCCTTGGCTGTCCTGAACTCACTTTGTAGACCAGGCCGGCCTTGAACTCACAGAGATCTGCCTGCCTTTGCCTCCCTAGGGTTGTGAATAAAGGTGTGCACCACTTTTGTCCAGGTCAAAATTTGTATTGTACAAGGAAAAGATCTATTCCACAAATGTCTATTTCAGTTCACTACAAAACTACAACAATCAAGATGTTGAGATAACGGTATACAGATAATACAGATATTAGTAGAACAAAACTTAGCATTCAGAAACTGCTTTTTATGTTAATAACAAACTGATTTTCAAAAAGGATTCCAAGAGCATGCAATGGAGGAAAAAAATATTTTCAACAAATGGTGTTGGACCTACTGGGTAATGAAAAAAACAGGAAGTAGGGCCCATATTTCATTATGGATTCAACCATTCACTTCTAAAGTAACAAAATCTCAAATATCTAAATCTGAAATTTTATTTAAAAAATAGGAATACATCTTTCTTCATGGCTTTGTATTAAACAATACTGTTAGATGTAGCACCAAAATCCTTAGTAGAAAAAAGGAAATAAATACATTGAATATGATCAGATGCACAGTATCAAACTATCAGAAGTAAAGCGTTTCAAATTACCAAGATAATAGAAAACTCAGAAGAGAAACTTCATAAATCATATGCACATGAAATGACTCAGACTCTACACAAACAAGACATAAAATTCAATAACTTAAAATTCAGAAATATTTTCTGTAATCCCAGCAATCAGGGAGGCAGAGGCAGGCAGATCTCTGTGAGTTTGAGGCCAGCCTGGTCTACAAAATGAGTCCAGGACAGCCAAGGCTACACAGAGAAACCCTGTCTCCAAAAACAAAAGAACAACAACAACAAAAAAATCAGAAAGTTACAGTGAACAAAATATTTGAATAGAAACTTTTGCAAGAAGCATATGCAAACTGTTACTTGTTACATGAAGAGATAGTGAGTAGTACATGTAGTGGTAGAACTGCACATCAATGAGATCTATATTTATACCCACTATGATAACTGTAAGGGAGATAATATGTATTTATAGGAAGAAATGCAAATATAGGGAAAAAGAACTCACTGCAAAAGAAATAAGAAAGAATACTATTCTCAGCACCTCAAGAAGAAAATTAAATACCTAGGATTGAGAGAAGATTTAATATCCAGAACATAAGAAAAGAATTGAAAAAGTGAACAAACACCAAAGAACAAATATATTCATTAGTCAATGAGCAAATGAACTGAACATCCGTTTTCAAACAAGGAAGAACAAATGGTCAAAATCTAAATGAAAAATGTTCAAGTCCTTTAATTAGCAGACACAGATAAACCAAAACTACATTGAAAATGATATAGGGTATTACTCGCCTGAAATCCTAGTAGAGGCTGAGTGGGAAAAGAGAATCATGAGTTGAAGGACAGTTTGCACAATATAAGACTCTACCTTAAAACAAACAAAAAAGCATACGACATTTATATTCCATTCCATCTCAGTCAGAATGATTATATTTAAGACTACATCACTTTTTACAATATCTAAGCTATGGGATTAACTTTGGGGTCCATCAACAGCTGAATTGATAAGTAAAAACTGGCAAGGTCTGGAGCGATGGCTCTGCCATTAAGCGCACTTTCTTTTCTTTTAGAGGGCTGGAGTTCTGTTCTTAGCACCCTGCTTAGCCAGCTGTCACTCCATCTCTAGGAAATCTGATTTCCTTTTCTGGTTTCTGGAGGAACCTGCATTCATGTACGTACACACACTCATATGAGTCATCACATCTCAATCATCACAATATAAATAATCGCTTGTAGTCATATGCAGAGATCTGTGTCCCTGGTGGTTCTGGATCCTATCACACTGAAAATTCATATTAACCATCACAGCAAGTGCTGTATATTTTCTCTCTTGTGGAATTTAGAGGAATAAAAAAATGATAGTAAAGTCGTGGGATAAGAAATATTAGGGGTGTAGAAATAAATAAACAGGAGGGAGAGGAAAGATAATGGTAGGTATAAATAATATACATTACATACATATATAAAATATCACAATGAAACCCATTCACTTGTTTAATTAACATATTCTAATTAAAAAGGAAAACCTTAAGTGGCTAAAGAGATGGTCAAATGACTAAGAGGCCTTACTGCTTTTCCAGAAGACCTCGGTTTGGTTCCCAGGCCCCACATGGTGGCTTACAATCTGTAACTGCAGTTCCATGGAATCCAACATTGTCTTTGGTCCTCTAAGGGCATCACGTGTGCATAGGGTACACATGTAGACACAACATGGATACATATACAATAGTAATCTTTTTACAAAGGAAACCACTATACTATATAAAAAAGCCAGATCATAAAAATCATCTGCAATTGTATTTATATGTAATAACTAGTATATATGCAGTAAGTACATTAATTTTTTTCAAAGTTGAGGAAGAATCCTTAGGTACAATAGGAAGAAATGGGAACTACATCTCTTTTTGTGGTCATGAGACAGTTCTAGAACATATTGCAGTGATGGTTGTGCAATTCTGTGAATATTACACTATCATTTGATTGTGAAATTTATGTAAGTGAATTGTGTATTATGTGAACTATATTTTAAGAAATATTAGAAAAAAGCCAAGGGAGTGGGGAGTGGTGGTGCACACCTGAAATCCTAGCACTCGGGAGGCAGAGGCAGGCAGATCTCTGTGAGTTCGAGGCCAGCCTGGTCTACAAAGTGAATCCATGACAGCTAGGGAAACCCTGTCTGGAAAAACAAAACAAAACAAAACAAAACAAAACAAAGGAAGGAAGGAAAGAAAAAAGAAGAAAACAAAGGGAAGCTTTACTGACAACTAGAATGGAAGGAGAAAACTGAAAAACTAGATATGTCATGGACAGGGCGTGAGGAACAGGTTTGGGTGGCATAAAGGCAGATTTTGGAACAGCCTCTATCAAGACAGAACTTGAGGAACAAGACAGCCATTTAGGCTTCATATGCAGTGAGCATGACATAATAAAAGTGGCTTTTAGATTAATATGACAAGGTTGAAGCAGAACTATTGCTCTCCGGTGAAGCAGAGAGGAGGGAAGTCAGAAGAACGCATTAGTAGGCTCTTGAAAATAGTCTGAAGAGTCTGGTAAGGCGTTGGGCTACACATAGAGAAAGACAGTTAGGTTATTTAATGGGGTCCAAACATTCCCAACCCAATGAGCAACTAAAAGAAATGGAAGGTGTTGCCTTTTATCTCTGCAGCAAGCTATATTCACTTACTGACAAACACACACACACACACACACACACACACACACACACACACACACACACACCACAAAACTGTTTCTGATAAACTCATATACCACAACTCCTAAATGCACAATGTGGGAGTAAAACAGCTCTAGAAAAGAGAAACAGACACAATGTTATGTTCTCACTTCAGAGAATTTATCTTGAGGCACCATGGAAAGGTCAGTAATCATATGGTGTAGGGGTCGCTTGGCTTTCCCACTGAAACACATTATTTGCTCCTTCGTGTGTTTGTCTTCTAAAAAAGAAAAATATTTGCTCATATAAAAACAAAAATCCAAGCTAGTTTTTATTTAAAGCTTTCAAAATCCAGACCAATTTATAAGATTAGGTACCACTTGTGCTTCTGTGTGTGCAAAAAAACAAACAAAAAAACAAAAATCAAAACAAAGCAAAAACCCTTTACCTCTCTCTTTGTTGAGCCAGGTTGTGGTGGAGTGGAAGATAAACACAGAAATTTTGCCTGTATTTGAACCTGAATTCTGGGAAAGAGTGGCTTGGAAAACTGCACTCCATGTTAGAGCATTCGAAACTGACACTCTGGGCAGCAAAAGAAGCCACAGAGTCCTCAGCCTCTCTCCCCTGCCCCCTACGCGCCTCTTCTCTCAACCAATAGTCTGGAGCGCCGCCCACTGCGTCCGTCCCTGAGAAATCCTATAAATCTGTAACCAGGAGGGCTTTGATCTGTGGGAAGAGCTTGCCAGCTCCGGAGCTGGGGCTCTCTTGCCTCAGCCCTTGATTGGCTGTCTTGTGCTAACTCTCCGTGAAGCTCACGTGCAGTCGCTGCATTTCTTAGATGGAAGATTTCGGAAGAATACCAAGAAGTGCAGAAAACCCAGCTTTAGAAGCGATCTGAAGATCCAACTTAAATACTGGACCCTTAATGGGAGGGACACCTGTGTCTTCACTGAACCAAAGCCTGGCAGGGTAACGAAGAAGATTTCTGCAAAGTTGATGATGGTGTTGCATATACTTAAGGAGAAGAACAGCTTACAGGAAAGGAAGAGGCAGCTATATGGAGTTGTGTGGTCTGCAGGCAGCAGGGAAAAGAGTGAGAGTAAGTACTTCAAGGTCTTCTTAGGGAGAAAGGAAGTTAGATTTTTTTTATCAAAATGGCTGTCTTCTAGATCTGGAATTCATTGTTTGCCTTCAGACACTCCTAAACAGTCATAATTTTAGTTGCACTCTTTAACAGATATCACATTGTTGGTCCAGGGGCTTTTGGAGTCTGAAAGCATTGTGGACCTGTAGGGTCTGTGGCTGCCAGAGGTAGATGTGATATTGAAATTTAGCAAAATGGAAGAAGAGTTGGTGGTGTTTCTAGAGTATGTAGCCCTTCTTCCAGTGTAAAACAGATTGTATAGGTCCCTTTAAAGAAGAAATGCTGAATTGGTCAAATATGCTGTCTGATTTATGGTTAAGGGAACTTTAGTAAAGGTGTGGGAAGATAAAAGATCCTTTCAATATTGTCTGGGAGTAAATTTTAGCTGTAGGTGAGATGCAAGAAGATTCTCTTTGGCTACTTAGATAAAGTTAGTGTCCAGGAAAAACAGAATGTCCCCTGCCCCTGTATGCAGTGAACTGAACCTGTATAAAAGACAGCATCATGCAGTTGGGCTGATCACAAAAGGAATTTCTGTGTGCTGTAAAGATGAGCTTGCTTCTACCCTGTCTGGGGCAAATACAAAATTTCTGTAAATATTCGTATCAATTGAGATGTTTTTATCTATCCTGATAAAAGTTAGGGTGGGGGAAAAGTATGAGGTGTTCCCATTCTGAAAAATTTTCATTTTATTAAAGGCCAGCAGTCTATCACACAAACTCATAGAAAGATGAGGAGTAGGGTTCTCCTGCAGTCTCTAAAGGAAATCCAGGTTATGAGGGAAATATTTAAGAAAATATTTATCTTTCCTGGGGGAGATACTTAGTGATTTTGACAGATGCAGTTACTTCTCAACTTTTTGGTGAGAAATATATTGTAAAAGAAAAACAAAATGGGAATTTTGCACTACCTGAAAGAAGGACTGAGCTTAACAGAAATCTGGAGAGTTTGCGTATTATTGAGTGAAAATCAGAAGTGAAAAGAGTAAGGGCGCCTCTGTTCTACCCAGCGAGACTTTAGTGAGTCATTGCACATAAGAGCTCTCTGATTGTTTACATATTCCTTCAAGAAAATTCGGAAGAGAGATCATGGAGGGAATGAGGAATCCAGTCTGGGAATTAAAGTACAGTCTAAGGCATTTTCTCTAGCTGGACATACACAAAAACTGCCAAAATGAAGGCAGAAAAGAATTTTCTATAAATAAAATAGCCGAACCTCAAGTGATTTGAATAAATTTTTTAAGTGACTCTGGTAATTTTAAGCCAGGAACCTCCTGTTTCTGTCTTATGGTCTTCCTTATATTTTCTCCTCTGTTTTTCTTTTCCTAAGGGAAAAATGGAACTGTGGATAATAGTCACCACCCTGGATTTGCAAAATCACACGCATAGTTCTTACATACGTTGTTTGGCACCACTGCTAATACACTCAAAGGCAGCATTCTAAAGACGTCCTTTCCCTAACTAATTTCCCATTCACCTGCCACCACCTTCAGTCTCCAAATTACAATCTTCTGTGGTTCTGAAGGCTCCATAGTGTTTTCTTGGTTATGCCTCCACGAATGTTTAAAAAAAATCCGGAGACCAGGTTACCTTGGGGAGGTGGGAGGCAGGCGATTAGGTATGAAAAAAACTTGAACAGAGAGGTATCTGTTAATTACATTCAGGTTGATGAACTGAAATGGGTGTATTTAGATGAGTGAGGTTAAAAAAAAAAAAGAGGAGTTTACTCCAGTGGCGACAACCGCCCCCCAAATTCAGATGCACCATCTGGTCTAGCCCCCAAAGTGCTTGTGTCTTGATAGGGAAGAATAGAGTCTCTGTTACACAGTGGGAGAGTGGAAAAATAACTAGCTCTGAATTTAGCTGCGGAGGCCACCTGTGCCCCCCCCACCAGTCCCCCTCCCTGTGTGTTGCGGACCAAGACAGCATCTCGTGGTACAGGCAAAGTCTCGCGCAGAGCTCTGCCAGCCCTCGCGGGGCCCCGCCCCCTATTGATGAGGGTCACTACCCAGTCCCACTGACGCGGGGGAGTGCGCACGACTCCTTCCTTGCCTGCGGCAGAAGGCTGTGGTGAGCAGAGCCAGAGACACCTCTGGCTCTGAAGTGAGCTGGGACCTGGACGGACCTGCGGCTAGTCCTCTAGTCCGCTAGTCCGTCCTCCTCTCCCCTCTGCCTGGCCAGCACACTGAGGCTGGTAGGCTCCAAGCTTTCCAGTCTGTCTCCGGATAGAGCATTCTAAGGTAAGTCTCAACATTCATGGGAAAGGCTGGCGATATCTAGGGGGGGGGGGGGGTTAGCTGCTGTTGCTGCGACTGACAACAGGTAAACAGGGAAATAAACAGATCAAGTCAGACTGCACATGTAATAGGTGGGTTTGGGGACATAGCAGCCCCAAGTCCACCAGACGCCAGCACCCCGGAGTCCTCACCCTGTTTTTTTTCTTCAGAATGCATTTCTTCCACAGGTTACCTGCAAGCGCAAAATACAGAATTCTTAAGAGCACTGGATGAGTCCCTAGAAATTCCCTCCTGTTTTTGTTTCTTCCTATCAGCAGGGATCCTGGCACTCCTGAAAAGTGAGGATATCTGCTCCAAAACTGGTTCGAAAGCCCTCCTTGCTGTTCACTACATCCTGTCATTCCTGTGTGTTTTTAGCCCCCAGACTGTCATGCTTCCACAATGAGAAAACGCTGTTGTTGTTGTTGTTGTTGTTGTTGTTGTTGTTGTTGTTGTGCTGGTGGTGGTGGTGGTGGTTTCTTGCGCATCAAAGTACATGCAAACTGCAAGCTTGACCTTAAGACTTGGAAAGCCAGCTGCTAGTTTCAGAGATACAGGGTCCCCATTCCTTTCCCAGACCCCCCACTCTCCTCCCAACCTAGCTCTCCAGTGAGAAGGTGGGCTGGAAAGGACTGGCATCAGGGCTAAGTCTGTTCCCACAGGAACCCTTCCCTGCTGGAATAATTTGCTTCATAACTGAGGAGGGGGCCCCAGCCTGGGGAGTCAGTGCGCCATCCTTTGTACCCACAAGACAGTAAAGAACAAATCGCTCTAATTAGAACTCTAGCATCTCAGTCTCTAGGGTGTTGCTGGAGGTTGAGGGGTGGTCACCAATAGCAACCACCCTGCAAGGCTGAGGTCTCCTGATGACGCAGTTCCTTAAAGCCCTGCCCTCCTGAAATTTGGGGAAGGGGTTAGGAATGGAATTTTATATTCTTCTCCACTGGCCTTTGTGACTATTTGATTAAGGAGAAGTATTGCTGGAGAGTAGTTCTTCACAAAATATATAATCTAAAGTTTGTTAATTCCCTCCCCACTTGATGGCCTAGAAAATTCCAGAAACTGCTTGTAGCTCCCCCCTCCTCCCTCTTATTCACCTGCAACAAAGGGAGGGGCAGAGGCTCAAACCTTATGGCTCAAAACCTGGATCCTTTAGGTA
Source organism: Acomys minous (assembly GCF_964271855.1). NCBI lineage: Eukaryota > Metazoa > Chordata > Mammalia > Rodentia > Muridae > Acomys > Acomys minous. The sequence continues at coordinate 78,582,003 of NC_140488.1, read as the reverse complement.
GCCCCCTTCTCAGAGGAGCCACTCACCATTGCCTGACTGCCCCTAGAAGGAGGAGAAATTTAGATAAAAAGGAATCCCAAAACTTAGCATAAGGATTCTCCTTGTTTGCCCCAGACCACAAAAAATTATAGACTGACTCCCAGTATGAATATCCACCTGGAACTGGTTATTATAGCTCAGGCTGTCCTCAAAACTGTGAATATTGTGCCTTGGCATCACTAGAACTGGGGGGCTTCTGTCAAATATTTATGATTTAATTGGGGAGTGTTGAGTATGGAACCTAGTTTTTCAGGCATGCCGTCACTCAGCTACGTCTGAAATTTTCCATTGTAGATTTTGTGGGGTAGGGAGGGAAGGAGAAAGAGGTGGAGAAAAGAGAAAAACAAGGAAAATCTGTGACTCCTCCCCAGTATAGCCAATATCACAAACAGCACTACATTATTTGTTCTACACAAACATATACCAGATGCACTGAACAAACCATACTGTACAAGTGCATGTAAAGCAGAGAAAAACATCACATAAACACACAGCATGCAAACATACTACACAAAACACAAACAAGTGTTGTTTAAAATATGCACACTATACAAATCTGCATCATGGAAAAATGATCATACTACCTATGAGTTCACACAAACAACAGAACACAACTTTCTAAATTATATCAATCACACAAAACACATATACACAAATGTCCATGCACAACCCCCATGGACATGAACTAATAACAAAACATAACACACACACACACACACACACACACACACACACACACACCACACACACACAGGAGAAATGCCATTTTCTCCTCTTTAACCAGAACTTATTTCCTTAAAAACACCAATGAAAAGTAGGTTTCCAATAGAAGGAAACCCAGAGAATTTTCCATCATGAAGTTGTTTTCTTTCATGTGTGCTAATTTAATCTTCTTCACCAGCTCGTGAAGTATATATCATCTCTGTTAGATATGGCAAAAAATGCTTTTAGGTATGTAGTTTTATTTTTGGTTGAAATAATGATTATGTATATTTGTGGGGTATATGATTACATTTTGACAAATGTACAAATGCAAAATTATTGGACTGTGGTAATTTGCATAAATTTCATTTCACAAATTTAACATGCTTATGTGTTGAAAATATTCAAGGGTCTTACTAAAATTTAGAAATATGCAACTAATTTTTGTCAATCATAATTATTTGCAGTCATGTTGCAGGGTAGTGACAGGAGTGGGTAGGTAGTATGGAAATGAAAACAAAAATCTGGCTTTTAAATTTACAGTCTCTGATATCCTACCCTTTTAAATGTATGCAAACAAATTCATTACTTTCCTCATCCTTTATTAAATAGGTATTTAGAGACTAGTGACCTATTTAGACAACTATTTCTTCTGGCTTGATCTTTTTATCTATGTAAAATTCTCATTACAAGTCAGAGTAGTCAAAGACCTTTGTTTTCACAAGACCAAGTAGAAAGGTCAGACTCCCATAATCCTACAACTCTGTGGCAACAATATAGAATTACCTATCCTGCTAGACCTCAGTTACCCAATTCTGATTAGGCATTAATTACTAAGCAATTAATTAATGGACTATGTATTAGAAATCAGTGATTATTTTAGACAAGTTTTATACAATTTCATGGTAAGAATACAGACTGGTTCATTATCATGCTATATGTGTGATCTAATTGGCTTCACAGGATTCCAACGTCTTAGCGAAAGTGGGCTTACTAGCAAGCCTGCTGAATGCCCTTCTATAAAAAAAGTGAAGACCTGACTCCTGGCTTCTTTGGACCCACTGTTTTATACAATGTTAAAATGTTTGATCCTTCCCATTTTAGGTGGAACCAGGAGTTTCTGTTTGCAAAGATTTTGAAGAGGACTTCAGCATCTATATCCTTTATGGTCCTTTTGGACCTGATTAATTCTTCTCCCCTAAAAATGAACACTTCCTTCAAGGGAGTATCTCCTTTCCTGTTAGATATGGAGACCACCATTGATTGGCTTGGAGAAAATGTCAGTTGGGTTCCATCAATCGAGGATCAAAGCTGCAACTACACAACTCTGAATGGAACCAACACCTCCAGTGCAGAATGGGGAGGGCCTACAGGATCAGTCAAGAAATGGTTAGGGGGCAATCCCCACATTGTGGCAAAGATTGTGCTGTCATTAGCATATGTTGTCATCACAATGATATCTCTCTTTGGCAACTCCCTGGTATGCCAAGTTTTTGTCAAGCACAAGGAAATCAAGAAATCAACAGGCCTTCTCATCTTCAATCTGGCAATATCTGACATTTTGATCATACTTTTAAACAGTCCATTTGCACTGGTGAGTGATTTATATAGAGTTGGTTTTAGCACATAAGAATGAAGCTGCACCATTTTAAGGGTGGGCGATGGCATTTAGAAAACAAAAGGGAATAAGCATGCCTGGGGCCTCCATTCTAGACTCTAGCTTCTCTGGAATGCTTAAGGGCAATATTTTAATGATTAACCTACCCCTTTTCTTGTTTTCCTACCCTAGGCCCGTTTCTTGAGTGGACAGTGGGTTTTTGGTAGGATCATGTGCCATGTCAGTCGTTTTGCTCAGTACTGCTCCCTCCACGTTTCGACTCTTACATTGATGGCAGTTGCCATGGACCGGCATCGGGTAAGACTACTTGAGGACACTTCTGAATAAAAGAGCTAGGAGTGAGAAATATCCAGGAAGATTAGACATCTTACAGGAATCTACAGTGTGGGGACATCTTTGAGAATAGAATATGTTTGTAGACAGGCTCAGACATTTCTTCCCACTGTCATAATATTCCTACAGCAGGATACTATTTAGAATTTCAGAGTTTCAGCACCTTATATGTGTGTTTTGTGCATTCTTTCCCTCTAAAATACCTTCCATCTATCTGTGTTCATATTGAAATAAGATAAATTAATAGTGCAAGTAAATTTTGTAATCCAAACCAGAAAGTCATCAACCTGCGTCTGATTATACAAACCACACCAACCTGGGCTGATTAAGGAAGGATGCTGCTTGTGTTTTGTAGGTAATCCTGCACCCAATGAAACCAAGACTGACACATTCCCAAAGCATACTGGTTGTAGCTGTGATCTGGAGTATTGCAGTGTTCCTTGCTCTGCCACATGCAATTTACCAAAATCTATTCACTCTCGTCAATGTGTAAGTCAAACATAATGGGTAATTTCACCTTTTTCTTTCTAGAGACTCTTAGGGAGTTGACATTGGTAACGTTCTGAACTTCATTTTCATCCCTTTCATATTTTTCTGAATAAAAGATACGGTGACATTTCCTAATTCTGTTAGTAGAACCAAGAGGATGAGCCACTAAGTTAAGATCACTGGCATTTTTTTGTCTTCAGTTTGATCTATACCTATACTAGGCTGTAAGAGATAACATTTTAGTCCACCCCCTTAATTTTAAAATTGAAGAAATTGCAACCAAAAATTTCCAGAGGATAGCATTTCATATGGAGAGCAAAGTAGCTACTAGATGCTTTCTGGGCTTCATTGATTCAGTCTTGTTATAGTCACTTCTATTTTGCTTTCTTCCAGGGATGGCGAAGCCAGGAGCTACTGCCTCCCTGCCTTTCCTGGGCCCAGCAAGCTCGTTGCGAAGTATGTGGACCTTGGGACATTTATCTTGTTGTACATCCTGCCACTTCTAGTGATTGTTGTAACCTATTCTCACTTAGGAAAGAGGTTGTGGATTCAAAATGCTATTGGTGATGCTTCTGCTCGTCAACTCATGGCACACTACCAGAAGCGGAAGAAGAGTATTCGGATGCTGATACTTATTGTAATGGTCTTTGCAGTTTGTTGGTTTCCACTTAACTTCTATGTGGTTCTTATTTCCAGTGCAGGCGTAGAAAATGACAGCGTGCTTTTCTATGCCTTTCACTGGTTTGCAATGAGCAGCACCTGCTACAATCCTTTCATCTACTGCTGGCTCAACAGGAGCTTCCGTGCCAAACTACGATCCATATCATCTTTCAGGGTGCAATCACTGTTTGTATGTAGGGGCTCCCAGGTTCAGCAAATAAAAGCACAGGAGAGTCATGAGCTTCGGGAGCTCCGAACATCTTCATTGCTACGAGTTCCCCTTGCTGTTCCAGAGCCCCAGGTACTTGAGGACCCCAGTTTGGCTACAGGGGATAATTCCCAGGTCTCTGTCCAAGGGGAATGGGAGGATCCAGTACCCTCTCTAGAGGAACAAGCAGGGCCCTCAACCCAGGATGCTTACTTTTGCATCCACATGCAGACTAGCATTCACTAAGATGGGCACCCACCTGACCTTGTTTAATGAGTACCTTGGCACAGATAATTCAGTCAAGGGTGTGATAATCTTTAACTTAGATGCTGAGGACAGTGTTTTAATATCTTGTGCACCCTCACAGATCCATCTGCCTGGATTGTTTTTATGGTTTTGTGCATAGTTCTGGTATCACAACTCTATTTGATGAGTCCACTGCACTGTGCCATAATGTGGAAAACAGACTTGCTGGACTCTCATGGAGTTTGTTCACTTACTTACCTTACTTATTGTGCAGATGAATATATGCCAACTAGACTTCCTGAGTAAGATTCCTTTTTGCCTCCAATTTTGACCTGTGGTTATCACCAGTAGTGATAGTAAGATGGAGGAACTGTAATCGGAAGAGGTTAGTGTAAATTACTGGGAAGACTACTTGTTAGGCCCTCTCTGTCAGTAGGAACACCTTTACCTTCTCTGCCCTTGTGCACCAACTTGGTGCTCTCATATAATTACTTTCTGTATCAACTTAATCTAAGGCAAATATTCATGTTAAGGAACAAGAAACACTGGTAAATGACTCTGTACTTCTATTACCCCATCTTTGTAAATGTGACTCTGTAAACTTGGTGTATAGATCTTTGATTTTAGACAGATTTCCCCAACTTCAGATTTCATGTCTTATGCATAACTGTGGACTTTATCTGGAGGAGCTACTTGATATTTGTACTAGCTAATTTAACTAGTGTACACTGGCATATGTGGTCTCTGATGAATTTCTTGACTGACTTGTGGTCATACCTTTCTCTTAACAGTTTCATGACAACTAGATTAGCATTTTCAACTCCCCAAACTTCTCCCTATTAACTATATTTCTTTGCAACCTAAATTGAAACATGACATAATCAAGTGCTTACATGTACATACATGCATAGAGTTTTACGTTAACACAGATATAAGCATGTATATATTGCCCCTTGTTACCACTCATGCTATCCACCTGCCTGGTGCTCTCACTTATTTCTACCTGTAATTTCCATGCTAACTGAGCCGAGACAAGATTTCATGCCTTAAAGTGAAGTCTTGGAGGCTCTGAGGTTGTGGCAACTTTTTGCCTCTGGAATTAGCTTTTCTTTACAGTTGGTGCTTCACTCTTTGATTTGATTTGATTTTTTTTGATGTTGTACATCTCCCTGTGAAAATTGTATAGATTCACAATCTAAGTTGTGCTCTCCTGTGCTAATTCCATCTCTTTGCTGTTTCTGTGCTTTTTCCTAACTATATCACATTATCACTAATGGCGTTAGTTTTATTTCCCTTTCTCATATACCCATTTCAACTTGATTCACTTTAATTAACCTTCTATATGTTCTTTTGTAAAGTATATCAGTTTCTCATGCCGGATATATTATACATTCTCACTTAAACATACCCTTGTAGATTACAACACTGCTTCTCTCTCCTTCCAACATTTCACCAGGTGCTCACTTTTCCATATTTATTTGTTCTGGGCTATTTACACTTGGATTTTGGTTGCTGCCTTAACCAGAGGTTCACAACTTCTTGTGCTGAGGCTTATCATCTCTTCAGTAATTGAAGCCTCCTCATTTCCGGTGCTTGTTCCACAGTAGATTCTATTTTTTTTTCTATTTGCTTCCCCTGCTTTGCTTTCTCTCCTCTCTCCCCTTCCTTCCCTCCTTCCTTCCCTCCCTCCCTCCCCTCCTCCCTCCCTCCTTCCCTCTCTCTGTCTCTTTCTCTCTGTCTCTGTCTATCTTTCTCTCTGTGTCTGTCTGTCTGTCTTTCTCTCTCTCCCTCCTTTCCTTCCTCCCTCCCTCCCTCCCTCCCTCCCTTCTCCCTCCCTCTCCCTCTCCTTTTCCCTTTCCATGCCTCCTCTCCTTGGTGTTGAGCTAAATCTAATATTAATTCATTATTCTTTTTCTGATTTTCCCTGTACACAGATCTCCCTCTTTCAGTTTCATACACTTATTTTGTCATAGATATTTCCTTCCTACCCAGAAGAAGAGTAAAATTCTTGTTCACATGTTATATTGGCTTAGAAAATCCATCAGAGGGCACCATGTGCAAGGATATTGTGAAGAGTCTAACAGTTTCCTTGAGGTCTCAGCATTTGTTAATGAGATTGTTCTTTCTAGTAAAATTGTTTGCTTACATTTTCTTTGTGAATAGTTATAATTTAATATTTGATCATAAATTTAGGTGTTAGTATCTGCTTATAATGTAAGAACTATATTATTGTGAACTGTTTTCAGCTAACTTTATGTAGAACACAAATATATTCACGGCCACAAACTTTACCTTAGATATGGGACCTTTGGTGATCTAATTGATTTTCTTTAGCAGAGAATGAATGGCTCCAAGAAACCTGTTACTGAGAGAAATCTAACACATATTCAATTTGTGTGATGGAAAGAGAATCTGTACAAGTGAAAGCACTTTGTGCTTTGATTTTAATGTATGCCAAGAAGTCCCTATAACGGAAACAAGCTTAGGACTCAGAATAATAGAACAAGGCTTTGTTTTATTCTCGAGTTAACTATTTGTATGATCTTTGGAAAGTCATGTGGCCTTAGTGTGTCCCAGTTTTCTCATCTTTAAAAGGTGGATAATAATACCTACTACGATATAGGGCTATTGTAAGAGTTATTGTGATAACAGGTATTATTATTGTTGTTAATAGGATCATTTTCTTGTTACCCACCTTGGGATTATTGCTGTTAATATTATTCTAATTGTAAATGTTACTACTATTGTTGTTAAATATTGTTAAATTGATGTTGCTGTGCTCCCCTTGAAGTGCTGACCAGTGCACAGTTAAGAATGCCATGAACATGTTTAAGAAAAAGTCTACTGATGTATCTCATTGGGGAAACAGAGAAGCTTCTACTGCCTTGTTTAGATTACTTGAAAGTAAGTTGTACAGAACACTGCTGAGAGGAAAGAGATTTCTAGATTAGAGACAGAGACACTAGCTGAATTCTAGACAACTGAACAAAAGAAGCACAAGCCAAGTAATAGGCAAATGAATAATTTTGAGTAAGTCCCTCAAGGAGGATTTTTTTAGTATTTTAGCATTTCTGCTCTGAGAAAGGTGGCAGATAAGAAATCAAAGGAGAAAACTTGAAAGATGTTAAGTGTTTACAAAGTATAGAAATGACACAGAGTTTCTACTCTGAATTGTCATGTCTTTTCTAAGAACCACTTTATTTATGATTCAATGTAATTCTCATTAATTGTAGTACATATTTATATTTGTTAATGTTTTAGAAATCATAGTAATATATTCAGTGTAATAGTACCCATTTACGGTGCTCTTCTAAAGTGTGCTTAAAGTGTTTTATGGTGTTATATTTATCCATTTCTCTGCCAAAATAGTTCGCAAACAACCCAACTGCAAAACAAAACAGAAAAAAAAATCCTGTTTTCCTTATGTGTGCTTGTTTATATGGAACACTGAAACTCCCCCCAAAAGAATGAATTTTGATGTTGGACTTTGGAACAGGTTATGGTTAAGGGAAACCCTTTACCTAGACACAGCAACTGCTTCTAGAACTGTTCTGCTTGACAGCCAGCAAAGGTGATTTGTGATGGTCTCGAGCTCTAAGTTCTACTCTGAAGCTCTACTCAGATTATCTGTTCAAAAGTGGGGAGGGGTCAAATTGAGGGTTTAGAGCTGGCTGACTCTGTGATTATTTTGTGTCAGCTGGTTTTTGTACTTAAGTATATTTTGACTTGAATAACTTTTCAAGTGTTTGAAACTACAGACCTTTGTGAATCCTTTGTGACTATGTATGTGCTAAATTAATAATTAATAAAGCTAAAGTGAATAAAAGCTGTTTCTTTCATTAATGCAGACCCCCTATATAAGCTTAAGCTCCCAAAAAGCAACTCAGCAATGAGTAACCTAAAAAGGACATATTGACTTTGGAAGCAACAGCCTGTGAATTTAACTTGATTAAACAGAACCTCTTCCTGGCATGGTCAGATCGTTGCTGCAGAAACAAACGTGTAGAATTAAAAGTGCTCTAGGGGTTGTAGTTTCTCTGAGTATCAGACACAGCAAAGGGTAAGGTACCAGAGAGAGGGGGAGGAGAAGAAAGAATATCATAAAGGAAATGGTCAGGAGCAAGTGACACAGCAGTTACAGATAATGAGTATACTTATGTACTTTTCTAAAAATAACACTGTTAATCTTCGCTGAGAAGTGACCACAATGGAAAGGAAATGTGAAGGAAATTGATTGGCCACTGGGATAGAATCAGATTGGATAATTGAAGAAGTCCAGGTAAATTGGCAGGTTCGAAGCTGTGTCGGAGTGACAAAATACAGCTAAGGAAAGGAGGTCTGGTTGTGACCATCATTTGCTTCGCACAACAGGGAAGCCCACAACTAAGCCAGGGTACCCAAGGCTGCTGTACTGCAGTGGCTGGAGCTATATCATCTAGAACAATCCTCCTAAAAAGGCCAGTGAGCTATCCCACAGGATAGGCACTGCCAGTTACCTTCTCCCGTGAATAGACCCCTGGGGACCACCACTACGGGCTATACCTCCACTGTGGCAGCTGCCACCATTGCAGCCAATCCACTGATCAGTAAGTATTGTTTCTGCCAGTGACAGAGCCTCAGAGATATGGATGCTAAGGCTGTGAGAAGCAAACATGAAGAGTATACCTGAACATTGCAATCAGGCAAATATCATGATGTGAAATGTGGACAGGACACCAATGGGATATGAAAATAATGGTGCCATCATACTCTAGTTTGTCCATTTCAGTGAGTTAATTGGATTTAGAGAACACAGGCAGGGGGTTACAGTAGTTACCTGAGTGTGTATGATCCCAAGCACATGCATCATCACAAAGTCCCAGCCAATCATTGATGACAATCTTAAGGAAGCTGAATCATGAAGGCCCCCTTCTGGTTATCCTTTCCCACATTCAATATACCCTGTTTTCTCCTAAGATCACTAGTAGCTCAGGGGCTGCTTGTAAAACTATGCACTGGACCCCTGTGAGGAGGATTCCATACCTGCTTTCTTAAATGTGTTTTTAGTTTTAATTTGTTCACTTTACATCCCAACTGTAGATCCCTCCTGATCCTATCCTCCCTCCCTCATACCCGCTCCCTTCCTCCTCTAGTCCTAGGAAAGGAGTGCACTCCTTCCTTAACATCTGACCTCAACCTATCATGACTAATCTGGAATGCTTGTATACTCTTCCTCTGTGACCTGGCAAGGCTTCCCCACCAGGGGGAAAGTGATCAATGGGCACCAGAGTCCATGTCAGGAGTAGTCTCTACCCCCCATATTATGGGACTCACAAGGAGACTGTGCTGTCTATCTACTACATCTGAACAGAAGGTCTAGGTCCACATCATATATGGTCCTTGGTTGCTGCATCAGTCTGTGCAGCTCCCCCACCTCCACCAGGGTTTGTTGGATCGATTTGTCTGCTTATGAAGCTCCTGACCACTCCAGGTCCTTTTATTCACCAGCTCTTCCATAAGACTCCCTGTGCTCCACCCTGAAGTTTGGGCGTGTGTGTGTCTGCATCTGCTTAGATCTCCTGCTGAGTAGAGTTTTTTTTTTTCAGAGGACCTCTATGGTAGGCTTCCTTCCTGTTCTTTCTCTTCAACTGCTTCTGGGGCCTATTTACTCTTCCGAGTGAGAATTAAGCATCATCCCTAGGGTGCTCCTTGTCATTTAGCTTCTTTAGGTCTGTATATTGTGGTGTGGTTATCCTGTATTATGTGGCTAATATCTGCTTATAAGTGAATATATACCATGTGTGTCTCTCTGCATCTGGGTTACCTCACTCAGGGTGATCTTTTCCAGTTCCATCCATTTGCCTGAAATTTTCAAGGTTTCCTTGTGTTTAATAGCTGAGTAATATTCTATTGTGTAATAGTATCATAGTTTCTTTATCCATTCTTCAGTTGAGGGACATCTAGGTTGTTTCCAGATTATGGCTATTATGAACAAAGCTGCTATGAACATAGCTGAGCAAATTTCCCTGTTGTATGGTGGAGTGTCTTTTGGGTATATGTCCAGGATTGTTATAGCTGGGTTTGGGGGAAGAATTAGTCTCAACTTTCTGAGAAAGCACCAGATTGATTTCCAAAGTTGTTGTACAAGTTTGCACTCCCACCAGCAATGTAAGACTGCTCCCCTTTCTCCACATCCTTACCAGCATGTGCTATCACTTGAATTTTTTATCTTAGCCATTTTGATAAGTATAAGATGTAATGTCAAAGTGAATTTGATTTGCATTCCTCTGTAACTAGGGGCATTGAGCATTTTTAAATTTTTTCTCAGCCTTTGATATTCCTTTGTTGAGAATTCTCTGTTTAGTTCTGTACCCCATTTTTATTTTTTTATTTTTTATTTTTATTTTTTAATTTTTTTCTGTACCCCATTTTAAATGGGTAATTTTGTTTGCTGGTGTTTAATTTCTTGAGTTCTTTATATATTTTGTATACTAGCCCTCTGTCATATGTAGGGCTGGTGAAGATCTTTTCCCAGTCTGTAGGCTGTCATTTTATTCTGTTGACAGTGTTTTTTTGCATTATAGAAGCTTTTCAGTTTCATGAGGTCCCATTTATTAATTTTTAACCTTCGAGCTTAAGCTATTGGCATTTTGTTCAGGAAGTTGTCTCCTGTGCCAATGAGCTCAAGGCTCTTCCCCACTTTTTCCTCTAACTGATTTAGTGTGTCTGGTTTTATATTAAGATCTTTAATCAACTTGGACTTTAGTTTTGTGCAGGGTAATGAGGGTCTATTTGCATTTTCTTATGATTAGACCTCTAGTTAGATCAGAACCATTTGTTGAAGATGCTATCTTGTCCATTGTATGGTTTTGGTTTCTTTGTCAACGTCAAGTGTGCATAGGTGTGTGGGTTTATTTCTTGGTCTTCACATTGATTCCATTGATCCACTTGTCTGTTTCTATGCCGGTATCATGTTGTATTTATTAATGTTGTTCTATAGCACATCTTGAGATCAGGGATGACGTACCTCCAAAGATCTTTTATTATATTCATTTTAATTGCTATTTGGTTTTTTTTCTTTTCTTTTTTTTCTTTTTTTATTAATTTATTATTGTTACATCTCAATGGTTATCCCATCCCTTGTATCCTCCCATTCTTCCCTCCCTCCCATTTTCCCCTTACTCCCCTCCCCTATGACTGTTTCTGAGGGGGATTACCTCCCCCTGTATATGCTCATAGGGTATCAAGTCTCTTCTTGGTAACCTGCTGTCCTTCCTCTGAGTGCCACCAGGTCTCCCCCTCCAGGGGACATGGTCAAAGGTAAGGCACCAGAGTATGTGAAAAAGTCATATTCCACTCTCCACTCAACTGTGGAGAATGTTCTGACCATTGGCTAGATCTGGGTAGGAGTTTAAAGTTTACAGCCTGTATTGTCCTTGGCTGGTACCTTAGTTTGAGCGGGATCCCTGGGCCCAAATCTGCCTATCATAATGTTCTACTTGTAGGTTTCTAGGACCCTCTTGATCTTACTACTTCGCTATTCTCCCATGCTTCTCTCATCCAGAGTCTTAATGGGATGTCCTCCCCTCTGTCCCAGTTTCCCAGTAAGTGAAGACTTTCATGGGACATGCCCCTTGGGCTAGTATGCAGATATAAGTGAGTATATGCCATTTGAGTCTTTCTGCTTCTGGCTTAACTCACTTGTTATGATCATTTCTAGCTCAATCCATTTATCCACTAATTTTGGGAATTCCTTGTTTTTAATAGCTGAGTAGTATTCCATAGTGTATATGATCCACAGTTTCTTTATCCATTCTTCTATTGAGGGACACTTAGGCTGTTTCCATGATCTGGCTAATATGAATAAGGCTGCTATGAACATGATTGAGCAAAGTTTCTTGTTGTGTGCTGGAGCATCTTCTGGATATATCCCAAGGAGTGGAATAGCTGTGTCTTGAGGAAGCCCTATTCCCATTTTTCTGAGATAGCACCAGATAGATTTCCAAAGTGGCTGTACTAGTTTGCATTCCCACCAGATTCAATGCAATCCCTATCAAAATACCTACACAATTTTTTTAAAGACATTGAAAGTTCAATTCTGAACTTCATATGGAAAAACAAAAAACCCAGAATAGCTAAAACAATCTTGGACAATAAAAGGTGCTCTGGAGGAATCTCCATACCTGATCTCAAACTGTACTATAAAGCAATAGTAATTAAAACAGCATGGTACTGGCACAGCAACAGGCTGGTTGATCAGTGGAATCGAATCGAAGACCCAGATATGAACCCACACACATATGGTCACTTGATTTTTGACAAAGAAGCCAAATCCATTCAAAGGAAAAATGATAGCATCTTCAACAAATGGTGCTGGTCTAATTGGATGTCTATGTGTAAAAAAATGCAACTGGACCCATATTTGTCACCTTGCACAAAACTCAAATCCAAGTGGATCAAAGACCTCAACATAAAACCAGAGACACTAAGTCAAATAGAAGAAAAAGTGGGGAAGAGCCTGGAACATATTGGCACAGGAGACAGCTTCCTGAACAGAACACCAACAGCCCAGGCCTTAAGGTCAACAATTAATAAATTGGACCTCATGAGGCTGAAAAGCTTCTGTAAGGCAGGAGACACTGTCAAGAGAACAAAGCGACAGCCTACAGACTGGGAAAAGATCTTCACCAACCCTACATCTGACAAAGGTCTAATGTCCAAAATATATAAAGAACTCAAGAAATTAAACACCACCAAACCAAATAACCCAATTGAAAATGGGGCTTGGAACTAAACAGAGAATTCTCAACACAGGAATATCAAAGGGCTGAGAAACACTTAAAGAAATGCTGAACCTCCTTAGTCATCAGGGAAATGCAAATTAAAACAACTCTGAGATTCCATCTTACACCCATCAGAATAGCTAAAATCAAAAATTCAAGTGACACCACATGCTGGCGAGGATGTGGGGAGAGAGGAACTCTCCAAGACTTTTAACATGAATGGATGTTGGATTTTGTCAAATTCTTTTTCAGCATCTAAGGAGATGGTCATGGTATTTTCTTTCAGTTTGTTTATATGATGGATTGCATTGATGGATTTCTGTATATTAAACCATCCCTGCATGCCTGGAATGAAGCCTACTGTATTGTAGTGGATAACATTTTTGATGTGTTCTTGGATTCAGTTTGCAAGTATTTTATTAAGTATTTTTGCAACAGTGTTTATAAGGGAAATTGGTTTGAAATTCTCTCTTTTTGTTGGGTCTTTGTGTTCTTTAGGTATTATGGTGACTATGGCCACATAGAGTGAATTTGGTGATGTTCCTTCTGTTTCTATGTCTATTTAGTTTGAAGAAAACTGGTGTTAATTCTTCTTTGAAGGTCTGGTAGAGTTCTGTGCTTAATCTATCCATTCCTGTGCTTGTTTTGGATTTGGAGAAATTTGAAAACTGCTTCTAATTCTTTAAGAGATATAGGTCTATTTAATTTGTTTACATGATCTTGATTCAATTTTTGTAATTGGAAGCTATTCAAAAAATGTCCATTTCATTTAGATTTTCAAATTTTGTGGCATATAACCTTTTGAAGTAGGAATGAATGATTCTTTGGATTTCCTCATTGTCTGTCATTATGTCTCCCTTTTTATATCTGATTTTGTTGATTTGAGTACATTCATTTGCCTTTTAGTTAGTTTGGCTAAAGGGTTGTTTATCTTGTTAATTTTCTCAAAGAATCAGCTCTTATTGCATGTTCTCTTTGTTTTTATTTATTGATTTCTGCCCTGAGCTTGATGATTTTGTGTCATCTACTTCTCTTAGGTGTATTTGTTTCTTTTGGTTTTAGAGCTTTTAAGTGTGCTTTTTAATGGATAGTATGGGATCTCTCCATTTTCGTTATGAAGGTACTTAATGCGCTGCACCTTACTTTTATCACTGCTTTGATTGTGGCCCATAAGTTTGGGTGCTTTCAATTTCATTGTATTCTATGAAGTCTTTAATTTCTTTTTAAAATTTTATTCCTGACCCAGAGGTTATTGAGTAGAGAGTTGTTCAGTTTCCATGAGTTTGTGGACTTTCTGTTGTTTCTGTTATTGTTGCGTTCCAGACTTCATGCATGGTGGTCTGATAAAATGCAAGGGGTTATTTCTATCTTCTTGTATCTGTTAAGGTTTGTTTTGGGGGGCAAGTATATGATCAGTTCTGCAGGGTGCTGAGAAGAAGGTATATTCTTTTGTGTTTGCGTAAAATGTTCTGTAGACATCTGTTAGTTCCATTAGATTCACAACATCCATTAGTTTCATTATTTCTTCATTTAGTTTCTCTCTCACCAAACTGTCCATTGCTGAGAGTAGGGTGTTGAAGTCTTCCACTATTAATGTGTGTGGTTCAATGTGTGATTTAAGCATTAGTAATGTTTCTTTGATAATGTGAGTGCTCCTGCATTTGGGACATATATGTTCATGATTGAGACATCCTTTTGGTGTATCTTTCCTTTGATGAGTATGAACTGTCCTTTCCCATCTCTTTTGATTAGTTTAGGTTGAAGGTCTATTTTATTAGATACTATAATGGCTACTTCAGCTTGAGTTTTGGGTCCATTTGCTCGGAATACTGTTTTCTAGCCCTTTACTCTGAGGTAATTTCTATCTTTGTTGGAGAAGTATGCTTCTTGTATGTAGCAGAATGATGGGTCCTGGTTTTCACCCATTCTGACAACTTGTGTCTTTTTATTGGGTAGTTGAGGCCACTAATTTTGAGTGATATTAATGACCAATGATTGTTGTATCCTGTTATTTTGATGTTGGTATTGGTAGTGTGTGTGTGTGTGTGTGTGTGTGTGTGCGTGTGCGTGTGTGTGTGTGTGTGTGTGTGTGTGTGTGTGTGTGTGTGTGTGTGTTGTTTCTTTTCTTTTGGTTTTGCAAACGTGGGGTTATTTACTTTCTGTAACTTCTTGGATGTATTAGCTTCCTTGTGTTGGAGTTTTCCTTCTAGTATCTTCTGTAGGCCTGGATTTGTCACTATGGATTAATTAAAATTGGTTTTGTTCTGAAATGTCTTGTTTTCTCCATCTATGGTTATTGAAAGTTTTGCTGGGTATAGTAGTCTGGGATGGCATCTGTGGTCCCTTAATTTCTACATGGCATCTGCCCAAGCCCACATATCCTCTTTCCATCTATTCAAGAATGTCAATATCTCTGCTACTTTGACCATAAAGCCAGGTATCTCTACTGTACTGCTGGATTGCTTGCCATGGATACCTGACAAAGATATTATTTAATCTAAAATGGCATATATCTGAAGGGATATGTCCATACAACAATATTGGATTTCTATCCTCAAGCTTCAGTGTTCCCTGAACCTTGAGTGTGTAACAAGCCAATGATCTTTTGTTGATCATTGTGAAGCCATGCCCCTCATCAGTCACTGATTCTCAATGGTTTAACTATTTATTATTCCTTCTAATAGCAAATACCACTCACTATAAGAAGTTCCCCACAAAGATAGACTGAAGCAGTATTCTATGAGCATAGATATTCAAAAGGCAATTTTATAGGCCTATTACATACATTAAATATCAACAAAAAATAAACATTGCTTTCCCTAATGGTGCTTGCAATCATCCCAGATATAAGACTCTATCCTGGTTTACAGTATTAAATGTAATTTATGTCTTTTGGAATGGGCCTTACCTTCAAACAGTGAGTTGTGGGTTGTACTTATAACATTTTTTGATTCTATTGCATCATCTATCATACCTTGCCATGGGGCATATTACATTTCAGTAGTATAGCTTGCAGAGGCTGGAGTTCAGTAGGATTGTTGGTGTCAGTTCTTCTCTATCAACCTCCATGGCAACGTCTGGTACAATTATAGACAGCCGATAGCAAAGCAGCTTAGAGCTTGTTTCCACTATGATTTCTGTATATCCTGAAACCAAAGCATGTGGTATCAGCAATAGTGTCTTTCTATCTAGTTTCAGGAAACAGCCAACAGTGATGTCAATAACCTTCATCATTTTGAGTTCCTTGGTGGATTGTCTGTCCAACAACCCATAGGAAGGTAGTTCACTTCTGGCACTATACAGCATACCTCCATCCACATTTTAATCTGCTATTTTATTGGTTTCTTTCTTTTTCAGAAATTTTTACAATTCTTTGTCTTAATTAAGCTTTTTACTGTTATGATAAAAAATAACATGAACAAAAGCATCTGGGGAAGGAAAGTGTTATTTCAACTCAACATTCATTTCATAGTTCATCGTTGAAGGAATCCAAGGCAAAAACTCAAGGCAAGAGCCGAGAGACAGGAAGTTATGGAGAAGTCATGGAGGATGTAATGTTTACTGGCTTACTCTCTGTACCCTAGGACTACCTATGCAGGGCTGGCATGTCCAGGAATGAGTTAGAACCCCACACATCAATCACTAATAAAGAAAACGACCCAAAGGCTTGCCTATAGTCCAATTTTATGGAGAGATTTTATTAATTGTGGTTCTGTCTTCTCAGATAATTTTAACTTGTGTCAAGTCACCAATAAACTAACATGATAATATGTAAGAATTTCACAGGTTATCATTAAATTATATGTGTAAGAACCTTTTTTACAGAAAATGAACAAAATCTCTGAAGGCTCACCACCAACTATTCGAAGTGTCATTTGATCTCAGGAGCCAGTAGCTAAGGATGTATTAAAGAACAAAATTGTCAACAAAGTCTAATACAGAATGAAAAAAACTCCATTGCTTATATCATGTTTTCCCACAAAAGATACATGTTCGATACTGTGGTATGGATGGAGAACACTGCCTTATTTAGGTCTCTGAATCTATATTCATTATCTATGTGCCACTTCTCCTCTTCATCCTAAGATACTTCTATGGAGCCTCCATGAATTTCTCCATCATCAAGAGAGCCTTGAGGAACTATCTCAATCATCTCTACCAAGTTCAGGGCCAAGAAGGCATATAACCATGCTTGGACCTGTTGTGACCTATTCAAAATGGCTCTGTGAGCTTGATAAGCTTTAGGATGGCACTACATGTGAAGTTGCTGTTGTTATTTCACCATCATCCACATGTGGCTGCTCAGAGGTCCCTTGGCAGGGTGACCAATATCAATCCGAGCATATCGTTTTTGTAGGAGAGAAATACACAAAGTTTATTCTGTGGGTAACTGCTTGCCAATAGGACAAGTGTGATCTTTTTCATTTTCATCATTTTATCATTGTTGCCTTCCATCAACTGTTTAGGTCTTACAACCTTCCAGAATCTAACTAGCATATTTGGCTTTCTATCATTTTTCCTTACAAACTCTATCTCAACATAAATCTTGATACATATTCCTTTGAGTGACTCAGACAGATCTGATCCATTTGTCTGCTTTGCCTGTCTCTTGCCTCTAGGTTTCTTTAGCACTTCACAGCTTTTATTCACATAACAGACAGGATTTACATGTCATTCTAAGTGCTTCAGACTAAATAAAGATTCCCCTAATGCATAAAGAGACTCATGCCCCACCATGAGCCTCAGCAAATATATTCCCATTCCAGTTCCATTGTCCCAATTGAAATAATTTGTTTCTTAAGTCTCTGTTTTAAACACAGTCTTATTGGGCCTAGTTTACTGAGTGTCAAATTACCTCAGTAGTGCCTGTAGCTTCTCTGTTATCTTCCAGTCCCTAAAATACATTGATACCAACACTGTAATAACCATGTGTTCTGCTGGATCAAGTGAATCAGGGACTGATTTAACTCAAATTGCTTCTTATTAGGGAACCATTGTTTTGAGAGGAGTGTTACACTATTCTGTTTCTCTGCCTTATAGCAGTCAGACTGATTCCATTTGAATCCATATCTCATAGATTCACAAATCAGGCCATGAAAGTTTCTTTGACTTATTACTTCTCAATTCAAAGACTTTGGAGACAGAATAGTCCCTGACTATAATGGTTTTCTACACTTTGTCATTATTAAAACCACCATCTATATGCCCAATCACTATTTTTTTCTTTACTCTATACTAACAGTTATACCTGACGTGTATCTTCTAACATTCCAACATGTCTATTCCCTTTTCTGAATCGAATTCTTCCCATGAGTTTCAATATTATGGATCCCAGTATTTTATCTTCACCAAATATGATCTAACTTATACTCTATCTTCTGGACCACCAGATTTAAGAAGTGACAACCCAAACTTTATATCATCCTCCCTTTTAGCAAAATTATTAAAAAAAAAGCTAATGTGAAGAAATTGGAGTCATGTTCCTTTTTAATTGTAATACTACTTCTACACAATAAAGTTTCCACTTGACAGACATCTTAGCTTCAGTGCTTGTCTTATCACCCATATCACTGGCCACATAACTATCACAACAGTTTTATAAAAATCTTGTCACAACTATCCTACCCTCATGGAATACAATGTGTGCTCTACATCTTCACCTGGTATCAGAGTATCCTCATACTCATGTGACAGACCTCAGTAATAGAGAAGAGCTAGATAGAATTTCCCTCACTAGTACCCTATCTTCAGATATTAGGTTACATATCATACTACCTATAGAAAAGCCCATTAAACTGATACTATATAAATGTACACCAGCATATGTCACATAGTAAAGAATGCAAAAGTTGGAATCCCTCTGGTAGATGCTCCACTTTCAGTTCTTCAGCCTCAGTTGCATGTCTTTATTTTAAAAAAAAAAGCCACACAATGTCTTCTGTAAGACTGATCCTGTGTTAGTCACTAATTTGTTACATTAATTTTCTTGGAGAGAGGTGAACAAATGTCTATTCACCCTATATTAGACATCATTGACAGTCGAAAATAATGATTTCATTAAAGCCCAAATCAGTAAGCCAATGATTTTAATTGGGCTTATGTACAGAGCACTTTTAAGGGATTAGCAACAGGAGTGTCAGTTACCCTTAAGAAGCTGCATCATGACAAAGTTCCACCCTACCATGCATGATTTTTTTTTCTCCTTATACATTTTAGTATTTTCAAAGAATACTTGTAGTTGTTAGAAGTTAGGAAGTTGTTATGGCTAGATTCCTAAGTGATATCCTGTGATCATTCTCTTCATTTAAAAGGAAGTGTCAATGACCACATTGCCATTGCTATATACCTACCTATTTCTTTATCATTCAGTTCAATGAGTTACCAAGGCTACTTGGACAACGTGTATTCTACTCCGAGATTTAATTGTGTAAAGGTCTGATGCTGGGAGACCATGCTTCAAAGAGACCTCTGCAACAAAACTTCCAAAAACAAAAATTCAAAAATGCATCTAAGAAGACAAGAGATAATGTATTGCTCTTCAATATAGCTGAATTTGCAGAATTAGTGTTTTGAAAATGGTTATATTGCCAAAAGTAATCAATGGTTCAGTGCAATCTCCACCAAAATTCCAATAATATATTTTCACAGAAGCATGAAAAACAATGTGAAATCCACATGGAAACAGAAGTGCATGATCTGTCAAAGCTCTCTTACGCAGAAATAGCACTATTAAAGTTATCACAAAATTTGATTTCAAACTGTACTACCTAGTCATCATGACAAACACATCATGGTACTGGTATGAAATATAGACAGTTCAATCAATGGAAGTGATTAGCAAACTTTGAAATAAACTCATACAAAACAAAATTAGATTGATTATCTCTTGCAGTTCACAAAGATCAATTAAAGATGGAATAAAATGGGGCACCAGACTTATGTCAGAGGCAGTACCCTCTCTTGCCACAACTGTGAAGAACAAGCTGTCCATTGGCTAGATCTTAAGAGGAGGGTCTATGTTTGCTGAATGCATTGTCCTTGGTTGGTGCAGCAGTTTGTGCAGATCTGGGTCTGGATCTACAGGCCTTGATGGTCTACTTGTGAGGCTCCTGAACTCTCTGGGTCCTTCCATCTCCCATTCTTCCATACCACTCTCATTACTCAAGCCAAAGACTAGCACTAAGTCCCAGCATCTGTCCCTATCCTCCACTTGGTTGAATTCCTCAGAGAACATCTATGTTGGGCTAATAACCACTTATAAGTGAGTATATGCCATGCATGTCTTTCTGGGTCTGGGTTACCTCAGGATGATCGTTTCTAATTCCATCCATGTTCCTGCAAATTTAAAGATTTCCTTGTTTTTCATACCTGGTTGGGAGGCCTGCCAGCACACAGAGGGAAGGGGAGCAGGCTATCCAGGTAAGACCTGATAGGTGACAGTCATATGGTGGGGGAAGAGGTCCCCTTCTTTCAGAGGTCTAGGGGAGGGGAATAGGGAGGAAGAGAAACAGAGGGTAGGAACAGGAAGATCCAAGCAAGAGGATAACATTTGGGATGTAATCTGAATAAAGTATAATAAATTAATTTTAAAAAATTAAATACCTTCACTATTTAAAAATGATGGAATAAATTTTTAATGCCTAAAAAGCTGAAAGTGGTAAAAGACAGAAAAAAATTCAAAGTTTACACATATGCAAGAACAAATTTCTAATAGCACAGTAAGTAGCTCTAAGATTTAAGAGTGGAATTATGGGGCACCAGAGTTCATGTCAGAATCCGTGCCCACTCGACATAACTATGGACATATCTACCTGTCCATTGGGTAGATCAGAGTAGGGGTTCGATGTTTACTACTAGTATTGTCCTTAATTAGTGCAATAGTTTGAGCAGACTCCCCTGGGCCCCGATCCACCCGTCAAGATGTTCTTCTTGTAGGTTTCTAGGACCTTTTGGGGTCTTCTATTTCCCTGTGTCCTATATTTATCTTACCTAGAGTCTCAGTTGGATGTCCTCACATCTACCCAAATCTCCTAGTTAGTGAAGACTTTTGTGGGACATGGCTTTTGGGCTAGTACCCAATTATAAGTGAGGGGAGCAGAATAGGCTGAAAGTGAGAGAGAGAGGGAGGAACAGGAGGATACAAGTGATGGAATAACAATTGAGTTGTAATCTGAATAAATTAATAAAATTAAAAAAGCAAAAACAAAAAAAATTGCAAGGAAGAAAACAAAAAATAAATTGAGAGGGTATTAAAATAGCAAGAAATCTAAAAAAAAAAGAGTGGAATTATGTGAAATAAAAGAGGCTCTTGTACAACAAAAGAAAATGTTAGCTGAATAAACAAGCAGGGGAGAACACTCTTTATCAACAACAATTCAGCCAAGGGGTTAATATTTAGAATATATAAATAACTTCTAAGATGAAATATTCCCCCAATTTCCTAACTGCCAGTTAATAAATGGGCTAATGAAATGAGTGGGCATTTCTCAAAGGAAAAAACACAATGGCTAAAAAATTTTTACAGGTATTCACCACCTGTAGCCAACAAATATAATATAAAGTAAAACTATTTTGCAATTCCATCTCCCTCCCAGACAGGATTTTTATTATTAAGAAAATAAATGGTTCTTTGCCTGCTTGCTGTCACTTTGATAGTAAGACCATTCCCTCACTGGCATTAAAGCCTACGATTTTGGTGTTCCAGAATCTACTGAAAACCAACTGAGACACCCACTCTCATGGATAAACAACTATTGGATTCTTGTACTTTCTGTTCACAGCCAGCCATTTTTGATTAGCTGGACTGCAGCATCTTTCATGAAGCAGAGAAGGATGGGTCTGAGCAATGTTATTCAGAAGATTGCCAACAACTTGTATGCATGCAAACACTCTGAAGTTCAGTCCATTTTGAAAATCTCACAACTCAGTAACCTGAGCTAATGAACGTCAACTACTCTCCTCTGCCAAGACCTTCTCAACAAATTAACCTTGGTACATCCTCCATTCTACACGCCAAACCATATAACTTTCACTTCTTTTATTTATTTATTTATTTATTTATTTATTTATTTATTCAGATTACACCTAAATTATTATCCTCTTACTTGTATCCTCCTGTTCCTCCCTCCCCCCTCTTTCATCCTATTCCCCTCCCCTAGGTCCGTGACAGAAGGGGACCTCCTCCCCCACCATATGGTCACAGCCTATCAAGTCTCATCCTGGTAGCCTGCTTATCCTTCCTCTGAGAGCCACCAGGCCTCCCCACCAAGGGGAAGTGGTCAAATAAGGTGCACCAGAGTTCGTGTCAGAGTCAGTCTCCACTCTCCACACGACTGTGGAGAATATCCTGTCCATTGGCTAGATATGAGTAGGGGTTCAATGTATACTGCATGTATTGTCCTTGGTTGGTACCTTAGTTTGAGCAGATCCCCCTGGGTCCAGATCCACCTGTCATGATGTTCTTCTTGTGGGTTTCTAAGACCCTCTGGATCCTTTTATTTCCTCATTCTCCCAAACTTCTTGAAAGTGATTTGAAAGGTTTTTCTAGAAATAAATAAGACAGAAGAAGTATTCCACACAGTAAATGTTTACAGAAGAAATTGATCCCCAAAAAAGAGAGGAATTTTCTATTGAAGAACATGATGCACTCTTTCCTGGTGTGACTTTACTTCTCTTTCAAGACTGCTAACAAACTGAAGCTTGTCCTACACTATATAGACAGTGGAGTTCCACCATCTCCAGAGGGAACGTTGCTTCCTAGAACAACGGGCTCACTTATATGGTTCTGCGAAAGCTAGTGCCTTAGATTTTCTGTACTCCTTGAACATCATTTATAGAGACTTAAAGCCAGATAATATTCTTCTTGACTCATAGGAACACATTGTCCTCATGGACTTTGCAAGGAGAACACTGAACCAACGTCACAACATCCACCTTCTGTGGCACATCTGAGTGAGTACCTTGCACCTGAGATGCTCCATAAGCTGCCATACGACAGGACAGTGGACTGATGGTTGATCTGGGTTGTTATGTACAAGATGCTCTATGGCCTGCCTCTGTTTTATAGATGGAACACAGCTGAGATGTATGACAATATTCTAAAAAAAAAACACTCCAGTTGAAACCAAATAATACAAACTCAGCAAGGCATCTCCTGGAATGGAATGCCTCCTGCAGAAAGATGTGACAAAGAGGCTGGGTGGCTAGGATGACTTTATGGAGATTAAGAATCATATTTTTTTTCTCTTTAACTGGGATGATGTGATTAATTAGAAGCTTACACCTACATTTAACCAAAATGTGAATAGACCCACTGACTGACCTTTTGCACTCTGATCCTGAGTTTACTGAAGAGTCTGTCCACTTGTGGATTTCCCATGTGTGTTTTGGCTGATCACAGATGGTTTTGTTATAAGAATCAATGTGAAACTTGCAAGGGGTTAGAATGTGGGACATTTTTTCTTTAATATTTGGAAGATAAATTTATGTGCAGACTGTTTTTATAAGATGTAGTTAATAACTAAAGTCTATTGAAATGGTCTTGAAATGACATACATCCAGATGCTTAATGAAAGCATTGAAGCTACAAATAGTTCTAATTTTACAAAAGGTTTTTATGGACCAGTGCCTCAGCTTTCAATCATATCCATTGGTGTTTTCATCATTTAAAATGCCACTTGCAAAATGGGCATTAATTGTTTTTTGTTTCTTTTGAATTCCTGATTATTCCATGTACCATGTAAAGAAAGTCTGTACATTGTGTTATAACACTAATATATTTAAACTAACAGGCTTATTTGTAAACCTTCATTTTAATGTACTGTAATTAACATAGTTATAATATGTATAATTCCTCCTCCCTACCATACAACATTTTTATGTATGACAAACCAATTTTGTTTGTCATAGAGTCTTTAAAAACAAAAAAGAAAGAAAAATGGCAACAGATGCTTACATAAATGTGAGGAGAGAGGAACATATATTAGCTGCTAGGGGGTTGTAAAAGCTGTAGTTATTTTGAATGTAAATCAATCTCCATCACATCTTGTCATTATCAATTAAAACATCTATCAGAATTTTAGACACACCAAGATAGGAAAGATGTTTTCTTCAAGGCTGTCAAATACAAATAGCCAAAACACTAAGAATGTAATATTTATATAATTTCTGATTGTGACATGGTTCCTCTTGCTATAGGTAGTTTGTTGTATATATGTGTGATAATATAAATGTATATATAAAAATTTAAAAGATCATAGATATTTCCTGAATAATAGAACTCAAAAACATATTGCTTAATAAATACATTCCAAACTGAAAAAAAAGTTATAGTTGTTGTGAAAATCAATGTAAATGTTTCAGAAAGCAATAAAATTGGAGCTACCATGTGATCCAGCAGTATCATTCCTTGGCATGAACCCAAATACTTTTCCATTCTACCACAGATATGAACACATACATATTTGTTGCTTTTCTACTCACAATAGCAGTGATAATGAATTAGCCTAGATGTGCATCAAAAGATAAATATATATTGAAAATGGCGCACCTAATGGCATTTTCTTCAGTGATAAATAAAAATGGAATTATAAAATTTTTCAGAAAAGAGAAGTTAGCTGTACTCTGTCACCTGAGCTCCATCACCTGGCCCATGGCTCTTACTACCTTCTGGAGGAGCTAGGAACATCCAGGATAGACATCTCCCCACCTATCCTCTGCATGCTGGATTGCCCTGGGGCACATCCAGCAACAGTGACCTATGCTCTTTAATGTGAGCTCCATCTTCATGCCAGTGCTTCTGCTTGCCTTCCCAAAGAGACCCGTGGGGTGCCAGGGACATTGAAATCCATCTGAGGCACCATCAGCAGAAGTGAGAGGTATTCTGTTCTCTGAGATTCATTGTCAGGCCCATGGTTCTGTCTTCCTCTCCAAGAAGCCACACACCAAGATGACATGTCAATTCTGAACATCTACACCCCAAATGCAAGGGCACTCACATTCATAAAAGAAACATTACTGAAGCTTAAATCGCACGTGGAGCCCCATACCTTAATATTGGAAGATTCACCATCCCATTCTCAATAATAGACAAGTCATCAAGAAAGAAAATAAACAGAGAAATAACAAAACTAAAAGAAGTTACTAATAAAATAGGCATAACAGACATTTATAGAACATTTCACCCAAACATAAAAGAATATACTCTTTTCTCAGCATCTCATGAAACTTCTCTAAAATCAATCATATATTTGGTCACAAAGCAAACCTCAACATATACAAAAAAAATGAAATAACTCCTTGTATTTTATCAGACAGTCATGAATTAAAGCTGAATTTCAACAGCAGCAGAAACAACAGGAAGCCTACATACTCATGGAAATTCAACAACTTTTTACTTAATGACCTCTGAGTCAAGGAAGAAATAAGGAAATATATTAAAGACTTTCTAGAATTCAATGAAAATGAAGACACAACATACCTAAACTTATGGAACACAGTGAAATCAGTGCTAAGGGAAAAGTGTATAGCACTAAGTGACTTAATAAAAAACATGGAGAGATCTCAAACTAGCAATTTGAAAGAATACCCAAAAGTTCTAGAACAATAAGAAGCGAAGACACACAAGAGGAGTAGATGGAAGGAAATAATCAAACTCAGGGATGAAATCAATAAATTAGAAACAGAGAACAATACAAAGAGTTAATGAAACTAAAAGCTAGTTCTTTGAGAAAATTAACAAGATAGGCAAACCTTAGCCAAATGAAATAAAAGACACAAAGACTGTATCCAAATTAACAGCAACAACAACAACAAAAATAAATGAAAAGGGGAACATAGCAACATACAAAGAGGAACTCCAAAGAATCATGAGATCTTACTTCAAAATCATGTACTTGACAAAATTGGAAAACATATGAAATGGAAGATTTTCTTTTCTTTTTGATAGACACATTGGGATTCTTCTGAGCTTTTAAGAAAAACTAAATCATAAAATATGATGTTAAATGAATGAAATTGAAGAAAAAATATTCAGGATGAGGTAACCCAGACAAACATCTCACTCATATGAGAATCCTACATTGAATCTTTTCTCTTGTATGCTTAACCTTTAACACATGGAAGCCAACATGGGAAAAATCAAAGATGTATTGAGGAAATGAGAGTGATAGAATAAAAATGAAGGTAGAAAAGGTAATACTGGGGGTGAAACATTCATAAAACACTGAGGGTCGAGGGGAACAGGAGAAAAGAGGATGGAGAGAGGGTTAACCAAAATGAAAAGAGTATTAAAAACTGTATGAAAGTCTACTATCTCTCAACCCAATTAAAAATATAATAGAACAGGACAGTAGAACACATGAGATATACAGGATGGACTTGAGGCTAACAGTTTTCTAAGAGATAAGAATGGGAAGGTGGAGGAGTAAGCAGGAGGTGAGCTAGCCAAAACTAAGAGTGCATGAAAGAGATTTATGGAAACCCACTAATTTGTAAGATAAGTACAAAACATAATTTATTTAAAAAATGAATTTAAATGAAGATATTCTACAAGGATGTACAATGCTGTTCCCAGAAAATAAGGCTTAGTAAATGAAAATTTGAATAACAGGTATAGGCTATCTCCCTACATATTATTGATCAACGATGCTCCAAAGATCCTCTAAATGACAAGGCTACTGTCATTGTTTTTGGTTACCTACCTACTATTATGTGATTAGTCCCCATTGCTGAAGACAGGCACACATTTTTGTTGAAGGACATAGAAAAATCAGTCTTTAAACTTACTTCTGCTGGCTAGCATTCATGGCACTGATCGTGATTATATTGGCTGCTGGGGAAGAAGAGGCATCAAGAGCACAGAACTGGATTCTGCATGCTACAATACTCACCTACTATGGAAAATGTGTCCACAGTTACACTAGGGGCATGAAGGTTATTTAGGTAACCAATTGCTTTGTGATGATATTAGAGGCTTGCTGCACAAGAGGAAATTCATGATTGATACTATAAATCTGATTTAAAAAAACAAACTTGTAAGGTCATAGGCCCTAGATAGAACCTACTATTGCTATTTGTTAACTGGACATTTTGTCAAACTACATTCTAAATATTTTTTCCATAGATTTGTGCTGCTCCAACTTTAATGAGTAAAGTTTTTTTTTCTATCAGGCAGATGTTAGGGCAGAGATTCAAAAAATAAATGATCTTGAGGGCTCAGCCTTTAATGGAACATCTGTATTAATCCAGTTCTCTAAGGGATCACTGTGGAAATAGTGTTAGAAAGAACTACCCAGATCTAGGCAATGGACAGGACATTCACCACAGTTGAGTGGAGAGTGGGGACTGACTTTCACACGAACTCTGGTGCCTCATATTTGACCACTTCCCCTGAAGGGGGAGACCTGGTGGCATTCAGAGGAAGGAGAGCAGGCTACTAAGAAGAGACTTGATTCCCTATGAGCATATAAAGGGGGTGGAAGTCCCCCTCAGTCACAGTCATAGGGGAGGGGAGTAAAGGGAAAATGGGAAGGAGGGAGGAATGGGAGGATACAAGGGATGGGATAACCATAGAGATGTAACAAGAATAAATTAATAAAAAATGTGAAAAAAAAAGAATCGAGAATGGGGAGGAGTGCTGAGAAATGTCTTATGGATAGGACCTGAGAATGATTTTCTTGTAGATACCAATTACCAAAGTTAATCAAGATCAGGTAAACAATTTAAGTAGTTGTATAATGGTAAGAAAATGGAAGCAGCCATTGAAAGACTCCCCCCCAAACAAACAAACAAACAAACAAAAACCAAGGCCAGATCATTTTAGCACAGAATTCTACCAGACTTTCAAAGAAGAGTTAACACCAATACTCTTCAAACTATTCCACAAAATAGAAAGAGAAGACATGTTGCCAAATTCATTATGTGAAGCTACAGTCACCCTGATACCAAACCACACAAAAAGCCAACAAAGAAAGAATTTTAGACCCATTTGCCTTATGGACATTGATATACTCAAACCAAATCCAAGAACTCATCCAAAAACATCCTCCACCATGATCAAGTAAGCTTAATTACAAGGATGCAGGGATGGTTCAATATATGAAAATCTGTCAATGTAGTCCATAATATTAACAAGCTGAAAGGAAAACCCACATGACAATCTTATTATATGATAAAAAAAAAACTTTGAGAAATCCAACACCCCTTCATGTTAAAAGTCTTGGAGAGATAGGGGATACAAGACACTTACCTAAGCACAATAAAGGTAATATGCAACAAGTCAATAGACAACATAAAATGGAAAGAAGTGCAAAGCAATATGTCATGGACAAGACAAAGCTGTTCTCTTTCTGTGTATCTATTCACTATAATTCTTGAAGTTCTAGCCAGAGCATTAAGACATCTAAAGGGGATTAAGGTGATTAAAATTGGAAAGGAAGAAGTCAAAGTAACACAATTTGCATATGAATATTAGTATACATAACAATGCCCAAATTCTGCCAGAGAAGGCCTTCACCTGATAAACATCTTGAGCAAAGTAGCTGAATACAAAATTAACTTAAAAATTAATCAAGATGAGACTTGATAGTCTATGACCATATAGTGGGGGAGGAGGTCCCCCTAGGTCACAGACCTAGGGGAGGGGAATAAGGTGAATGCAGGAGAGAGGGAGGAATGGGAGGATACAAGTGATGGGATAACAATTTAGTTGTAATCTTAGTAAATTAATTAAATAAAAGAATTAAGTAGCCTTCCATTATACAAATGATAGGCAGGTTGAGAAAGAAATTGTAGAAACAACACACTTCACAATGGCCACAAATAAATAAAATACATTGAGTTAACTCTAACCAAGCAAATGAAAGATATGTATGACAAAAATTTCAAGTCTGTGAAGAGAGAAACTAAAAAAGATATCAGAAGATGGAAACATCACATGTTCATGAATCTGTAGTATGAACATAGCATAAATGGCCATCTTACCAAAAGCAATGTATAGATTCAGTGTAATTCCCATAAAAATTCCACCACAATTCTCTACAGTTCTTAAAGGAACAATATTCACATCCATATAGAAAAACAAAGCAAACAACAAAAACAACAAAATACCAGGATAGCTGAAAAAATCTGTACAATAAAATAACTTCTGGAAGTATTACCCATCCCTAATTTCAAGATGCACTACAGAGGAAAAGCAATAAAAATTACAGGCACTGGCATAAAACCAAACAGGTTGTTCAGTGAGGTAGAATGGAATACAGTAATAAACCCACACATCTAAAGACTCTTGATTTTTGACAAAGATTCCAAAACCATATTATAGAAAAAAGAAAGTATATTCAATAAATGGTTCTGGTCTAAACTTACTATATGTCTTCATGTAGAAGAGTGCAAACAGATTTATATTTATCACCCTGCACAAAACTCAAGCCCATTGGATCAAACATCTCAACATAAAACTGGAAACACTAAATCTAATAGAGGAGAAAGTGGAAAATAGCCTTGAATTCATTGGAACAGGAGACAATTTCCTGAACAGAACACCAACAGTTCAGGCACTAAGATAAAAAATTAATAAATGTGACCTCATGAAACTGAAAATCTATAAGGCAAGCCAATAGCTTGTGAAAAGGACAAAAAGGCATCCTATAGAACTGGAAAAGATCTTCACCAACCTTATATCTGACAGGGGGCTAAAATCCAAAATATATAAAGAACTCTAGAAATTAGACTCCTTCATTGCTGGTGGGAATGCAAACATGTACAACTACTTTGGAAATCTATCTGGTGCTTTCTCAGAAAACTGGGAATAGGGCTTCCCCAAGACCCAGCTATTCCACTCCTTGGAATATACCCAGAAGGTGCTCCAGCACACAACAAGTACATATGCTCAACCATGTTCATAGCAGCCTTATTCATAATAGGTAGATCCTAGAAACAGCCTAAATATCTCTCAGTTGAAGAATGGATCAAGAAACTATGGTACATTTACACTATGGAATACTACTCAGCTATTAAAAACAAACAATTCCTGAAATTTCTGCACAAATGGATTGAACTAGAAATGATAATAATGAGTGAGTTAACCCAGAAACAGAAAGAGTCAAATGGTATATACTCACTTATATCTGGACACTAGCCCAAGGGGCATGTCCCACGAAAGTCTTCACTTATCAGGAAAGCGGGACAGAAGAGAAGACTTCCTATTGGCACTCTAGGTGAGAGAAGCAAGGGAGAATGGGGAAATGGAAGGATCCAGAAGGTCCTAGAAACCTACAAGAAGAACATTATGATGGAAGATCTGGGCCCAGGGGTCCTGCTCAAACTATGGCACCAACCAAGGACAATATGTGCAGTAAACTTCCAACCCCCACCCAGATCTAGCCAATGGACAGGACATTCTACACAGTTGAGTGGAGAGTGCGGACTGACTTTCACAGGAACTCTGGTGCCCCATATTTGACCATGTCGCCTGAATGCGGATGTCTGGTGGCACTCAGAGGAAGGATAGCAGGCTACCAAGAAAAGACTTGATTCCCTATGAGCATATACAGGGGGAGGCGGTGCCCCTCAGTCACAGTCATACATAGGGGAGAGGAATAAGGGGAAAATGGGAGGGAGGGAGGAAAGGGAGGATACAAAGGATGTGATAACAATTGAGATATAATATGAATAAATTAATAAAATATATTTTAAAAAGGAAGTACAGAGCTAAACAGATAATTCTTAACATAGGAATCTCTAATGGGCATGACACACTTAAAGAAATGTTCATCATCTTCAGTCATCAGAGAAATGCAAATCAAAATGACTCTGAGATTCCATCTTACACCCATCATGGCTAAGATCAAAAACTCAAGTGACAGCACATGCTGGTGAGGATGTGGAGAAAGGGGAATGCTCCTCCTTTGCTTGTGGGAGTGCAAACTTTTACAACCACTTTAGAAATCAATCTGGCACTTTCTCAGAAAATGGGGAATAGGGCTTCTTCAAGACCCAGCTATACCACTCCTGGGCATATAGCCAAAAGATGCTCTACCATACAACAAAGACACTTGCTCAACTATGTTCATAGAAGCTTTATTCATAATAGCCAGAATCTGGAAACCACCTAGATGTCCCTCAACTGAAAAATGGATGAAGAAACTGAGGTACATTTGCACAATGGAGTACTACTCAGCTATTAAATACAAGGGAGTCTTGAAATTTGCAGACAAATGAATAGAACTAGAAATGATTATCCCAAGCGAGATAACCCAGAACCAGAAAGACACACATAGTATGTACTCACTTATAAGTGGATATTAGCCATAAAGTACCAGATAACCATGCTACAATCCACAGACTCAGAAAGCTAAGCAACAAGGAGGGACCATGGCAGGATACTTGAATGTCACCCAGAAGGGGAAATAAAATAGACAATGGAGACTGACAGAGTGATGGGACTGGGAGGAATAGAGGTTGCAATCAGGTATGGATAAGAAGGGGGAGAGAGGGGTGGAAGAGAGAACAGAAATCGGTGGGTGGAGCATACCTTGAACAAGCCAGAGACCTGGGACATGAGAGGCTCCAGAGTGCCTGTGGGGGTGATCCTAGCTGAGACCACTAGCAGTGGGGTATATGGAGTCTAAAGTTGCTAACTCCTGTTGCCTGGCAGGACTTCCAGTAGAAGGAAGTGACACCAACCCACCCACAAAATCTTTGACCCAAAATTTCTCCTGCTTACATGATGTACAGAGATAAACATTGGAACAGAGCTTGAAGGAATAGCCAACCAATGACTGGACCAACTAGATACCCACCCCATGGGAGAAAGACAACACAATGGTACTATTAATGATACTCTGCTGTGCTTTCAGGCAGGAGCCTAGTATAACTGTCTTCTTCAGAGACCCACAGGCAAGCATTAGGCATCTTGGGGAGTCTTGTGGAAGTGTGGGTAGAGACTTAAGGGAACTGGAGGCGTCAATGACACCACAAGAAGATCTAGAGTCAAACCCATGGGGGCTCACAGAGACTGAATCACCAACCAATGAGCATTCTTGGGCTAGGCAAAGCCTCCCTATACATATATGTAGGAGATGCGCAGTTTGTTCTTCATGTGAGTCCTCTAACATTTAAAGTATGGGGCTATCACTGACTGTTCTCTGCCTTTAGATTCCTTCCACATATCTGGGCTGCCTTGTCTGGCCTCTGTGGGAGAGGAAGCGACTTGATGTGCCAGGGTGGGTTGGTACTCATCAGGCCCTCTGATGAGAAGAGGAGAGGAGGACGGGTGAGAGGGTGTGTGATAGTGGAACTTGGAGGAAAGGAGGGAGGAAAGCTGCGATCAAGATCAGGATGTAAAGTGAATAAATAAATCAATGTAAAAAATTGCAGGTTGAATTTTCATTGATATATCTGGAAGTTACTATATTAAATAAAGTAATCCTGTTTCAGACACACAAATACTACATGTGCTCTTTCATCAAGTGTCTAGATTTTAAATACATAATAACATTTTATGTTTCATATATAATTCATAATAAATCTTTCATATATAATGTATATGCAACATGGTTTATGTATCTGGGAATGGAGTTTGAGTATATGTCATGAAACTAGAAATGGTACCATCTAAAAGAAAATGTGTTAAGTAAGAGTGTAGGTCTTAAAACACATGTGACATATAAAGAAAAAGAATGAGTTTACTGGTGGGAGAAAGGTACAATGTGGGCAGAAAGAAGGAATTATGGGGAAAAGAGGATCTACAAAAACAAATTATGTTGAAAATGCCTTAATGAAACAACACTTCACATATTAATTTTCAAAAATATTTAAGTTGCTTTTAATATATTTTTGAAAATTAATGTAGAATGATGCCATTACCTGTAATCCAGAAGTGAAAGCTTGTGAAATTAGAGTGGGTTTCCAAGTTCAGATGCTTCAGTCCATAGTCATGTTCTCTTACGACGGTTAAACTTGTACATTCTTCTTTATTATTTAGAATCACCACAGAAAAACTTCTCTCTGTGTGTGTGTGTGTGTGTGTGTGTGTGTGTGTGTGTGTGTGTGTGCGCACGCGCGTGCGTGCGTGCGTGCGTGCGTATGGGTGCGCAGAAGCATATTTCCAAAGAGGTGTAAAGGAGATGGAAAACCTAACCTGAATGTAAGGGGCACTTTCCCGTGGACTTCAGTCTCAGATAGGATAATAAGAGAGAGCTAGGTGAGCACCAGAATTCATTGTCCTCTGCTTCCTGACTCTGGAGAAGTGTGACCAGTTACCTCACACTCCTGCTGCCATGCCTTCTACACGATTCTAGATTATGTCTTGTCTCAAACTGTGAGTCAAAATAAACCCTTCCTTAAGTCTCTTTTTCTAAGTATTTTATCACAGCAGCAAGAAAAGAATCTAATACGGCCCTGCTGCTTTTGAATCTATTTTGGAGCACATCATGGTGGAAAGCACTTTGTTTAGAAAAGCAGTTTATATTATGGGTTTGAAATTGAAAGAAAAGAGAAAAGACCAGGGTCTCTCAATCAACTTCCATAGAATACCTCTTAATTACTTGACAAACCAATGTCAGGTACCCCTTCGTAAGGACTTTAGCAACTCTCCAAAGTAGAGAAAAAACCTCGAGCATCTGAAAATTTGGGGAACACACAATGGGTAGTGTTTCTTATTTTTAATGAAAAACATTACTTTCTTGTCAGTCAGTACTCTCAGCCAACTCAAGGTTACATGTGTGAATCTCCACAAAGCAAAGCAAAGCAAAGCAAAGTATCTTAAAGATAAATTTATACATACACTGTGACTATTTTCCCTTTCATAATTTAAAATATTTTAGATGTGTCATACCCAAAGAAATACTAATGTAATAGACATCAACACATCCATAATCCAATTTCAACAGATTCATAGATATTTAACAATAATATTCCAATTTTATTACACTTATGTTTCAGGGTTTGTTGTTTTTGTTTTGCTAAGAATATATTAAAGCAAATCTTAGAAAAAGGTCTTTTCCCCCCAGAGTCTTTAACCCATTTTGAAGTGTTCAGTTAGTTATATTAATTGTGCAAATGCTTATGATAGTCACATTAACAAAGAAAAATAAGATCTTTCCGATACACACATATACGCTTACATGCTTTTAGATGTGAGAAAGTCTTTAGATTTTGTTTATAAAAACAAAATTCAAGATTTCTGTAATGCCACCAAGGTCTTAAAATGTGGTTCTGAGCAGAAGCAGAGCACATTCCTTACAAATGAACCATAACTTATAAATTATATTTGACATTGATAATACCCTTTGTACTCAGCCTTGAAACCATGGATACCCACATGCAAATAGGACATGAGAAAATAATTTCAATCCATCCGAAATTCTATTTCACAGAGATGCTCTCAATAAAGTCAAAACATTATGCAACTTCCATTCACAACAGACTTTTGAAACTTTATTGCAATTCTTTGCCTGATATTATCTAAAATCCAGGAACAAGGTAAGAGTTTAATTATCCAAAAGGAGGGGCACGCAGATTGTATGAATTAATTAGTTTTTTTCTGTTGATTAGTGCAAATAGCAAATATTCTGCTGTTATGGCACCTCATTGTAATGATGACTATATCTCTATCCATACATCAAATCTTGTATTAAACAAGAATTTCTCCCTAACTCAGGGATCCAGACAACAGAGTTACATCAATGATGAAAACCAGCACCTCTCAACTTATCTCCCTCCCTCAACATTTAAATGACATGTTAACTTCTCAGGTGAATATCATTTAATCATATAGATGTTACATTTACCTATATTTAAAATTTCTGTATTTTAATTTTTTATTTTCTACAGGCCCTTTCCAATGTGAATTCAATACTCTCATTTTAACCTTTTGATACTTGACATGTGAATTAATAACAAAACCAATGTGATCTTTAACACACACACACACACACACACACACACACACACACACACACAAAACACATACAACACACATGCACAATGTCTTTGATCCAAACCCAAAAGGCATATGAACTATTATTCTAGCCTTGGTATTTTACATTTCTTCTTCAAACTATTGTAATATAGCTTCATCATTGATGTTTTTGTCTTGATAAATGTTATCAACGCTGCTCTTCTAATTGCTAAATCAAATGAATGTTGAAGGTCTCCATCTAATTTGACCTTTCTAAAACTTAATTATTAACCATATTCTTCTCCTTATAAATTTCA
Source organism: Acomys minous (assembly GCF_964271855.1). Taxonomy (NCBI): domain Eukaryota; kingdom Metazoa; phylum Chordata; class Mammalia; order Rodentia; family Muridae; genus Acomys; species Acomys minous. The sequence continues at coordinate 78,546,728 of NC_140488.1, read as the reverse complement.
TAGATTCACAAGAAAACTTTTTTCCTTATTTTCTTTCTATTCCTTGTTAAATTCCTTCTCAGTCTATTTTGGTTGTTTTGTTTTTCTCTGTGTGAAGTATTCCATGCTTAATGTCCCAGTCCTGACTCCAGTTAATCTTGAATGTTAACTTGAATGGTTTCAGATATGCCTAAGAAGATAGCAAAATACTCCCCTGTGTCTATTCATGAGGGTCTTAGCAGTGGGGCTTTCCCAAGGGGCAAAGCATGTGAACAGCGTTATCTCATAAGCCTGAAGTAGAACAGAAGAGAAAACAGAAAGCCCCCAGGCAGCACAGGCATTCTCTAAAGGTCTTTCTTCCTAGCCAGTGTGACATGAGCATTTCTGCTTCTTTTCCAGCCCGCAATGAAGGCATTAACTTTTTTTCTGATATATCATTTACTAAGATAAAATACACCTTGCTGAAGTATTCAATCCAATGATCATTGGCATGGCCACAATTTACCAATCTGTATCCCTAGGATACTTTCTATGTCTCTTCCTAACCCTCCTCCTAAAGTCCTAATGAGAAACGAAAACATGATTGCACCAAAGTTTCTACTGGAGAACAAAAGATTTGATTGACCTTCTTTTTCAGAGAATAGGTAAGGGGTTACTTACAAGGATCCGGGGAGGGGACTTCCCCATACCCTAACAGATTATAACGGGAAAGCCTTCGCTTACCTAGAACAAGAGTTTCCTTATAGCCAAATTGAGGAAATCTCCCTCTCCTAGTCCTCCGAGGCCCCTATGCTCTAGCCTTTCCCTATAACCAGATGAAATATTGGCAGATTTACTACAACAGGTAAACCAGACTTAAAGGTCTGCTTTCCTACTCTGCTCCTCTATGCAGGGGTGTGAACAGTCAAAAAGCTTAGCTGGGATGAACCTTTTGCAAGAAGTACACCCCCAAATGGCAGTTATTCAGCTTCAGAGTACAGTCACCCCAATACCATAAAAATAAATCTGGGACCCATTGTCTGTCACTGTACATTCTTCACTCTCCTCAACCAACCCATAACAGCCATATACTTAGTTACTGTACTATGGGTACATGTCTCTTTTTGTTTCTCCTCTTTCAATTACTGCAATGTTTTAAACATCCATCTGTATATTTAACATGTATGATCACTACATTTTAAAATATAATTTATTATTTCCCACTGTATCACTATAGTATACTTATTTTGTTCATTTATCATTTAATGGGATCTAAAGTTGGTTTTATATCTTTGGTTTTAATTTTGAAGATTCAACTTTTATACTGTCTTTTCTTTTCTTTTCTTTTCTTTTTTTTTGGTTTTTCGAGACAGGGTCTCTCTGTGTTAGCCTTGGCTGTCCTGGACTCACTTTGTAGACCAGGCTGGCCTTGAACTCACAGCGATCCGCCCGCCTCTGCCTTCCGAGTGCTGGGATTAAAGGCTTACTGTCTTTTCTAGAAAGAAAAACCTGGGCCATATAAATCATATCATATCATCAATATTCTTGATTGATTTTCATCCTTATATAACATTAGCTTTGAAACTTTTGTTTCAAGATACATTTTCATATCAGTTAACCATATATAATATATACTAGTTAAATATAGGAAGAAATTTTTACATATTATGATGTTATTGATCTGATAATTGTTCAATATAGAAAGAAAACATTAAAATACAAACATCTCTAAAATCAAAACAGAAGAAAGATATGCCCAAATTAATTAAATGTCAGTTTAAATATTCATAAGGAAACAGGGTTTATAGTGGAGACATCCATTTGTTAATTAATATACACAGTATATTATATATGAAACTTCACAGAATGTGATATAACCTTTTTCCCAACTACATCCATCTTTAGCCAAAAACTAGGAAGTCGCTTGTATTTGACATTGCTAATCTTAAACATTTTTCTTAAAAATCTAGTAATAATTTATTTTCAATCTCTTAAATTAATTTCCCCCATTTTTATAAAAGTCGTTTTCTTTTTATTGTTTGAGAAGTTTTTAGAAGCAGACTTAAGCTATTAAATATTATTTGTTGGATATAAATTCCATAAATTCATAGTACCTGTATGAACAGGACACATCAAGACCACACCATATGAAGCCATCAGAATCCTGACATGTCTTCAGGCTTTCTATTAATTTTTCTTATGCATTCACCCCATATACATATGGGGGTATAACATAAACATACATATGTGCATATTTATTCCAAGTATATGCAGATATTCTGTTCCATATAGAATTCTTTATATGTATATGATGCTAAGGCTGACTTCTTAGAATCTGAAAGAGAAAGCATCAGAAGTAGATATTTATAGGAGTGGTCAGGGCCAGGAGAGTGAAAGGGAAATAATATACCTATATTTTAACTTCAAAAAATATAATCCCAGCATGGATGGACAATGGACCGATGTAACCTCATCTCTAACTGAAGAACTATTGCCAGTTGATGGCTTCTGATGAAGGAAGGGTCTGTTTTCCTTGAGAATAAAGACCTTGAGGGACTACAGTGCTCCATAAGATGACACTACACCCATGCACATACTGGCAGAACAAAATAGAATCAGTAGGTCTAAAAAACAAAAATGGAGGCGAAAATGGTGGAGATGGGGGAGGAATTGAAGGAGTGTAATGAGGAGTAAATTTAACCAAGATAAAATGTCTTATTGTATATATGTATGTACACACAGAGAGACATAATTTTGTTACATGAGCACAGTTTCTAAAAAGAAAAAAGTTTCACATGAATTTATTTTACATCTGTTCTTCTTACCTCTCAGATTCCAATTACTATCTATTTTCAGAGATAAAGTTTTGCATCTACTTGCATGCTATAGAGACGTATACAATTTTATGGATCTATGTAAAATCTAGAAATGGCATGTGAGGAAAAGTCTTTAAGATCTGTCTTCCACAGATATTGAGATGGACAGCCAAACCTCAGCATGGAGCACTGTGAGTCTTATGGAAGAGTTGAGGAGGACCCCTGGAGGGGTCAGGAGCTCCACCGGGAGATCATTGAGGCCAATACATCTGGGCCAATGGTGGAGGGTGCCTGCAGACACTGATGCACCAACCAAGGACCATGCATGGTAAGGACTTAGACCCTCTGCTCAGATGTAGTAGATAGGCAGCACAGTCTCCTTGTGGGTCCTATAATATGTGGAGTAGAAACTGCTTCTGATGTGGACTTTGGTCTCCACTAGTTGATCACTTCCCCCCTGGCAGGGCAGCCTTGCCAGGCCACAGAGGAAGAGGATGCAGGTAGTCCAGATGAAAGTTGATAGGCTGAGGTAAGATGTTACGGGAAGATGTCTCTCCCTTTCTGAGGACTAGGGGAGGGAGGGATGGGGTATGAGGGAGGGAGGGTGGGATTGGGATGTGACAAGTGAGGCAGCTACAATTGGCATGTAAACTGAACAAATTAAATTTTAAAAATCTGTCTTCCAGGCACTGGCTGAATTAACTTACTGTGATTTTCTCTACTTCTATGTATTTTCTTGAAAATAACATTACTTCTTTCTTCTTTATGGCTAAAAATTTCCTTTTGTATATATTCTATATATATGTATGTATGTATGTATGTATGTATGTATGTATGTATGTAAGTATGTATGTATTCTTTATCCATTTTTCTGTTGGTGAACACACAGGTTGGTTTCATTACTTAGCTTGTGTGAATGGTGATACAACGATGTGCAAGTGTCTCATATGTTCACTTACACTCTTTTAGGAATGGTACAGATTGGTCATATGGTATATATTTTTTGAGAAACCTCTATAAATAAATGGTAGCTGGACTAGTTTACTTTCATATTAGCAGTGTATAATGGTTTTCTTGACCCTCTCTTTCACCAGGATTTTTTTTTTCTTAATCACTGCCATTCTGACTGAGGTGAGTTAGAATCTAAATGTAGTTTTAATTTGCATTTATCTGATGCCTAGTGAGGTTGAACATTTTTTATCTGTTTATTGGCTATTTGTATTTTATCTTTTGAGAAATGTCTGTTCATTTCATTAGCTCAGTTATTGATTGGGTTGTTTGATTTATTGTTGCTTAAGTTTTTTGAGTTCTTTGTATAGTCTAGATATTAATCATTTGTCACATATATAGCTAAAAAAGACTTTATCCCATTCTGTAGGCTGTCTCTTTGCTTGATTAACGGTTTTCTTTGCTGTACAGAAGCTTTGTAATTTCATGATATCTCATTTGTCAATCGTGGACATTATTTCCCCACTGACCAGCTTTCTACTCAGAAAGTCTGTGCCTATGTCTATATCATGATGCTTTTCCCTTACATTTCCTTCTCAAATTTTAGAGTGTCAGGTGTCATGTTAAAGTTATTGACTCATTTAGAGTTAACTTTTGTGGAGGATAAGAAATAAGGACCTAGTTTGTTGCTTCTCTATGTGCATATTCAGGTTTTACAGAAAGGTGTGTTGAATAGGCTATATTGTTTTTATACTTTTGCATTTTTTAGATCTGTGTGGATTTATGTTTATGTCCTGTTTTATTTCATTGATTTTCATACCACTATGAAAATCTTTTCCCAGATCTCTTGCTTAGAATGTTTTCCAATTCTTTTACTCCAAGATAGTATCTGTAATACTGAGGTGCATTTCTTATAGATAAAAATGGATCCTGTTTGTGGTTTTATAATTAGTGTTATTCATTTGAGAATTTTATACAATGTGTTTTGATCATTTTCACTCCACCCAACTCCTCCAGGATCCATTTCTGTTTCTTTATTCATCTAAATTTGTATTCCCTCATTTTATGTATCAACCAAGTTTAATCTATGATACCCATTTATTCTTGGAAGTGGTCTTCTACTGTAGTGTAGTCAACTTGCTAGGGCTTATACTCTTAGAGAAAGCCAACCTCCTTCTTTTAGCTTCTATCAGTTTGCAATAGCTTCTGGTCTAGGAATGTGATTTTGTGCCTACCTCCCCATTCATACTGTGATTTGGTGTGGCTTGAGATCATATAGGTTTTGTGCATGCTGCTGAGTTCATATGTGTAGTTGCCCTGAAATATCAAGAATACATTGTTTCTACCACCTCTGGATCTTAATGTTTATAAACACTCTTCTAAAATGATCCCTGAGTTTTGGGAGGAGGGATACTCTTTGACAAAGTTTCAGAGATTAAATAATTAATTTATGGTTATAATAATAATCAATAGGTATTAGCTTCACACTATGCTTATTTGATAGAATGGGAGTAGTAAGATCTCCCCTAGTACCTAAGGCCTGGAAAACCACTGGGTCTTGACCTAATAATATCCACATACGGATTTCATATGATAAAGGACTTAAGCCCAACCATCAAGTGCTTGATTATTCAATTGATCTCAATGCCATTATTGTACCAATTGATATGTCTTGCCAGGCTTGGCCTTATTGTAACTTGCAATGTTCAGACAGGTGAACTGACAATTACCTTTCTCTTCCAGTGGTATGCATGGCATCTCTCAGCCCTATGAAGCTAGCAGTTAACAATGGAGTTGCTCAGTCAGTACCAGTTTGAGTTTTCCATGTTGTGTTCTTTTCAGAAATAGCATGACACAATCAAGTTCTGGAGGATAATGAAGAACGTTGGAAGTACCCTGAAATGTTTGGGAGTCAATGGAAACTAATTGGCAAACAACACTAAGAAGGTAACTTATTCTTGTCTGCGGGATTTTTTTTTTATCATTCTCTAGTCTTTACAAATGTCTTGTAGGTGGCCTGCATTCCACTTCTGGCAGGTTGCTCCAGGCACTGCTTGCCCCCGGGCAAGAACATACAGTCCTTGAGATCAAAAGTCCCATTTCTATCTCATATGTGGCTTAGAACACGCAAAGTGAGGCCTGAGGTCTCGCCACTCCGCCAGGTCCCTGGTCTTATGGGGAAGGTGTTATAATTTAGCTCTTTTAGAAAGAAATTTCTGTTATCAGATGACAATGGAGACTTGGGAACTCCACAGGCTCATGATGACACCAAAAGTGTTACAGCTCTTTGTTTAGCTGCTGTGCTAAGCATGGCAGAGGAAGCAGGAGGATGTTTAAAACTGGCCCAGGCAGGTGCCTCAGCAGTAGTTAGTTCCCAGCTATCAGGAGCACGGATCAGGCTCCAGAGGCTGCCTAGCAGGTTCACCATCTTCTGCCCACCAGGCACCCAGAGATGAGGCAATTCTTCCCCAGAATAAATGAAATCATGGATGGAGATGGTGGAGAAATGGCAAACATCCCAGAGCATGCTAGCCAGCCTTTATTTATCGATCTTGGGCAGTGGGGAGGGATTGTGGGTGAATGTGTCCGATTTGATCAGGCTAGAGACACCAGGATACTTAGTCTGCATGCAGTGGTACAGTACCTCATTTACATGCAGTAGCACTGGGTCCTATCACAAGATGGAAAACACAGTACTAAATTATCCTATGGGTCGGGGAAGGACTTCTAAGTATGATTAAAGGACATTTGTCAAAGGCTACTATCTCCTTAGCATAGTCTGGCGGTACTCTCCAGGTGCTTACTGAACGGGTTTTTTTTTTTCTTTTTTAATCAGGAAGGGATTGGGCCTGTAATCTTCCCTGAGGGCTATATGACACTCTTTACAAGATTTGGAGTTACTCAGATCAGGTAAAGAGAGAACCCTGCTGAGAAGGTGAGTCCATCATTATAGACCAAGCTCAGAAGCTATCTGGACATGTAGAGTTCAACCTTATCAGCAGGGTTCCATAGAGGGGCATTATTGATCAATTATAAGGTACTTCAATTTTTACCCTTTTCATTCATTTAGAAGATATATATATATATATATATATATATATATATATATAGTTGTACATTTATCTTAGAAGATTATATATAATTATATATTATGATATATATTATATATCCATTATCCACATTTATTATATATACGTGTGTATAGAATCTCCTAAGTAATTTGCTACTCTATTTCTTTTCATTAAAGAATTGAAAGTAATAATATTTAGTTATTATTACAAAGTGTGTATTAATTCTTGCCTTTTAAAAATTTTACAGTGTTTGGAGTTTTGTTATTCTTTCTTTGTTTAACTATGTTCTATCATGGTTTACTTTTTACTGTTACTTCTTGAGTGTGCTTATCCTTCTCGTTAGCCTGGAGGATTCCTTCAAGTAACTTGTGCAGGGCTGTTTTAGTTGTCATCAATTCAGTCAGCCTATTTTTATTATTTATATATTTTTTAATTATAACATACTTTTTATAGGTATAATAGTCTGGGTTGGCAGTAGTCTTTAGATGTAGAAAACCATCATTCTGAGCATTTTTGCTTTTTAACGTTACTGCTGAGAAATATGAATTATTTTTATGACTGTTTCTTTATATGTAGCTTGGTGTTTTCTCTACATTTATCAAAACTTTGTTTTGCTTATTTAGTATTTTGAGTACGTTATGATGTGGAGGAGTTCTTCTCTGGTGAAGCTTATGTGGTGTGTTAAATGCATCATTTATATGGATGGGTATCTTATTCATTAAATTTGGAAAATTTTTCTTCTGTGATTTCATTGAAAATATTTTATTTAACTTCTGTATGACTTTCTTCTCCTTCTATGCCCATGATTCATAGATTTTGTCTTTTCATATTTTCTCATATATCTCACATGTTCTTTTCAGATTGTATTAAATTATTTTTGTCATTGTATGTATCATACCTTGATAGTCCCTTGATCCATTTTTTGATGAAATATTCTATGAAACTCTTTATGTGACTAATTTATTTTTCAATTTCTAATATTTAGGTTTGAGATTTTACCTCAATATTTCTATCTCTTTATTGGACTTGAAGTTCATTTCCTCTATTGACATAATCATTTAGTTCCATTCTTTGTTTTTATTTTCTTGAAATTCATTTAGGAATATATTTGTGCTTTTTTCTATTTTTTAGATATTACAATTGCTTTTTTAATTTTTCACTTGGAACTTCATATATTTTTATCAATAAATTACAATATCATGGAATAAGTAATTTTTGGAGAAATTGCATTTTCTTGGTTTTCCAGGTTCTTGTCCTTTCCTGTTGGAATTTAATCATCTCAATTTAAGTTGTTGGATGAATAATTTTTAGTCACTTTTCTTTTTTCAATGGAATATTGATACTGTGTTGAGGATTAGAAAGACAAAAAATAGATCTTTTCCCAGTCTGTAGGCTGTTGCTTTGTTCTTTTGACAATGTCTTCTGCCTTACAGAAGCTTCTCAGCTTCATGATGTCCCATTTATTCATTGTTAAACTTAAAGACTTAGCTGTTGGTGTTGTGTTCAAGAAATTGTCTCCTGAGCCAACAAGTTCAAGGCTCTTCCCCACGTTTTCTTCTAACAGATTTAGTGTCTGATTTTATGTTGAGTGTCGTAATCCACATTGAGTTTTATACATTGGTGATAAACATGGATCTACTTGTATTCTTCTACATGTAGGCATCCAGTTATATCAGAACCATTTGTTGAAGATGCTATCTTTTTCCATTGTATAGGTTTGGCTGCCTTGTCAAAAATCAAGTGTCCATATGTGTGTGGATTTATTTCTGGGTCTTCAATTTGATTATATTGGCCAACAAGCCTGTTTCTATGCCAGTACCATGCTGTTTTAATTACTGTTGCTCTATAGTACAGCTTGAGATTGGGTAAGGAGAATCCTCTGGAGGATTTTTTTTATTGTACAGGATTGTTTTAGCTATTCTTGTTTTTTTTGTTTTTCCATATGAAGTTGAGAATTGATCTTTCAAGGTATTTAACCTTGATATCTGACTACGGGCTAATATCCAAAATATATAAAGAACTTAGTAAATTAAATATCACCAAACCAAATAACCCAATTAAGAAATGGAATTCAGAGCTAAACAGAGAATTCTCAACAGAGGAATATCTAATGGATGAGAAACACTTAGAGAAATGTTCAACATCCTCAGTCATCAGAGAAATGCAAATCAAAATGACTCTGAGATTCCATCTTATACTCACCAAAATGGCTAAGAACAAAAACTCAAGTGACAACACATGTTGGCGAGGATGTGGATAAATGGAAACACTCCTTCACTGCTGGTGGGAGTGCAAATTTGTACAACCACTTTGGAAATTGATCTGGCCCTTTCTCAGAAAATTGGAAATACAGCTACCTCAAGACACAGCTATCCAATTCCTTGGAATATACCCGAAAGGTGTTCTACCATATAAAGAGAACATTTGCTCAACTATGTTCATAGCAGCCTTATTCATCATAGCTGGAATCTGGAAACAACCTAGATGTCCCCCAGTTGAAGACTTGATAAAGATACTGTGGTACATTTACACTATGGAATACTACTCAGCTATTAAAAACAAGGAAATCTTGAAATTTGCAGGCAAATGGATGAAAATAGAAATGATCATACTGAGTGATTTAACCCAGACCCAGAAAGATATACATGCATTGAGACAGATGCTGGGACTTGCTATTGGGACACCAGATGAGAGAGGTAAAGGAGAATTGATAAATAGAAGGACCTAGAGGATCCTGGAAAACCAGCAAGGCTGGTAGATGTGGACCCAGGGGGCCCTGCACAAACTACTGTACCAATCAAGGACAATGCATGTAGTAAACCTAGACCCCCTATTCAGATCTGGCCAATGGACCGAACATTCTCCATAGTTATGTGGAGACTAGGTACTGATTCTGACATAAACTTTGGTGCCTGCTATTTGACTACTTCCCCTTGGTGTGGAGGCCTGGTGGCACTCAGAGAAAGGGTAAGCAGGCTACCAGGATGAGACTTGATAGGCTATGATCATATGGTGGGGGAGAAGGTCCCCTTCTGTCACAGGCATAGGGGAGGGGAATAGGGTGAAAAATGGAAGGAGGGTGACACGGGAAGATACAGTTGAGGAGATAACAATTGAGATATGATCTAAATAAATTATTTAAGTAAAATGGAAAGGCTAAAAACAGACAAAAACTAGTAATTAGTATTTAGTTGGTTGGGAAAAAAAGTTGGCATAAGGAAAAGTAAGCCCAAGCAGTGACCAACAAGAACTGGAAGTGATACCAAAGTGTTGCCAAAAGAAGAGCAAATAATGAAAGGTAAAGATTTCAAGTCTTAGAATGTAGATATATGGAGGACTTACATACCATTGTAGCCTATATTTTTGTATCAAAAAAGAAAGGGAAACAATCAAGAAAGTAAGCAAAGTGAAAAGAGTGGTAGAGATATGAGGGTTGAGAACAAAGCAGGAAAAAGCTGGCCCATTAAATTGAAATTTGATGTTAAATAATGGAAAAATAATGGAATTGAGAGAGCTGAGTCAGAGCAAAAATTATTTTTTAATTAAGTTTATGGGACTTTCTAAAGTTTGTCACCCTCTGCACATTTTTCAATAGTTGGTCTCTGTTATCTACTCCAAGAAGTTTCTCTTCTGAGGCTTAGTGATCTATGAATATGGAGTCATTTTATTTCCTTATTCATTTACCACAATAAAAATAATAGATGTTCCCCCAGGCCCATGATTTACAGAAATGATGTCTGCCTGTTCAGCGGTGGCATAGCTCATAGTGTGCTTGCCCTTCCACATTAATCACTAATCAAAAGTATTCCCTCACAGACTTGCCTACAGGAGATCTGACAGAGAGATTTCCTCAATTGAAGTTCATTTTCCCAGATGATTCTGGTTAGTGTTGAGTGGGAAAAAAATCTAACCAGGACATATGTCATAAATATGTGGTATCTTGAGCAATATAATGTTACTGTCAAGCTGTTGATAATAACCAGTAACTTTAGCAATAAACTATAGTGCTTGGTGGGAGGAAGTCTATAGGATACCTTTGGCCTATAGGTCAGCAAAATATAGCACATCTTGGTACTGGGGAGCTTTGTTTTGTAGCTTACGTTGTCTAGATGAGGTGTTGTTTAAATTTAAATTCCTTTTATGTATTTTAGGAGTAGCTTTTCATATGGATCTTCAAATGGCTCCCAATATCCTTTCCTCTTCTTTGGCATCCCAAACCACACCTTATTGAATGTCCTTGTTCTAATTTCTCATTTTTTTCCTTTATGACACTCTATTCTATATCCCTTTCCTTACCAGATCCCATCTTTCTTAGTCCCTTAATAGCTATCTAAGTTCTCTGGGTATTAGAAATGAAACACACACATGCAAAGCATAAAATATAACATTGACATATAAGACAAAATGTGTAGTGTTTGACTTTCTCTGTCTGGGTTGCCTCTCTCAGGATGATTAATTCCAATTGACTGTAAACTTTTTAAATAATTTTTTCTTAACAGCTAAATAACATTCTATTGTGTAAATTCACCACGTTTTCATTATCCATTTGTTAGTTGGTGGATGTCTTGGCTAAACCTAATTTCTGGCTATTATGTTAAAACAACAACGAAAATGGATGAACAAATATTTCTATAGTGAGATGTAGATTACGGCGTGCTCATTCATTAACAGGGTTTCTTTATCACACCTATCCACTCAAGGCTCAGGAGTCTATGAAGAAAGTCTATACAGAATGATTTATGAGCAGAGTTGGTAGAAAATTATAAAAAAAATAATTTTCTTGTCACAACAGGGCATATGCACACATGAACTCACAATGAACATGAACACACATGAACATGCATGACAGCCACAAAACTAAAGCTGGATAAAATCCTAGGACAGAAAAAAGGAAGTTGCCACAAACTCTCATCAATATCCCGGAAGCTGTTCACAAATAATAGTTACTGAAAGAGAAAATCAGTTTCCTTCAATGGAGACGTACTGGATATATCAACTGCACACCAAATTAACCTTCAGGCTCAGGAGCAGTTGCTCAACAAAAGTCAGACTCTATGAATGCTTGATTATTTGCCAAATACATACATGTAACATGTAAAATCCTAGTGGCCATGGAAACCAAAAAAATATTGAGTTTTCTGAAACTGCAGTTACACATGTCTGTGAGCCAACATGCAGGTGCTCAGAACCAAACCTGAGTCCTCTACAAAGTGTTCCGAAGCACTGAGCCATCTCCCCATCCCCTGATTTATTGTATATTTCTAAATATTTATAACTGGCATCTCTGGACATTTATCATGCCATTGGCCACCACTTGTGATTGATCTAACAATTAAGATATATTGTCCCAGTCTATCAGTTTACTTTCTATCTTCAACTTAATTGAAAATTGTATGAATGTTTATTTTTTTAGAATTTATGAGGAATGTAATTCAATATTTTGCCAAGGAGATTTCTAAGCAAAATTCAAAATGTCTAATATAAGCCCTCCTGACTGATTATAATGAGATGCAAAATGGTATAGATTAATTGGGCAAGCTGTTATTCTAAAACATGAACCAGAACAAAATTTGGAAAATTTTCAGCCTATCTGTATCAGAAAAGAAAGGAAAATTTGTTCAAAATAGAACAATAAGGATACAAGTAAAAATCATTTAATAAGGAGATCACTGTGAACTGGTGTGGGTATGAATCATGAATTTAATTAGGCACCTCAGGAATAGAGGCAGGATTATACTATCAGAAACTGCTACCTGGGAGTAGAGGAAATGGGCAAAAAAAAAGTACAGAATGACTTAAAAATATTGAACATTTTAGATTCTATAGGACTACAGAACAGAATTAACTAGTTAAGAATATGCCATCTTAAAAGAGAGAAGAGTGAATCCAAATGAATCAGAGATTAAATTGTCTGCCTTTTCTTTCTTGGACTCCAGAGGCAAAATTGGTCTCTCTTGTGTTGTAGTATGCTGAGAGGCTACAGCAAAACATTTCAAGGGAAGGACTTCCGACCAAGTTCAAGGCATCAGAGCTCCCATTGCATGAGGTGGGGATAATGTTAACATCCCTGAGTCTTGGCAAAAAAAAATATTGAGGCAAAGTTGAACGTTTCCAAGCCTTTATGATCTCCTGGATTGCTTCAGTCTTGTACAAATAAATCTGGGACCCTTGCAGGAACAGGAGGTAATTTTTCCTTTAGACTTACTCTATCTTTGAACTGAACAGAATCCCTACATTGTAGAGCAAGAATTTGAGGAAAACAATAGATAACACACTCTTTATCAGACAGATTGTTTTGTCTATATTCTCCATGATCACCAGTAAACACCCATTATCTATCCCTCCCTCCTTCCCTCCCTCCCCCCCCCTCCCTCCCTCCCTCCCTCTCTCTCTCTCTCTCTCTCTCTCTCTCTCTCTCTCTCTCTCTCTCTCTCTCTCTCTCTCTCTCTCTCTGTGCTGAAAGTGGTTCTGCTTGGGAGCTATAGTACTTGTATTTGGCTTCCACTACTAAGCAATGTATTTCATAGCTCAGAGATAGGGAGCATAGACACTTTCCATTCAAGATATATTCTGAATCTCTCCTAAGTACCTACAAGATTTGGAATCTACCCTATTTACTAAACCTAGATGAGAATTTTCTTTTTCAACATACAAAAATCAACTGGGGATGAGAAAAGAAGTACATTTTATGGCAAATGTCTTAAACACGCAGTCTATACATAGTGACAGTGAGGGAAAAGGGTGATACAACAACTCTTTGTTGGAGTAAAAGAGACCTCAAAATTAAAAACAGCAAGGGGTTGTTCTTGAGAGGGTTTGAAAGAGCAAAGGGGAGGAAGAAATTATTTAATTGTAATATGGTACCAAAAATAACAAATATATTTAAAGTAAATAAGGACATGTTAAAAGATAAGGTCAGCTTTGTCACTATTTCATTTCTATTATCTAGTTTTTATTTTCTGGTTGTACCTCTTCTTTACCTGACCTGGAATGTCACCCTGACTATGCAATGCTTTATGTTTTCTTGGTATGCCATTAGACGTAACATCAAAATTCACTGTTTATATCAGTAAACATGGAGGTTTTCATAGCCAAACTAGAAAATTCAAGAATGGATTCACTTCAGTCTTGAAGGCCATACATTCCTGTAAATTCTTACTCAAAAATCTGGGAGGGTTTTAAATTGTTTTAATGAGAAGCACTTTTTATTTTTGTCCTCAGCCAGTTTTCAGTGTTACAAAATTGATACTATTGACATTTTCCAGGTTGATATATGTCTCTTCTAAAGGGAATTGGTACACTACCTCTACTTTCATTATCTGAAACCCATATAAATCAATTTTGAACTGTTTTAAAAAGTAAACTTATCTTGGATCTTGGATGAGAAGTGTTTCAGGTGGCCTTTACAAACTTGAGACCAGAAAAAGATGTTCTATAGCAATGTTCCATTTTTATTCCAGTACAGGTCATATACTCAGTGAGCTGAAGGTTATTTTTTCACTTGTTTACATTATGTTCTATACAATTCTAACTCAGAGTGCTCACGGAGAAAAAAGTTAGATATTCACTATATGTAGCAATTTAATACCAGTAAGATGGAGTGAATCTGGGTGTACTAATCATACAATAGTGATATTTCTCTTGTGATTACCATGAGCAGTAAAACTCACTTTGTTGATCCCTGTATTATAATATTCATATTTATTGTTGCTATTATTAACATCAGATAATTTCTTTAATATCTATCCATATTAGACTATATGTTCCAATATATTGAAGACTATTTTAACCAATGCAATAATTCCTGGAAAATAACTGTGTTGAGATAGTTTCAGTTAATAATGTTGCCAATGCTAAAGAAATCATCTCAGCATGGCTTATGACTCACCTGTTCTTTGACACTAACTCAGCACCAAACACATAGGACATAGTACTTATAAGTTATTATATAATAAGTTGTTAAACTATGGCCCCAGCCAAGGACAATACACGCAGTAAACTTCGAACCCCTACCCAGATCTAGCCAATGGACAGGACATTCTCCACAGTTGAGTGGAGAGTGGGGTCAGACTTTCACACGTACTCTGGTGCCCCATATTTGACCATGTCCCCTGGAAGGGGAGACCTGGTGGCACTCAGAGGAAGGATAGCAGGCTATCAAGAAGAGACTTGATATCCTATGAGCATATACAAGGGGGAGGAGGTCCCCCTCAGTCACAGTCATAGGGGAGAGGAGTAAGGGAAAAAGGGGAAGGAGGGAGGAATGGGAGGATACAAGGGATGGGATAACAATTTAGATGTAATATGAATAAATTAATAAAATATATATTTAAAACAACATAAAAATAAATTATCAATTAAAATATATGTCTGTATCTATGAAATAGTTTATAATTAAATTATTAAAAATATATCAAATGAAAGAATCTTTATGTCTCAATTTGGTCTTCTGCCTAGTTTGTTAAGATTCAGTAAGGTTTACGATTTACAAAATATCACTTTGTAAACATATATATCACTTCAATGGAAAAATATATGAAACAGCTCATTCAAATATTCTGCCATCATTTAAAATAATAAATTAGCACTATAGTACCAGTCTGTTATTTTGTACAAGAAAGCATCAAATACGTAAATTAACTTTGATAGAACGATCATTTTCACAATATTACTTTGAGCAACCCAGGGCATGGGAGGTTTGTCCACCTTTTAGTGTCTCTCTCAATCTCTTTCTTTACAGATTTAAATTTATATTATGGAAGTCATTCACTTCTCAGTTTAGTTAATTCCTTCATATTTTTGAGGCTATTGTGAATTGGAGTGTGTTCATGATCTCTTTCTCAGCATGTTATATGTACTTGTAAACTTCCAGAGACTGTGGCAGCACAGACTGAAACTATGCAGGTTCAAGCCAGATGGAGTGCCAGCATTGAAATAAATAAGTGGACATGGAGCCCCATGTTTTTTCAAGAAACTATTTGTAATTGATATCTACTAACAAAGGGAAAACCAGTTTTCCCTTTGACATTGGTATGTCAATAACACTCCAGGATGAACACCATGTTCTGAAGCAATTGCCCAACATCAAATGAACTCCATTTGGCTTTTTTCTTTAATTTGAGTCTTTTGCTCAAATTGTTTTGACATTTTTTTGTATTATTGCATTTTGTGTTTGTTTCAATATTCTTTTTTGTATTTTATGGAGTTTGAAAGAGAGAAAACATGAGAGAAAACAGATTTGGATGTGTAGGGAGGTAGGGAGGGACGGGAAAGAGTAGGGGAAGAGAAGGAATGTGATCAAATATACTGTATGAACAACATTAAATAGAAGAGAGAAAAAAGTTACATTTCTAACTCAGGAATAAAAATTTAAATCATCTAAAAAGCAAAGGAAACAATCAACCAATGGAAAAGGAAGCAAGCAGAGTGAGAAAACCACTTTGCCAGCTATACGTACAACTGACAGAGAATTGATATTCAGTATGTGCATTTCAATCTCCATAAAAATTCTCTATTCCAGCAGATGTTTAATTCTCTTGCTCCTACCATCTTCCCAGACCCTCTTCTGTAATGTTCCCTAAGCCTTAAATGTAAATATTGTGTTGTAAATATACAGATTGAGGTGGACACCCCATAATCAGTTGATTTCTACATCTACATAACAACTTATGGCTTTCTTTAATGATATCTGTTTGGTGTTTAATGAAGCTTCTTTATTGGGAGGCAAGAGCTACATTTGTAGTTATAAGATTGAGCATTTAGTAAGAAGTTAGGGGTCACACATTAGAAAACTGGTAATAATAGGTTCTTCTATAGCAGGCAGAGGTAGTTCAACTGAGTGGGCCTGAAGTTCAATTAGGTGACTATTGGTTATTTACAAGATATAGATGTCACTATTACACCCTTTGGAATATCTTGATGTGCTGATTATTGTTCATTCTTCAGAGGAATATGTCAGTGTCTGTTGCAGGACACCAGGAATAACAAGAAGCTGTAAAATATGCCAAACTTTTGTCTTAAAAAATGAAAGGAGTTTGATTGGGAAGTATTATCCAGAGTGAACAAGCAATATTCACATATCATCTGACGCAATGGACCACACTGGTAACTTCTTATGGTCATAAGAACTTTGGGCCATAAAACTGCTTCTGCAGGACAATGTGCTGAATACACATCAGGTGTTTAATTGAAGCGAAGAATTTCCTGACATAATATTCTTCCCAAGTTGATTTTTATAGTTTGAGACTTTGATACATGGGTATAGAGCATTTTGACCAAATCCTATGTATTTACTTCTTCCCTGCGATTTCCCCCTTACTCTCTATCACTATACTTCTTGATTTTATGTGCTCTTTTAAAAACCTAACCAAACCGATCAACTAGCCCAACAAACAAACAAATAAACAAGCAAACAAAAACAAATAAAAGCATGTAGTTCTGCCTGTATGTGGGTGGGTATAGAACAAACTCTTAGGAGCAGCAATCCTGAAGTAAACTGACTGTCCCTTTGCCAGCAGCCACAGACAGACAATCGCTCTTCAGCTGTTGGGAAAACTTCCTAAGGCCCTGTCCAACTCTTGCTGAGATTTTGGCTGGTTTGATCTTGTTCAGGGTTACATTTAAGGAGGACAATGAGTAATGAAGAGATCGATAGTGTCCTTAATCACTATGCCTGAAATAAATTTCCCTTTCCTAGAGCCCATTAAGGCATTTCACCTACCAATTCATGAGAAGAATTCAAACCTGGTCAAAGTCCATATCTGGGCTTGTCATAGATCCTAGAAAAGAACCTACTAATGTTTTACTGCTAAATTTACTTAATGTTAAATTGCCTTCCATATATTTACATTTGTACTTATAAATTAGTGCTACTCTCAGCTTTGGCCAGAGAAGCTTCTGTTTGCTGGGTGACAGTGCAGTGACTCATAACTGATCAATGTACTGCAAGCAAATGACTGCAGTTAAAGGTTAGAATCACTGATATGTTGCCATAGCTCAGCTTAATAACAAATAACCCCCTGCCTATGCTTAGTCAGGAAACTCTAATTAAAGTAAGTAACTCATATGCCCCTAAAAGACAGAAAATTAGAAAAGGAACATGGAAAGAAGAGATTTACTGAGAAGGGGAAAGTAATAAGTGAGATTGAGAATGAGACTTTGACTATTTTTTTTAAAAACGTACAGTATATATGTATGAAATTATTAAAAAAATTTAAAAGTTAAAGAAAAATATATTAGTTAGCTTCTCTGTCATTATGTTAAAATAACTGCCAGAAACAACATGGGGAGAAATATGTTTTTAAACCCCAGGTCACTATATGGTTAACATCCTCATGTAAGTGAGTACACATTGTGTCTTTCTGGGTCTGGGTTACCTCACTCAAGATGCTCTTTTCTAGTTCTATCTATTTGCCTGCAAATTTCCTGATTTCCTTGTTTTTAATAGTTGAGTAGTAGCCCATAGTGTAAATGCACCACAGTTTCTTTACCTGTTCTTTGATTGAAGGGCATCTGGTTGTTTCCAGTTCCTGGCTATGACAAATAAAGCTACTATGAACATAGTTAGACAAATGTCTTGGTTGTATCTTTTCTGTATATGTTCAGGATCTGTAAAGCTGGGTCTTGAGGTAGAGCTATTCCTAATTTTCTGAGACAGCACCAGATTTATTTCCAAAGTGGTTGTACAAGTTTGTACTCCCACCATCAAAGGAGTGTTCCCCCTTCTCCACATCCTCACTACCATCTGGTATCACCTGAATTTTTGACCTTAGCCTTTCTGACATATAGTACAGGATAAGGATAACCATACTGCAATTCACAGACCCAAATAAGCTAAGAAACAAGGAAGGTCCAAGGGAGGATACTTGAATCTCACTCTGAAGGGGAAATAGAATAGGCATCAGAAGTGGTTAAAGAGAAGTAACAGGATAGAGAGAATGCTGAGGGAAATGAGAGTGGGGATCAGATGTGGGAAGACTTGGAGCAGGATGACAGAGGGTTTGCAGAAATAAGATTAACCATGGGTGGGGGCATCTCTGAGGCAAGATGAAGATTTACAACAGGGTGGCTCCTGGGTGGATATGGAGGTGACTCCAGATGAGACCTCTAGTAGTGAGGATCATGTATATTGAATAGGCCACCCTCTAAGCAGACAGGCCTCCTAGTGGAGGGAGCTGAACACCAACCCACCCACAAAAAATTGACACAAAGTTTCCCCTCCCTACAAGATGTGCAAGAATATAGAGCAGAAATTGATGGAATGTCCTGTAAAAATGACTTTTATTTGCCTTCTTCAGTTGTTGTCTTGGAAGATTATTGCCTCTGTCCACTAACATAGGCCTAGAATGTTTTCAGCCTCTGAGACTTGCTGCTTAATAAGCTCACCCTTTCATGTTCTTTCTGGTTCTGGGCTGGCTGGTTCAACTCAGCTATTCTGACTCAAACTACTATCCAGAGAGCTTTAAATCTTTGCTTTTGAATTGTTCTGCTTGGCCTCAGACTAACCCCAGCAATCTTTTCTAATCTTCTGGCTCATTCTTTCTTCACAGTCCAGCTAGGTCTCTCATTCATCCTCCCTCTGTAAAACTCTCCCAGTAAAACTGCCTTCTCTCTCTCTCTCTCTGTCTGTGTCTCTGTCTGTCTGTCTGTCTGTCTGTCTGTCTGTCTGTCTCTCTCTCTCTCTCTCTCTCTCTCTCTCTCTCTCTCTCTCTCTCTCTCTCTCTCTCTCTCTCTCACACCACTTAGGTAGCTTCCCTTTCCTCTATCATCTCCTGAGAGTTATGTGTATTCTATTCTGTCAAATCTTCTCTGAATTGTCACTTTCTTTTTCTGCCACTCAATTAGAGATTACTTTCAACCATGGATGATTCCACGTACAAACTAACTTTCCCTTCATTGGTTGGGATTAAAAGCATGTATGACCATGCCTGGACCTAAACTTTTCTTTACCTGATACTTGCTCTATACCAAGCTGGCCTTGAACTCAGATTTGCTTGGTTCTGTCTCCTTGATTAATGACATATTTGTATTTCAGCAAGATAACACAGATTTAGGTCTTTGGACCTGTCCTCTTGCCAGAGCAGCCATGTTCTGAAATAAATTTCCTCTACATTGTCCAACCAATGTCTGGCCCAACCCCAAACCTTGGGAGATAGCCAAACCTTGACACTCTCCTGTCTTTAAGCATAGCTGTCTTCTGAGAGGCTCCACCCAGCAAAGGATCAAAACTGATACTCAGACTCACAGCCAAACATTGGGCAGAGCACAGAGAGCCTTGTGGAAGAGTCAGGGAAAGGGAAAGATAGAAGGGCTGGGAGGGGACAGGAACTCCACAAGAAATCAAAAGAACCAACTGACCTAGGCCTGGGCAGTTTGTGGAGACTGAAGCACCAACCAAGGACCATGCATGGACTGGACCTAGGCACCTTACACATATGTACCCAATGGTCAGCTTAGTCTTGATGTGGGTCCCCAAGTAAGAATAGCAGGGGTTGTCACTGATAAGAACTCTGTTGCATTCTTCTTGATTACTTCCCTTTGGTGGGGCTGCCTTACCAGGCCACAGTGGAAGAGGATATGTTCAGTGCTGATGTGACTTGACAGGCTGGGGTGGGTTGGAGGAGAGGGCCTCCCTTTTTCTGAGGGGTAGGGGAGGGGGTAATAAAGAGAGAAAGGAAGGAGGATGGGACCAAGAGGAAATGAGGGAGGGGCATCAAAAAACCCCAAATCTCAGGTCACATTCTATTGCCTTGCATGCTCAAATGTCCAGTTAAATAATTTATGGATAATGCAGGCTTAATAAATATGCTTCATGTAAGTATAAACTGTCTGATAAAATTATTTCTTAGAAATCCTCTCAAATGTAACCAAATGTAAAATGAGGATAAGATTCCTTCATTGTTGCTGGGAGTGTAAACCTGTATAGCCACTAATCAATGTGGCTGTTCCTCAGAAAGTTAATTGATCTACCCTCAAGATCCTCAATATCCAGTTCTGCTACTCTTGGACAGATAGACCAATACGACTTCATCCTACTATAAGGACACTTGTGTGCCCATGCTCATTATTCCTCTTTTCATCATAGACAGAAACTAAAAACAAACTAGATGTCACTCAGTAAAAGAATGGATAAAGAAATTTCATGAAAGGCAAATTCATGAAACTAGAAAAAATTCATCCTAAATGATGGAACCCAGACCCAAATATGTTATTCATTCACTTATATGTGAATATTTCCCATTAAATAAGTAATAACCAATTTATAATTCATAGACCCAGAGAAAGTAAGTATAAGGAATAGTAATGGAGAGATAGGAATATGTGGATCTTCTTAATATTTAGAAATATAATAGATTTTATGGGTTGACTGGATTGGGAAGGAAGGATGAGAATGGGAGGATCGGGCCAGGAAAGGGAGAAGAGATAAAGCTGAGTGAGGAAATGCAGGGAGAAAAAAAGTGAAATTGAGGAGCATTTGCAGAATAGTATAGAAACCCAGTGCAGTGGAAACCTCCTGAGGTTTTCTAATGAGGGAGACAGAGTCTCAACTGGCCATCTTTTATCTCCAAATGAGATTTCCAGTACCAGGACTGGGCTGCATTGAAAGAAGGTACCATGGAAATCCCCAAAAATCTAGGCTGTTACCAAACAATGGGTTACTCCCTGGAAAATTACAGTGGGAACACTTACTGAGGACAATACTGACACAACTCACTGAACATAAAGAAGTTGAGCTGGTGCCTACATGGAAGCTTCACCACTACATTCTAGTGCCTATGGTGTGAGAAAGTACTCTGCAGGCTATCAAAAGAGAACCATGAACACTAACTCAGTCACAAAACTAATTTACCTATAATATGATCTGTCTGCAAAATATGCTAGGGCAGTTGTGGCACAGAACTTGTATAAGTAGCCAGCAATACCTGAATTGACTTAAGACCACTCCATGTGATGGACCCCATACCCATACTGCTCGGGTGACTAAGAAACAGAGACTAGATAATTCAGCTCCCTAAGATTAATGCCTTATTCAGTCATCAGAGAATCCTCTTCAGTAGACTAGTACAGACCTACAGCTAGGCATTATGGACACACACACACACATACACACACACACACACACACACACACACACACATACATACATACACACACAGAGAGAGAGAGAGAGAGAGAGAGAGAGACAGAGAGAGAGAGAGACAGAGAGAGAGACAGAGAGAGAGAGACAGAGAGAGACAGAGAGAGAGACAGAGAGAGAGACAGAGAGAGAGACAGAGAGACAGAGAGAGAGACACAGAGAGAGAGAGACAGAGACAGACAGAGACAGACACAGACACAGACACAGACAGAGACAGAGACAGAGACAGAGACAGAGACAGAGACAGACAGACAGACAGACAGACAGACAGACAGACAGACAGACAGAGACAGAGACAGAGAAAGACAGACAGAGACAGAGACAGAGACACAGAGACATGCAGATAGACTGAAATAGAGACAGACAGAGAATCAAACAAACACAGAGAGCCAATGAAACAGATGCAGACAGAGACAGAGAGACACAGAGAATGTATGTATGTATCATTGGAATACACTGCTCTAAAGAGTATAACTTCATCAAATGCATCTCCTAAGATCTCAGGGAGCCAAACAGAAAAGGAGGCAGAAAGAATATAAGAGTCAGAGATGATTGAAGACATCAGTAGAACAATGTCCTCTAAATCAACATGAACAGTTTATATGAATTTACAGAGACTGAAGCAGCAAGTAAAGAACTGAAACAGGTCTACACAAGGCTTTTTTTGTTCATTTGTTTGTTTGATTTTTAGTCCAACATAGTATTTGGGGACCTAGATTATTTGGAAATTTCACATAATGCATCCTGATCACTTAGTTTCTAGTCCTCTCAGGTCCAATCTCCTATCCTTGTAACATCCTCCTATAAAAAAGAAGTCAGAAAAAATACCAAGTCAAATTTGTGTTGCTCATATATTAATTGGAACATGGTCAAACTCCCAGTGGACAGCTCCTTAAAGACAGTGAGTCCTTCCGCAGTCCCATCCATCCCAGAAGCCATCAGATGTTAAGAGCTACACTTCAGCATTTCTATCACAATTTTTTATAATTCTTTTCAATGGCTTCATTTCTATATGGTTTCTTTTCTTTTTAGGAGTAGGGATTGGGAGGTGAAGTTGTCTTTCATTTCAATTGTGAGTCTACATGCATCAATACCACTACAAAAAAAGCTTTCTTGCCTTTTACTGTCATTGGCAGTATATATCATGGACTTCTACATGGTTTCTGTCAACAAGGACCATGGACATTCATTGGGCCTCCAATGGCAGTACAGACCATAGACATCAATATGGACCTCAGCCATAGCATGAACTACAATACCATCATGGCTATGTTTGCTCCTTGGGCTCGTTTCCTTCTGTTGGGTGGCCTGATACAGCCTTAATGTAACCACTTTTGTTTTATCTGATTATATTTTATTTTGTGGTATTTGGTTGTTATCTCTTAGAAGTTTGTTCTTTTCCAATGGGAGACAGAAAAGGAGTGGATCAGGAGGGAGGACAGTTGGAAAGGACCTGGGAAGACTAAGAGGAGGGGAAACTGTAATCAGGATATAGTCAATGAGAGAAGAATCTTAAGAAATAAAAAAGAAAAGAACAACTATGTTCAAGTAACTTCCCTGAGGTTGCAGTTAGTGAGTACTGAAGGCAGATCTTAGGCTCCAGACTATGCCCTTAATCACCAATGATGTATTTTCTCTACAACATGTTCATGCTCCCTTCAAATAAAAACCATCAGTTGAATTTTAAAAGGTTCATAAAATTGTCTGTAGTCTTATTTTTTATAATTTCAATATTAAAGGACTGTAGTGATGTCCTTCCTCCGTTTGCAACATCAGTAAATTGCATTAGTTCTTGGATTTTCTTAATTAAGAGGGTCAAATGTATATGATATTTGAAATTAAAAAATTATTTCTCCTCTAGTTTTATTATTTTGTTGGATTGTTTTATACTTAATTTGCATATTTCCTAATATCAACGTTTAGATTCTTGATTTTAGATATGTCTTTTTGTTACAGTAGAAACATTTAATGTGAGGGCTACTTTCAAGTTTACACTACAATATTGTGACGTCTAAGTCCAAGGTTTTCTACCCTAGTATGTCTTGTATAACTGAAACTTTCCACCTAATGAATAATATCTTTACTGCATTCTTTGATATGTTAATAATCCTCTGTTCACATGAACTTGGCTACTTTATGTGCCCCATAAATGGACTCTCACAGAATATCTAGATTGCTGAACATAGAACAACGTTTAGTTCATGCATAGTGCTGTTACATACTACAGCCCTATCATCTTTCTAAATACTCAGTAGTACTTTCTTCATCTATTAATCTTTTAATGGACATCTATGTTAATTTTTGTGAAGTGTATATTGATGTGGTCAAAGAAATATCTTTTTCTTTTTGTCATCAATTGTTTTGTCTCTTGTAGTTTAATCTTTCTTCACTCCCTTTTCTACAATTTAAATTTATGCTTTTCTGTTTAGATAATTAAAGTTTTAGTTTTTAGTTGTTTTTCAACATCAAATTTCCCTTTGTTTTAGTTTTTACTTTGAGAATTTCATACATATATATACTGTGTTTTGATAATATTTACTCTATTACTCTTTCTTATTACTTTGTGGGATATATCCATATCCCGATGCTGCTAAAATCCCATCTTCTTATCATCAAATTCTCCTCTTTTCATGTCATTTTTTGGTGATCATCTGAGCTGAATTAATGTTATGTGTATGAGCACTGGTGGAAATTATTTCCTAGAATTTGGGCAACGAACTAGTGTCAATTGACAATTGATTTCCTCTCTTCCAACAACTACAAACTTCCAATACTCCTCAAGGAGAAGCGAGAGCTCTGAAGCCTCTCCTCTATTCATAACGGAATCTTGAAGGGTTGAATCTTGTGTGAGTAATCACACTTGTGATTTCATGACTCCAATAGCTTTGTCAAGTCCAGAACATAACATTTTGCAACACTTCTCTTCCTATTCAATCTCTTACATACTTTGTGCTTCCTATTTCACAATGTTTTCTGAATCTTAGAGGCTGAACATTCAACAATCAATTCTTTAACAAGCTATGAGTCTACATCAACAACCACCCACTGAGAAAAAAACTTCTTCCAGTTCTAAAATTGATGTTTTCTATTTTGTTGTTGAAAGTTTTCACTTTGTTAGTGCATATTATATGGACTTCATTGAATATCTTTATTACAGTTGTTTAAAAATTTGTAAAGTAAATCATATCTATGCTTCATTGGGCTTGATTTTTATAATTTGGCTTGTTTCTTAATTTGATTCCTATTTTCTTTTTTTTTAAACCCTTGAGTCTGTACATGGTATCTGAATATTAGAGAAGCAAGTTCCAATCTCTTTTCATAGATTTGCCTTATAGAAACTGATGGAAACAATCCTTACCAGTTGGGCCTGCCAGAGACTTAGAAAGCACTTCAACATTTATGCTGGTCTAATCTACTTTCTGAGTTAGTTATAATGCTTATGCCTCTTCCAGATGTGCAGTAAGCCATATAACTTTTTGTTGAAACACAGACATGATATCCTGGTTTAAAGGCACTCTGATAACTAAGCTTTTATTAATGTAATGCATGAAGGAAGGGAAAGTATTCTTCCACAATGATGTTTTAGCCTGTTAATGAGCTGTGTCCCTTGGCTGTGAACTTCTTAAATACCTTAAGGTTATCAGCTACATTTAGTGAAACAAGATGAAGAGAATTGGTGTTGTGTATTTTTCATTCCCCACACAGAAGGCTGGAAGTATGAATGTGGATTTTTATATTCTCTTATACTAGGTAGGTTCCAAGAAAAATATATTATGATAAAATCTGGCAAAACAATATTTTATGGTTGTCTTCTCAAATGTATTAAAAATACTGTTTCTTCCCTCCTACACTAGACATATGAAGGGACTTTTACCTTATCTTTCTGTCAGTTACAAGAATTAAAATTCAAAGATGTTCATGGCTCCTCATAGACTTCTAAATTCCCAAATTTGTCCACTTGAAGTTTGCATTAATTCAACTATATTTCATATTTTCTCATCTCTTACTGCTTCTGGTTGTTATTTCTGCTTGTAGAGTTAGACTACTACAAAATGTGATACGCTGTTGTCATAGGGAAGTCTCTCTCATTTAAGGGGCTAAAGTTTTTCCTTTATCTTATTTTTGTGGTGCACTAACTGAAATGGCTATTTTTCAATTTGTTGCATTTCGTAGTTGTTCTTATGCTATTAAGCTATAGTAATGACTTCTATCCTGTTTACATACTAGACTTCAAAATGAGTTGTCATATGGTCCTATTAAGATATATATACAATATATTCATTCCTGTACTCATATTTTTGAAAAGCCAACCAAACTATTTTCTGTTGTCTACCATTGTAAACGTTTCTACAAAAATGACTATATATTTTTACTATAAATCTTTTAATAGAATTTGGAAATTTTACCATGAACATATAAGCTCTTTTCTAAGTACTGAAATGATCCCAAATAAATTAGCAATGTAGGTTTTAATTTCTAACAAATTCCTCTGCCAGATTTTTTTTATGAATGACCAGTAAGACTTGAAAGCAACAAAATTCTACAACATGTTTAGAAAACAAAGAAGGTAAAGTTCCTGGAATTTTGGTTGAAGTTTTGCTGGACACCAAATACAAGAAGCATGTAATTAGTGAAACAGTAACATATTTCTCAAAAATAAATGAAAATTATGCAACCAGGAGAATTACATCATGCTAAAATAAAAGCCAAAATGGAAGGTGAACTTAAAATACATATATGTCCAAATCATTGTAAAAAATAAAATAAAATGAGCTTTGGCATCAGAGGACACAAAGATAAGAAACCATATGAGGGATATTTTTTTCAGCAAGACTGTCTGTGGGTGACTGTTTCTATTAACCTCTAAAAAATGAGCAGGAGCAGAACCGTTCCTTTTGTGTACTGAACTAGCATGTGCTGGAGCACAACGCCTCATGGGCTTCACCTCTGTCACCCTTAAGGTGGTCATGTAGCCTGGGGGCCAGATTACAGGTTAAAGTTCCTCTCTCCTTCTAATATGTCGAGCAAGCATCTGGTATTCCTCTTTATGAAAGTATGGCATTCCCATCACCTTGGTCCCTGACAGTGATATAATTCACCCTAAAAGTTTATATCTACTCTGAGATGGTTTAAATAATCTTTATTCCCCCCAATTAAATAAGATGTCTCGCTGAAGCTGTCTCTCAAGAAGGTTGTTTTTTGGGCACTCACCACCAACTGAGATTCTGTGTTGCACCCACCCCCAGCTAAGCTTTCCACCCACCATTCCAGCTGTATGCACAATGAGCCTGGATACCATGAGGGGAGAATAAGCAAAGGGGTGGCAAACTGACCAAAATTTGTTCTTCCAACTGGTGCTCTATGAAGGTTGCTATGGAAGGAAAGATATCAGTGGTATTATCAAAATTGTAACATTGACCTCCCAAATCTTTCCACTGGTACAATAGTGGCAAGACTCTTTTGGGTAGTGACAAAACACTCTCTAGATTAAACTTAAGGCTTCTTCTACAGGGGTAATTTGTGCCTGGAATTGTAAACATGCACAAAACATAAGGCTAAGAAAGTCATAGGCCCAATGGGAGAAGATGCTGATATTGTTGTTAAATGTTATGTTATCAAATTCTCTTCTCAATATTTGTGTTTATGAGTCCTGGACTATTCTAAACCTGTGAAAGTACCTTTTTATTGTGCTAGATAGAGGCTGACTCAGAGACACTTAACTCGTCAATGTAGTGAGAATAAGCTAATATAAACACTCAGCTTTAGATCAGGTATCTATAGAACCCTTGCCTCTCTAAGGCTCAGGGAAACTCAGAAAAGAGAGGGGGAAACATTGTATAGGTCAGATGATAAAGAGAAATGCCATGGTGTGCTGTCTGCTAGATATAACATAGACATTGAGCATATAAACTTACAAAAGCTGTCACTACTTGCATAAGACCTTAATACATCAAATCAATTAAAATTCCAGCATATAGAGGGGGCGTACTTCCTAGTTCCTAACACTAACTGATAATCTATTGACAGTTGGTGGAAAGAGATTCACTTTTCCCTGGAGTATGGTTACTGGTAGGCAGCTTCTTTAATTGTGAATGGCTCTATAGCCATGAGCTCATGGGGAGGACAAATTGTACTAAGTGGCTTATAATAAAAGAAAAAAGGAGACACCGTGTGGAAAAAGTGTTGTATAACACGTTTCCTATGAATACGTGTCTACTAACCCCAGATAGGGATCTGTCAACAGACCAAAATAAAGATACCGATATGTTCAACTTGTTGAACCAATGAGTTTTACTGAGATTACTTACAGAAACAAGACTGATTCAAAGACAGCTTCACCTATGTTTCACTGACAGCTTGTAAAGTCTGGAAACCTGGAGCACACCACACAGCCTGCAGGTGGTTCAGCAGGTTGCAGAGCCTACTGGTTTCTAGCTTTTTCCAGGTAGTTCAGCTGGTCTTTACCTCTTCTAGGCAGTGTGGCTTATCTGTTTCTTCTAGTACACTGGTGTCAGCCTCTTCTAGGCTGCTGAACTTGTATGAGAATCATCTAGACAGCTTGATCTTTCTGAGTGTCTATCAGCAGCCCTTAATTCTTATGTTTGAGGAGGGAAGGACTAGTATATATGGGTGTTAATGACATTTAAGAAGCCTCTTTGCAAGATGGTGTGTTTGACTTCCCTGCAAACACCCTGTGTTTTAATGAGCTTCCTTTCAAAATAGAAGACTTTAATCTTGGGCAGCATTATACAACAGAAAGCCCTGGTGAAAAGACAAAGGGAGGGATTTATAGGTGGGCATGATTATGATACATTATATACATGTAAGGAAATTTCAACCAACTACATACCATTAATTTTTAGTAAACAAACTAAGAGAAATTAATTGTGGAATGGTTCTCTAATATAATAATGTAATATTTAATATAGATCAATTGAGTAATATTTGAGGAAATAGCTGCCAACAGTGGTTTGGATTCAATTACAACCAATCTTACTGAAAATGGATAAAATTAGATAGGTTGTTTACTGAGGCTACTCTGTTGTTGTTATTTTCATTGTATATGTTAATTCTACATGGTATTATGCTGTGTAAATACATTTTTTTCCAGAAATGGTTTACAACAACAAACTCACATTGTTTATTAAAGAGACCTCTGTAGATATTACTTGGCAAGGTATAAAACACATACACTTTGATTATTCTTATAGCATTTGTGGAGAAGCTGGAACATAGCCTTGTTTTATAAGCAATTATTATATAATACATTACCCATGTATCGTCTAATATCCATATAATATAATACATCATGAGTAGACTGTCTATAAAATCTATAATAATATTAATATGGCTTGTTACTGTATTTTTCAGAATGCCATATGCATAGAATCAAGTGAACTAACTTCACTTTAAGTTGAAGTTGGTTTAGACACATTTTTCATTCTTGAGTGACAGTGTTTGGTTTAAAGAGTCTTCCGTATTTATTGAAATATTAGATTTTTTAATATTCATTGCTTCCTTTCTGAGTTCTTTTAATCCTATATTTTATTATCACCATTATTGATTGGTTTTTATTCCTTTTTATCTTTATCTTTTTATATCTACAATGGCTTTTATTATGTTGCTAGCCTGAGCTTTCATAAATGTTATTGTAATTTTAAGTGTGAATTTTAAGTTGATCATAAATTCAATTATATATTAAAATGTATACGTTTGTACTCCATCACACATGCATTATGTATTCTTGAAATCATCAACTTGCTCATTTTTAATACATTATTAAATTTTGGAAATTATAATTACTTTTTTCTTGCTTTTTCGAGACTGGGTTTCTCTGTGTAGCCTTGGCTGTCCTGGAACTCACGTTGTAGATCAGGCTGGCCTCAAACTCAGTGATCTGCTTGGTTCTGTCTCCTGAGTGTGTTACCATGCCCACCTAATAATTCTTAACTTTTCTGGGTTTTGTGCTCTAGTTTCATGTAATCTATATGCTACCATTTCTATGTTATTTTATTTGGCTATGTATTTGTCTTTGATAATGAAAGTACAGTTCTGCATGTTCCACTGCTGTTTAGCATCTCTTCATTTCATCTTGAAGATACACCTCCCCAATACATTTATAAGTCAGCTCTACAGTCAGTATAATCACTCAGGTTTTTATTGCCAAAAGGACTTCAGTTAATCCAAATTTTTCAAAAACTTAATTCAGAGTACAGTATTTGTGATTAGAATCTTACCCTTTCTATACTGTTAAATATATCTTGAGACTACTTTTTGGTATATGGAGTCTGTGATGAGTTATCTATTGATATATTTCTATATGATATACGTGATATATCAATGGAAATGGTAACTTATAGATTGTGCCACTTTAGAAAGTCTGTTTTCTTTTGACTTTAATACTAATCAAAATGGTCCTGTTCAGTCTTCATGTTTAGTCTCTTTAGGAGCTTGTGTGATTCCTATCTGGAAGTCTATTTCTATTCTAGACTTACAAAGCCTATGAATAAACTTTCTGTAATTTTATTATTCTTCTTATAAAGTTGCCACAATATGCAATTTATATCACTTATTTTCTCTCAATGAGTTTACTCGTTTTATAGCATTCTTTTTCTTCTAATTAGATAATTTATCTCCTCTCCATTTCACTTATATCTGATTCTCTGTTTTCATCCTGGAGGCTCTTTGAACATTTTAAATTTCCATTTGATATGTTTATATTGTAATCAAATATATCAGTTTTTATAATTTCTATAATTTTTCTTTTACAAAATCATATTACAGTGTATCATGTGCATCATCTCACATTCTAATGGCGTCTATATTCTAACATTTTAGGTAACATACAGTAACTGTATATCATTTTGGGGGTTCTTTCCTACAATTATTTTAATGCAATTTTTTGTAGGATATAAACAATATGATGATTGCTGCCTTTTTTCAGTGTATGTTTTTTGTATCTGAAAATATGAGATGTTTGTAATTCTGTATACTAGATTAGGTATTTTATGTGGTTCCACTGTTTAATATCTTGTATTGAAAACCATCTTTCATTCAGATCTTCTGATTCCCTTGGAGTGAATTCATATATTTCCAGTTGTTTGGACACTTATAATTATTCTTTGAAATGCTTTGTCTGGAAATTCTTGAAAGTTATTAAATTTACTATGAAATTATTACTTTTAGAGAAGACAGTTTAGCTTGGCTTTTTTGTTTTTGTTCTGTGCTAGGAGTTGTGCATTTAGAGTTAGTTTGCTGCTTAATATTGACACTCTTAAAAAGTAAAGCACTCTTTTTTCTTTGAGTAATTGTTCTTACAGTATTCACAAAAGGACTAAGTCATAGTAGGGTGTTAAGATGGCCTTTTCTCTATATTGCTTTTTAAAAAGAGATTTTACTTTAACCACCCTGATTCAGCTTAGTCTTCTTGCCTAGATCCATAGCTTCCACTGAAGACGCTGCAAGTTCTAGAACTTCTGATATTTTAAAAGGCCTCACACTAAGTTGAATTCCTTGTTTGTACTGTGTCTATAGCTTTATCTGGGTTTTCACTGTATTCCATTTATTTGTCTGTTTTTGTGCCAGTACTAAGCTGGTATTGATCTGAAAGATAGAACCGTAATGATTAGCTATGAATGTTACTGGGGGACAAAGTCTATCAGCAGTCTTTCTCAGATGTGACCCTTACAACTATGATAGTGAGATGCCTGGCAAAATAAGCGCAGGATGTAATAGTCACAAAAACATTATGGCAGTTACCAACTCCTTTATTACCACATCAAGATCCACTTCACATTTTGCCTGGTATTGTTACCAGGACCAAGTGGACAGAACATAGGCTTTAAGGGAGAACCTACTTGTGTTATTCTGTTTAATGAGCACATTAGAAAATTTCCCCCTAAGTATTCAGCATTATATAAATGTGACTATTATCCCCCATCCGAGAAATTTCTTTATGTGTTACCTGTTGACTCATTCAGAGAGTTGCAACTAATCCACTTGAAAAGAATAGGCAATGTTGAATTGCTCAGCCCTTGAGATATCTGCCTCACGCTCTGTGAAATAACCCTTTTTCTCACCAAGTTTCTTTTGGTCATGGTATTTATTAAATAAACACAAATACAACTTAAACCCACTCCTCTTCCCAAGGATCAGAAATCATTGTAGAATAAGGGACAGAAATATTGTAATATTCAGAGGTAACAGAGGATGTCTGTAAAACAGTGTTTTCTGGATATAACAGAGCCATTGCATATGACAGCATGCGCAACACCCACATAAAGCAGAGACAATTAATATCCTATCATGAATTGGAAAGGGGTTTGTAAAAATTCAACCACTAGATAAGAAGCTATTAATGCATGATGGCTGCTGGAGAATTAAGACTATCAGTTTTCTTACTGGGTGTGATGTACAATAGACTGCCCATATCCAGTGGATGGATCCATACTCATACACAGTCAACACTAAGAAGACTTGGTAGATTTTAGCAAAAGTACATGGAATTGGGAGTAAAAACTGGTGTTTTAATGTGCTCCTGAGGGTCTAGATTCATCTGAACCACTAAAATTAAATTATGACACAGTAAGCAAGTAAACAGGCCCATAGCAAATAAGGACATTGAATCAACAATAAAAAGCTTTTCAACTAAAAATGTGCAGGTCCAGGGTGATTCTCAGCAGAATTTGATCAGATTCTCAAATAAGAACTACAGCTAGTATTTCTCAAATATTTATAAAAATACGAACACAAGAAGCACTGCCATTACTACTCTAATACAGAAACCAGGTAGAGGTAAAGCAAAGAAGTAGGAGAAAGAGGAGGAGGAGAAAAAAAGAAAGAAAAGAAAACCATGGAATACCCCTGACAAACATAAATGCAAAAATTCTCAATAAAATAATTGCAAACTGAAAACAGGAATATTTTTCAAAACATAATCCAGTATGATCAAATTGGCTCTATGCCAATGGAACTTATATGAGTCAGTAAATGTAATAAATCATGTAAGTGAACTAAAAGACAAAACTCCTGTGAACATTGAAAAAATTTAGAAAAGATTTTTGATAAAATAAAAACAGCCTTTAAGATAAAGTCCTAGAGAGAAAAAGTCTAGATACAACACTCTTCACATTAATCAAGAGTACACATGAAAAACCCACCAGCCAAGACCAAAAGAAACTGTCTCTGTCATCTTCTCATTTGGAAAGCTACTAACCTACATGCTCAGCATATTCAGATAATCAAGTTTATTCCTTCTTAAATCTCTGATGGAGTTGAAGACCAGATAGTTTCAGTCTTACAATTAAGCTTAGTTGTTTAGGGGTTAAGATGTTTTTAGATCTAGATAGATATTTTATGTTGACAGAGATGAGATATGATAGATACTGATTCTCATTTAGAATTTTAGACTCACCAAGATAGGAAAGATGTTTTCTACAAGGTTGTCAAATACAATTAGCCAAACACCATCAATGTAACATTCATATAATCCCTGACTGTTTTGTGATTCTTCTTACTGTACGTATTTTTTTATTTATGTGTAATAATATAAAAGTATATGCCAATAAAATAAAATAAAATCTTTAGAAAAAACAAAGAAGAAGAAGAAGAACAAATACCATTACCAAAAGCACTTAAGGAAGAAAGAGTGTATTTGTGTCTATAGTTTAAGGGGTATGGGTCTATAAAATTGCAGGAAGGATGGTAGAAAGTTCTGGAGCAGGAAGCAGAGTAATTGAATGTTCAACTGTGAATGAAGCAGAAAAAAGAACCTGAGAGTGGGATGATGCTATGCACAATCAAAATCTGACCCCAGTAATGCACTTCCTCCATGAAGGCTGTACTTCCCCATAACTGGCTCAAAATGTACTACTAACTGGAGACCAGATATTTAAACACCTGACTCTATGGGGGAGCTTTCTCATTTAAATCACCACATTCCACTCCTTGGCTCCAAAACATTCATGACTTTAGTCCAGCTTTAATAGTCCTCATAGTCTTTTTTTAAATATATTTTATTAATTTATTCATATTACATCTCAATTGTTATTTCATCCCTTGTATCCTCCCATTTCTCCCTCCCTCCCATTTTCCCCTTACTCTCCTCCCCTATGACTGTGACTGAGGGGGACCTCCTCCCCCTGTATATGCTCATAGGGTATCAAGTCTCTTCTTGGTAGGCTGCTATCCTTCGTTTGAGTGCCACCAGGTCTCCCCATCCAGGACTTTGCATTTTATAACACTGAGACTGTCAAAGACTATGACACAGTCCTCATAGTCTTTGATAGTCTCAACATTATAAAACTCAAAGTCAAAAGTTTCTTTAGAGATTCAAGGCAATCTCTTAACCACAGCCTCTGCAAAATAAAAAAAACAAATCACATATGTTCAAGACACAATGGCACAGAATATACATTCCTATTCTAAAAGAAAAGTACAAGGATTTAGAGGGGAAGTACTGTGCCAAAGCAAAGCAAAAACTCGACAAGGCAAATGACAAATCATACAGATCCATGCCCAGTATCAAAGGGCTTAGGTGTTTCTGTCCTTACAGCATTTCTGCCTGAAACACACGGCTGTCACTTAGGCTAGTTCCACTCCCCATGTGCAGCCATTGTCAGATATCTTACAGCTTTAGCCTCTCTGACATCTTGGAGTGTCTACTGGATCAGAAGCTTACTTCTACAGCGTCAAACAATCGCGTCTTGAGGCCTTTTTCCCTCTCTGGGTCTTTCCAAAAAAAAAAAAAAAAAGAAAGAAAGAAAGCAATAAAAAGAAAAAGAAAGTGTGGAGAAAGAATCCGAGACATCTAAACTCTTGGATCATGTATACCTCTAAAGCCAGTAGCATGTGGATGACCCTGTCGAGTTCAGCTGCTTGGCTGCAATGGACCACTCACCCAATAAGATTAACAGCAGCTAGTTTAATTAGGTACACTTTAGAAGCAGAAAGTCTAGCTCTTTCAATTAGTTGAAAGCTTAGCTGGATGGGGGTCTTTTCCTTAAGAAGCTTGATTACTGTTGTAGTGCAGATTATGAGGCCTCCCTTAACTATGCTAATTAACGTATCTTTCAGTATAAACATTGCCTACTTTAAGCTTCCTATTACTTTCATTTTCTTTTTTAAACAATACATTTTAAAAATTTGTCTCACTTGGTTTTATTTGTTATAACCCACCACATCCAGTTTATGCTTTCCCTATATGCATAGGTGTTAGCCTATCCACTGGAAAGAAAAACAAAACATCTTCCTCTAGAAGTCATAAATTGGCAATAGCTCTTGGGCTATAGGCCTAATAAGCCAATCCCCCCTGCATATTAGAATGTTGACTAGCTTAATATTGTGATGGCCTTGGGCAGGCAACTACAGCTGTATTCAGTTTTTTAAACAAGGGCTGTAGTCCTTGTTGCCTCCCAGCACTTGAAACAGAGCCTTATTGATGAAAACACCAAAAACTTTGAACATAAGACTTGGAAAAATCATCCTGGGACTGATTTGGGAGCTTTCTCCTTGAGGACAAGATCTTGTAGTATCAGGAGTAGCTATGCAGCTGCCAAAGGAAAAAGCAACCAGTAGTCTGATCTGGCTATAAAGCTTGGGAAGCACAGCAATGAGCAGTATGGCAAGATATTCCTAAAGGAGCAACAGTGGCACTCTTGGAGGTTACTCAATAGCTGTCTAATTGTACATTATCCCATAGAATAGTAAAGAATTGGTTAATGGTACTGTAAACCTAGTCAATTACCCACAGCATGAGAGGTAATATACCATAAAGGTGATGCTAGGACCCTCACTTTTCTGAACCAATATGATTTCTCATTGGGTTCTAAATACTTACCACTATAAACACAGATAAGTGTAGCTCTTATCTCTCATCAAAGGAGCTCCTTTTTTCAGTAGAAGAAAGGGGGATATTGCAGAGTTCCACAGCTAGTTAAATGCAGAGAACAATAAAGTGTGGCAAATCTGCATCCAATTGAAAGACCTGCAGCATAACCCCACATACTGAGGGCTGAGGAAAAATAGAGAATAGGAGTCAAATATATCATAAGACCTGGGGTCTGTGTGCTGTTAGATAGTGTCTTCTATATATTAAAGGGAAGAAATGGCCATGAAATCTCAACAACATGGTTGCTCAATAAAGACCTGTGTACTGACACTAGTAGGCATGAAGGAGAGAAATATCATAAGGCTTCCACCCTTAGATGAGGAGCTATAGGTGATCAATCAATAGCAGCTGAGAGAGGATGAATTGGTTTCCTCCAGGATAAGTTCCATGGTGGTTATGCAATCCCAAATGATCAGCAATAAATACATATATATACAAACAACACTAAATGAACTAAGTATGGTGTGTGCACACAGACATAACAGTATTAATTATAGAAGAAGGGCTTATGGATTTGAGACCCAGTAAGGGAAGTGAGTGAAGAGTTGAAGGGAGAGAAAAAGATGGAGAAATATTGTATATACAATATTTGTTCATGAAATATTCAAAAGTAAAAGTCGTTTATTAAAAAAATAAAAATTCCCTGTTTTTAAAATATAAATAAGTAAATGTAGAATGTAAGAAATGTCTTCAAAAAGTGTCCTTTGACAGCCACACCTGTGCCATGGCACACACACACACACCTATACTCACACAGATGTCTATCAAAAAGTTACATTTTTAAATCAATAATTATAAATTTTACAGCATATACAGTTATGCCATCACAATTGTCACCACCTCTCTCAATGAAATTTTTTACTCAATTAATGATTACTTTTCATTCTTTTAATCCTTTTATTCATACTCGTAGTCACACCCAAGCAACCACTGATTGTTTTACAGTTTTATAAATTCATCTATTCTAAATATTTAATATAAATGATTAATATATGTTGCATTGCATGACTAGTATGGTGTTTTTAAATATTATCTATATGGTAGAATATATCAGGACTTCACTGTTTGTTAATGTATATGTGTATGCATATGGGTAATCAAGCTGTCTTTGCAAAAAAAAAAATCCCTGTCAAAGTGGGAAAGCATATGTGACTATCTACTGCACAGTGCTAACATAGAAGTGTTGGAGGTTGGTCTGATGTATTTGATGCTCATTACTGATTGCTATTTCTGCCCCATCTGTACTTTGCCTAAGAGCCTAACCTGTTTGACCAATAAAAGGCCATTACATCTGGGCAGGGCAAATGGGGTAGTCGTGGCTAAGCTTCCCAGGCTTGGACTTGGAGAGACAGAGAGAATCCTAAGAGGAAGAGGAGTGGGAGGAGAGGAGAGAAGAAGGCTGTGCCATCATGGCTTAGGTGGAGAAGCACATGGCCAGCATGGATGGAGACTTGACCCAGATGGTGATAATTAGCAAGTATTTGAGATTATGGGTGGGAAGTAGCTTCATAGAAATTATTAGAAACAGATGGCATGGGATTGGAGCAGATATTCTATACCTGCCACACTTTAGGAAGTAGTTTAGGGGATTAATATCTGCCTTGCCCCAGGTTAACTAAGGCTGTTTTAAAATATAACAGGTGTCTGTGTCTTGATTGATTGCTAGCGGGTTAGAAAATACTGCTGTAATAATAATTATAGTCCTAATAATAAACATTATTAGGCCATACTGGTAAATTAAGTGCAACATAGAAGTGCACCCAAGAACAAATGATAAGCTAATAGTTTCTCTCCTTCCCCAGAATATATGGTCTACTCAATAATGTATGTGTTAACAAAGCTGTCCTGGCACTGAATTGGTGCATAGTTCTCATTTGTGCATAAGAATCACAAATGGGTGATGTAGGTTCACACACTTAATAGCAGAGGAAGATTTCATGTGAGAAATTGAATATACAAATGAATAATAGTAAGACTACATACAACATAAAATTCTAACATATTGTCTGCAGTGTCATGCCCCAACCACAATCTCTGAAATATTTGGTCTAGATTTATCATTTTATTAAAATATTAAAGGTTTCCTAATTAATTTGTTCCATATATTCACTGTAGGAGCAAGTAGATAAAGCCAAACATGATCCTTTAAGTAATCCCATAGAATGTCTCACTTCTACTCAGTCAACTTGCAGCTTCTCCAAGTCCACAGTCTTCACTATGCATATCACCCTTCCCATTTTCCAACCATAAATAGTGTTTTCTTCTCTTAATTTCCCTTAAGGCCTCAAAAGACTGAAGTGTGGAATGTGAATTCAAGGATAGCCTGATTACAAGACCAGCCTGAGGTACATTGTGAGACCCTGACTCCAAACTTTTTTTAAAATCTCAGACTGTAAGAGCTGGAAGAATGTGGAACATGATCACCTAAACATCGTCTGAAGAGGGACAATGTCAGTAGACATGCTTCTATGAATTCCGAGGTAAGATCAGAAGGCCTCAATCCTAGACAAAGAACTACAAGAAACTAAGAAGTGCTTATAGCAGAAGGAGAAATAATCTTCACAAGAGAAGAACAAACCAATTGATTATCCAATGCTAAGTGTTCAGCACTAAAAACATTTACAAAAAGTAGCATTATTTAGACTGAAAAGGTTGCATTTAGGAATATGTATATTTATCTAATGAATATCTAAATTTAGATAGACATATAGATAGATAGATAGATAGATAGATAGATAGATAGATATAATTTTTAAAAAGAAGCTTAGACAGAAGGAAATAGTCAAAGTTAGGGCTGAAATCAATAAATTAGAAACAAAGAGAAAATACAAAGAATCAACAAACCATGAACTGGTTCTTTGAGAAAATCAACAAGATAGAAAAACCCCTAGCCAAACTAAATGAAAGAAAGGGAGATAGTACCCAAAATAACAAAATCAGAAATGAAAAGGGGCACATAACAGTGCTGCACAGACACTGAAGAAATCCAAAGAATCATTAGATCTTACTTCAAAAGCCTGTATTCCATAAAATTGCAAAACTCTAAAGAAAATGAACAATTTGCCTCATAGATTTCGCCTACTAAAGTTAAATCAAGATCAGGTGAACAGTTTAAACAGTCCGATAACTCTTAAGGAAATCGAAGCAGTCATCAAATTCTTCCAATCAAAATCTCCCAGAGCCAGATGGTTTCAGCATAGAATTCTACCAGACTTTCAAAGAAGAGCTAATACCAATCAATACCTTTCAAACTATTCCACAAAAGAGAAGCAGAAATGACACTGCCAAACTCATTCTATGAGGCCACAGTAAACATGACACCTAAACCACACAAAAACTCAACAAAGAAAGAGAATTTCAGACCAATTTCGCTCATGAACACTGATGCAAAAATACTCAATAAAATAAATGAAACTGAATCGAAGAACACACCAAAAACATACACCATGATCAAGTAGGCTTCATCCTAGGGATGCAGAGATGGTTCAACATACAAAAACCTACCAATGCAGTCCACCACATAAACAAACTGAAAGAAAAAAGATCACATGATTATCTCATTAGATGCAGGAAAAGCCTTTGACAAAATCCACCACTCATTCATGATAAAAGTCTTAGAGAGATCAGGAAGACAAATTTTATACCTACACATTAGAAAGGCTATAATCAGCAAACCAATAGCCAACATCAAATTAAATGGAGAGAAACTCAAAGTAATCCCACTAAAATCAGGGAAAAAACAAGGCTGTCCACTCTCTCCAAATCTCTTCAATATAGTACTTGAAATTCTAGCTAGAGCAATAACTAAAGGAGATCAAGAGGATGCAAATTGGAAAGGAAGAAGTCAAAGAAACCTTATTCACAGATGATATAATAGTATACTTAGATGATCCCCAAAAAAATCCCACCAGATAACTCCTATAGCTCATAAATACCTTCAGAAAAGTGGCTAGACGCAGATTAAATTTGAAAAATCAGTAGCCCTTCCATATAGAAACAATAAATGGTCTGAGAAAGAAATAAGGGAAACCACGCCCTTCACAATAGCCACAAATAATGTAAAGTATCTTGATAAAACTCTAACCAAGCGAGTAAAAGACCTGTATGACAAGAATGTCATGTCTCTGAAGAAAGACATTTAGGAAGAAATAAGAAGATGAAATGATCTCTCATGCTCATGGATTGGTAGGATTGGTTAATCCTACCTAAGAATGGCCATCTTACCAAAAGCAATCTACAGACTCAATGCAGTTCCCATCAAAATACTAATATAATTTTACAGACCTTAATAGAACAATTGTAAACTTCATATAAAAAAAGAAACAGAATAACTAAAACAATCCCATACAACAGTAGAACTTCTGGAGGCTTCTTCATCTCTGACTTCAAGCTATACTACAGAGCAATAATAATAAAAACTGCATGGTACTACCATAGAAATAGACTGATTTATCAATGGAATCAAATCAAAAACCAGAAATAAACCCACACACCCATGAACACTTGATTTTTGACAAAGAAGCCAGAACCGTACAACAGAAAAAAAGAAATATCTTCAACAGGTGGTGCTGGTCTAACTGGATGTCCACATGTAGAAAACTGCAAATAGATCCATATTTATTACTCTGCACAAAAGTCAAGTTCAAGTGGATTAAAGACATCAATATAAAACCAGATAGCCTAAATCAAGAAACTAGGGAACAACTTTGAAGACATTGACAAAGGAGACAACTTCTTCAATATAGCATCACCAGCTCAGGCTCCAAGATCAACAATAAAAGGGACCTCATGAAACCGAAAAGCTTCTGTAAGGCAAAGGACACTGTCAATAGAACAATGGCAATCTACAGATTAGGAAAAGATCTTCACTAGTCCTACATCCGACAAAGGGTTAATATGCAAAATATGTAAAGAACTCAATAAAAATTAAACACCAACAAAACAAATCAATCAATTAAAATGAGGCACAGAGCTAAACAGAGAATTCTCAACAGAGCAATCTCGAGTGCCTGGGAAGCATTTTAAAAAATGCTCAAAGTCCTTAGTCATCAGGGAAATGCAAAACAAAATGACTCTGAGATTCCATCTTACACCCATTAGAATGGCTAAGATCAAAAACTCAAGTGACAAAACATGCTAGTGGGGATTTGGAGGTGAGATTGCAAACTTATAGATCCACAACTACAGTAAGAAAAAAAAATCAATCTGTCACTTTCTCAGATAACTGAGAATAGCTCTACCTCAAGACCCGGATGTACTACTCCTGCTCAACTAAGATCATAGCAGCTTTATTTGTAATAGTCAGAAACTGGAAACAACCTAGATATTCCTCAACTGAAGAATTGATAAAGAAGCTGTGGTACGTTTACACAATAGAATACTACTCAGCCATTAAAACAAGGAAATAATGAAATTTGCAGATAAATGGATGGAACTAGAAAAGATCATCCTGAGTGAGATAACTCAGACATAGAAAGACACACGTGGTGTGTAA
The DNA here is from genome assembly GCF_964271855.1 of Acomys minous. Lineage (NCBI taxonomy): Eukaryota > Metazoa > Chordata > Mammalia > Rodentia > Muridae > Acomys > Acomys minous. Next base: position 78,505,417 of record NC_140488.1, on the reverse strand, counting down.
TCACTTATAAGCAGATCTTAGCCACATAGTATATGATAAACATACTATAATCCACAAATCCAATGAAGATAACAAAGAGAACCCAAGGGAAGATTCTTAAATCTTACTTGGAAGGAGAAGTACAATAGACAGAGGTAGTAGTTAAAGTGAGAGCACAAAGTACAAGATCAATAAGGGTGGAGATCAGACCTGGGGAGAATGGCGCCTGCAGGACAGAAGGCCTGTAGAGAAAAGAGAAACTGTGGGGTAGGGGTATTTCTGTGACAACCTGGAGACCTAAGTCAGAGTAGGCCTCTGGGAGGATATGAGAGTGACTCTAGCTAAGACTCCAGTAGCAGGGGTCATGGAGTTTGAAGAGAACACCCTGTAACTACACAAGACTCCTAGTGGAGGAAAAAGAACATCAACCTACCCACAAAACTTTGATCTAAAGCTTACTTACCCTGGCTACAAGATGTTCAGGGATAAAGATAGAACAGGTAGAGCAGAGATCAAGGCAGTGTCCAAAAATTGTCTCGTCCTTTTCCGTGGAAGAATGCCAATCCCTGACACTATTCAGGATATTCTATGATGCTTACAGATAGGAGCCTATCAGAGTTTGAACCCAGCAGCAGTCCAAAACAGATGCTGAGACTCGTAGCCAAATACTGGGCAAAGCATATGAGTCTAGTGGAAAACTGAGGAGAAGGATAAAAGGACCTAGAGTTTGTTAAGTCCTGCTGCACTGCCTGGCTCATGTGGCCTGTCCTCTACCTACGGGCCAGGCTTCTTCTCTTCCAGAGATTCATTATAGAAACCAGACACTTTGGTTTCAGGGTCTCCTTTTTTTCCCCCAACTCCCTATCCTTTCTCATTCCCTTCCCCCAGCCCCAGCTCGTGCTCCCCCTTCCCTTCCCACTCCCTCCCACGCCCCCACGCCACTTGTAATAAATCTGCACTTATGTATTCATAGTTTCATCGCCAATTAGCTCATTCTGTTTATTTAACCAATCAAAGGTGTCAGGAGCTCCACAAGAAGACCAACAGAGCTAACTAAGCAAAGCTCAGAGGGCCCATGGGTCTAAAACACCAACCAATGACTGTACCTAGGTCCTCTACATACATGTAGCCAATGGGCAGCTCAGGCTTCATATAGGTCTCTAGTAAGGCAAGTAGGCTATCTCTGACATGGGCTCTGTTGCCTGCTTTTCGATCACTTCCCTCTGATGGGAGTATTTTGCCAGGCCACGGGGGAGGAGAACAAATTCAGTCCTGATGCGACATAAACATGATGAAGTGGAGTGGGTGGGTAGGAGGGTTCCACTTTTCTAAGGTATAGGAGAGAGGGAATGGGTAAAGTAGGATGGGACTGGGAGGAGAGGAGGGAAGGGGCTGTGAGTGAGATGTCAAGTGAGTATCTAAATAAATAAATTTTTAAAAAGATAAAAAAGCCATGAATTTGAAAAGATAAAGGTGAGGTTTATTATAGGGGTGGTTCAGAAGGAGAAAGAAGAAAGGGGAGTGATGTAATTACATTGTGTTGGACCCTAGAGTCCACTCGGGTAGTAGGGGGTCGTCGCGAGAGACCACTGGAGGACCACAATGTTGATGCAAAAGCACAAGGTTTATTGCTGATGAGTCAGGGGGCCTCAGCACTCACTCTGGAGGTAGGAGGCACACCCAGTCACTGTTACAGACTTTTTAAAGGCTGAAACTGCAAAGGTTAGGAGGGGCTGCGTGCCCTGTGTTAGGATTGGCTCTGGTGGTCGCTAAGGGTGCTTGTCTAAATGTTATTGGCTATTGCAGGGAGGGGTGTTGGGGAGTTTCCAGAGAATTTCCAGATGGTAATTGTTTACCTTAGTTGAAATTGTTTATCTCGGTTGGCCACCTTGATCTCAGAAACTGAAGCTGAGCTGGCCTTCAATTCTTTTTGGGTCATTTTCCCAAGCTTGTCTGGGTCATGTTCCCAGGCTGGCTGAGAGAGAGGGCCTTACAATTGTAATCTCAAAAAATAAAGAAAACTGTTTTTTCCTCATGTAGATGGTCTTTCACATTTCCCTTTGTCTCAGGTCACCTACATTTTCATGCCACTTAACTACATACTTCTAATTCAGAATACAATAGAATTACTCCAGCATGCTTCACACCTTTTATAGCCAAAGGCCTAACCACTAAATCCCCATTGTGAACTCTTGTTGGTTTTTATTTCATCTGTATTTACATTTTAAATGAGATAGTGGTTGGGCACTGTATTTCCACTCACAAGCTTTGTTGTGTTAAACGACCCAGGGAAGCTTAAGATTTTGTTCTCTACTTGGGAAAAGAAGTCATGTTATTAATTCCTGTCAAGTTGTTTCAGCTTGTGTTCTTGTCAGACTAGTACATGCCAAATTAACTTTGGGAATAGAAACTTTGACCTTGGACTATTTCTTCCATGTATGATGTGTCATCATCTCCTTCCAGTGGTGATATTCCTTCAATTATAGCTGGTATCATTTATTTGCAGTAAGATCATCCTCATCAATACCTAGACCAAGCTTGACCATCCTGTAGTTTATGTTAGAATGTATTCTGGAGATCTTACAGACTGAAGCCAGATGACATGAGTGTAGTTTCACACAGCAAGACGACCTACTTCTTCAAAGACTTGTCATTCTTTGCCTTTTGTCTTAAGGTTTCAATAATGGAATGGTCAGTGTTTCTTTGCTGACATGAAATCCACTTTTAAGTTGTTTTTGAGCTCTTTAAATTCTAACCAAGTTTATTATCAACGCATGTGTGCTAGTGATGATAAGGCAAAAGGATGCCACTAGTTAGTTAGACACAACAAATTTTTCAACCTTTTCTTCCAAGATGTCTTTTATATATTGCAGAGGTTTTCAACGTTGTCTTTTTTTTTTCTTCCTGTTTCTTTTTCTCCTCTTCATTTTCTGGACGTTTGAATCCTTCTTTGGTAATTGACACTAAGATCTTTTCCTCAAATTCTTTCTGTTGTTGCACACAATACTCATCAATTGGTCTAAGTCATAGAGATCACTTCTAAGCCATGCTTTCAATGATGTGCCACAAAGGCTGGGTTAGTTACGCAGTCTTAGATCTAACCTCTGAGAAAACAGATGTGCTTCCGGTTTTCCCATCTCATCCTGGCAGCAGGTGTGTAATATTCCAATAGCTTTGAAAGCTTCTTCCAATTTTGAGAGTCTTCATGAATTCCAAGTTTTGTATATGTTTTAAGAATTGCTCATAAAACTTTTATGAGCAATTCTTGGTTTTATCTTCTGCTAGTTCAGTGACCAATTTATTTTATTTTTTTATTTAATTAATTTATTCAGATTACAACTAAATTGTTATCCCATCACTTGTATCCTCCCATTTGTTTCTCCCTCCCACCCGCTTTTACCCTATTCCCCTCCCCTAGGTCAAAGACTGAGGGGGACCTCCTCCCCCACTATATGTTCATAGGCTATCAAGTCTCATCTTGGTAGCCTGCTTATTCTTTCTTTGAATGCCATCAGGCCTTTGATAGGTTTCAAAATTTTGCTTTCCAGAAATATTTTTTTTAATTTTTTAATTTTCATTTAATTTTATTTTATTTTATTTTGGTTTTTTGAGACAGGGTTTCTCTGTGTAGCATTGGCTGTCCTAGACTTGCTTTGTAGACTAGGCTGGCCTCGAACTTACAGCGATCCACCTGCTTCTGCCTCCCTGAGTGCTGGGATTACAGGAGTGTGCCACTTTCCTGAAACATTTCAAGGAAAATATTTAGAGGAAGATCCTAGGAATGCACCACCCACTCAATAAAATCCAGATACTCATGGATTAACTCCTCATGACTATCCATGAGGAGACCTCTATATGCATACAACTTGGTGTTGTTCTTTTCTGTGTTCAAACAGATCAGAAGAAACTTATGTTGGGACAAAAATAAGGACTCAGAATTCCAACTATCCTTCAACAAAAAATGCATTACTGTCAAATATTCTTCCCAATTGCTGGTTATAATTTGTATGGTTCTCCCTGTTCTTCCCTAGTAATGTCATTACGATTTCTGGTCCAAATTGACTTTGCTTTGTTGAGTACTTCTTGATCAATGTGTTTTTTCTTGCATTTCTTTTTGGTGTCAATATCCTTCTTTTCTTCTTCAGAACCAACATCTTGCATTTCAGGCTTGTCATGAGATTTTTTCTTCTTCTTTTACTTTTTCTTTGTATCTTCTTTTCTTTGGCTTCATCATCATTGACTTCCCTATCATGCTCTTTCTTGAGAAAGAGAGCAATGGGATAGCCAATAAACAAAGTTTCTTCACATTCTCCTTTATTCTCCTTTCCTCTAAATACTCAGTTTAGTATTCTTGCAGATGTAAGATGACTTTTGTTCCATGGCACATTGGTTCACATGTGTCAGTCCCCACTGGGAATGATTCCACCTGCTGAAGAATCTGTCATTTTGCTCATCAGTATTATGCTTGGTGATACTAGTGATTTTCTCAGTAAGCACATATGCATAGTAAAAACCACCACCAAACTAAGAAATCATAGGGGTATCTGCACCAGTCTGCGAATACTCCATAAAGGCTTTGGTGCCAGATTTGGCAATAGTGTCAAGGTTATTGATCAAGTTAGCCTTGCTTATTCCAATTCCAGTATCTACAATAGTAAGGGTTCGATCATGTGTACTGAGGAAGAGACCAATCTGCATCTTTTTCTCATAGTGTGATTTACTGAGATCTGTCAAACTCTCACACCAGACCTTATCCCAAGCATCTGGTAAATCTGAAGTGAGCTCTCTCAGAAAGATCCCTTCATTCAAATAAAAAATACTGATGATCAAGAACATTAATTGGGTGATTTTAGCCTGAAAGGCAAATGTTTACACCTCTTTTTTCTCCACTGGTTGGTTCTGGGTCTGGGTTTCCTCAGGCATATTTGCTGAGTGGTGATGCTGGAAACATGACTAGCCACATTGTGATATTGAAGCAACTTCCCACTGTGAAATCTTAGAGTAGCCCAAATCCTTTTACTAGCTCTATGTCTTTCTGGGTTTTCCATTCTTTCCCACTTCTCATAAAGGTGGTAGTCCTGCATTCACTGCCTAGTCTGTTCCAAATACCTGGTAATTTTTGTGCCATACCCAGAATGTTACTATGGCTTCTCATCCTAAACAGGATAAGGTATAGACATCTTATTGTTGCATGTTAGGTACTTAGTTAGCTATCACTTACTAATTTTTCAGTTTCATTTATAAGCTCTTATTTTAGCAAAGCTTGATTTCTAAAATAAACCAAGCCTTTTCACATTTGTAGTCTCAGAGTAGCCTTGATTACATATGAAGACTGTCTAGTGAAAAATAAATAAATAAATAAATATTTATCTAATGTGACACATGCTCCTACCTCAAAGCAAACAAATGAAGGCAAAAAGCCATTGTCTCACATTTATGCTTTTTTTTTAATGTCATGAATTTCTCTGTGTGGTTATTTGGTTTGGAAAGTGGAGTGTCAGTAGAAATCGAAGCTAGCCTAGATCTCACTGTGCAGCCCAGCCTGGCATCTTAGTCTGTCCTGGCAATTCTGCCTTAGGATCTCAAGTACTGGAATTATAAGCACTTTGTTACCATCACTCTTGATTGGAATCCCCTCCAGCTCTGACTATCGTCTCAGTTCAGTCGAAATTAGAGCTTCTCTTCCTCCAAAAGGCATGCTTCCAGTACCTGCTACACTTGGTGACCCTCATTTGTTCTCTTGGTGTTCCGATGACAGTGCATAAAAAGGTTATCTATCCTTTCATTAATATTAATGGAATTCATGGAATCAAACTACAATAGTAGAGTAAAAACAATTTCACAAAACACACATCCTGAAAATTCCAGCCAACAATGATGATTCTACATGGAAGTAAATGTTTATTTGCCAGAAGCTCCTAACCAAAAAAGGAAAGCTTTAGCCATATAAATCCCGGGTTATATGAGCCCTCTAATTAAGCAATAAATTTATATTTTCCTCTTAAATAGTATTTTCAACTATAAAAACATAGGTCATGATCTACATGGTATTCTCATTTTACAGATTAGGAGACTGAGGTTATTAGACATTCAGAGTGCTTTTGAGAAGGTCATGTTGTCTAGCTCATTAGCAGCACAGCAAAGAACAAAACAAGCTTCAAGTTTCACTCTCTATGTGGTTTCCATGACATCTCTATGCCTTACAGCCACCACTAATGACATCCTTTATCAAGTGAATCTCAGACTAGAAACATCTCTGCAGACAAACCATCCAGAAGGTAATACTATTTTTCTGAAAAACTCTGCAGACCACAGTAACTATTCTCTAAGGAGAATTCAAACCATAGAAGTATTTATAGAGTCAGAAATAAAGATCTAAATAAATTTTATCCAGATTTTTTATTTCTGTACAAGAAAAATTAGATTCAGAATTGGAAGAATGTTGGTCAAAGTCTCATTATAACTTGAATGACATCTCCAGATTATTAGTGAATTTTAGTATCTCCAAAATACAAACATCATTCATTAATCCCCCTACTCATCCAGAAGAACTGATAAACCTATATTGCTTTTGGATTATAGTATGCTATCAACACATGAAAGCTCCACTGGCACAACCTGTTTCTTAATGTATACTGTGAATCTATCACCCTAAAACATTGGCTTAAGTTAATTGATTCAATATTTGACTTAACCTAAAGTTTGGGTTTAATAGTAAAATTCTATGAGTCCTAAACCTGCCATCATTGGCTAATAGCATCAAGACCTTGGACCAGTTCATACATTATTTTTTCTTAGTTTTCTGATTTTTAAGTTTTAATAATTATTAATTTTGGATATATATCAATAGTATTGCATTTACTTAGCATGAATGTGGACCTGAGTTCCACCAAAATATTGCAAAATAAATAATATTGTTGTCTTGTAAATATATGATATTATTCTGTATATTTGTGTTATAGGGTGCTAATCAGTTCCAGCCAGTGACAAAATTATTGCCAATAAACAGTGGAATCTATATAAGTATATCATTTTGCCTTCATAAAAAACTCTTCCATATTCTAGAGTATCAATTCATTATGTCTTTCTGAGTTTTAATTTGGGCACATGATTTCTAAGGTTTAATGAGAATTCATGCACATGAAAGTTGTCCTTCAGTTATTTTCCATTATCCTTAGGATCCCGCATGCCATCTCCACATATTGAGCCCCAAGACATCCCTTGAATCACAACCTAAATTTATTTTTAGTTGACATAAACGAATTTTCATATTTGGGGATAAATTATGATGTTTTGTCTGTGTATATACTCTATAAGGAGTTAGTGAGTCTAATTAACATAAACATCACACCATTCTTGGTGATGAGAACATTAAAATATGAGGGCTTTGTAATTTTGAAATATATAGTACATTAGTAACAATCATTGCCACACAGTGAAATAGGTCATTAAAATTTTCATGCAGTCTAATCTCCTTCATGCAGCCTTCCTTCCTTTTCGAGGTTGTGATAACCACTTTTACCATTCTGTTTATATGAGATTAACATTTGAAGATTTGTCATACTGTGCCTTTTAATTTTACTTAATGCCTCAAATATACAATTTCTTCTCTTTTAAAAAACAGATAAAATTTTAACTGAGTACAAGAGACCTCCATATGAGTACTTCATTAGTACTTCAAAATAATATAATTAAAACTCAAATTAATTCACAATCTTCATCTCCATTTAAAATATACTAAGCTAGAATATTTTTCATTTCTATATTAGGTGGGACTCTAGAGGAAACGATTTGAGAAAATCTGTTGATGCTTGGTTTTGTTTTTAATTTTTATTTATTTATCTATTTTTATTTTTTATTCACTTTACATTCTGGTGGTAGCCCCATCCCTCCTCCCCTCTCAGGCTCACCCTCCCTCCCTCCTCCCACACCCTTTCCTCTATTCATTAGAAGAGGGGAGCTCCACTTCCCACCCACCTCAGCTCATTAAGTTGTATCAGGACTGAGCATGTCCTCTTCCCCATCTAGCTTGGCAAGGCAGTTCTGGCAGGGAGAAGTAACTGAAAAGGTGGCAAGAGATTCCATGTCAGAGAGAGCCTTTACTCCCCTTACTAGGGGACCGACATGAATCGACTCAGGCTACATCTTTGTAGGGGGCCTAGATCCAGACCATGCAAAGTCCTTGGTTAGTGCTTCAGTCCCAGCAGGCCCCTGTGGGCCCTGATTCATTGGCTCTGTTGGTCTTTTTAGAAAGCTTCTGTCACCTCTAGGTCCTTTTCTCTTTCCCCTCAAGGTTATGCAAGGCTCCCTATGCATTTACCAATGTTTGACTGTGAGTGTCAGCATCTGTTTTGAGGCACTGCTGCGTGGAGCCTCTCAGAGGATAGATAATGCTGCTAGGCTCTTTTCTGTGAGCACAGCAAAGTATCATTAATAGTGTCAGGTATTGTTTCTCTCCTATGGGATGGATCTTGAGTTGGGCTGGGCGTTGGCTACACCTTTCCTCAATTTCTGCTACATCTGCTCTATCTTTGTCTCTGTACATCTTGTAGGCAGGGTGAATTTTGGGTCAAAGTTTTTTGTGGGTAAGTGTTCCCCTCCCTCTACTAGAACACTCATCTAGTTAGAAGATATCCTATTCAGCTTCTATGGGCCCTGCTCCTAGGAGTCTTTGCTATAGTCCCTCTCACATCTGCCCCACCCTAAAGCCTACCCTGACTTAGGTCTCCAGGTTGTCACAGAGATGCCCCTGCCCACAGTTTCTCTTTTTCTCTGCAGGCCTTTTGTCCTCTGGCCACTGCTCTAGCCAGGTATGATCTCCACCCTTATTTCTCTCTGTGTTCCCTCTCTTACCCTGTGCTTTCTCTTCAACCACTACTTCTGTCTATTTTATTTCCCCTTCTGAGTAAAGTTCCTCTTCTGAGTAAAGATCCTCTTATGGATCTTCCTTATTACTTATCTTCTTTGGGTCTGTGCTATATGGCTATATAGTTAAAATCCACTTATAAGTGAGTACATATTATGCGTATCTTTCTGTGTCTGGGTTACCTCACTCAGAATGATCTTTTCAAGTACCATCAATTTCTTTGCAAAATTCATGATTTCTTTGCTTTTAATAGCTGAATAGTATTCTGATGCTTTTTTAAAAACTATTTTATTTGGGGTATTGATGTCTCTACCTCTATTCCCCCAACCCCTTAAGCCTGAGTATGAGAAAGAATGTTAGTGGGGAGAAGTTGATCAGACCTCTTTACTTCTCCTGGCTGTTTAGGTTCAATTGGGTTTGGGCATGGTCAACAGCAGACACAACAAGCAGTTTCCTCCAAGCAACTGCCCTGAAACGTTTCTCTCAGTCTACCACACTGGTCTCTGCTATCTCCAAACTGCTACAGGCCTCAGACCACTACAGCGTGCCACACTTTCTCTGTGTGTAGTCTCCTATTCATCTTCCTGAGTTCTAGACCCAACCCCTCTTTATGCTGCACTAGCCAGGCCTTTATCAACTAGCAAAGTCCACACCCTCAATCAGATAATTATCAGCTATGGACAAGCTAAAGCCCAAATTAAAATCACACACTTAGGATTGAAACAAAAACATATTTACATAACACAGGTGAGTTCAAAGAACCCAAAACTTCCATTAGATAAATAAGCACCTATTAAAGGGAATTGACTCAACTGGCTTATCAGCTTCAAACTAGATAGTACAATGATGGCTATTTTCACACTGAAGAAACTTAGAACCTGGTAACTATTCCATCTGCCTGGTCTGTATGCTTCAGTAGTACCAATATGATGTTGAAGACCTGAAATATTTGTGGAAACCCTCTTGTTGATATTAGAAGATCAAAGAAGCTGGGTTCTTTATTCTGTTGGGGATGGCAGTGGCATTGTCAGTGACAGCATAGATGAACTCATAATGAAGAAATGAAGCAAGGAGGCAAAAAATGAAAGCTTATCTCTTGAATATTCTTTGTGAAACTATATAAAGCACTCCCACATTCTGGGTGGATATTCCTTACTGAATTGGTATAATCAAGAAGGTAATTTACAGGCATGCCAAAAGATCAAATGCACTGAGCACACGTGTGCTCACTGAGTCCTCTCATAGAATTCTATATCTTATCAAGTTGACAATATTAAATACCACAGAGATGTTATTGCCATTTTTTTCAATAACCAGCATCATATTTGGGGAGTCTCATTCTGAACAGAAACTTCTACCTATATTTAATCAGTTATAAAGATATTTTGTTCATTTGCAAGTTTCTCAAAAAAAGAAGAAACCTCAATCCTTAAATATGTACTTCTACTGCTTTAGGGAAGGAATTTATTAGCACACTTGAACCGTCTCTTCTTTGATATCATATATAATTATTTCCCACTAATCTAACATCAATGTTTGAGGTTGGCTATATGATTTTCTAAAATGATATCTTTACTATGATACCTGTCCCATCCTCAAAGTTTTTCAATGTATACACTTGCTGTAGGCTATTTGATCCCATTGTGATCCATGAGATTGTGAACTATAAAAACCTGTTTTTGATCTCATTCTGATATTGTGATCCCTGAGATTGTGAAGTACAAAACCTCATTCTCTGTCTCTGTCTCTGTCTCTGTCTCTGTCTCTGTCTCTGTCTCTGTCTCTGTCTCTGTCTCTGTCTCTGTCTCTCTCTCTCTCTCTCTCTCTCTCTCTCTCTCTCTCTCTCTCTCTCTCTCTCTCTCTGTGTGTGTGTGTGTGTGTGTGTGTGTGTGCAGTTGAGCCCTAACACACACCTTTAATCTAAGAGCTTTCTGAACACAGGATTTAATAATGTTAACCCTAGGCCAAGAGGTTGAGCAAGAAACCAGCTGACAGTAAGTAAAGAATATAAGGGACTTTGAGTTGAAGGATATTTAAGACGACCTGTAAAAAGAGGAGTTTTTAAGCCTTTAGCTCTTTAGCTTTTAAGTTCTTCAGCTCCTTCACCTTTGAATTTTTGAACTTGAGCTAGCAAGCTTTTGGCCTTGGGTTTATTTTTCCTTTTCCGTCTGGACTGTCAGCTGAGTTAGTGAGCCTTTTAGGCCTTTTCCAATTGGGACATGAGCTGAGTAGGAAGGTCAGCTGGGTGCTTTCTCTGCCTCTCTGAGCTAGCAGATTTTCACCCCAGCATCTGGCTCCTGAATCTTTATTGGTAAAATAGAACATTTGGGATTCTTTTACAACAACATATACCCATTATCTGGTGAATAAAGGTCATATGTTTGGGGACATTATTTGCCTCAATAAAGACCAATTCTCTAATGTTAGAAATCAAAAAATCTTTGCGAAAATGGATCTGCTTACTAGCTCTAACTTGACTATATATTCTCTATCCAGATTAGAGCTAGCAATAGTTTTTATTAATTAGGCACTTGGGCTATGAGTGATTTAAATCATTGTCCTAGTTACCTTTGCAAGTCAACCTGACACAACCTAAAGTCCCTAGAGGAGAAGCCTCAATCGAAGAACTGCCTAAATAAGATTGGTCTGTGATGGGATTATATTTTATTGTAGTTAATATAAAAGAACTCAGCACACTATGACTGGCACCATCATTTAGACAGGAGATACTGGACTGTAAAATATAAATAACAAAACATGTAAAGAGCAAACCATAGTTCTTTCATTATTAGCCTCAGATTTCTCCTTAAATTAATGTTGTGTCTTCCCTCAGTCTCAGTGTGTGAATTGAGAAACGTAACATCAAATAAATACTCCATCCTCTAAAGTGTGTTTGGTCAGAGTGTTTATTTTATCATAACAACAGAAGTCTAACTAGAATAGAAATTGATGCCAGGAAAGTGAGCTGTTTCTGTGACGAATCTGATCATGTGGTCTTTATTCCATTGGATTGCTTGAATGAAGAATTATAAAGTAGTTTAGAGCCTGAAGCTGAAAAAGTCATTGAGTGCTCAGTTCTTAATGAGATGTTATTATATGCAACTGCAAGATAATGCTGAAAACAATTGGGCCTACAGAGGCCTGAGTTATGAAGCTTCAGAGGGCAGAAAAAAGTCTTTTAGAACCATTTATGTAATATTTGAGGTTAACAAAGTGTGCATGCACAGAGCACCAGCTGCAGTTTACCCCCACCATGCCCACGCTTCCTGTGAATCCCACAGTCTGCCTCCTTAGCCTTCTAACCACACCTCATTGCGATGTCACAGCCCCCAACTCTGGTAGATACCACCTGCTGAAACTCAGACCAAATCTTCTCGATGACCAGATGGGTGCCCCTCAGACCATCTCCACTTTCTCTTTCCCCACATACCCAATTCTCAGGGTTGTTTCTAGAACTGCAACAGACCATTGTCTCCTGGTCTCTTCTTTTTCCATCCTCTAACATCAGCAAACATTCCCCCTTGAACACTAGCCAGAAAATCAGGCAACATGAAGCCAATATACTCTCTAAAAATCCAGAGAGAAACAGAGACCAAGGAGCAAAACACCAAACCCAATAAAGACAAGCCCAGAAATCAGCAGCTAGGCCTATAATCACCCCAAAGCCAAGATGCCAGATGAAGAACAGAATTAATAATGGCCAGCAAAATATGTCTTCACCATACCCAGCTATCTTACCACAACAGGGTTCCAACACAACTGAAGAACAAGAAAAAGACTGTAAAACCAATTATATAAAGATGATAAAGGTCATTAGAGAGGAAATGAATAAATCCCTTAAAGAAATGCAGAATAACACAAACAAACAATTGGAGGAAATGAATAAATACCCCCAAAGAAATCCCGGGAAACACAAATAAATGGTTGAAGGAAGCAAATAAAATTATTCAAGGAATGAAAATGGAAGTAGAAGCAATAAAGAAAGTACAATCAGAGGGAATTCTAAAACAAACAAACAAACAAACAAAACAAAGGAACACAGTCAGTCAAGCTTCACCAACAGAATAAAAGAGAAAAAAGGGATAATCTGAAGCACTGAAGATATGGTAAATCTTAATTTATTTATTCACTTTATATCCCAATTACAGCCTCCTACCTCCTCTCCTCCTTGTCCTACCCTCTCTCCATTTTCTCCTTCCCTGTATGCCCCTCTTTTACCCTCAGGAAAGGGCATATCCCCCATCCCAACACATCAAGTCACAGCAGGACTGAGCATGTCCTCTTGCCCTGTGGCCTGGCAATGGAGCCTCGCCAGGTGGAAGTTATTGAAAAGTGTGTAAGAAAGTCCTTCTCAGAGATAGACCCCACCTCTATTCCGCCTACTAGGAGACCCACATTAAGATGAAGCTGCACACTGAGTACATATGTATAGGAGGTCTTTAAAAGCAAGGAAACCATAACATTTGCAGGCAAATGGCTGGAACTAAAAAAGATCATGCCTGGTCTACAAAGTGAGTCCAGGACAGCCAAGGCTAACACTGAAAGACCTTGTCTCAAAAAAACCCCATCCCTCATGAGATAACCCACCCAGACATAGAAACACACAAACGGTACTCACTTATAAGCATATATTAGCCATACAGTACAGGATAACCACACTACATTTCACAAACCCAAAGATATGATAAGGCTTTTTTAATCTCAACACTTAGGAGTCAGAAGCAGACAGATCTCTGAGATCTAGGACAGCTATTGCTACACAGAGAAACTCTGTCTTGAAAAACCAAACAAGAAGTAGAAGAAGAGGAGGAGAAGGAGGGAGTGAGGGAGAAAGAAAAGGATGAAGAAAAAGAAGAAAAAAGAAAGAAAGAAAGAAAGAAAAAAGATATTTAAATTTAAAAATTCTGATACAAAACATCAGGAAATTTGGAACACTATGAAAATACTAAATCTATGAATAATAAGAATAGGAAAGAAAAATCAAAGCCCAAAGGCTCAGAAAATATTTTCAACAAAGTCATAGAAGAAATGTTTCCAAATCTAAAGAAGGAGATGTCTATAAAGGTATGAGAAGCATACAGAATACCAAATAGATTGGACCAGAAAAATAAGTTCCATTGCCACATAATAATCAAAACACTAAACATACAGAACAAATAAAGATTATTAAAAGATGCAAAGTTAAATACCAAATAACATAAAAAGGCAGAATTCTCAAAAACACCTGACTTCTCAACAGAGACTATGAAAGTCAAAAGGGCTTGGACTAACATGATGCAGACTCTAAGAGATCACAGATGATTTTACCCAGATAAAAATTCAATTACCATATCTGGAGAAAATATGATATTCTATAATGAGTAAAATTAAAATAATATCCTTCTACAAATTCAGCCCTACAGAAAGTGCTTCAAGGAAAAAGTCAAACCAAGGAGGTTAACTAAACACATGAAAATACAGAAAATAAATAATCTCACACCAACAAAACCAAAAGAAGGAAAACACACACATACACACACACACACACACACACCACCACCACCACCACCACCACCACCACCACCACCACCACCACCACCAAGAACAACAACAACAAAATAACAAGAATCAACAATTATAGGTAATTTATATCTCTTAATATAAGTTTCCTCAATACCCCAATAAAAAGACACAGATTGACAGAATCAATTGGAAAACAAAATATTCTTCTGCTGCATACAAGAAACACATCTTAATACCAAGAATAGACATTTGCTCAGTGTAAAGGGTTGGGGAAATATATTCCAAACAAATGGACTATGAAACAAGCTGATGAAGCCATTTTAATATCTGACAAGCTAGACTTCAAACCAAAATTAATCAAAAGAGATATGTAGAAATAGTGCATACACATAAAAGGGGGAAAACCATCAAGAGGACATTTAAATTCTTACCATCTTTGCCCCAAACACAAGAACACTCACATTTGTAAAAAGAAACACCACTACAGCTTACATTACATAATTACCTTCACACACTGATAGGGAAGACTTCAATACCCGACTCTCATCCAGACAAAAACTAAACAGAGATATGCTTGAGCTAACCAGAATTATAAATCAAATGAGCCTATGGATATAGAACCTTTCATCTAAACACCTCATGGAACTTTCTATTATATTAATCAGATACTCAGTCAAAAGAAAGTCTTAATAGATAGAAGAAAATTGAAATGACTCCAAGCACCCTATCAGACCACCATGGATTAAAGCTATATAGCAACAACAACAGAAACAATGGAACATTTACAAACTCATGGAAATGGAACAACTCTATTCAGTTAAAAGTGGGTCAAGATAGAAATAAGAAAGATATCAGATACTTCTTAGAAATCAATGAAAATGAATACACAACATACACAAAGTTATGGGACACAATGAAAGCAGTGCTAATAGAAAAGTTCGTAGCACTAAAACAAAACAAAACCAAGCACATGATCATCTCATTAGATGCTTAAAAAAACCTTTGAGAAGTAAAATACCCCTACCTGATAAAAGTCCTGGAAAGATTATGGACACAGAGACAAACCTAATCATAATAAAGACCATTTACAACAAAACAATAGCCAACATCATAAATGGACAGAAACTCAAAGCAATTCCAATAAAATCTGGAACAAGACAAGGTTGTCCATTCTTTCCATATACGTTCAATATAGCACTCGAAGTGTTATTGAAAGCAATACGGCAACTGAGGGGCTCAAGAAGAGACAAATTAGAAAGGAAGAAATCAAAGTATCTCTATTCACAGATGATATAATATTATACATAAACGACTGCAAAAAATTCTACCTAGGAACTCCTCTAGCTGATAAACACCTTCAGTAATGTGGCTAGATAAAAATTAACTCCAAAAAGTAGTAGCCCTCGTTTATACAAATCATAAATGGGCGAGAAAGAAATTAGGGAAATGACACCTTTCACAATAGCCACAAATAGTGTAAACTATCTTGAGGAAACTCTAACCAAATAAGTCAAAGACCTGTGTGACAGAAACTTCAAGTCTCTGAAGAAAGAAATTGAAGAAGATATCAGAAGGTGGAAAGATCTCCCTTACTCATGGATCAGGAGGATTAACATAATAAAAATGACGATCTTACCAAAAGCAGTCAACAAATTCATTGTAACTCCCATCAAAATAGCAACACTTTACAGGTCTTTAAAACAAAACTTTTAATTCCATATAACAACAAACAAGTAAACAAGGATTGCTAAACCTGAACAGTGAATGATCTGCTGGAGGTATTACCATACCAACTTTCAAGCTATATTAGAGAGCTATATTAATAAAAACCACATGACAAGACATAAAAATAGACACAGTAATCAGTGGAATTGAATTGAAGACCAAGGCATAAATTCACACAACTATGGACACCTGATTTTTGATAAAGAATCCAGTAATACACACTGAAAATAAGACAGCATATTCAACAAGTGGTGATGTTTAAACAGGATGTCTGCCTGTAGAAGAATGCAAATAGGTACATACTTACCACCCTGCACAAAACTCAAATCCAAGTGGCTCAAATACCTCAACATAAAACCAAATACACTGAACCTGATATAAGAGATAGTGAGGAGTAGCTTTGAATGCATTGGCATATGAGACAACTTTTCTGAAGAGAACACTGATAAAGCAGGCACTAAGATCAACAGTTAAAAAATTGAATACCACAAAACTGGCACATTTATGTACAGCAAAGGACACTGTTATTCAAGGAAAGAGGCAGCCTGCAAAGAGCAAAAAGATTTTACCAACTCAACATAGAGGTCTAACATCCAAAACATGTAAAGAACTCAATAAATTAGATATGATAAAACAATAATCCAATTTTAAAATGTGGTGCAGAGCTAAACAGATGATTCACAATAGAACAATCTCAAATGGCTGAAAATCACTTAAAATATTCAATATCCGTAGCCATCAGGCAAATGCAAATCAAAACTACTTTAAGAGTCCATCTTTTTAAAAAATGTTTTATTAATTTATTCATATTACATCTCAATTGTTGGCCCATCCCTTGTATCCTCCCATTCCTCTCTCCCTCCCGCTTTCCCCCTACTCTGCTCCCCTATGTCTGTGACTGAGGGGGACCTCCTCAAGTCTCTTCTTAGTAGCCTGCTATCCTTCCTCTGAGTGCCACCAGGTGTCCCCATCCAGGGGACATGGGCAAATATGGGGCACCAGAGTTCCTGTGAAAGTCAGACCCCACTCTCCCCTCAACTATGGAGAATGTCCTGTCCAACGGCAAGATCTGGGTAGGGGTTTGAAGCTTACTGCCCATATTGTCCTTGGCTGGTGTCATAGTTTGAACAGGACCCCTGGGCCCAGATCTGCCCATCATAATATTCTTCTGGTAGGTTTCTAGGACACTCTGGATCCTTCTATTTCCCCATTCTCCCATGCTTCTCTCACCTAAAGTCCCAGTAGGATGTCCTCCCCTCTGACCCACTTTCCTGGTAAGTGAAGACTTTTATGGGGCATGCCCCTTGAGCTAGTGTCCAGATATAAGTGAGTATATACCATTTGACTCTTTCTGCTTCTGGGTGAACTCACTCATTATGATCATTTCTAGTTCAATCCATTTGTCCACAAATTTCGGGAATTCCTTGTTTTTAATAGCTGAGTAGTATTCCATAGTGTAAATGTACCACAGTTTCTTTATCCATTCTTCTACTGAGGGACACATAGGCTGTTTCCATGTTCTGGCTATTATGAATAAGGCTGCTATGAACATGGTTGAGCATCTATCCTTGTTGTGTGGTAGAACATTTTCTGGGTATATTCCAAGGAGTGGAATAGCTGGGTCTTGAGGAAGCCCTATTCCCAGTTTTCTGAGAAAGTGCTAGATAGATTTCCAAAGTGGTTGTACCAGTTTGCATTCCCACCAACAATGAAGGAGTGTTCCTCTTTCTCCACATCCTTGACAGCATGTGGTGTCACTTGAATTTTTTATTTAACCATTCTGATATGTGTAAGATGGAATCTCAGTGTCATTTTGATTTGCATTTCTCTGATGACTATTGATGATGAGCATTTCTTTAAGTGTTTTTCAGCCATTTGATATTCCTCTGTTGAGAATTCTCTGTGTAGTTCTGAGCCCCACTTCTCAATTGAGTTATTTGGTTTTGTGTTGTTTAATTTCTTGAGTTCTTTATATAATTTGGATATTAGACCTTTGTCAGATGTAGGGTTGGTGAAGATTTAAGAGCCCATCTTATATCTGTCAGAATGGCTATGATCAAGTGACAGCTCATGCTGGTGAGGATGGGGATCAGGGGACACACTTCTCCATTGCTGTTGGGAGTGTAAACTTTTACAGCCACTATAGAAGTGAATATGGCACTTCTTCAGAAAATTGGGAAGCAAACTACCTGAAGACCCAGCTATGCTACTCTTGGTCATACTCTTGATCAATACTAGTACAAGGACACTTGCTTAGCTATGTACAAAGAAGCTTTATTCATAATAGCCAGAAATTGGGGAAAACTATATATCACTTTGACATAAGATTGATTAAAGAAAGTGTGGTACATGGAGTATTATTCAGCTATTAAAAAGTGACATCCTCAAATTTGCAGGCAAAATGAATGCAACCGAGAGGGTTCAGGAGCCCCATAAGGATATCATCAAGTTTGGCAGATCTGGACCCAGGGGAGCCTGCACAAACTGTTACACCAACCAAGGACAAAGCATGCAGTAAACCTAGACTCCCCTGTTCAGATCTATCCAATGGACAGCTCGTTCTTTACGGTTGTGGGGAGAGCAGGGACTGCCTCTGACATGAACTCTGTTGCCCCAATTTGATCACTTCCCCTTGGTGGGGAGGCCAGGTAGCACACAGAGGATGAGACCTGATATTCTGTGGGCATATGGTAGGGGAGGAGATCTCCTTCTCTCAGAGGTTTAGAAGAGGGGAATAAGGTAGAAGAGTGAAGGAGGATGGAACCGGGAAGATATCAGCAAGGGGATAACATTCTGGGTGTAATCTGAATAAATTATAAGAAATTTTAAAAAATAGATGCAACTATAAAAATCATCTTAAATAAAATCACCCAGACAAAGAAAGACAACAATAATATGTATTAGCTTATAAGTGGATCTTAACTATTAAGTAATTGATAATCATGCTATAATCCACATACCCAGAGAGACTAGGCAGAGAGAGGGACTTGGGAGGAACACATGGACTCTCTGGGGAGGGGAAATAGAATAAATTTTGTGTTTGGACTAGAGAAGGGTATGGACTAGAGTAGGAAGGATCAAGTTGGGGGAAAGGATGGAGGGAGATCATGTGGGGAGAGTTAGGTGAAATTGCAGAACACTCAGGTCTGTTCAGTGGAAGCTTGCTGGGATCTACCATAGTGATCCTAATTAGGACTCTTAGTAATGGAGGCTATAGAGAGAGTGGCCTTTTATAGCCAGACATAATTTCCAGTGGTGGGACTGATTTACATTTGGTTTAGTTTTTGGTCATGGGGGCTCCATGGAGATCCCTAAAACACCCAGGTTAGTACTAGGACAGAGGGTCACTCTCTGATAACTGATAGGGGAGCCCCCAGACAATACCCACACAGTTCACTAAATGTAGAGAGGTCAAGCTGTTGCCTACATGGAGCCTTCACCCTTATGTTCTAGATTATTTGGTAGAGGAAAGTACTCTGCTGGCTACCTAAAGAGAAATCTGAACACTACACAGCCACAAAAGCCTCAATTTATATATAATCTGTCCTGTAAGATGTGGTGGGGAAATCATGGTGCAGAACTTCTTGAAATGGCCAATCAATGTTTTGTTTAACTTGAGTCTCATGCAAAGGAGCCCATGCCTACATTGCCTGGATGTCCAAGAACCAGAGACTGCATAGTCCAGAAACCTAGGACAGAAGCAAACATGGTTGTCAAAATTTTTTTGATAAAATGATTTCTAAAGGTATTTTGCTGTACTTATGTATCAGTGCCTTATACAATTGTCATCTGAGAGACGTTTTCTGGCAGAAACAGAGTTGGTGCCCAGACGCTCAGCCAGACCTTATGCTGTGAAAGAGTCTAAACTCGAGGTCTCTCTCTGTAGGGTCCCTCACTTTGTAGCTCAAGGAAACCTGGGGAAAAGGGAGAGAAGATTCTAGGAGTCAGAGGGGATAAAGAACATAAGGAAAACATGACCCATTGAATCAACTAAGCAGGGTGCATATAGGCTCATAGAGATTGAAACGGCAAACACTGGGCCTGCTGGTGTCTGCACAAAGTCTTCTGTGCATATGCTATAGTTGTTGGCTTGGTGTTTTTGTAGGAATCCTAACATTGAGAGGCGGTTTATCTTTGACTCTTTTACTCCTATTGGGTTTCTGTGTCCAGGCTCGATATGATTTTGCCTTGTCTTATTGTATCTTGCTTTGTCCTTGGCTGTTGTCTCTTGGACGCCTACTCCATTATGAGGAAACATAGGGGCAATGGATCTGGGGGAGACGTGAGATGAAAGGAAGCTAGCAGGAGTGGTCAAAATGTACTGAAAGGAATATCTATTTCAAAACAATGCATGCATGTTTACTCATTAGCTGAGGCTAAAGAATCAGCTGTTCTTAACAAGATAGCAGTACCACTAAGGTGAAATCTTTGCTTCTGTAGGACAATAGATGCTGGTTAACTTGGCCTGCAAGATCATCTGTAAATACTAAGAGGTCAGCATCATTGAGGTGAAATCTTATGAAAAGGAATTCCTCAAAGTCAGTAAAGAAAAGCTGGGAATCATGGATACCAAAGTTGCATCTCAAGCAGGCAACTGAACTTAGCAATATGGAACTGTAGCCCACATGTATCTGGTTTTCCCCACATGAAAGATGAAGGATTGTGGATGCCATGGGGAGAAGATGGGTTTGATAATATGTGGCAGTTTCTGAACTGAAGCCAGGAAAGGGTATTGGTGAAGGTACAACATTAGTTGCAGTGGAAATACTAGGATACTGAAGATGCCAGTACCATGGATTATTCACCAAGGACAGCTGTTGTAATGTGAATCTTACTAGAACATAGGAGACAAACTTTGCAGGTTGTATATGGAAGAGCTGGATATATGGAACTGCTTAAATCATTTGGAGCCCAGAAGACAAGTGCATCCTTGATGCCAGACACTGAGATACTAGATTTGGGTTTTGCTCAAGTTTGGTTCTTTATCCCCTAGTTCTTTAATTTTAGAATAAGAAAGTAAATAAATTTTGTTTTTTTGTTTTTTGTTTTTTGTTTTGTTTTGTTTTTGTTTTTGTTTTTTTTGGAGCTCATAGTTAGGAGACATTAGGTTAAAAAGAATGACTTGATATTTTATAGGCCTGAACATTTTAAAGACTAGGAATTTTAAAATGTGCTACTTTTTATGTACTGTTATTAATTTGAGGATAAAGAATTTAAACTTCACAGTTTCCAGTGGTGTGTTTCAAGCTAACAAGTAGTAGAGTGTCCTTATTACCTTTGACTGTCATTTTGGTAAATCCCAAGGTCATCAAAGAAAAGAATTGTAATTGAGGGATTACTCAGATGAGATTTGTCTGTTTGCATATCTGTAGAGGATTGTCTTGATTGTTGACTGAGGTCTGAGTGTTTAGCTTACTATACCTGGCTTTATTACTAGACAGGTGGTTATGGGATGGAAAAGAAAGCTAATTTAGTTCGAGCCAGAGAGTGAACCAATAATCAGAGTTTATCTATAGTATTTGCTTTGAATCCATGACTTCCCTTAATGATGAACTATGACCTGGAAGTTTAAGTCAAATAAATTCTTCATTCTTCTTCACTCTCAAAATTTGCTTTTGGTCAGAGTGTTTGTCATATATATATATTTGTATATTGTATCTACATATATGTATATGTGTGTATACATGTATATGTTGCATATGTATATGTGTATATATGTATATATGTATGTGTGTCTATGTATATATACATATATAGATATACATGTAGATATATAGATATGTATATATGAATTATAACTTATATTTGACTTATAATATTCATTAGAATTGAAGAAGTTTAGTAACAAGGATGGAAGGTTTTTGTATTAGATACATTAGTTATTATACAGAGATTCTATGTTTTAATTCAAGCCCATTTTAACAAAGAAGTTCTCTTTTTATTAAAATCACAAGCCAAGTGTAGGGAATAAAAGCAAATTAATGGTTGCAAAGACATTGTTAATATTCTAGGTATTAACTGTACTTGAAGATTTATTCACTTTCACATTGTTCTTATGTTTCATTAACATAAAATCCCACCTCACATGATATACAGCAAAATTTAATCACTCATAGATATTGGATTTTTGTATAAGACTTAAAATACATGCTTAATAAATTTCTATGGCACGCATGAATGAGTGATTTGCTTAACCAAGGAGGTTTCTTATCGTTGAAAATGGGAGGAGAGGATGTAGCATGAGATGGTTTCTGGCAGCTACTATGTTTATTGAAGTTTATTTATTTTATTTTATTGTGTATGAATATATGTATGTATGAATTTCATGTATGAAGATGCCTAAGGAATCCAGAAAAGGACATTGATCACCTGGAATTGGTGTCACAGGTTTTTGTGAATTGCTCGATGTGGGTTCTTGGAACCTAACTTAGTTCCCCTGGAAGAATGGATAAGTGCATTTAACTTCTGAGTTATCTCTCCAGACTCCAGACATAGTGTTTTGATACAGGTACATAGCTTGGAGTATATAAATGCTTTAAGTATGATTTATTTCCAGACAAATATTTAATCCATTTGGGTTATAATTTTTTCATATTATGAAAGAAAGTCCAGTTGTCCTGGTGCCATTTTTTAAAAGAATGTTTTTTGTTTTTTCCCCCCATTGGGTATTCTTGGAAGCTTTTTTTGCAGATAAGTTGACAATATATATGCAACACTCATAATGAAATATGTGTTTTGTACTGCCAGAAATTGATCTTGAGAATTCATGCATGCTAAGCAAGTACTACACCATTGATGCATGCTTCTGATGCTTCAAAATGCATTAAATTATTGAGGTAGATTGAAATTCCTCAAATATATTCAGATTCTAATGTCTGAAACTTGTAAGTATTACAAAAGAATATTGCAAAATATGCATGTTATTGATTTAAGGATTTGAAAATGTGAATACTATCCTAGAATTAGGATTTCATCTGGAAAAATGTGATCATAAGTATCTTTACAGGTAAAGGAAGTATGTGCTCATTGGATATGGCTTTGGATATAGACCATGGAAGGCCAAGAGTTGCAAAGAATTTATTTTTCTGGCCATAGGCAAAAAACCAGATTTATTCCCTAGACATTCTCTAGAATGTATAGCTTAATTAACACCTTAATTTCAACTCCATGAAATTTTAATTTGGACTTTTAGCTACCATAACTATAAAACAATAAAATGTGTAAATTTAGGGGGTATTGTGGTTGTTTTTACATTTTTTATTAATTAAACATTTTTTATTTTTACATATACATTTATATTATTGCACATATATATAATAAACTACCTATAGCAAGATAGGCTGAGATCAGATGTTAGGGGAGAAGGGTTCCTCTCACCCTTTTTTTTTGTTGTTTTATTTAGTTTTTAGTTGGGTTTTTGTTTGGTTTTGTTCTGTTTTGGTTTGGTTTTGGTTTTTGAGACAGGGTTTCTTTCTGTAGCCCTGGCTGTTCTGGACTCGATTTGTAGACCAGACTGGACTTGAATTGACAGAGATCCATCTGCCTCTGCCTACCAGAGTTCTTGGATGATAAGAGTGAGCCACTGCACCTGGCTAAAATGTGTAATTTCAATGTTATGTATTTGTCTTAAGTTGTTATTCTAACCACAGGAAAGTAATATAGCTGTTGATAACAAAAGGAAAATATTACTATAGAATATTGACAACAGTTTCTTATCAGTATAGTTAACTTTTGGTTATAGTTTAAAGATAGTATGGGGACTTGCTCTTCAAATGACTGTAAGCAATGGGAGAAAAGATTTTAATTCCAAAACTTTGAGCAACTGTAGGAATAGTGATAAACTTTGTTAAGCTGGGGAACATTAAATTTTAAAAAAGACATTAGGATGAACAGTTTCAATTATTATATTTTAATCACTTTATGTTGACATGCCTAAATTCCAAATGAAGTCATTTAGTAGTAGCTGTAAACCTATGCCTGCAATTCTGGCTAAATATGGTAGCCAGTGAATAACAAATGCCATTGCTAATAACCCGTGATGCCTCATGGCGGCAAAAGGCATTCCATGGTATCCTTCTGGCCATCTATTCAACAAGAAGTAACACATTCCAGGCACTGGACGTGTTATTTGGAGACAAGATATCTAGTTTGTTCATGGTCTTTTCCACTTAGTTTCCTGTTGTGTTTGTGTAT
This sequence comes from Acomys minous, assembly GCF_964271855.1. NCBI lineage: Eukaryota > Metazoa > Chordata > Mammalia > Rodentia > Muridae > Acomys > Acomys minous. The sequence goes on along the minus strand of NC_140488.1, from coordinate 78,481,152 downwards.
ATTTTAGGAAGTTTCTCTGGTAGTAGGTTTTCATTTGACTTTTCAAAAGACCTTTATTTGCTCCCTCCCACATTCCCTTCTTTATCCTTCTTCCCCATTCCTCTCACCATTTTAAACTCCTGTTCTAATTTCCCTTCTGTCTCTCCTTTAACACTGTTTCCCCTGCCTTGGAAGATCCTCTACTCTTTCATGGCACATTCACTACTAAGTACCTAAACCTCTGTGATTCTCTGGATTCTAGCATACATATTGAAAGCTTAAAAGCTCACACCCACATTTAAGAGAAAACATACAATATTTATATTTTTGAGTCTGTGTTGCCTGACTCAGAGTATTTTGTCTAGATCCAGCCATTTCTTCTAAATTTCCTACGGACATTTTCTTAAAAAGTGAACAGCATTCTACTGTGTAAATGTACCACATTTTTATTATCTACTCATCAGATACTATCTATACTTTTTCCAGTTTTGGGGTGTTATGAGTAGAGCGACAGTGATCATAAACAATTCCCTCTTTCTGATAAGAAAAATAACTTATTTATGTCAATAAACATGGAGAAGTCAACCTGGTGCCCAACTAGAAGCTTCATTCCAATTGACTAACATTCATGTTGCCGGAAGCTACTTTCCTCGCTAGTGGAAAAGAAATGTATTCATCAATGTCACTCAGCTACAAACCCTGCAACCTACAACAGCAACCAACTTATAAAACATTTTAATGCAATAGTGGCAAAAATGTTATGGAAGAAACTAAACACATTTTAATTGGATTGAAGGCTCACTCCATGAAATGGAACCTATACCTGACACTATTAAAGTGGCTAAGAACCGGAGACTAGATAGGGCATAGGCCTATGGGAAAATCTAATGTTATTTTTCTGTTAAAGGGACACAACAATAAAATGACTTCTAATGACATATGCATATACTCATAGATCAGTGACTCATCCAACCCTCACCAGATGAATGTCTTTAGCAATAGATGGTAATTAATAGAGACAGGCCATTGTACAGGGGGTGAGAAACTTTGGCGCACTCAAGCCTAAATGTGATGTCTTTATCAAAGCCCCCTCCTTCATCTATGCTGAAGAGGAAATATAAATAGTATAAAAGCCAGAGATGATGGATGAATCATTTTCAGACACAGTAGGACAGATATTGTCTTAATTACTTTTATAATGCAGTGAAGAGACATCCATGACCATGACCAAGCAAATTATAAAGTAAAGCATTTAATTGGAAGGTTGCTTACAATTTTAGAAAGTGATTCCACCACCATCATGGTTAGAAACAAGGCAATAAGCAGGAAGTAACTAATAGTTTACATCTGATCTACAACCACAGGACTATGAGAGAGAGACTAGGCCTACCTAATGTGGGCTTTTGAAACCTCAAAGCTGAACTCCAGTGATACATGTCCTTCAATAAGGACATATATTTTAACACTTCCACCAACAGGAACCAACCTTTCAAATATATGAGCCTATGAGGGTCATTTTAATTCAAATCACCACATTTCACTTCCTTGCTCCCATAGGCTTGTAATCCTATCAAAATGAAAAGTACATTTAACCCAAAATCAAAAGTCCCATAGTTTTTCTCAGTCTCAAAATAGTTTAAAAGTTCAAAGTCTCTTCTGAGACTCAAGGCAATCTCTTAATGTAACTCTGTAAAAAGAAAATCACATATGGTGACACGGAATATACATAACCATTACAAAACAAAATAATGAGAAAATACTGGACCAAAACAAGACCAAACCCCAGTAAGACAAACTCCAAATCCTGTAACTACATGTCTTTAGATAACTCTTCAAAACTACCATATCTTTCAACTTGGTTGACTATGACACATTTTTCTCCCTTGAGCTGGTTCCATATACTTCAGCAGATATTCTAAGACTTTGGTGTCTCCAGTATAATGGAGTCTTTGATGTCATTTAGACTTTGCTTTCACAGCTTCACACAATGTTCTTTCTGGGCTTCCATGCAGAAACTCCCATACCCCTTGACTGGCCTCAGTAACTTTCCTTACCTGCAAAGAAAGATTACTCCTGTATCCTTCAAGACTCTAAAGGCAGAATCACATACATGACTGAAGCTGCCAAGTTCTGCTTGCTTGGGCTGGAGCCTCATTTCACTTTAAATTACATTTGCATAAGCTTTGGCTTGTTGGTGATTTCCGTTTTCAAATGAGCATTTTTTTTCAACCATTTTTTGCTGTTTATTCCATTTCCCCTTCTGAGAGAGAATTAAGCATCCTCCCTTGGATTCTCCTTGTTATTTATCTTCTTTGGGTCTATGAATTGTAGTATGGTCATCCTGTACTATATGGCTAAAATCTGCTTATAAGTGAGTACATACTATGCATGTCTTTGGGGGTTTGAGCTATGAGATAAAATAGGCCTAATGTGGGCTTTTGAAACCTCAAAGCCCAGTGATACATGTCCTTCAATAAGGGCACAACATTTAATCCTCCTCAAAACACTTCCACCAACAGGAACCAACCATTCTTCAGTTGAGGGACATCTAGGTTGTTTTCTGATTCTGGCTATTACAAATAAACCTGCTATGAGCATAGATGAGCAAATGTCCTTGTTTTATGTAGAGCATCTTTTGGGTATATGCTGAGGAGTGGTGTAGCTGGGCCTTGGAGTAAAGTTAGATATTCCTAATTTTCTGAGAAAGCACTAGACTGATTTTCAAAGCGGTTGTACAGGTTTGCACTCCCACCAGCAATGGGAGTGTTCCCCTTTCTCTACATCCTTGTCAGCATGTGCTGTCACTTCAGTTTTTTTTTATCTTAGCCATTCTGATAAGTGTAAGATGTAATCTCAGAATCATTGTGATTTACATTTCCCTGATGACTAAGGATGTTGAGCATTTCTTTAAGTGCTTCTTGCCCGTTCAAGATTTCTCTGAGCTCTGAGCTCTGAGCTCCATTTAAAAAATATTTTAAAAAATATATTCACTTTACATCTTGATTGTAGCCCCTTCTTCATTGCTTCCCAGTCCCACCCCCTTACTCTTTCCCCTGCCCTCCTCCCCTAGTCCTCGGAAAGGGGGAAGCTTCCTCCCCTACCTCTGACCCCAACCTATCAAGTTTCATCAGGACTGCCTGCGTCCTCTTCCTCTGTGTCCTGGCAAGGCCACTCCACCAGTGGGAAGAGATCAATGAGCAGTCAACAGAATCCATGTCAGAGGTAGGAGTCTTATGGAAGAGTTGATACCCTGAGGAGCTCTGCAAGGACCTCAACAGAGCCCAGGGGGATCTGCAGAGACTAATGCATCAATCAAGGACCATGCATGGAGAGAACATAGTCTCCCTGCTCAGATGTAGTCAATAGGCAGCTTATTCTCCATTTAGTTCTCCTAATATGGGTAGCAGGGGTGGAACTTATTTTTAAATGGATTATTTGGTTTGTCGGTGTTTCATTTCTTGAGTTCTTTATATATTTTAGATATCAACACTCTGTTGGAGGTCGGGTTGGTGAATACCTTTTTCCAGTCTGTAGGTTGCTGTTTTGTCCTATTGGCAGTGTCCTTTGCCTGAGAGAATTGTTCAGTTTCATGAGGTCCTGTTTATTAATTGTTGATCTTAAAGCCTAAACTGTTGTTCTTTCCAGGAAGTTGTCTTCCTAGGGGATGAGTTCAAGGCTGATCCTCAAATTCTTTTCTAACAAGGCACAGACCTAAACACAATAAAAGCAATTTACAGCAAGCATATAGACAACATCATATTAAATGGAGAGAAACTTTTTATGCAATCTCATTGAAACCAGACACATGGCAAGACTGTTCACTCCCTCTGTATCTTTTAAAATAGTATTTGAAACCCTAGACAAAGAAAAAAAACTAAAGGAGATCAAGGGAATGCAAATTTGGAAAGGAAGAAGTCAAAGTTCCACAATTTCCAGATGACATGATAGTATTCGTAAGTGATCCCCTAAATTCCACCAGAGAACTCCCACAGCTGATAAACACCTTCATTAAATTTGCCAGATACAAAATTAACTCCAAAAATCAGAAGTCTTCCTAAGAAACAAATTAGGGACACAATATTCTGCACAATAGCCACAAACAATATAAAGTATCTTGGTGTAACTCTAACCAAGCAAGTTAAAGACCCGAATGACAAGAACTTCAAGTCTCTGAGGAAAGAAATCAAAGATCAGAAGATGGGAAGATCTCCCATGCTCATGGATCGGTAGGATCAATATAATAAAATGGCCATCTTACCAAAAGCAACCTACAGATTCAATGCAATTCCCATCAAAATACCAACACAGTTCTTTACACATCTTGAAAGAGCAACCTTAAACTTCATATGGAAAAACAAAAAATCCAGAATAGCAAAAACAATCCTATACAATAAAAGAACTTCTGGAGGTATCACAATTCCTGATCTCAATAGTAATGAAAATCACATGGTATTGGCATGAAAAACAAGGAGGTTGATCAATAGAATCAAATAGAAGACCCAGAATTAAACCCACATACCTATGAACACTTGAGTTTTTACAAGGAAGCCACAACTATACAATGGAAAACAGAAAGCATCTTCAACAAACTGTGCCAATCTAACTGGATATCTACATGTAGAAATACACAAATAGATCCATATTTGTCACCCCCCACAAAACTCAAGTTCAAGTGGACCAAAGAAATCATCATAAAACCTAGGAGAATATTCTTTAAGCATTTCCTTTTTATAATTCAGAAGCTTAACTGGGTAGATTCTTGGCCTGTGAGCATCACTCTCTTTATTCCATTTTGCATCGGAACTTTCTTTAATGTTCTCATTTCTTCCAACAGAAGATTTAGTCCCAACATAGAATTTCCTGGTGCTATTATTCGCTTCAATTCCATTTTATATCTCTTTGTGCCCTGCTTTATCATTTTATTGTAGATCTGCATAGAGTTACCACTAATAACCACATGGAGGAGTCAATTTCAGGTAGTTTTAACATCCCTTCTTCTAAGAATATTAGCCCAAACATTAACCCCTAATTAACCTCAGGCAGAGTCTTAGGATAAGTACCACAAACCAGCCCCATTATGTGTCAAAATATCACAACAAATTATCTAAACCAGTTGCTAATATTGTTTTCTTTTGACACCTCTTGAGCAGGGCCTTCACAGTCCACATGGCTCCCAGCACTTTCTGTCTTCCATGTGCCTCTTAGGGTGGTCCATTAAGCTTTGCTTATCTTGAATAAATACTTTCTTAATTCAAAGTCCCAACATTTTTCCATATTTCTCTAATAAGCAGCATGGTCAGGCCTATCACAACAATACAGTAATATCTGGTACCAAACTCTGTCTTAGTTATTTTTCTATCACAACAAAGAGACATAATGGACAAAGCAACTTAATTTTAAAAAACATTTAATTGGGGCCATGCTTACATAGTCAGAGTGTGAATACATTTCTATCATTGCAGGAAGCAAGGCAGCAAGGAGGCAACCATGATACTGGAGCAGTAGCTGATAGCTTATATCTGATCCACAAGGCGGGGGGGGGGGGGAGGGGACGAGAGGGAGAAGTTAGAACTGGAGTGGGTCCCAGTAATATATGTACTCCAAAAAAGACACATCTAGTCATTCCCAAAACTGTTCCATGAACTAGGGATCAAGTATTCACATATATGAGCATAAGAGTACCCTTCTCATTCATACCATTGCAGATGTACACATGAACTCACAGAGACTCTGGCAGTTATGCACAAGACCCATACTAGTTAAAGGCAGATTGAGTCACAACACTGAGACAGAGAAATGGACACAAAGTACCATTCTTAACTGGGAAGTTATTTGGAATTGATACTTGTTGGCAATAGGAAAATCTGTTTTCTCCAATGGAGTCTAACTAGTTTTATTTACCACACTCCAGGGCAAGCTCCATGCTCAGGAGTACTTGGCCAATACAAAACAGACTGTATTTTTATTGTTTGTGTATGGTGGGGTCATGTTTTGTTTTGTAATTTTTATTTGATTTTTGGATTTTTTTTGTTTGATTTTTTGTAGGTTTTTTCATGTTAGGATGAATTTTTAATTAATTAATTCACTTTACAACTTGATCATACCTCCTTCCTTCCTTTCTTCCCATTTCCTCTCTCCCTCTCTATTCCCTCATTACCCTCTTCCCCTATTCCACTGAAAAGGGTGCCCCTTCCCACTCACTCCAGCTCTTTAACTCACACCAGGACTGAATGAGTGAATCCACTTCCCTCGTGGCCTAGTGAGGCAGAGAGGGAGGGTGATCAAAAAGCGTGCAGCAGAGTCCATGTCAGAAACAGCCCACTAAACTTACTAGGGACCCACATTAAGCCTGAGCTTCCTGTTAGCTATATCTGTCTAGGTAGCCTAGGTCTGTCTATGCAGGGTCCTTGGATGGTGCTTCAGTCTCCACAAGCTCCCTTGGGCCCTCGATATTTGGTTCTATTGGTTTTCTTGTAGATCTCCTGTCACCTCCAGGTCCTTTCATCTTTCCCAGGAAATTTCCACAAGAGTCCCTATGCTTTGTCCAAGGTTTGGCTGTGAGTCTCCTCATTGGCTTTGAACTGCTGCTGGGTAGAGCAATGCAGAAGACAGCTATGCTAGGCTCCTGTTTGCAATCATAGAAGAACATTGTTAATAGTGTCAGGGGTTAGCTCTCTCCCATGGGGTGGGTCTCAGGTCAGGCCAGGCATTGGTTGGACATTTCCTGAATCTCTTCTCCATTTTATCTCTGCACATGTTATAGGCAAGGTAAGTTTTGTGAGTGGATTGGTGTACTCTTCCCTCTACTAGGAATACTGTCTACTTAGAGGATGTCCTCTTTGTTCCACATGAGCCCTGCTACTGGCATTCTCAGCTAGAGTCACCACCATGCCCTCCAATAGCCAACCCTGACGTAGGTTGCCAGCTTGTCACAGAGATACCCTTGCCCATGGTTCTTCTTCTTTCTGCAGGCCCTCTGTCCTCCTGCCTCCGCTCTCCCCACGTCTGGTGATTTTAGTCAAATAGTAAATGATAAACATACTACTATTCACAGAACCAAAAAAAGATAAACAGCATCCACCCAAGGAAGAATGATTAGATCATACTCACAAGGAGAAAGAACAGACAGCAGAAGTGGTTAAAGAGAGGGAGCAAGGTAGGAGGGGGACTGCAGAGAGAAATGAGGGTACTTTTTGTTTTTTAAGAGAGAAAGAGAAAAAGACCATAAATTTGGATGAGCAAGGAGATGGGAAGGATCTTAAAGGAATTGGAGGAGGGGAGCAATTATGAAAAAACTTTTAATGTGGCTAGAGTTTGAAATTTAAGAATCAATAGCATGTTGAAGGTGTTTCAAATAGTGAATCCAGAAATAGCTGTGTTGGTTCTCTTAAAAGGAATGGCAAGCTGTATTTTCAGTTAAACCCTTCAAATTTGTGTTTTGTTCAGTGCTATCTATCCAAATCTTTGGTACACCAGATCCGGGGGGGGGGGAAGTCTTGCATATTTTCTCTCATATGTGGAACATTGCAAAGAGGTAAAGGAAATGAATGTCAGAGATCACTATGGATATGAAAAAGAAAAGTGGGAAATGACTGTAAAAGATGGTTATTAGAGGAGATGAATCTGATCAGAGTACCTTATGTACATGTATATGATGCCATAATGAAACCCATTATTTGTATAATTAATAGATACCAAAATAGTTTTTGCTGCCTAAGTTGTTAGGAAAGAGGATAATTGAGTGCTCAGATCTGAGCAAGAAATTCATATGAATGCCTCTAAGATTCATGGCATGTTGTAAAATAAGAGACGGAAAGACTGTAAGAGCTAGATGGAGGAGAATAAGCAGCAAAATCCCATGTTGAATATAACACAGCTGTTGCAACCATTAATGCATAACAGCTACGTTTGCCTACAGTGGGCCTGTACAAAACTGGACCTGCATTCAGCCAGTTACCAATAGAATAAGGGCTCATTGGGCATACCCAACTCTGCTAAATTACTATCTAATGATGGATTATGGAGAAGGGGTGGTCACTGTTTTAAGCAGTGTACCCACTGGTGTCCCACCATTGATGTCACACTGGACACCCACCAGTGTTCAATGAATAACTCAGTGCTCATAGTCATAGAGATAGCCCTAGTTAAATTCAATGTGATATAAATCGCAACAATAAGATATACACATGGGACAGGAACCTATATGGAATATGGGAGGATTTTCAGAAGTTGACTGGAAATAAGAAGGTGGGTTTTGTAAGTATTATATAGATGTATAGGATTGCCAAAGAACAAATTAACTTAATGAAAATAATTAAAAATTAAGAGCATCTCTATTGAGCAGTCATTCATTTTCTGGAACGTTATCTTTTCTCTCACTTCTGCTCATTTTAGTTTTGAAATATTTCTTTAAGCCATTTTTTGTTCAGTTAGTTGATCAGGCTTTCTGTCATATACTATCAAGACTATTGTTATTGTTTCTTATGTGTTGTACTATTGTTCTCCTACTTTCTCCAAAATCCATAATTCTCATTGCTACCAGAGATTTATCTAAAATAAATAAAAGTCATATAATCCATGTACTTCAAATTGTTGTCATTCTCCATCAGTCTTTCATATGTTGTATTATTCAAAATATTTTTTTCATTACCCACTATGATCCAGACACTGTACTGGTCATAGGGAATCCAAGGTAAGCAAATCCAGACACAGTCTCCATTTCATGGAGGTCCCAGTGAATAAACTCTGAGTGCTTTGTCAGAAGGTCCAAAGACTTCCATCATCAGGATGCTATATATCTTTCTAACTTTATTGCCTCTAATGCTCCTCTTTATTTCCTTTTGAATTTTAGATATAGGAAGATTTTTGCTGTTTTCCTTGCAGTTCATATTTTTTAATTCCTTTTTCTGTTCATGGTCTTTATGTCTGATTGGAACACCATTTAAGCCCCCTTCTCATTTAGATGCACCAATTTATCTGCAAAAGCTCCCTTTAAGCAACTAATTACTTACCAATTGAAGTATTTCTCTGATACCTTAGGCACACACTTATACACATATATCATAATCATAAAAGCTAACTTTTTAACTAGTAGGTAGCCCCTCTACTTCCAACTACCTTAAAATTGTCAAAAATAAATTTAAAAGTAAAATAAAACATTGAAACTTGCTTTCTGTAAGTCCTGACAATCAGGGAAATACCTGAATTTCTACAGAAGAGACCAGTCACTTTTAAGGGAAGAATGAATAACTAAGAAGGGTGAAAACAGCAGCCTAGTTTTCAGTCATGGATGTTGATTCTTTTCTCATATAGAGGCTTGGAGATGGATACCTTAGCCCTGAAGATGATATTTCAAGGAAATGAGATTCAGGTGCTAGAGAAGATTAATAGCCATTTAAAAAGGACAAAAGATAAGTTCACCATTGTAAATCCTTTGTAGTAAATGCCCTAAGGAAAGAAGTACAAAGGCGAGCTCAAGCATTGGCTAAAATAGTAAATACATAAACTTCACAAGGCAGACATTTAAGGAGAACAGGGATTATTCTAGGAACCCAGATTGTGTCTATCTCTTACTGCCAAGGTTTGAAGACAGCAAGTGCTTTGAGTTATACAGTTCTCAAAGAAAGTACCTCGTTTGTCATTTATTTATCTTTGTATCCTTAGTTCACACCCCAGGCATCAAACAGACTGATTCAACCAGGTCCTCAGAACTGCAAGAGTCACTTGAGTTGTGGTAATGTGTATGAGATTTTCTTGGCATATGACATTTGCCCATAAAAACTGAGCATTCAGGTTGTGGATCTGCATTTCAAATGCCTGGTATATGGGAACTAGTAACTGAATTCCATGATAAGTGCCTACTATGGACAAGGATGTGAGCTGGTGTAGTCTATAAAAGAGCAATCCAAAGAGCTGAATTTGATGCCTTCAGAAACTACATTTTTGCTCAAGAGAAAAAGAGAAATACAAAGATATCCTGAGCACTAAGTGAGAGATACCAACAATGAGTGGTTCACATACATGGTAAAAGGAGCAATTTTCCACCATCATTTTAATCAGGAAGACTCATTGTTCATGGCTATAGCCCCCTCCACAGCCTCTTGAGCAGCTAGTTTTGGAAGAAGAGGGCATTAATGAAACCAGGAGGCACTAAAGCCTGAATAGACATTTTGCAGCGTGGTTGAGTACATCTAGATTGAGATCCTTGAATTAATCCTCTCGCCAACTTGAGTTGTTTTTAAAGTTTCTGTCTGCTTGTAAGGAGCTGGAACATTTTGTTCCCAATTCTCTAACCTTTATGAGAAACCTGACATAAAGCAATCATGGTCAGTCTTTCACAGGTCCCTGCCAGAGTCATAGGGCCGAAACTTTTACATATGCCTAGAGAAAGAAATCACTGATTATCTGACATATAAAATTACTGATTGCTTTGCTCTATTTCAAAGACAACCAAAATATAAAGAAATAAAACCCCCACATCTAAGCAAATAAATGTTAATGAGAAAAATGTAAAAATGAGTAGGTGCCAGGTATTATGTGCCACCAGCAATATACAACTCAGTAAAATGCCGTGGTCATTAAAAGAGGAAAAAGGAAAATAGTGAAACAGCTCAGTGGGTAAAATCACTTCTTGGAGCCAGTCTGGAAGACCTTTTAGGTTCTCAGCATCCACATGGTGGGAGGAGAGAATGGACTCTTTCAAGTGTTTTTCTGACCTCCAAAGATGTAGCATGACACATACACAACTCTCTCTCCCTTTCTCCCCCCACCCCAATACATACACAGAGGTTTGCAAATAAAGGAATGTTTTAAAGAGGAAAAAAGGATATTAAGAGTAAAAATAAGTGAGTAAGCAAAAGCATATAATGATACAAATGGAAATTCAGTGTATAGACATTGGAAATGAGGATTACAAGGATAACGGGAATGTTTCCAAATCAAAGATAACCTACTAAAAAGTAACATGTAAAGTTTTTCAGCTCTTTCTTGCATTATTTCATATAATTCCTTTAGTATGTACTTTTCCAGGCTGCAGAGACAAGTTAGCTGTTAATAGCATACATTACTCTTGTGGAAGACCTAGGTTTGGTTTCCAGCACCCACATGGTGGTTCACAAGCATCCATATCATCAAGCCTAACACCATTTTCTCACCTCCATGGGCACCAGGAATGCACATAGTGTACATATATAGGTGAAGGCAAAACACTCATGTACATAAAAGAAATAAACCTTTAAAAACTAAAGTTAATCTTACTTTTTTGGAGGATCATGCTTTCACAATATAGTTCAAGCTGGCCTCATAGCTGCAATATTCCTACCAGTACCTATCAGTGCTGGGAAAAATGTGTGTGTGTGTGTGTGTGTGTGTGTGTGTGTGTGTGTGTGTGTGCCAGCATGATCTAATTATTAAGTGCCTTTCATTTCTCAAAATTTTATAAGAATTGTCTTTGAAGAAGCAACAAGACTAAAGTATAAGACATAGGTTGATTGAAACTCTTATTAACCATAATTTGCATTTCCTGATTAATTGCCAGATTTAAATTTTTTATAGGGTAGATCACTGACTCATAGTTCTGAAGCAGAAATGTTAGGGCGTGTGTCATCAAGATGCAGATATCAGTCATAACTAATTGATTAAGTCATCCCTCTCTGTGCTTGCCAGACCCCTCTATGATGCCTTCTATAGGCTACATATCATTCACTTGGTCCCCAGTAGCTCATTTGTAACGTTTGCCTACAGCTTCTTTCTTGCCTACATCTTCTTTCTCACTTCACTTGGAGTAGGTCTTACCTTTTTGAGATAGCCTTTGTATAAATAAATGGAATTTAATAACTTAGTTCATTTAAAACTTCATGCTACAACTTAATATGTGGCATAATGGTAAGAGTACTTGCTAGCATGCACAAGGCCTACAATTTCATACCCAGGAGCATGAAAGATACATGAATAAACACTGAAAATAATTCTTTCCTGTAGTGAGTCTGCTGCTTAGACCAGTAATGGGTCATGATATATAAGAATCAGGATGTCTATCTTGTTTTAGGAATCCTGTGAATTTGAGAATTTTTACATGATACCTCTACTTTGGCATGGCTTGTGTTTGATATTGGCTTAGGGTAAGATTTATGGGCATATTCAGTATTTATAACCCTCATTTGGACATACAGTATAATAAATGATAATCCTCCCAGGGCTAAATCCAAAGCCTGTAAAGTTCAATATTTTCATCCACAGCATAAATTATAGTAGATGGTGTCAGCTGTATCAATGGAAATCAATTAAATTATAATTGCAAAGAAGGAACTTGAACTTCTAATTATTCTGTACAATGTAGCCCCACTGATATTAAACTACTACTTTCATAATATCATTGCTCTGATAACTAGCCTAAAATAAACCTCTAACTTCTGATCCAAACTTAGCTTCATATTCCAGGCACATTATACTCATGATATGTATTTGGTTTTTTTTATTTTAATAGCATATGTTATTATATGTTAATGTGGTTAGTGTTGTGTTTTAATACACACATACAGTATCCGTAGATTAAAGTCACTCTCCTTTTAACCACCTTTCTCCATCCCCTTCCCATGTGTACTAATTACACTTGTATATTCATTTCATTTTTGTAACTTCCATACATGAGAAAGAATGTGTCCAACTTGTCTTTCTGTGACTAATATATTTCATATGACATTGTGTCCTCTATTCCTTTGCATTTTATTGCAAATAAATGTTTTATTCTTCCTCATAACTGAATAGCTTCCTCTTTTTCTCTATCTATTAATGGGCACCTATGTTGAATTTTCATCTTAGCTACTGTGAATACTGTTGCCATAAATAAGTACACATAGGCTTTTATTTGGTATACTGATCTTATTTCACTTTAGAAGGAACATGATTGAATCATATGCAGGTTTATTTTTAGTCTTTAAGGACATTACACAGTGTTCTCCACAATAGTGGCACTAATTTGCATTTCTACTAACACTATGTGAGAATTACTTTTTCTCTCACATACGCACAAGGATTGTTTTCATAGTATTCATTCTAGGTGGGCTGACAAGGCATTTCAGTGCAAGTTTAGTTTTGTTTCCCTAGTGGTAAATAATACTGAGTTCTTCCTCCTTACATTGTCAATTGAAGTATATGTTCAGATCATTTGTCCAATTTTAAAGAGGATTGATTTGTTGCTGTTTGTTGGTTTTTTGTTTGTTTGGGGGATTGCTGCTAAATTTTTTTTAGTTTCTTATATTCTGGACATTCTTCATCTGTCAAGTGAATAGTTGAAAAATACTGTTTTCTGTACTATAAGTTGTGCTTCTCAATGGGTTATCAGTTTTTGCTCTATTTGTACTCATGTAAACTCCCCATTGTCTGTAATTTTAGTGAAATACAGTTTATCACAGTTTTAGGAAATGTAGGGCAGAATCTAGAGGATGTATAGCTGTGGAAAATATTTATAGACTTCACACAAAGTGCATTAAATATGAATAAAAAGCGATAAAATATTTCACTGAAATGAGAATCTATTGCTTGCAAAACAATAAGAATATGGCGATAGAAGAGACAGGCTTGAAAAATATTTTGGAACTGCATAAAACACTCATCTGACAAAGGACTATGTGTATAATATTTTTAAAAATCTCCCCAAAGTACAGTATGATAAAGCAACAATGCATTCAATTATCTTGGACATCCTTGTTTTAGAACACAAGGTATTCTTTTGCTTAAAAGAGGCCATTATATTCTGATGTACATGTTACATTCACAATTGGTGTATCCCTGCAAAGCACATTTAAGTCTTACTCAGTAAAGCTTCAGATTCAGAAGATACCTAACCCAACTATGTGGTACATAAGCCTCAAGACATCTCCTTCAAGGTCTATTTTATTAAATAACTTGAGTCTTATAAAATTGTCATTTTTTTGGAGGTCAGAACAAGCTTATGTGACCCGACCTGCAGGGTTCGAGTAAAACTTGGGAGGGAGGTCACCTGTTCAGAAATGCAAGACACAAGGAAGGAGAGCAAGTCTGATTGATCAAGCTCTCAACTTCATTAGTCAGGCAGCAGCTTTTATAACTCAGAAGGCAAAGAAGCATATCGCTATAGCAATGCAGTTGCGGGTTTTTCTCAAAACATAGGGAATTTCAGGCAGGGTCATGATGTCCTGCTACACAGGATATCTTGCTTTGTCTTCATCTAGCTTTAGCCTAACTGTTGACTCACAACAGGGTCGCCCCATCCCTATCTGTCTTTAGCTGCTGACTCACAACAGGGTCAGCTAGTTTCTGGTGAAAGGTAAGCTCTGGGAAAGACAGAGACTTAAAGGTGCAGACTTGGACAAGATGGCTGAACATTGGTCATATGGCCCATCGTCCCCAACACTTATGTCTTAATCTTATTTGTGTTGCAGTAGTGAGATTGGTGTAAAAAGATCACTTGATTCTACAAATTCAAGGTTAACCTTTTTAACATAATGAAGCCTAGAATTTAAGTAAATAAATAACTCAGTCATATTTTTAGTGGCTCTAAAATTTTGAGAACCTGCCTGCTTGGCAAAAAAATATATCAAAGAAGCAAAATTAACTGGCCACACATATAATGGGCCAAACATTTGAGTTGAGACAACTATCTTGCTCTCGCAGGAACTACTTCACTTCGAATTCATCCATGAGCCTTCATGGCCTAATCACTTCCTGAATAAATCCCACCTCTTATAGTCCCTAATACTTCAACATGAGAGACCATGGTTGTATCACATGAATCCCCAAACAACAGCAACAACAACTTGGAATATAATCATGAATTTTAATAATTTCAAATGTTGCAAAGTCATAGGTCATAAGGATGTATTGGTGGTATTTGTAGAGATGCAGAGTTTGGCAATTAAAATCCATTGGCTTGGCTTCTGTTGACTACACACAAGGTTGAGTTAACCATTTACTTACTGCCCTATTTTCTTCTTATGTAGCATGATGAATAGGTAGAATCTGTCCATTAGGGGTATTGTAAGACCTTATTATTCAATTCAATTAATTAGAACAACAACTTTACCAAGCAGTAGACCATCATAAGCTACTGATATATAAGTCAGGGTAGGAGATGGTGGTGTATAAGACTGTAATAGTATCAACAACTGAAGAGAGAAATGATTTTCAGCATGATCCAAACAGGTTGCATTTGAATGCTGAAGGGTGAACATACTGAAGAGTGAGGGCAAAAGCTATACTAGAAAATGAGAAATAATTATTGGAAAGGGGCAAGGAGATCTAAATAAGCACACAGCCTATGTTCATGGAACAAAGGACCTATTCTCCAAGTCAAAAAGTGCAATATATAAGCAAGATAGAAGATCTATGCTTTAAAAAATGCATACAACATTGTACTGTACAACCAAACAAGTGGAAAAAGACCAAATTCATAAGCAGAGAACTGTTGTGAGGTATCTATGTTCCCCAGAGCAGCCTACAGATGTGGTATGAACCCCTCATTATCCTAGTAGGCTTTCTGTGAGATGAAAAAGAGGATTTTATAATTCATACAGAATTTCAAGGGACCTCAGATAGCCAAGAGAATGTTGTTGAAAAAGCTGAAAACAGGCCTAACGTGGGTGTGATGACACATACTTGTAATTTCAGCATTCGTACTAGGAGGCTCACAAGTTGATTTCAGTCTGAGTCACACACCCTGTCTCATATAAGAGAAAACAAAAAGTCATCATATAACCCAGCAATTCTACTCTTATGAGTATGCCTAAAAGAAATAAAAAAAATCATATCCATAGAAATGTTTGCAAAAAACACTTATATAGAGCATCATTTTAATTGTAATATTTCAAAATTAGAATATAATTATATGATTCACCCCCTCTGCTCCCCTCAACTTCTTTAATATCCCCTTATTCTCAATTTCCTTGCCTTAGTTTCTTTAATTATTATTGTTTTACATACACATGCACATGGGCACACACACACACATACTGTTGTGTGTATGTGTGAATGAATACATTAAATATAAATACATGCTTCTGAGTTCATTTAGTGTTGCTTACATGTATATGTTTTCAAGGCTGAGCACTTGGTATTGGATAACAAATTATAGGGTTTATCCTAGGAAGACTATAATTCTCCTTCACTCAACATTCATAAATTGCCCATAGTGTATCATCTAGTAATGGGCCCTCATGTTCCCTATTCCATGCTAGCATGTCTATTGGTGTTGCCATTGGTCAGATCTTGTTTAGATAACCATATTGTTGAGGATAACTTCCTTAGCACCACTAGGAGACACAGTCTATATCACAGCAGGCTTCCTAGTCCTTTAGACCTTACAGTGTTTTTCTATCTCCTCTTCCATGAGTCTTAGGTGTGAAGGCTGTGTTGTACAGGTAGCAATTGGGACTGGGCATGCCACAGTTAGTTCTCTGAAATTTGATTAGTTATTGCTTTTCTCAAGGCCTCTGTCTGCTATAAAGAGAAGCATATTTAATGAGGAGTAAAAGATACACTTACCTATGGGTATATTGATAAATATTTATAATGCATTTTGGAATTATGTTGGTTTAGTAAAAGACAGCAATAGGTTCACCTTTAAGATACATGGTGTCGCAAACACAATTAGTTTGCAGTGTTTCCAGAATGATTTCCATTTGTTAAGTGGGTTGTAAATCTAATTAGATAGCTGTTATACTTCTAAGATATGAGCACAGCTACTGAACCCTTAAGGATATCTTACCATATTAGATTTTGTTGTTGATAGGACTTACAACAGGGTAGAATCCAGTGATTATTTTCCTTCCTTTCCTTCCTCTCAATAGTATGAAAACTAGTCCTCAGTGAGAATGCTATCAGATTACCTACAGCTTGATTTCATTGAGTACAGTGTCTAAAGTGTATGGCATCACAAACAATAGGTTTTTACTTATTTTGGGGATGCAAACAAGAACAACAGCAATTGCATAAAATGGATTTGGGAGTCTGTTGGACAGCCTTGGCCAAAAATACAGAAGGAGGTTTCTCATGAATTGTTCTGTTGGATGTTTATGGCTCTTAGAGTGGGGAACATTGTCAGCCCAAGTAGCATAACTTCATATATATATATATATATATATATATATATATATATATATATATATATATACATACATACATACATACATACAATTGAAGTAAAAATAATTTAGGTAAAAAACAAAATAATATGATGTCTTAGGACTTAAAAACAACATCATTAGTGTTAATTATCCTGCTCCTCTGCTTTCCTATATTGACCTCTCTTCCCTGACCCAATTAAAGTTGTCCCTCTGTTTTTCCAATTACTGTTCACATTATATTGCTCCTGCTGTTCCTCTCTCTAGTGCCCCTATCCCCAACATGCAATAATTCCTTTTCACTTTTCTAGTTTCTATCACTCTAGCTTATACATGCAAATCTGAAGTTTTGGAGGTAGAAATTGCAATTGAGAAAGAATTTGTGGCATTTGGATTATATAACTCAATATAATATTCCAAGTTCATTTTATTTACTGTAAATTACATAATTTATTCTTTCTTTACTGCTGAGTAGTATTCATTTTATATATGTAGCACATTTTCATTATCCAATTCACCAGTTGAAGGACATGTAGGTTGGTTCTACTTCTTAGCTATTGTAAATAGGATGGCAATGAACACAGGTGGGAAGGTACTTGTACAGTTGGGAGTCTCTTGAGTATATGTTAGATTTACTTTTGAGACTTCTCCACACTGATTTTCAGAGTCATTGCTCAAGTTTGAAATTTCGTTCAAACTTAATGAGGTTCCTTTTTGTTAGCAGTGTTGTCTGTTGTTTGGCTAATCATAGTCATTATAATTGTGATGAGGAGAAACCTGAAAGTTTAGTTTGCATTGGCCCAATTGCTAAGGATGAGGAGTGCATTTTGAGGATATTTTAGCAGTTTTTATTTCCTCTATTAAGAACTCTGTTCAGATTCATAAACCACATCTAATGGAGTTGATTGTTGTTGCTGTTGTTGGGTTTTTATTGACTCTCTTTTTTTATGTTCTTTATATACTCTGGACATCAATTCTCTGTCAGATGTATGACTTACAAAGCTTCTCTCCCACTCTTTGCACTTCCTCATTATTTTATCGATTGTTTCCTTAGATGTAGAGCTTTTCCGTTTTCTGAGATCCCACTTATCAATTTTTGAACTTAATTCCTGGGCAAATAGATTCCTACTCAGAAAATCCTTTCCCACACCTCTATCTTTTACTGGACTGCCTATCCGTTCTTCTATCAGTTTTAGCAGTTCAGGTTTCAAATTGAGGTTTTTTGATCCACTTGCAACTAATTATTTTGTACAAGGGGATAGATACAGGTCTAATTCTATTTGTTAAAGATCCTGTGTTTTGTCTAGTGCGTGATTTTTGCCTCTGTCAAATATCTGATGGATATTGTTATGTGTTCACGTATTTAGGTCTTCTATTTTGATTAATTGGTATAGATACCTTTTTGTGCCATAACATACTGCTTTTGTTACTAATGCTCTGTAATGTATCTTGAAATTTTTAATGATATTTTCTTGGGCATTTTATTTTTCTTAGCAATGCTTTAGCTATCTTGAGACATTTGTGAGTCACTGTGAATTTAAGGATTTTTTTTCTACTTCTATGAAGAATTTTGTGAGGATTTTGATTTGGACTGCATTAAATGTATATTGTTTTTGTATAAAGGTTGTTTTCACAACTTTAATTTTGGCAGTCCATAATTATATTGGCAATCCATAATTATAAAAGGTCTTTCCATTTTCTAGTGTATTTCTCGATCTCTTTCTTCAGAGATTTATAGTTTTAATTGTAGATGTCTTTTACCTTGGTTAGGTTTATTCCTGTTCTATTTCTCTGTGGCAATTACACATGGGAGTGTGTCCATAATACCTTTCACCATGAATTTGTTGCTTTTATATAGAAAGGCTACTGCTTTTTGTAAGTTGATTTTGTATCCTTTCACTTTGCTGAAATTATTTTAAGTTCATTGAGTTATTTATTTATGTCCTCCTTAATTTCCCTTTCATATTGTTTACATTTTGCAATGAGACCTGAGAATGTGGATTTCTTCCATTTATTTGTGTATGATGTGGACACAAGATGCTGGGTTGGAGTACAGAAAGATCAAGCTGACCTCGGTATGAGGGTTGGATATGCATTGGTGAGATTAAATCAGGTAGATACATAAATCTAGGATATTATTGCCCTTGGAGGTTGTGCAAATTATGAGTCCACCGGACTAAACTACGGAGCTATATGTGGGACCTAGGCCAGATAATAGGATTGATGAGTGTGTAGACAATGTAGGATCAGGCAGACTCATTAGGTTTTTCCCAGATGCAGGCTATGAGAGCCAGGCTAGACCTACAATGGCAAACAAGTCAGGCAGACAACAAGTTATGAATCCTGTCCCAGCCGGGCAGTGGTGGCACCCGCCTTTAGTCCCAGCACTCAGGAGGCAGAAGCAGGTGGATCACTGTGAGTTCAAGGCTAGCCTGGTCTACAAAGTGAGTCCAGGACAGTCAAGGCTACACAGAGAAACCTTGTCTCGAAAAAAACCCCAAAACAAAACAAAAACAAACAAACAAACAAAAATCCTGTCCCAGTGTTCAGGAATGATGTGGGTGGGGCTTACCAGACTAAGCTATGGCACTGAATGTGAGACACAGACTATATATAAATATCAGGAAGGATATGGGTATATGGGTAGGATAGGATAAAGTCAACTCACCAGGCTAGGACCTAGTACAAGTTGTGGAGGACAGTCTTGGCCTGGAGGTTGGATACAGCAGTGCAACATTAATCTTAAGAGTCAATAAGTGGAAACAGGAAGGTTGTCCACCAGTTGGTGGATGGATGAACAGTATGTAGTGTATCTGTACATGGGGCATTATTCAATAATAAAAACATATGAACTACCAATATCTACTACAACATGAATAAACATTGAAAATATCATTTTAAATGAAGTAAATTAGGCACATAATGTCACATTGTTATTCTAGCTATATGTAAAGTAACAACTAACAAACAGGCAGATAGAAAAAACATAGGTCACACACACACATACACACACATGCACATGTAACCATGTATCCATTCCCACACATGCACACACATTCCCCTCACATTGCTATTCAGTATTATCTCATTAAGTCTACACATGTTTTTATTATTTAGTGTGTTCTCCAGTTATACCAGAAGCCATGGAGAATGGAAGGGATATACGGTCATGCTTCTCTTCTCCTAACCAATAGAGTATACAGATTTATACACAGGATAATCCCTGAATAATATAAGCTAGTAAACAGCAAAGTAATAAATTATATGGTATCAGTGCTAACTGCTGCTGGAGTTCAAAGGGAGGCAATATATACTTGAACAATACTTCAAGAAGAGTAAGTACATTAATTAGCCACTGTAACAGATATGGAAGAAGTAAATTCACTTTGGAGTCAAACCTGGAGGAAATGACAGGGAACAAGCAGAGGGAAATGAGTCAATCAAAGACAAGAGAAAGGCATCAGGGAAGTGAAAATATACAAGGGCAGTGTGCTGTCTATTGGAACTCATTTAGTTCCATATGGAACATTGTGTGCAGTTTAGGGCACTGGGGCCGAAATAGAAATAATAATCTAACATGAATATTTCAAAAAATCCTATACTATGCAGTGACAGATGCTACAAAAAGAGAAAGATAATACAGGGCAAGTATTGCTTTTAGCTCTGGGAGTTAGGGGGAAAATGAGAAAGAAGGAATAGTTTGAGCAGGCAGGTAGGTGGCTGGTGATAAGAAATAGGTGTAGTTGAGCAGATTTCAATAGCAAATGAAGTAGCCTTTACTATGATGAATTATTTTACACACACTTCTTTATGCTTAATTTTCAAACTAGAATTTTTTAAAGTGACTGAATATTTTAAAATAAAATATATTCATCTGGTGTACAGGGTCTGGATCATAAGCTTTAGGATTTAGCAACATTCTCTTCATTCCTACCTCTGTACATCTTACCTAGTCAACTATGAGCACATATTTTCTTCTCACAAAATCTGTTTTTCTTACCTATCAAACAAAGATACTAAGAATTCACAGAGGTAATGATAGAGAGGATATGAGAGTGCATTGCATGACCTCAGGCATCAAGTAAGGTGAGACAACAATAAATAAGGGTTCTCTTTGGAGCTAAATTTCTGGGATATTGTTTGCCAGATCAAAATTCATGAGAAATAGGCACAGTACAAACAAGTAATGGCCTACCTATCTATCTATCTATCTATCTATCTATCTATCTATCTATCTATCTATCTATCTCCCTCTCTCCCTGTCTCTCTCTCTCTTTCCATTTCGTCCCTCCTCCTCCTCTGTCATATATTTACACAGAAGATGAATATAGTTTCTTCGCCATTCTCTTTTCACATCTGTGTTATTATAAAATGTATAGGCAAAGAAATTGATAAATTATGGATGACTGCCCTCGTGTCTTTAATATATAGTCCCAGGAAAATGGATTGTTCCAAATTTGCTACAAAAACTATTCACAAATGGTTAGTGCTTTAGAATGTGATGGGAAAACTGGGAAACAAGGAGAAGAGGCATTTCTAGGATCATATAGCCTGATAATGCCAGAGTCAAAAGCAGTAGAATGGTTTCCAGATTCCCAATCCAGCACACTTTCTCGTACAGAAGATTGCCTCACTGCCACAGTGCTAAAGAGTATTGAGTTTAGATATGAACTTCTCTGAGCTTTAATCTAAAATTAGGGCCTCAATTTTAATATTACTATATATATTATATTAGCAAATATATAAAATCATTTATAAAGGTTCATTTACAATTATTCCCTGTATTATTGACCGCCCCTCTTATCATTCTTTACACATAACTTTATCTACATATTAGGCTACAGATGCAACAGGACATCACTTCTAGGTTCAGCTAGACAATTCTGGCTAGGCAATAATGTCAAAGTATATAAGGTACTAGCCTTTGGGCAAGTCACAAAATTTTGCTCACAGGTGAACTTTATTGGTTATAGTTAAGGTGTTTGTAATAGATTTTAATTTTACTACCTGCCTTCTCTATACCTGAAGCTCTTTCCTCTTGCTATCGTTAGAGAGATGATCTCAATATCATACACATCTCAAGACAATCTTTGTGATCATCTTTAAGTTCTAAATTTTCTCTTAGTTCCAAGAATTCAGGCTCTGCAGAGGACAGAGCTGTCAACATAATTGCCCTTCAAGCACTTGAAGGCAGTTATTAAATTTCTGTCCTTAACTGGCTAATGCAAGATATGGTGCTGTCATGTGCTATTTTAGAACTAATCTCCAAGAGAACTTCCTGCACCCTGTCTTTATTTGCTTTTCTCACTGAAGAATTTTGCACCATTGCTTTGTGGATTGCTATACATAAGCCTCTTACTCTTGTTGATTTTTCTACAACTTTCTACCTTCTGGGATTAAAATTCCCTTATCAGACTGAGGGAATGGCTCAGTGGATAAAGCACTTACCATGCAAATGTGAGGACTTCAGTTCAGATCCCCAGAATGTCTGAGGCTCATTGGTAATTCCAGGAGTCCTACAGTGAGATAGGAAGCAGAGATACAATAATTCCCAGAATCCTGTGCTCCTCTCTGCCTGACATCTGACATATGTACAGTGTTGAATGACAAGAGGCTAGTCTTAAACAAGGGAGAAAGTGAAGAGCACAATTTGGTGCTGTAGCAGACATGCCTGCACAACACACACACACACACACACACACTTTTTAAAATTCTCTCACTTGTTAATCAGATTTCACAAATATTATGCTAAAAGAATATATGCCTGTGTGTTGTTACTTGCTTTTAGTTTTCTGAATCCAGATGGTGAAATGGGAGCTGAGCCCTGTACTGATAGAGAGTTTTAATTCACACTCACTCGCAGTACCTTGAAAAGGGGCCACAGGCTTATTATTCTACGAAAAAGCAGGAAAATGCATTTGTAACCATCTATGTATTTGCCTAATGCTAAAGAATCACTGTAGGAATGTGTTTTGTGAAAAAAAAAAACTAATTCTTGTAAAAAAATCATTTAAACGAAAGTCAAATTATGTGACATTTAGAGAATTATTACTAGAATATGTATCCAAAAATGGTTTGAGATTTATAGTAGCTTTAGTAGATAGTGAAATTATTTCCTTGATTTTATTAACCTTTTACTTCTAAGTATTTTTATTTTGTAAACAGTTTGTGAGAAGGAA
Source organism: Acomys minous (assembly GCF_964271855.1). Classification (NCBI taxonomy): domain Eukaryota; kingdom Metazoa; phylum Chordata; class Mammalia; order Rodentia; family Muridae; genus Acomys; species Acomys minous. Next base: position 78,457,898 of record NC_140488.1, on the reverse strand, counting down.
ATTACATGGATCTTCACAACAATGTCTTTGCTCATTTATATGGCTTGCTCCATTTATCAAATTGTTTTCTTTACTCTTAAAGAAGTGTCGTGTTGGTCAACTAGTCAATATATTTATGGACACCAATGTTAAAATAATTGATTATTTTACAGCCAGCCTAACTAGTATGTAACAGCATTGTTGATTTGTTAGAAAGTCATTCCTTTGCAGAAGCAGTGGAAATTGTACATATATTGTGTTTCTCACCCTGTTGCTCTTGTCTTTGATACCCTGATTTAATGCAAAAAGCAATAAAACATAATGAGGAAAGACAACTCTGTAATCACTCCCCGTATCCACCTACAGGAATTTTGTGTTGGATATCTATGATGTACCACGCTCTACAGGATACTACGAAGAATGGACAAAAAGAAAAGCTCCCCTAGCAAGGTAGCTGCATACAGTACCCTTTTCAAAATTACAAAAACATATCTCTCCCAGGCAAACAAAGACCATAGAAGCAGAACCTGTTGTGTAAATTTAAAATGTACCTTACCGAGTAGATGTTAATCTTTGTTATGTGACGATTTAACAGTCTAAATTTTAGTACCAGCCTTCCTCTTTGGCAGGGTGCTTTCTTGCAATTTCCAATTGACACATTCGTATACTGTAGCCGTGGAACCCAGTCACAGTTTCAGTACATTGTGTTCACAACCTTGCATGATTCATTACTGTTTTCATGAAAACAAAATTACAAACTGTAGGTCTTGAATCATTTTTGTAACAAATATTTGGAAGCTTCCATGGTAAGATAAGCTGATATTTTTCAAAGTGTTAAATTACATTAGTAAACAAAACACAATGAATAAAATCTTTGGCTTTGCAGCATTTTCCTTGTAGAAATCATAGAAAATATCATAGAAGAGGTGAATTTTGAACTAGTAATGTTTGGTAAAGATAAAGAATAAATAGTTTATTCAAGAGAGAATAGAAAATTGGGAATTCGTAGTTAGGGAACTCTTACTAGTTTCTTATGATGACAGTGTTGAAGTTCTTCGATATAGCGACTGACATTCAAAATGTAGAGCTTAATCTGACTAACCATAGCAAAAGAAGTGTTATAATCAGGGCAACCGCAGAACCAGTTTTCTTGTAAGCACAAATCTGTCCCTTCTACCTATCCTGGTGTAAATGTAAGAGCTTCACTGAGCCTGAAGTATCATAAAAACAGTTAGGATATGCATTTATCCTCCTTCAGACATAAAGGTTGAATATGGACTAGAAGTGATCTAATATTGACTGATAACAAAGAAATGGTTACTTTTAATTATTCTGAATTCTGAGCTTTTTGCACGATGATAATTTTAATATCACTTTGTACTAATTGAGAAACTTTTGTAATTACTGTAATGACTACACTAAAATATATATTTTTGTTCCTGTTTTTTGGGTTAGCACCATATCCCCTAATCAAAGAGAGCATTATTTCAAAATAGCCCAGCAACTTTCCAGCTTAGTAAAAATGCAATGCACTAATGTTGTAATTTTAAATAAGTATTTTATATGAACATTTCTAAGTCTAGTCAGAGAATCCATGTGACCATCACTTCATTTGGTATGGAAAATAGTATTTTTACAAGTGTTCATTTCATTTTGGTTTAGACATTTCTCAAAATTATAGGCCTCAAACTTGCTCTCATTTTACCCTCCAGAACCTGACAGTAATATCCAACTGCTGAAGATACCATGTCTTTAACTCACAGAACTTGAAGAAATCAAGTCAGTACACTCCAGGAAGCCTCATCCTTACTGTCTAACTTTCATAGTGCTGCAAGGTGCAATGAATACTATCCAAGGATAAATGTAATCAGTTTTATACAGCAGTGAACTCTGTGAGCTACACCAATAACTGGCATGACAAGACATGTATATTTGTACAGTAGTTGCACAAACATTATGGAAGTAACAACTTTCTGATTTCTGTACAAGGTGAATCCCATATTTGGCACCAATATTAGGGTCAAGAACCGATGACTAGACAAGCCTAATACTATTATTCTGCACCGACTTCTAATGACTTCTCATTATACCTATAGATTAATGCATCTTTAAACTCTCATCAAAAAGAAGCTTCTAGTTGCAATAGATTACAAATAACACAAAGAGTTGTCTCGACCCATGGGACAGTCAACAGGAGACACTAGAAATGGAGGGGAAGGGAGACAAGGAGGGGTCCAAGAAATGTAGACAAGACAGGTTTCTGATCAAGTCTTATTTACTGAAAATCTTCACAGAGCTTTTATGGGTGGTTACTGGGGCAGGGGTATTTGCAGAAGTGAGGTCACTATGGATATCTAACTGAAAAATGCTCCAGCAGTTATCTACTTTTTCTTATTACTTATTACTTATTACTATTACTTATCTCTAACCACAGAAGGGGGAAAAGTTCCAGAAAGAGAAAAGTTGTAAAAGGCCTGGTTAGTCAAGCAAAACAGTCCCAGGACTGCTGTTCCCAGAACAGTGTGGCCTCGGGGGCAGCTGGCCTTTATCTGATCTTACTGGAAAAGGTAGTCTTACTGGAAAAGGTAGTTTACAGCCAGAATGGAGTAGCTCTTACTATGAGCTCGGGGGTCTTAGAATGACTGTTCCCCACAGAGAGTGACCACAGAGCAAGATATAGAGAACATGACACCACAGAATACTCAAACATAAATGGAACATGTAAACTGCACAAATCTTTCAAAGACACAGTAATCACTGTGGAAGAGGTGGAAGAAAGGGTATAGAATCCAAAGTTATGTATTGCTAGAGAGAACTGGTATTTTCCAGATACAAACGTATATTTTACTAATATCTGTAGTAGACATCTCTCAAGCAAGTCAAGTCGACAGTCACAATTAACCATCATAAGTAGGCTCTATGCTACTCAATTTTTGTGTGACAAATACCAGAGGAAACAACTTTAAAGGCTTAAAAGGTGTCATTGTTAAACTTGATTGTAAACTTGACTGGGTTTAGAATTATCTGACATGTGTGAGGTACACCCTTGAGTGTGTATTTGAGGGCATTTCTAAGAAGGTTTATGTCAGATGAAAAGACTCATGCTGAACAGGAGCAATACCATACCATAAGCTGGAAACATACTGGAATAATGGTAAAAAAGAAAAAGGTAATCAAGATCCTGAATTTCTTGAGTCATTGCCTGCCTGGAACTGAACTAAATGATAGGCTGTGTCAAAATAAGTAACCCTTTCTCTTAAGATTTTCTGTCAGGATTTTTGGCATAAGAATGCGAAACTAACACAAGGATAAAAAATACTTTAGATCATAATTTCTGAGATCTCAGACTGAACTGTGTCTGGGCCTGTTATGAGACAGAGCATTATGACAGAAGGGCATGATATAGAAAAACTTCCAGCCTCATGGAAGCCAAGAAAAGGGAAATGGGGTAAGACAAAGCGCTAAAGAATAGTTGTTTAGTGGCCCAATTTACTAGGCTGAATTACTTCCCAAGTAGCACTACGAGCTGGGGACTAAGCCTCCAACATGAGCATGTAGAGGGCATTCAATATTCAAACCAATCCATCACCACCATAACAGAAATGGTTAAACAAAGCTCATCCATATGCACTAGATAATACTTAGAAATGAAAATAAAATAGCCGTAAAGTCCTCTCAGCTGGTGTGAATACATCATCTCTAAAATAACTATTTATATGTAATCCTTCAGAATTTTAACAGAGCTGTATGAGAGATACCAACTCACCATGTATTATTTTTCTGACAAAGAGGATGAGGGTGAAAGGAGCAAAATATTGCATTTACTGATTATAGACATCTATTAAGTTAAAGAAAACAATTAACATGAATCCTTTAAAATTCATTTTACTGGGGCTGGAGAGATGGCTCAGTGGTTAAGAGCGCCGCCTGCTCTTCCAGAGGTCCTGAGTTCAATTCCCAGCAACTACATGGTGGCTCACAACCATCTATAATGTAATCTGATACCCTCTTCTGCACATAAAGCACTCATATGCAATAAATAAAATAAATAAATCTTTAAATAAAATAAAATAAATAAATAAATACTGGGTTCTGGCCTTTAAAAAAAACAAAAAAATAAAAAAAAAATAAAGAAAAAAAAATAAAATTCATTTTACTGACAGGATACATATAAAAGAAACTCATTTTCAGAGAAGAATGAAAGATCTATAGCTTAACATTCTTCAGGAGACATTTAAAACATTAAAGGAAAGAGGCAGAAACACTCTAAAATAACGAAAGAATTTGGAAAGCCTTTCTTGCTTCTTTTCTAGCACTATGGCTCTCTGATTATAAGTAAATATGCTGCTCCCAAGATAGCAGATCTAATTCACTAAACCCAAATGTGTGAGTGTGTTTGCATGTGTGCATATGTGTATGTGTGCATGCATCAAGGTATATATAATCATGTGGAAATATTATATAGGAGAATGACGTGAAGAGAGCTGCCTGGTGTGAAGACAAATGAGTGGTTCCAATATAAAAAACTTCAGAAAGACAAAGCTAGGTGGGAAATATGTTAATTGAACAGTTGACAGATAACTTTTAAGATAATTTTATTGTAAATATTTTATTTCTATGTTGAATCAAAGCAAAATTTTGCTTCTGAATTTCTTTTTTAAATTTTTTGTTAATTTATTCTTGTTACATCTCAATGGTTATCCCATCCCTTGTATCCTCCCATCCCTCCCTCCCTCCCATTTTCCCTTACTCCCTTCCCCTATGACTGTGACTGAGGGGGACCTCCTCCCCCTGTACATGCTCATAGGGTATCAAGTCTCTTCTTGGTAACCTGCTGTCCTTCCTCTGAGTGCCACCAAATAACCCAATTGAGAAATGGGGCTTGGAACTAAACTGAATTTCTTCATGGAAGATATTTTTTAAAATACAGTTAGTAAGATGCTGTGTTCCTCATTTTATACGTAAGATGTGAAGCTGACTCATAATGTAACTAATACAGTCTAGGCATTTTATAAGAGGGCTTTCACTTGCTGTTATGTTTGAATTATGGTATGTTTTTAAAGAGAACTCAGAAAACAGATTTCTCTAGTCTCTTCATCTGAGGATAAAATTCTTACAGTGGTGAAATACTCCAATATTGCCCACATTTTGTCTTAAGAAACTGTGAATATGTTACTTTACATGCCAAAAAGAATTATTCAGATGTGTTTAAGGCTATTGAGATGGAATACTCTCTTATATTACCCAAGTTAATCCAATTTAATCCAACAAGATGAGAGATAATAAATTTCTGGTGTTTAGGTCATGAATTTATAGTGAATTGTTAAAGAAGAAAGAAAAATATGTACCCCTTTCTAAGGCTTGCAGGACATCACAGGGCAAGGTGGTTGTGGTGTAAATGGTTGTAAGAGCCAGGGTGGGGAGAAAAGTAGAAAGAGGTACTGTCTTCTGGACAGTTGTTGACTGCATAAGACCTACACAAAATCAAGCCATTATTTTAGTATTGCATGGGAAGAGACTCCTGAAGCCTCACTCATAGTTGAAGAGCTATTGGTATTTGATAGCTGCTCAAGAAGATTTTTCTTCAGTGGTATGGCTGTCATCAGGTTTTTCATGCTTTGTTGGATGAATCTGTACCTACATGCATATGGGTAGCATTAACTAGATTTTCAGATAAGAGAGAGAAAGAGACAGAGACAGAGAAAAGAGAAGAGAGACAGAGAGTGCATCAAGGTTAAAAGGTTACAAGTTTGAGCAGAGTTCAAGGGTAGTAGAAGGGGAAATAGAGAGTTGATATCATCATGTTTTCCTCATATTTGAGAAAAGAAAATGGAAGTCCTGGATAGAAAGATCAAAGACATTTTTCAAGTCCCGTACCAAGACAGCGACAGAACCTATAATAGAGGAATACTGCTGCATATTCCCTCATTCATGGCATGAATCTTTGGCTTGGAATTAAAGTTTGCTTCATAATATATATATATATATATATATATATATATATATATATATATATATATATAATGAGGGCATATGCAGCAGAATTCCTGTACTATAGGCTCTATTGTTGTCTTTGTATGAGACTTGGAAAAAGGCTTTGATCTTTTTATCCAGGACTTCCATTTTCTTTTCTCAGAAAAAAAGGAGGACAGGACAAAACACAAGTAGTCTTATAAGATTATTCTTCTAAGACAGCAGCCAGCAAAAAATCTTAGTGACAAATATGGTGACATACTCCCAGGAACATGAATATGATATTGGTGTACATAATGCCTTTCACCTACACATGGGTATTCTGTGGGACATGGAACAGGAAGGTAGGCTAGATATATCACATCTGCTTCTTTAACTGAAGACAGCTTAGTGAGGTGCTAAATTTATGTGAGGAGAGACTTTGTGTCTTTGGAAAATAAAAAATTAATCTAAAAATTTGTGTATGTTCTAGTTTGTGAAGACAAGTAGTAGTATTCATGACTGGCCTGTATCTACTCTAGGTCTGGTCCTTTAAGACTCTGGGAATGCGGTGGGAGCTTATTTGTGTGTGTATATATATATATACACCAAATATATATATTTGGAGATGTCACTGAAACCGGCAAAATTGGAATCTGTCTTTGAATCCACAAATTTCCAGCTCTATTCTGAGGACTGGTAGGTAAGTTAGCAGTGACTAGTTTTAGAATTCTGGACCTTAAAGTGCTACTTATTTCTCATGTTGGACAAAAAGTACCTATAGCTAGCCACTCCAAAATAGTTTCTAAAGGCTGTATTTCTATATACCTCCATTTAATTACTATCCAAATGAATAGGGGAAAACTTTATCCTCTCCATTAAACTTTTTCAATATGTTGGTTAATAAAATGCTTACCTGGGACTGAAAGTCCGTAAACAATGTTCAGAATTATATTTCAATGAACCAGTGAACGTGGAGAAACTGAGGTGGAAACAGGAGTGATCTGCCTCAATGAGGTCGCTCTCCTCAGGTTAGAGCTTAGAGGGGTTATAGAAAATGGCGGGAGAGGAGAAATGTTTTGGCTAAAAAAGAAATATTAATTCTGACTATTTATTTCTAAGAGCTTGAATTTTTCACAGGCTCTTGTGAACTTTTCATGACACTCAAGACTATTGAGTAAAACAAAAAAAAAAAATCACTTAGCGTTTTATTAGTGCATGAACAACCTCATAACAGTATGGTTGGAGATTCAGAAGACTAATAGGAAAAATTGTATGTCAAAGAGTTTTTAGACATTTTTGGAAGCCTGCTTTGTGGGTCACTGGATAAGGGTACTTGTCATTAAGCCTGACAAACTGAATTCAGTCTCCAGAACTTATATGGTGGAAGGAGAAAAACAATATTTGCAAGTTATCTTCTGACCTCCTCATGTGTGTTGTGGGTGGTGGTATCATCCATATGGTTATATGGTTACACACATATATACACAGAAAATGTTAAAAATTTATTAAACAGTTTTTGAATGTCTGTACCACATTTTCATTCAGTTAAAGAACAACAATGGAGAGGGAGACCCAAGATGGCAGTGCCAAACACGAATAGTATCTGATGTGCAGGATGGAGACTAGGGACCTGGCTGGGAGCTACAAAACTCAAGACCTGGACAGCCCTAAGTAAGAGGGGTCCATACAGTGCAGAGCAAAAATGGATCTATCCTCAGGCCATCCAATGGACCCACGGAGGACAGGTGCCCAGTCCCCAGAGGCTGGACCCATATCATCCTGCGAGCTGCAGCTGTGTTGTATATCATGGGCTCAGTATCTGGGACTGAATTGTGGGTGGTGGAGCACCAGAGTATAGATCTTCTGGCTTGGGGAGAACCCAAGAAAATGGGTGTATCTGACTGACCTCAGACCGCCCTGCCAGTCCGCAGAAAGCCCCAGGGGCCAGCGATCATGCGGCACAGTATCCAAAGCCCAGCGCAGCTTATCGTGCCATGCCTTACCTGTACTCTTTTTATCTCCCACTCTGAAGGAGAAACAGCTTCAGTGTCTGCTGGCCCAGGGAGAGCTGAGAGTGTGGATATGGCATAAATCTGACCTCAGATCATCACGCCAGTTCTAGAACCGTTCTAGAAAAATAACACAACAAAAGGAGATATAGGGGATTCACATTGGAAAGGAGGACATCAAATTATCCCCATTTCGAAATGATATGATAGTGTACATAAGTGACCCCCAAAATTCTACCACGGAACTTCTACAGCTGATAAACACCTTCAGCAATGTGACTGGATACAAAATCAACTCAAAAAACTCAGTAGCCTTCCTGTATACAAACGACAATTATGCTGAGAAAGAAATCAGGGAAACCACACCCTTCATGATAACCACAAGTAATATAAAGTATCTAGGAGTAAGTCTAACCAAGCAAGTGAAACACCTGTTTGAAAAATATTTCAAATCTCTGAAGAAGGAGATTGAAGATGACATCAGAAAGATGGAAAGATCTCCCTAGTTTGTGGATCAGGAGAATTAACATAGTAAAAATTGCCATCTTATCAAAAAACAATTTACAGATACAATGCAATCCCTATCAAAATACCTATACAATTTTTAAAAGATATTGAAAGATCAATACTCTACTTAATATGGAAAAACAAAAACCCAGAATAGCTAAAACAATCCTATACAATAAAAGACCCTCCGGAGGAATTTCCATACCCGATCGCAAGCTGTATGATACAACAGTAATTAAAAGAATATGGTACTTGCATAGAAATAGGCTGGTTGATCACTGGAATTAAATAGAAAACCCAGAAATAAATCCACACAAATGGTCACTTGATTTGTTGACAAAGACGCCAAATTTATTCAACGGAAAAAGGATAGCATCTTCAACAAATGGTGCTGGCCTAACAGGATGTCTAAGAAAAATGCAAGCACATCCATATTCATCACCACGCACAAAACTCAAGTCCAGGTGGATTAAAGACCTCAACATATAACCAGAGACATTAAATCGGCTAGAGGAAAAAGTGGGGAATAGCCTGGAACACATTGGCACAGGAGACAACTTCCTGAACAGAACACCAACAGCCCAGGCCTTAATGTCAACAATTAACAAATGGGACCTCATGAGGCTGGAAAGTTTCTTTAAGGCAGAAGACACTCTCAACAGATTAAAGCAACAGCCTACGGACTGGAAAAAGATCTTCACCAACACTATATCTGACAAAGTGCTAATATATAAAATATATAAAGAATTCAAGAAATTAAACACCACCAAAACAATTTATCCAAATAAAAACCAAGGTACAGGGCTCAACACAGAATTCTCAACAGAGGAACACCAAATGGCCAGTAAATACATAAAGATATGCTGAACGTCCTTAGTCATCAGAGAAATGCAAACAAAAACGACTCTGAGATTCCAATTTTTACCTACCAGAATGGAAAAAAAAAACCAAAAAAAGAAACAAACTAAAAACAAACAAACAAAAAAATCCAGTGACAGCCAAGTGCTGGTTAGGATTTGGAGAAAGGGTAACATTCCCTCATTACTGGTAGGAGTCCAAACTTGTACAACCACTTTGGAGATCAATCTGGCTCTTTCTCAGAAAATTGGGAATAGCTGTATCTCAAGATCCAGCTATACCACTCCTGGAAATATACTGGAAAGATGCTCTACCGTACAACAGGGAGATTTGCTCAACTATGTGTATACCAGCTTTATTCTTAATAGCCAGAACCTGGAAAGAACCTAGATGTCCCTCAACTGAAAAATGGATAAAGAAACTGTGGTACATTTACACAACTAAATATTACTCTGCCATTAAAAACAAAACAAAACAACAACAACAAAAAAAACAAGGATATCTTGAAATTTGCAGGCAAATGGATGGAGCTCGAAATGATCATTCTCAGTGAGATAACCCAGACACAGAATGACAGTCAAGGCATATACTCACTTATAAGGGAATATTAGCTCAACATATATGTCCTCTTAGAGACTCAACCCAGCTGAGAATTGGTAGAGCTGCTGGGACTCGCTGCTGGACTCTGGACAGAGAGCTGAGAGTGGTATGGAAGAATGGTTGAATGGAATGACCCAGAGGGTTCAAGAAACCCACAAGGAGACTATCAAGACTGGCAAATCTGGATCCAGGAGGGCCTTCACAATCTTGCACCAATCAAGGACAATGTATACAGAGCACCTAGACTCTTGTTCAGATATAGCCAATGGACAGCTTATTCTCCAAAATTGTGAGTGGAGTGGGGACTGCCTTTTGCATGAACTCTGGTGCTCCTGATTTGATCACATCCCCTTGGTGAGGAGACCATGGAGACACAAAGAGGAAGGGGATGCAGACTATTCAGATGAGACCTGACAGGCTGTGGTCATATGGTGGGAGAGGAAGGCCTCCCTGTCAGAGGTCTAGGGGAGGGGAGTAAGGTGGACTAGGGAGGAAGGGTGAGACTGGGAAGACACAATTGGGATGTAATATAAATAAATAAACAATAAAGAAACATTATTTTATCTAAAATATTATATATATACTATATACAGACATATATACCATTACATTGTACCACATACATCCTATATATATGCATCAAAAACATAAACATAAACAAAAATATAAACATGCACACATATATGTTGAATGAAGTTATAACACTTGGGGTGATAATGACTTCCCCAAGAACCATAGATGAACAAAAATGGCAGTTCAAGGCAAAGGAAACATTCTTTTGAGTCATTGGCCAGGAGAATATAAGAGTCTCCTAACACAATATAGGCTATTGCTGTTGCCCTTTGTTGCCTCCCAAAACCTGAAGGAGAGACCATATTTCTTTATACACAACTTACTTTGGAAACAACTTGGATGAATCAAGTTGTAACTGACTTAGAAAACTCTTCCCTGAAAATTAGTTCTCATAGGATCTAGAGGTGCTGTGCAAATGCATTGCTGCTGTGATGCATAAGAACCCTAATAGTGTTAAGAACTGCAAGATACCCTTAATGTTGAAATAGTATCTTGTTGTAGACAACAGTTGTCTAATTAGACCTAAGACCCACTCAGTAGAAGAGAATTCATATCTGATATTGTAAATTTAGCCAAGTCCTTCTGCCTGGTGAGGTCATGGACCCTAGAGGAGAAGTACTATTAACCATTTTCTCAAACAAGAATAATTCCTTACTGCTTTCTAAATACTTATACCCCAGACAAGTAGAGTTCTTGCTGTTAATCAAATTCTTTTTGCAGTATGGGAGACAATTACAGAGATACACAGCTTATCAAACTGGAAAGAATATGAGACTGTGGGATACCAAACCCTAAATGCTACATCTAAAATACAATCTCTACACCTAAGGCTCAGTGATCATCACAGAAGAGGGAGGGCAAAACATTGTAAGAGCCAAAGAACCAAGGCATCCACTGTAATATAGTGTCCTCTATACATGTCAGAGAAGCTGCTATCATGAAATTTCAACAAAAGGTTTTCCTAACCAAGACCTGGAAAGGCCAGTAAATGTGACAACATAGATGAAAGAAATTCAACAAGGTCTTATCCTTAGATAAACGGCTACAGGGAACCAATGCCTACTCTGAAATGGAGAATAAGTTTTCTCCAATGCAAGATCTTCATGACAGATTATCCAACCCTAAATGGTTAGTCTTAAACACACACATACACTGATGAAGAAAACTAAATGAATTCAGCAGAGTATGTACACACACACACACACACACACACACACACAGAGAGAGAGAGAGAGAGAGAGAGAGAGAGAGAGAGAGAGAGAGAGAGAGCGCTAATAAAACAGAAATAAAGTATGTTATTTAAATATACTTATAAAGCTAAAATGAAGCATTATTAAGAGATTAATACAATTATACAAAATTTACAGCTAGAATGAGATGCTGTGAGAATACCAAAGAATAGCATATTAATTAAGTTTTGAGGACAGTGGTGAGTCAAGACACAGATTTTATAAGGTTGGATATGCTCACTATGTCTGAACTAGTAGCCAGCTAATATTTCCTCAGTCAGATAGTTTGGCCAGGGAAAAAAAAAAGGTAAAAGCTGGTGCTCTAAACTTTTTAAAGGCTGCTCACATTCCTTCCTCAATCTCTCACAACTGACTTTTATGTCATTGTCTTCAACCACTCAGCAATGGTTAAAGATGAAAAGACATGCCAGGAGACAAATCAACTGAACGTAGCATGCCGACCTAGTTTGGATTCTGAGCTGAACAAACTCTTATGATAAGCCCATTTTTCAAGCACTTGGGAGAAATTTAAGGTAGACTATTAATAATATAAAAGGAATAATTACATGTTTGAATCAGATGTGATTGTGATATTGTATTTTTGCAATATTATATTTTGCAAAATGTAATTAGACATGGAACACAAAGACATAGTATTTTAATTTGCTTTAAAATATTCTTTTGATTATCACATATTGATAATTTCTTTTGAGAGTCTCATATAGAGCAGATTGATCTCAAATTTGCTAGGTAACTAAGAATGGTCTTGAACTCCTAATCTTCCCTCCACCACTTCCCAAGTATTAGGATTACATGTGTGCCACAGTTCCAAATTAATAATCTTGACACTGTCCAAAGCTCTGTCTAAGAATTTCTAGGAATTCATTTTATTATTCTGTTTTTATGAGTATCAAAAATTTTCATAATTAAAAAAAGCTGATTTTGTTTTAGGTTTTGTCTCTGTGATGTAATCTGAGAGATAGACTTTATTCCTTAGGTTATCAGTATCTACAAAAGACTAGTGTGAAATACTACTTCATAATTTTTCCTTTGTATTTCAAAACTAGAATAAAACGTGCATTTAACTGCATGCTGTGAAAAAGGGAAAGATCAGTTTTACAAATGTAGAATCTGTAAGTTGTTTTCTACCTTCCTTAGATGAGCTGCTGTTTTGGTCATGGGTATATAATGATGGAAATTTGGAGTATTTTATGCAAAATTGGATGAAATTGACCACTTTTTTTTTTAGTCCAAAAAAATGTCACTAATGCCCATGCAAGAAAGAAGAGGCTTTGGATTTCATATTCTGCCTCAAACTAAATGAAAAAAAATAATATTCTGAAGTAAAAGCAAAAACAAACAAAAATACCTTCAAGGATGACTTTCAGAACCAAGTAAGGGTGGCTGAAGCAGAAGATCTCTCCACAAAGGAGGAGTAAAAATTTTAAATCTGAACCTCTTTAATTCCTTAACAAGAAAAGCCAGTGTTTCTCTAGTTGAAAGCCTATTAATATGGTAAAATGAAACAAATTCCAATTCCAAAATAAGTATAAATGTTTGGCAGGAATGTGTAAAACAATTCTAAACATTAAAAACATAACAATACATTTCTTTTTGTTTCTCACATTGTTCCTCACACAGCACTCTCTCATAGCATGTGATACAGATTTTCTAGAAACTGATTGACAAAATATACAAAACCTTAGAATGTATGTATCCTTTGATTCAGTAATTATGCTACTATAAATTAATCCCAAAGAGTAAAGCATATGAAGAAATAGTTCTACATAAAATCAATATATTGTATCCCTCTAACTTCATTTCTCTTCCCCAAAACATCTCCTTCTGAATTTTTGTATTCTTTTTCTATAATCCTTTGAATTAGTCCTGCTTATATTATACACATGTCAGGTGGGCGTATCAGTAGACATGCCCTAGAGAAAAATGACTTTCCTCATCTCAACAGCCATAAACCACCAATAGATCATTAGCTATGGATGAGATTTTCAAGAGACTCCTGCCACTTCTGTGATGGAAATTTTACTAAATTGATCTTGCCCAGGTCTTTTCCAGGTAACCACAGCTGCTGTGTGTTCCGGTGTACAATAGTCAGCAGCATCATACCCAGAGAACTGCAGACCATAGCCCTCATCCCCATTCTTTGACTCTTACAGTTTTTTCATTCCATCTTCCTTAATGTTTTATGAGCCTTACAGAATGTCAATGTCTTATCTACATCAGGGCACTATTGCTTATTCTCAGCACTGTGAATAGTTATGATGATATAGACAACTAAAGTTGGTTGGGAAACAAAACTGTAAGAATCTTAGCCAAATCAACAGACACTTGAAGAATAGCTCATATAACTTTATGGGTTAGCTTCTGTAAATATGCTTACTGCTAGAAATTCCAACTCAAGACTCCCAGTCACATAAATTAAGATTTGAATCCAGCAATGACAGAACAGGTCAGAAATTATGCTGACTGCTCTGTAAATGCTGTAGCAAAATGTGGACTGGGACTCAAACTGTAAAGACTACTCCCTTGAATGTGTGCTGGCATGAATAAACACTTTTGATTCTCTATTTGGTGTCTGATGCCTGTTCTGAGCGCCGTGTTTACTGTTTCAAAATTTTTTAACAATGAGTCTGCCTTAGCTGTTACCTGCTGTAATAAAAAGTTTCTCTGAACAAAGCTGAAATCAGCAAAAATCTTTGGGTATAAACATAAATATTACGAGGGCAGTTTGAAAAAGGACCTTTTAACAAAACAACACTAGGTTCTCCACTGGGTTCAATGACTTCCTGAGCCCTGAGTTTTGACCAGGTTTATATATCAGGTATGAATTTCCCTTTGTGGAGCAGGCCTTAAATCCAATCAAGAGAGTGGTTGGTTATTCACATAAACAATATTGTCACTATTACATCAGTGAGCAAGTCTTGCTTTCCTGGTCAGTATTGTAAGATGTATGGTGTAATACTTGGAAAGACCATTGATGTCCTTTCTCTCCAAACAGCCTAAATGATACCTTCTAACATTATGAAAATTGATTATAGGGAAATAGTTTCCTGGTCAGTTCAAGACTGATTTCTTTATGTTCTGCAACAATTCTGTGGGATCCTCAGCAATGAAGTCTTGCAATGTATTTATTATAGACAATAAAGAGCAACAACAATAGCTTATATTGCTTTAAGTGCTTGTGGGATCTTCTTAACAAATAAATTCTAGAGAGTTAACTACATTGTTCAAATGATTAATTCTTCCAATCAATGAGAATACAAAACCTTTGCATTTTCTAGTGTCTTCCTCAACTTCTTTTTTAGGGATCTTAAAGTTTTAATTTAATACATTTTCTGTTGTGCCAACAAAGGAAGAGAGAAAGAGAAGAGGGGAGAGAGAGAGAGAGAGAGAGAGAGAGAGAGAGAGAGAGAGAGAGAGAGAGAGAGAGAGATGTGAATAGGTATCTATTCCCTTCTTACTAGAACTCAACTTTTATTGAATTGAAGACATTGAATATTCTGGCTTAGATCTCAATTCCTGACTTTTCCAAGCTCTATAGCCTCATAAAAGTTGTTAGCTCCTATAAACCTCTGTTTCTTTTTGATAACCATAATGCAGATTAAATGATGGAACAAGCAAGAACACCAAAAATGGGGCTTGAAATATGTAGGCATTACACTAGAGTTGCTTAAGCAGATTGTTGCATTTCTATCTATAATGTAAAAATGTTGTATATCAAATTGATACAAAACAATACTTAGTCTTTTATAAGATCAAAAATACTCTGACTACTATCATTTGTATAAATCTATTCAAGTAGAATTCACATTGTTGCACAACATGTAATATTATTATATAATTATTAAAGAACCCTTAATATGCAGAGCACAAAATTTCTCCCAACACTCAAGAAACTACAGCAGAAAACTTGGGAATCATAAGACAGCCTAGTCTACATATCAAGACCTGCCATAAAAAATGATGTTCATGTCATATGTTTTCTATAATTATATGATTTTTAAGGTAAACATAGTATATTAAGATATAAACACATTTTAAATATATGCGAATTAAATAGCAAGTAGAATCTAAAGGGAAGTAGTAAATTACTGATGGTGACCAAGCGGGTTAAAGAGATTAGGAATAATCTTGTTTCATTTTTCCTCTCTGTTTTCTAAAATTGCTGTAATTTTGTGCTATTACAAATTACAAAATTGAAATCAATGTAGCATACAGATATATGTAAGTTATAAAACAAAAGCACAAAATGAAAATTGGATCACACCATAGTATTACGCACATTTGTAATCATTTTTCTCTATATTTTTTATTGAAAATAGGTTCTTTTTGTCATACAATACATTCTGACTGCAGTTTCCCCTGCTTTTACTCTTCCCAGGTCTCCCACCTCCTCAATATCCAGTCCCCAGTCATTTTCCGTCAGAAAGGAGCAGGCCTCCAAGAAACAATAACCAAACACAACAAAACAAAATACAGGATGAGGTAAAAATCCATCTTATCAAGGCTGGACACATTTGGAATCTCAAGTGGAAAAAGAAAAGCATAGAACCATATGTTTTAAAATCAGGTTTTATTCTAAAAGCTAGAAACGTTTATCCTTGCTTTAAATGTAAAATCCTGTGCAATGTGATTTCATTGCTTTTATAATTTTGAGTAGTGATTAAAACTATGTAAGGATTTGGAACATATTCATCAATATGAAAGACAGTAGCACCTCAGAAAATGTTCTGAACATTTATTGGTAATTATATAAAAAGTATTCTGTCTGCTTGTAATATAATATTGGACAGAATCCCTCAAAATACAGTGTCAGAATGGTAAGGAGGCTGTTTACCTTTTATGCTTTTTCTCATGACAGTGCTGGGGTACTCTTCCTGCTACAAAAATAATCTATCACTGAATTGCAATTTATTAGCTGAATTAAAATGTAAATACTAGTTTTCAATAAGTTAATTGTTTGAAGGATGAAACAGAAATGTGGAAAGAAGAAAAACAAAAGGCTACAATAATGTAATCAACCAAGCTTTTTTGCATTTTTGCAATTATTTGAAAGTATATTCACGCTTGGGAAAGACTGAAATGAAATAAACAGAATAATCAACTGTGGCTGGTGTTCCAGTGGCAGGGTTTTTGTATTTTGTTCTTTGGGTTTCTCTGTACTTTTCCAATTTAACAAACATCTTTAATGAAAAGGTTAAACCATATAAGATATAATAGATAAAATGTTGGATAGAGCTGAGGTGCAATGTTCCCCAGTGTGCACTCCAGTTAGAACTTTGAAAAATGAAATAAAAGATCAGAAGTGGCTGACTCACTGATCATTAGCTTGCTGCTGGTGCTTCCACCTAACAAGCTAATTCAGCCAATTCTGTTCAGAGTGGAACATTAAGCAAATAATGTCATCTCAAGTCTTTAAATTGTTCCCTGGGTAGAAGATGAGACTGGAAGTGGGTGCTGTCTAAAAAATTAACTAGACATTTACCAGTCCCTTCAGGAAAGAAAAAGACTTGATGTTTAAGAAGGATAGAGCCTCAGCCAGAATACAGTGCCCGAGAACACCAGCAGATCACTTTGATTATTCTGAAAACAGTGAGAGAACTTGTGGTCCTCTTTCAACAGTTTTATACCATGACAGCTTTTGCTGTTTTTCATTTGATTGTCATTCAAAGATTGTAATATCTCTGAGTTCCATCTCACATAAGTCATTATGTTGACTCTCAGTCATGGAGACTCCTGTCTGTTTCACCTATATTTCTGGATTTTCTCCCCTTTCCCTCTTGAAATTGTTACTAAAATGATGATTTTGGAAATTTTTAATTGAGGATTTATCTAAAGTTAAGAATAACATTGTATTATGAGTACTCTCCAATACCCACTAATTAGCATTCAGGAAAGGAGTAAAGGATGAGTGGTAGAATTTCTTATTAGCCTAGTCACAATGACCAAGACTAGTAAAACAAATGAGAGCAGATGCCCGGAATGTGGAATGTTTATTCACTATTGGTAGTACTGACAACTGGACTTTATTATCTTACTACAGAGATATTTATTCATATACATGAAAGTTGAAAATAACCTAGATGTCCATCAACTGATGAGTGAATAATGAAGGTATGGTACTGGTACAAAACAGAATATTATTTACCTGTTAATAATATGAAATTATGTAATTCGCAGGTATATAGATGGAGCTAGAAATAATTTTTCTGAGTGAGGTAACCCCACTCAGAAAAACAAATATTGCATATTTTCTCTGATTTGTTTATATAAACTGTCAGTATTTAGATATGTGATTTTCATTGAGAATATCTACAATGGATGGACAAATAGTAAGGGATGAGGAGAGGATAAGACTCTCCAATGGAAGCAGAAATAGAATTTAGTGTTATGAAGGGTAAATTAGAACAGGAGATTAAATAAGGTGGAGGATGGGAGGTAAGGGATAACTAACACTAAAGACCATTTCAAATGATATCTGGAAACCTACTACTTTAGAAGTTTGCTTCTAGTCCCCACATACATATATATAGAGTAAACATATAATGGGGAGACAGTATATCAATTAGACATCATATGCTACCAAATAAAACCCTCATTATCAGGAATGAATTATGTCTTTTTGAGCGGTTGTCAAAGAATTTTATAGATTCCCTCCCAAATATTATGATCATTGGTTTTCCTCTACAACCTGATGGTAATACTCTCTTGTTGAAGACACTACAGCCTTTTTTCATAGCACATGAGAAAATTAAGCTAATGCTCAGTTAGAAACTTCACCCTTACTGACCAGTGTTTGTATTGCTGAAATATCCTATTAATAATATCTGGAGGAGAAAAGCAACTGTCATTCTCAGCTGACTATGAATACTGCAAATTACAATAGCAACAGGATTGCAAAATATGCCAAAGGTGGCACGAATGTTATGAGGATAACCAATGACTTTTTGGTTGGATATAAGGTCTACTCCATGAGAGGGAACACATACACACCACAGTTAATGAAGTGAGTAACCTGAGACTTTAGGAGACAATCTATTGATACTATTCTCCTAACTGATCATAGGAAAACAGGTCCTAATGACATCTAAGTATACCCACATACCAAGGTATAGCTGAAAATTGATTACAGAAGCTACTTATTTCAGTAGATAGTAACTAACACAGAGATCCACAACAGAATAATGTGCATAATAAGAACATTTGGAGCACTCATCTACAAATGAGATGTCTTTTCCACATGTCTCCTTTTGAGACTTACGAATATACATGGAAAAAGGAGGCAAAAAAAAGATTGTAAATGCCAGAGATAGTGTATTGCTCCAAGGAAGCTGTCTTCCAAAAACAAGAGGCTAATGTACATATGGACTTAAAGAGTCTGTGACAGTATGCACAACATTAGCACAAAATCAAGCCTTTAAAACCAAATACCAGCATACAGCATGGGAAGTGGGCACAATGTCTTACCATTTACCACAAAGAAATTTCCAAAAAAGGGATTTTACTGGTTTAATAATTAGAGGTTATAGGTTCTCTTCCAAGGTATGCATGCCACTACTGCACAACTGAGGTTATCATGCCATGCTGGTCATTGATGTAGCTCATAGGTGTTGTAATTGTGTAGGCCTATTCATTGCCTCCATCCTTTGGGAGAGTTTGTGGAGCCTTCTGGTCCCATGTGAGCTAGGCCACAGGGAAGTAGAATTCAGGTCACTCCAAGTTTAGAAGCATTTGGGCCCTATTTCTCAAGTTCGTAATGGATTTACCTTCCACCTCTGGGGAGCAACCAAGGGAAATATCACTAAGCTGCATGTTTTGGAGATCTCTTAGACAACCCTGGCTGACAATTCAAGAAATAGCTTCTCATGCTTGTTATGTCTGAAAAAGCCATGAGTAATCATACTAGTAACTATTTACATAATAATAAACTATAATACTTTCAAAACTGTATATAAATATACACATATAATTTTAATTAACTTTTCTTATCTGGGCTGATTGTACTGTCTCTAAGAGCCTAAGATTTCCCAACAAAATCCCTAGACTTCATATTTTTGTTTGTCTGTTAGTTGTTTTGAGAAAGAGAAAGGTCATGAAATCCCCTTTTGTTAAGTAGATTCAGAGAAGGATCAAAACATATTTATGAAATTCTTAAAAGACAAATATAAAAAAGGAGAAAGGTATAAGAAATAGATATGCTATGGGGTTGATGTTCTTTAGTGACTCCTAACAGTAGAGTCGGGGGTGTCTCTGACTCTCCCTTACTCCTGGGACCCTTTCCCTCCTACTGGGTTGCCTCATCCAGCCTTGCTCTGAAGGCTTATACCTAGTCTTCCTTTAAGTTATTATGCCATGTTCAGTTGACATCTCATGGAGACCTTCTCTTTTCTGAAGGGAAATGGAAGAGAAGTGGATCTGGAGGGGACAGGAAGTGGTGAGGCTGGCAGGAGCGAGGGGAAACTGCAATCAGGATGTAACGTATAAGACATGAATAAATATAAAAAACAATCACGGAACAAGGATGTTGGTCTGTAGTAGAGTGATTGCTAGTATATACTTGGTTCCATTCCAAACATTTTCAAGCCAGCAGACAAATAAATTAAATAAGTAAATTAGGAAAGAGAGAAATCATTAGCCAAGTGTCCTAAGAAGTCGAAGTGGTAGCAGTAGAGCTGACAGCAATTGTTTATCTGCCAGAAATCAATAGATAATGAATTTGTTTTCAGTGAATTACCACTTTGTTATTGCAGACATCCATTTTCTAGATATTTGGAGAACTTGAATTCTCTTGTTCTGAGTCTGCTCTAAAGATACTAGAAAGGAATATATCAGACAGACCAAGTAGGTTCCATTCCATAACACTAGGTAGAGGTTCAGTGCATGATTCTGTAGGTGAAGAATGCAGAAGAATCTATTTTGCTGTGTCTGAATAGGAGTCAGGGATAAGAAGTTGCAACTTGTTCTTCAGAGCCCCTAAAAGTTATTTGACCAAGTTCTTCAGACTTTATTTTTAGTTAAGAAATGTTGTAAACAATAAATGATAAATGAAAATTCATTTCTTTTGACTTGGTAATTTATATCATCTGACTCCCTCTTTAATACCACAGGGAAATATATGTAGTTGTGGGCTAAATGTTTTAAAATGAGGTATGGTTTTCTTGAAATTGAAAGATATTACAGCATCACTGATGAAACAAACCCCTTTTCTAAACCTGTCCTCATGAGAGATGTGGATCTGTTTACTTTTTTCCCTATTGATGAAACACTATGTAATTTATGCAATAACACTCCTAAAGAATGTATTTTCATAAAGGAAAAATAATCACAGATGCAAACTCAAGAAGCAACTAGATCATTGTGTAATGGCGAACTAAACTATAAGTAACTCCAATTAATTTAGTTTGGTCTACATAATAGGTCAAAATGGTTTATTTAAATATGGTCTTGCTGTCGTATATATGCATATATATGCAGTTCATTTTCTATGTACAGTATAGTGATTCTGCAAGGTTTCAATTGACATTGTGCAGGGTAGGAGATAGCACCCTGTGTCTACTGATATATTCACGTTTCCAAATTTTTATTCATTATTTGAGAATTCCATACAGTGTGATTGGATTAGATTTTCTCCATTCCCAATTATTTTGCTATCTGCCTTTCTTTCTTTTCTTGCCCATCTTTTTTTTTAACCATATAGTGTAATTTGCAGGTTTTTTCTTCATTTACTTTAGGGCTTGTTGTAGGAAAATTATTTACTACTTCAAAATATAATATGAAATAAACATTACAGGTCAGATAGGCCAGGCAATCCTTTTTGTTAGAGAGCTAAGGCTCCTGAAGGAACATAATATGGCCAAAAGCATCAGCATTAGAAAGAGGATGTTTTTCTACAACTCCTGATAGTAAACTTCACACACGTGACCTGACAGTGTCTGTGATTGCATGATGGTCTCTTCAAAACATTGTGTATTATAACTGAATGTTCTGACGAGCACAAGAAAGTAGTGTTTTCTAGACATAGCAGGGAATTTACACACATGAACACACAGGAGTTTTGATAGCATCCTCAAGACATGGATGAACTGAAGTTAGATAAAATTCCAGAGTTGTTGGGGAAAGTGTACACTAAGTCTCTTTCCCAGCTGAGGAGTATTAGTAACCAATAGATACTTGTGGCTTCTTGGAGGCTGACCATGCTCCAATGGAGGGCTGAAAATACAATATATGGCAGCACAAATTATACATGATGGATTAAAAAAAAACCACAAAGTTGAATAAGTAAAAAAAAAAGAAGAAGAAGAAGAAGAAAGAAAGAAAAGAAAAGAATGTAAAAAGGCAGATATGAGAAAATTTTGGTAAGGACTTGAGTATAATCAAAATTAATTGTGTAGAATTCTCAAACAATCAATACAAAAGGAAAATAAGAAAAAAGTGAAAGATTGTTCATTTTATCTGAGTAGTCAGATATTATAAACCTGAAGAAGCAATGTTCTAGTTTTTTATATCAGAGTACTAAGATAACTATCACACCTATTATTTATTTGATAACTGTGTGCTGACCACTTGCCAAGTTCCAGGCAGTAAGCTGGGCTTTGAAGGTGCAAAAATCAATACAATTTAATCCATGATTCAAGAAGTTTAAAATCCGAAAAGGGAAACATTAATGAATACACAGCTACTGTGTGACATGGTAAAAGCTATGACAGTTATATTAACCTTAAGATAGTATTTCATAATCAGAGTAGAAACTACCCGAAGTGGAAATTAGCCATAATGACAATTAATTATATTTAAGTGAGTAAGGAGAGGGAATAGAAAGTGCTTGTTTTTTGTTAAGTAAAATTCAGTTCAACGTTTTTGTAAGACCAAGAGCTAAAAAAGAAACTATATATGAAGTGAAAGCAAAATGCTGGGATATGATAGAGTTTGAAAGACACCAGTGTAAGTGTTTGGTCATTATTGTCCAATTAGTAGCATAGAATCTTTCCCCAAAACTAATTTGGCAGAATTTCAAGCATGTAAGAAGAATGAACCAGCACTTTCTGAAACATCATTTGTGTAGTTGAATGGTTTGTATTTCTTCAATAGAAACTTGCAAACTTTAACTTTACATTAAAAGACTAAATGCAATGTTTATCACAGTTATGTAATACTTCCCATGGGCTACATAATTTCAAGAATTTTATTTATCCCTCAGAATTTCATAAATAAATAGTACTATTAATATTTTAATTTAAATGATCAAATTGAAGTTTAGATGGTGTTGTATCAAAGTATTTATGTTTGTGCAATTTTAAAATAATTTGATAGTGACAATTTTATCTTTTAATTCATTTCTTCTCTCATACACTAGCACACACAGATTTAAGCACACACACACACATACACACACACACACACACACACACACACACACACACACACACAAGTGAAATGTGAACCTTTGCACTTAGGTTCTAAAACCCATGTGCTAACCAGGATTAGCGTCTATCACTTTTTCTAGACATGCAAAATATCAGTTTTCTAAGCTATAGACCTTAATTCAAGTAAATAATTTCAGACCCGGATTTACTGCTGCTGTGAGGGGTAGGATCCTCCCATAATTTAGTGAGCTGCAGAGATCCTAAAGAAACATAACTTCCTAATAGTTTATGAAATTGTGTACTTTAGACAAAGAATCCTAGATAAAGTAAACAGACAGGTAAATTTCTAGACTACAATGTTAAAGAGGAAAGATAACACATAGTAAAAGAAATGTAAAACTGAAGATGATAGATAAGAATGGCTTCAAGTTGGTTGAATGTAGGAAACAAGAACAATGTTTAAAAAGGAGCCATGATGTTGGGCAATAGGAGTACTAATCACCTGATTTGTTTGATAACAAAATGTCTCAGTTAAGGTTTCTATGCCTGAGATTAAAAAACAACTTGAGGAGAAAACAGTTTATTTCATTTTTAAACTTCCAGATAGCAGTCAATTGCTGAGGGAAATGAGAGCAGGAACTTGAGGTAAAAACCTGGAGACAAGAACTGAAGGAGAAGCCATAGAGGAATGCTTCTTACTGGCTTTCTCTCCATGGCTTGCTCAGCCTCCTTCATTATACTATCCAGAACTACATGCCCAGAAGTGACACTGCTTATAATGGGCTTGGCCTTCACACATAATCACTTATGTAAAAAAATGCCTTACATGATTGGATACATTCAACTTTTATGGATGCATTATATCAAACGTGGCTCCTTCTTCACGGATAACTGTAGCTTGTGTCATGTTGAAGAAAAAAGACATAAACTCATAATAGACTGAATATATTGCATGATATAACAGTAAAGAAGAAGAAATAATTATAGAAGAAGCAAGGTTATAGAAAGTAGGGCCAGTACCCAGCTTTCCATTATTCCTTTTGTTTCTGGATAGAGGGCCAGGAGTTTAATAAGTTCAACCTATATGACCAATAGTAAATTTCTCTGTGTGCTTTACTGCATATAGATAATTAACAATACATTCTTTCAGGTCTCCCCCAGTGCCAGAATCTATTTTCTCATTCATTTATTTCTGTATCCATTATTAATTGAATATATAAGTTGGATAATGTTCTATTGTGTTTCTTGTTCTTGTAATAAAGGCTGTGACTGAAAGCAACATGGGGAGGAAAGGGTTTATTTCCATTTACAGATTATAATCCATCATTAAGGGAAATCAGGGTAGGAGCTCAAGCCAGAATCTGAAGGCTAGAACTGAAGAGAGGCCATGGAAGAATACTGCTTGCTGACTCACTCCGAGGCTCATACTCAGCTACCTTTCTTACACAGGCCAGGCCAACCAGCCTGTGGGATGGTATAACCCCATAGAGAACTAGGTATTCCTACATCAATTGCCAATCAAGGCAATGTCCAACATTCAAGCCAACAGTCTAAGGCAATTCTTTGAGGGTCCTTCTTGCCAATTATATAAGTTGACAACAAAACTAACCTGGAAAGGCTCTGCATTAAGCTCTAGAGATAAAGTAATAGATGTGAATGTTTTCTTGCTTCCAATGAACATACATTTTGGAAAACTGGGTATGTGAGAGGTGAAGAGGGCAAGTAGTCAATATTATGTAACAAATGCCATATATATAATGACAAATATATGTCATCCTTGAAGGTATCATTTCTCAAATTAGTATGGAGAAACAAAAAACCCAGAATAGCAAAAACATCTTATATAATACAAGATCCTCTAGAGGATTCTCCATACCTGATCTCAAGCTGTACTATAGAGCAACAGTAATTAAAACAGCATGATACTGGCACAGCAATAGGCTGATGGATCAATGGAATAGAATCGAGCACCCAGAAATGAATCCACACACATATGGTCACTTGATTTTTGACAAAGAAGCCAAATCCATTCAATGGAAAAAGGATAGCTTATTCAACAAATGGTGCTGGTCTAACTGGATGTCTACATGTACAAAAATGCAATTGGATCCATATTTGTCACCATGCACAAAACTCAAGTCCAAGTGGATTAAAGACCTTAACATAAAACCAGAGACACTAAATCAGATAGAAGAAAAAGTGGGGAAGAGCCTGGAACCCATTGGCACAGGAGACAACTTTCTGAACAGAACACCAACAGCCCATGCCTTAAGGTCAACAATTAATAAATAGGACCTCATGAGGCTGAGAAGCTTCTGTAAGGCAGGAGACACTGTCAACAGAACAAAGCGACAGCCTACAGACTGGGAAAAGATCCTCACCAACCCTACATCTGACAAAGGTCTAATGTTCAAAATATATAAAGAACTCAAGAAATTAAACACCACCAAACCAAATATCCCAATTGAGAAATGGGGCTCAGAACTAAACAGAGAATTCTCAACAGAGGAATATCAAATGGCTGAGAAACAAAGAAATGCTTAACGTCTTTAGTCATCAGAGAAATGCAAATCAAAACGACTCAGAATAGGTAAGATCAAAAATTCACATGCTAGCAAGGATGTAAAGAAAGAGGAACACTCCTTCATTGTTGGTGAGAATGAAAACTAGTACAGCCACTTTGGAAATCTATCTGGTGCTATCTCAGAAAAATGGGAATAGGGCTTCCTCAAGACCCAGCTATTCCACTCCTTGGAATATACGTAGAAGATGCTCCAACACACAACAAGGACATATGCTCAACCATGGTCATAGCAGCCTTATTCATAATAGCCAGAACATGGAAACAGCCTAAGTGTCCCTCAGTAGAAGAACGGATAAAGAAACTTTGGTATCATAGAAATGAAGAGACACTTTGTCTGCATCAAGAACATGTATAAAAGATATATTGTATAAGAAAATTGATGCAAGGAAACAGAGAAAATATGATTTGCCATGTCATCGCTGTGTGAAAAACAGGGGCATTTAGGTGACTTTAAGCTTGAAATGAGGAGCTCAGAAAATGGAGAACTGTGGATGCCGAACTAATGTGGCATTCTTTTCTTTAGTGTAAAATTATTTTTACTCTGAATGACAGTTTGCCTTCAGAACCTTAGTCTATATGGCCAACAATGAGGAAGCTATTGCTTAGGATTATAGATAGCATAGTGATAGTAAGACAAGAAAATGCTAAACTATCAAGAACTAAACTCAACAAGGAATTCAATAGCTACATGACATCAAATTAAAATTCCACCAAGGAACATAGAATACAATCTAAAAATATATAAAATATGTCACTCATTCTTAGACGAGAAAGCTCAGTTCTGCAATTATGCATCATGGAGATCCCTTGATGTTCTTTTAAAACAACTTTTACTGTATTTAATGAGCATAGTTGGGTATATTGTATATAAATATTCATTCACACATGTGTGTATGGACACAAATATAAATGTGTGTAATTAATATAGAGTTTCTACTTCTAAAGTTTATGGAAAAATAAATGAAAATAACCATTATATTTCTAAAGTTGAAATGTATTAACCGTCTCTTGCTATTAAAAATAATTCTGTAAAATAGTCTCAAAACCTTACCTATCTTGAAACTCCAACATTCCTTTTCATTGATATGGAAGCTTGAGTAAGCTATTGTCTTGATTCTGGCTGTAAGTTGTAGTTTGAGTACATGTCTGCTCCATGTGGCCTCTTTTGTTTTTGTCTAGATCCTATCTAGGTTATAGTCTTCTCATAGTGACTCACAAGACCCAAAGGGCAAACAAAACTATACCATTACAGCTAAGGTCTCTGCTTGCATCATATCCTCCACCATTCCATTGCCCAAGTAAGTAGTAAAAATAATACTCTGTCTAGTAGGTGATATTATAAACTTACACTGTAAATGTATAGATAAGAAATTGCATAATAAGGAAGAAATATACAGTTGGAAACAATAATTAAAAATACTATAAAACTGATAGAACTTAATCTGCATGGAATATTAAGCATATTACTAAGTTATGATAGTAATATATTTGAGCACTTAGTCCCTGAATCCTAGAAATCAGGGATAGACCCAGATGTGTATAAAAATTCCATGCATGATTAAGCTGATGCCTTAGCCAGAGTTCTCTGGTTTCTGATAACAGCTCCTGACTCTGAAAAACTAAGGCTGGAAAATATGTTACTAGCAGGTTTTCAGGAACTGCCTTAAATCATCAAAAAGGAGAATGAAATCAGAAAGTGGGTATGAAGCAAAAAACACAAATGTGGAGGTTAGAGGACAACTTTAGTTTCTTCTTTTCCATCTTTATATGAGTTCTAGTGATTAAACCTGGGTTATTAGGCATACATGGCATATATTTTACCTACTAAGCCAATTCACCAACTCTTTTGTTTTTTTAATTTTAGTTTTTACTCTATCAAGCCAAAGTTTATTTTTTATTTTTTATTGAACATATTTTTTCATACAATATAGTCGGATCATATTTCCCCTCCCACAAAACTCCCCTCTGATTCTCTCCACCTCCCTACCCATTTAATTTCATGGCTCATTTCAGAGACAATAGGAGGAAACTAATCCTCTCACTCACTTATCACATGAAACTAATCAATTGACATTTGAGAAATAAATCTCTAGTACCATAATAATAAAAAGCATGGTTGTGTTTTCATCATTACCATCACCATCATTATAGTCATCATCATCTTCTTCTTCTTCTTCTTCTTCTTCTTCTTCTTCTTCTTCTTCTTCTTCTTCATCATCATCATCATTACTCAATGGGAAATAGATAAAAGGCAAAACTAGGAAACTTATATAGGAAAGTATCAAATAACTTTTAAGTATATGAGATGATTCTTAACGTTTTAAAATTTAAGATCTTGTAAACCAGAATAGTAGCCTGAACATTTTGCAGCTAGCAAAGCATTGTACTAGATGAAAGCCAGGTTGCTAGGTTGGAATCACAGTTCTGCCTCTTACTGCTCTAAACAAATCATTTAATGGTTGTGTAAATTTAAGCTTATATTTGTAAAAATTAAGGATGCTGTTTGGAAAATTATAAATCTCCCAGGTGCTGTAATTGAAATTGTGATAAGAGAAATCCTAAATATAAATTTGTATCTCAAAATTTTATATGAAGTATGGAAAACTAAGGAAGATGGAAAGAGAGAAGGAAACTATTTTCTTAAAAAATTTATATAAATAAATGTTAGATTCTATATGAAAGAAGATATTAATCCTAATTAAAATTTTATTTTTAAGTTGGGGAGCCCTGTACTCTGTAGGTAGAGGCAGCTACATCTCTTTGAGTTTGCGACCAGCCTGAGGGAGAGAGAGAGAGAAAGAGAGAGAGAGAGAGAGAGAGAGAGAGAGAGAGAGAGAGAGAGAGAGAGAGAGATATCCAGAATAACCAGGACTACACAGAGAAACCCTGTCTTGACAAACATATATATTTTCTTTATTTTCTGTATGTTATCAAATGTGTTGAGCTCAGAGAATGACTGTGTGGAGTCCCAGGTATTGAATTGAGCTTATGAGACCTGGCAGCTGACCTGTATCCACTAATTCTGAGTCTCATTTTATAGATATGGAGAAAGGTAGAAAGTAGGGGTCAGAACACAAGTCTGTCTAACAACTCAGTCCAGGCTATTACAACCACAAATTATTTTCTCAAATGGAATGTGGTACATGAAGTGGTGACTAGAAGATCTATGGACTCATAGAAGATGAAACAATAGATTCAGATCTTACTAGCTGTAAGACATTCAGAGCCTCTTGGTTTATTTATCTTTAATTTCCTGTTACTCCTTTGGTGGCTAGAACTTGAGTGCAATGTTGATTAAGAATAGATATCCTTATTTATGTATGGGAAAGAACAGATTTTCATTATTTACTATGGTGTTAAAAATAAAGTTTGTTTTAAAAATATTTTTATAAAAATAATAAAATTTATCTCAGAGAAAGTTGGCTGAAAGTTTTGATTTTGAATAGGTAAAAGATTTTATTAAATTTCTGTTCTCTATAATTGATAGAAATCTTAAGAATTTTCTCCTTCAGCCTGTTAATATATTTCATTTATTTTTGAATATGTATCAATCAGGCAATAACGTAAAACACGGCATTTGATCACACTTAGGCTTCATTCTAGGTATACTGGGATGGTTCAACATATGAAAATCCAACAGTGTAATCCACTGTTTAAACGCACTAAAAGAAAAAAATATCACATGATCATCTCTTTAGACACAGAAAATTCTTTGACAAAGTACAACTCTTCATGATAAAAGTCTTGGAGCAATCAGGGATACTAGGCCATATATAAACATAACAAAAGTTATATACAGCAAGCCAGTAGCCAATTTTAAATTAAATGGAGAGAAATTCAAAGCAGATCCACTAAAATCAGGGACAATAAGGTTTCATTATTTAATGGCTAAGTAGTACTACACCATGTAAAATACTACATTTTCTTTCTCTGTTCTTCTTTAGATTGTTTCCAATTGCTGAATATCATGAAAACAGCAACAACAAGCATGGTTGAGCAAATGTCTCTCTGGTAGGATAAACTGTACTTTCTGTACATGCCCAAGGTTGTATAGCTGTTCTTGCGGTAGACCAATGCCACCTTTGTAAGGAACTGTCACACTGATATCCATACTCGTTGTACAGGTTTGCAATCCGTTTCAGCAATGGCTGAGTGTTCTCTTTCAGGTCATAGTGTTGCCAGTATGAGCTGTCACTTGTTTTATTGATCTTAGTCATTATGACAGATGTAAAATGGAATATCAAACTGGTTTTGATTTGCATTTTCCTGATGGCTAAGGATACTGAATATATTCAAAGGTTTCTTGTCCATTTGAGTTTCCTCCTTTGAGAATTCTACCTAAAACTGAACCCACTTTTTAATTGGATTGTTTTCTTGATATCTAGATTTTTAGTGTTCTGTTTGTTTGTTTTGTTTTATTTGTTTGTTTACATTTTGGATATTAGCCCTCTGTCAGATGTATACTTGACAAACACTTTTTTTCCATTCTATAGGCTGATGCTTGGTCCAACATTTGGTGTCTTTGCCATATAGAAGTGTTTCAATTTCATAAAGTCTCAAATTTTAACTGTTTATCTTAGTGCCTGTTATGAAAGTATTTTCCTGTGCCAATGAGTTCAATACTATTGTCCACTCTCCCTTTTTTTTTTTAAACCAGATTCAATGTATCTGGTTTTATATTGGGGTCTTCAGTCAATTTTGGAATTGGGTTTTTGCAGTGATAAATATGGATCTATTTTGATTGTTCTGCATGCAGCCATGCAATGTGATTAGGACTATTTGTGGAAGATGTTATCTTTCTCCCAGTGTGTATTTCTTGATTTTTAAATAAAAAGCAGATGTCCATTGGTGTATGCATTTATGTCTGTATCATCAATTCAATTCCATTGATGAAAGTGCCTGTTTTCATGCCAATATTATGTTGTTTTTATAGCTTGGTAGTACAATTTTACAGGCAGAGATGGTGATATCTCCAGCAATTCTTTTAGTATTCAGAATTGTTTTGACTATACTGTTTTCTTTCTTTCCTTTCCTTTCTTCCTTGCTTCTTCCTTCCTTCATTTCTTTCTCTCTTTTTCTCTTTCTCAGTTTTTTGTGCATGTGTGTGTGCACACAAAGCACATTTCCATATGAAGCTAAAATTTATCCTTTCAAGATCCATGGAGAACCGTGTTGGAGTTTTGCTGGGAATTACATTGAATCTGTGAGTTGCTTTTGGTGTGGGGGGGCATTTTTACAATATTAATCCTCCCTCTCCATGACAATGGAAGAACTTTCTATCTTTTGATATCTCCTCCAAGTTTTGTTTCTTTAATATCTTAAGGTTTTATTATATGAAACTTTCCCTTGTTTGATCAGAGTCACCTCAAGATAATTTATGTTGTTTGAGGCTATTTTAAAGGTTGTGTTTCTCTGATTTCTTTCTGAGTCCATTTGTCTTTTGAATATATTGGGTACTGGGTTTTGTGAGTTAATTTTGTATACAGCTATTCTGCTGAAAGTGTGCATCAGCTGTATAAATTTCTCAGTGGAATTTTTAGGGCCATTTATGTATACTATCCTATCATATCATCTTCAAATAAAGATACTTTGACTTCTCTGTTTCCTATTTGTATGTCCTTGATCTCCTTCAATTGTCCTACTGCTTTAGCTAAGACTTCAAATACTGTATTGAATACATATAGAAAGTGTGAATAACCTTGTTTCTGATTTTACTAGAATTTCTTTGAGTTTCTCCCCATTTAAGTTGCTGTTGGATATGTTTGTTTCAAACTGCCTTTATTATGTTGATGTGTGTCCCCTATACCCATAATCCCTCCAGGATTTTTATAATGATGGCATGTTGAGTTTTGTCAAAGTCATTTTCTATATCTAATAAAATGATCCTGTGGATTTTCTCTTTCAGTTTTTATATTCTCTTTCAGTGAATTACATTTATTGATTTACATATGTTGAAACACCCTTGTCTCTCTGGGATGAAGTCTACTTGATCATGGTGCATGATTTCTTTTATGTGCTTTTGCTGTACTCTGTATGAAAACAGTTAACTGAGAATTACTGCATTTATGTTCATAAGGTAAATTAGAGGGAATGTGGGGAGAAACAACTAAAATTAAGGGCTATTTGAAGGGTAGTATGTAAACCAAATGCTTCCATATTATATATATGCTATACACAGACACAAACACACACACACACACACACACACACACACACACACACACACGTGCACTATAACTGAAATATCCAAATAATGGTAGTGACAGAGCCCTCTCTAGCCATCTCATGTCACCAAATGAAACTTCCAGTATAACGACTGGGTTACATCTAACTGAGTTATTGGTCAAAGTAGGCCCATGGGAATCCTCAAACAACTCAAGCTGTTATCAAGACTATAGTTTGCTCTCCACAAACTGATCCTAAGGCCCCAATACTGAAAACAATATTTACAGAACTTACTGAACATGGAGATATTGATCTGGTGCCTACACAAAGCCTTCACCTCTATGTTCTAGAATCTTTGGTAAAGGAAAGTATTCTTAATGCTATCAAAAGATAATCATAAACACCAATCCAGCCACAAGACATTTTATTTACAATTGTGTTCTGCTTACAAGATATTCTAAGGAAATGGTGGCACAATTTTGTTAAAGTAACCAATCAACATCTGATTTGACTTAAAGTCTACTCCACCAGCTGGAATGCATACTCGAAACTACTTAGATGTGAATGCATATTTGAAACTACTTGAATGACCAAAAGGCTGAGAATAAACTAGCCCAGGAACCTACTACTTACTGTTCTAAAAAAAACAAATAAAATGACTCTTAATCACATTCTGCTATATTCATAGCTCAGTGTCTTTCTCAACCATCATCACAGAAGCGTCCCCCTGCAACAGATAAGAAAAAATACAAATATTTTATTTTATTATTGTCCCTTAAAAGCCATTTTGTTTTCTAATGTGAGACAGAAGGGGAGTGGGTCTGGATGAGAAGGGAAGTAAGGAAGAATTAGGAAGAGAAGATGGAGGGTAAGCCTAATTTGCTTTGTCTGTTTAGTATAAATTTGATGGAAGTTTAATTTCTAGAGTTATACCTATGACAATCTTCCTGAAATGCGTATTTAACAAAATGATTGGTGTTAGAGACCATTTATGGATTCATTGTACTTTAAGTTCAATTATAATCTGCCCCTTTCAGACTCTGACCTAAACATACATTTTTAGCTATAAGACTGATATTTGCAACCAGCTATAATCCGCTATGTCAAGTTTCCTAAATAAACATTTCTCACTAAATCTAAAATATTTTCACTCACATCCCCATTCTCTGTCTAAAATGATTTTTACCTTCATAACTATTAATCTTGCAAATGCTAGATCACTGTAATGTTAACTTTGATTGCTCCTGTGTATTCTTCTATTCCCAGCCTGTTCTCAATTCACTGGAGCAAAACACTTGTCTACACCCCACGCAAAATTTATTTCTTTCCATTCCTTCATACACTTTCTTGTTTAAACCTGATCATACAGTTGTAATTGCTTGTTTATATGTCTGTCATTCCCAGCCTCTCTTTCCATTCTCAAAATTCTCAAGGGTATGGGCTGCTTGAAAGACACTAAGAAATGTTTATTGAAAATATTATTGGAAAGGTGTATTGTTTAGAGCTTAATCCAATTTCTTATAATGCGTCCTAAATAAAATAGCTAAGATGCTGTACAATGCTCCTGAATTCTATTATCAAAGAACTTCAGAAATTCTTGTTGAATTTTCCCCTTTGCTATTCCTAGCTGTTCTTTCTCCCTCTCAATTTTTTCTTCTCCTAATTACTGTCGTTATTTTTCATTGTGGTAAACATTCATTAAAACATGCCATTTAACTATATTTAAATGGATGTTTCTGTGATAATAACTGTAATTACATTGTTTTACAACTACCAACACAATTCTGATGCAAATTTTTTTTTATCTAGCCATGCTGTAACTTCATGCCCATGAAATGCTAATGCTTTTTTCCTTTTTCTCAGAAACCCTTGGTAACTATGACTTCAATCTTTGTGACTTTTGCTCTTTTAGGAAATAAACTCACACAAGAGTTTATGTTTTCTAACTATCTTGTCTCAGTATGTTTTAAGACTCACCTGTGTTATACTATGTGTCCAAATATTAATAATAAATAGTACTTTTATCCATTTATTCATGTATGAACATTTGAATTATACATGGTGAGTAGTGGTTTATAATCATAAGTATACAATGTATATTTAATTCACCCAAATAAATATTTGTTCTGTAAAATCTGCCTGAAAATGGGCAAGCTTAGATGCAGACAAAATTGACAGCTGAACTCTGCCAAGACAGGGTAAGCAAGCCCTCAATAGTTCCTGCCTTGCGAATAGGTCTGGCAGAGATATTGGTCTAGAAGGCCCAAGATGAGGCTCCAACGTTGTTATAGAGAATTTTGGGTGACTGTTCAGGCAGTAAACTGTCACAGTCATTCTTTTCTTTTTTTATTTTCGAAGCTGCTAACCTGCACTACCAGTTCACTCAGGCATTTAGGTTTTATTCCTCCTCAAGTCTCTGAGGGGGGTTGAAGGCCAGATACTTTAGTCTTAAAATCAAGTTTAACTGGTTAGGGGATACTATCTTTTTAGGTCAAGATAATGATTTAAGTTGATAGAGATGAGGTATGATACATATTGAATTTCCTTCAGAAATTTAGACCCAACAAGACAGGAAAGATGTTTATTTCAAGTTTGACAAATACAAATAGCCAAATCACTATGAATGTAACATTTAAATAACTCATGATTGTCTCATGGTTCTCCCTGCTGTATGTAGTTTGTTTTATTCATGTGTAATAAAATAAATGTGTATGTTTTAAAAATTGTTATTTAGAGTTGGACAAAGATTCTCAAAATAATAAATACAAATGGATAGTAAATGCTTATGATAGAGTTCACCACACTTAGCTATCAGAAAATCAAGGTTCTGTTGATTCCAACTCATCACAGCCAGAAGGGCCAAGATTAAGTAGGCAGATGGAAAAAAATATTGATGTGTATGTAAGGAAATGAGAATTCTGTAGGAGCATAAAATAGTACAGTCACTGTAAAAATCAGTATGGATGTTTCTCAAAAAACTAGAAAGAGAATTACCGTATCTACAGCTATATACCTGGGAATATGCCCAAAGAACTTTATATCTCACTACAAAGAAACTTGCATGCCCAATCCCTGTCCACTGAAGTTCAATCCACTGTAGCTAGGTAATAATCAACAAAAATTGTCAGATGGTGAACTAGTAAGGAAAAATTGGTACATATGTGTAATAGAAAATTGAGATTATAAAATCTACAGGTAAATAAATGAAACTGTAAATATTATACTGAGTGAGATCATCCAAGCTCAGAAAGACAAACATTGCATGTTTTACCATATGTGGATACTATATTCAAATCTTTTTAATACATGTGAAGGCTAGGAAATTGGGAACAGGTCACTGTGCTTTGAAACTTTAAAGGACAAAGTGCCTAGTAAAATAAAGTTAAAATGGAGAGAGAGAGGGAGCGGGAGGGAGAAGGTTAAATAGGTAGGCTCACAGTTGTATTTGAGGAATGCATAGGGTACTTTGTGGAAAAGTTAGGGAAGGAGAAAATGTCGTGGAGGAGACAGGAGCATCACACACACACACACACAAAAAAAACTGTTGTCAAGTAACCAGGGCCCAGAGGGGCTTGCTGAGATTGAAGCACCAACCATGGTCCTTGCATGCATTGGACCTAGGCCCCCTAAAGATATGTATCTGATGGGCAGTTCTGACTTTCTCTAATAAGGGGAGTGGAGGCTTTCTTTGACATAAACTGTCTTGCCAGCTTCTCAATTACTTCCCCCTGGTGGGACTGCCTTGCCAGGCCAGAGCAGAAGAGGGTGAACTCAATCCTGATATAACTTGATGAGTTGGGATGAATGGGAAGGGAGGCTCTGCTTCTGAGGAATAGAGGAGGATGATGAGGAAAGAGAGGGAGAGTGGGACTGGGAGTTGAGGATGGATGGTGCTACAACCCAGATGTAAAATGAATGAATGAATGAATGAATGAGTGAGTGAATGAATACAATTTAAAAAGGGAAGCATAGAGAGAGGTGAGGAAAGGGAAAGTGGGTTGTTAGTTGAAAGCTTAACCAAAATGAAAAGTACTTGAAAAAGCTATATGGAAATGTATGATATTCCAAATAGAGGAAATAAATTAAACTAGAAAGCATAGCTGAGCACAGGTGACATTAAAGGAAGGAGGTAGAGACTGGCTAAAGATTTCATTGGAGATAGGTGTATTGGAAAGAAAACAGGGTATTGGTGACATTAGTCAGTCTAAATTAAAGACAGGTTCATGAAAAAGCTTTATGTAAACATACTACTTAAAAGCTTATTCAACACATGTAGCATAATATAACATATGAACAATGATGCTCCCAGAAGACATATGTCATTATATTAAAATCTCAGTGCCAGGCAACGAATGCCTCCCTACAATTTATTGGTCAAGGGGGCTTCAGAGGCACCTCAGCTGTCAATGACAACTAAGGGAGAGTCACTCATCTTTTCAGGGGTGGCTACTAGTTATTTGTTTATGCATCAGTAGATGGCCATACATTCTTGTGTATATGGACAGCACTAATTTGACTGAGTGGCTACCTAATAAAAATAAATTTTAAAAAAGGAATTGTAGCTGGGATAAAGATTGGGTGGGAGTACTAGGGAGAATTAGCGGGGTATAGTGTTGGATAGATATGATAAAAGAATAAAATACATTATTAAAAATATAAAAAAGGTTTGACTGATAGAGGTCAGTTCATTCAGAGGTATATATCACACTTAAAGTCCTGGTTTCGTGTTTTGATGAACAAGATACTGAGATGAAGAGAGTGAGAAAACTATGTTATACAGATTCTAGTTTGAATCCCAGAGACAGCAAGATCTATGCAAATAAAAATTTTCCAGTTCTCTAGAAGATCAAAGTAGTTATGTTTGGTTCTTTCATTGAACAGACTTAACTAATTATAAGAGCTTGACTTCTATTTATGCATCCTGTATACTTCTATTTCTCATTAATTAGATTCTATTCATGAGAAGCAAAGGAAGGTTTTTCAATGTTGAATCACCAAGTAACTAAAAGCGCTATGTAATAATGATTTAAGCTGAAGTGATTTTTATTAAAGTAGTAAAATATCAGTAGACTTTCAATCTGATAAGCACTGTACAATCTATCCTAACTAATCAATTGCTACCTAGCCTCTTTTGGTGGCACCAATATCAGTTCAGATTACCAGATCCTAAGTAAGGTACCTTGGCTAGCTCTGGGGTAAACCAAATATGAGCAGTAAAATCTAACTTAGTTCAGTCACTGATTCTACTGAAAAGATATGTCTGGGGAAGGGGGTGAGTGGCCTAGCAAACAGCTTTCAACTTCTAAACCCAGTGATATTTTTGTAGCGTGCGTCAGAGTCCAGGGAGTCTAATCAGCAAATCCATCTTATTCATCTGACACCTAGTTCAGGAGCTTGCAGTTCCTATTTTTAGTAAGCTTCGTTTCTGTTGCAAAAAGGCAGTGATAAATCCATTTCAACTAAATCAGTATTTTAAGGGCCAAAATGCAGCCTATGTTCTAGTGTAGTTCTGCATTTTATTTGCTCAGTCATAAGATTCTGAACTCAGTTTTACTTCTTAAAATTATGTTTTAATGAGCATACCAAATAATGTATTTCATTATGATATTCTCATTCATCTATATCATTTCATTTTGTCCATATTATCGTCATGCTGTTTCTTTTTATCTCCCCCAAATAGTGCCCCTTCTGATAGAGCTGTCCAGATATATTTAGATTTGATGTGGGAGAAAATTTGATCTTTGTCTGTCTCCCCGGAATCACCCTTTCTTGTTACTCTTCACTTTTTACCATATCTTACCCCCATATAATCTCCTTTCTGCTTCCATGTGGTGTCTATGTGTATATAATAATTATAAACTAGATTTAATATGTGTGATATTCATGTTTCTGAATCTAGCTACTTTATTTTGTTCAATTAATGAATTACTCCTTCTACTTCCGTACAAAGAACAAATTTTGTCCTTATGGCTTAATACAAACTCTGTTCTCTGTTGTCTGTATACAGCACACTTTATTTATCTTTTTATAATTGTATTAAAATATGACATCATTATCTCCTCTTCTTTGTGTACCCTGTCCCAAGTTCATAGTGTCATCTTCTTTAACCATTGTTGTTATATATGCATATAAATAAATAAACATACAAATACAGCCCTCTGAATCTGTTCAATATTGCATGCATTTATGTCCTTCTACAACTGACCATTTGGTATTGAATAATCAACCAGAGGATTCATCCCTGGGAAAGACTAATTCTCCATTTTTTCAGCAGAGTTTAATTGCTTGTACCTTTTTGGTCTAGGAATGGGACCCTGTGAGACTTCTCCTGATGACTTTGGGATGTCAACTGTTGTTGGAATTATTCTTCTTCTTTCGGCATCCCTGCTATTGAGATTTTACGGGTATAAATTCCTTGTCATAGCTAGAAGATACAATCACACAGCAGACATCCTGGTGCTCTAGTATTTAAAATCTTTCTGCCTGCTCTACCTCAAGGATCCCTGTTTCTTTCACAAGTGAGTTGTGTTGTTGGTGTATCAATTGGCTTTGGGCACCCTGTGGTCAGTAGTTCTCTGCATTTCGATTAACTGTGGCTTTCTGTAATGGTCTCCCACTGCAAAAGAGAAGCTTTGTTTAGGAAGAGAGCTAAACTCATCTGTGGGGATAAAGGTAAGTATTTAGAGTGCAGTTAGGAATTATAGTGGTTTAGTGAAATGGTAGTAGTAAGTTCTCTAAGAAACATAGTCTAACTAGAAACATATTTTGTTAGATTTACACTATCAGACATGATTTCCCTTCTGTTGAGCAGGCCTTTACTCCAATTAGATACCTGATGCTTAAAATGAACCTATATGTGATACTATTGTACGTTTACTAATATCTTACTCTGCTGGCCACTGTTGTAGTTCCCAGGTTTCACAGCTGTGTGGGAGAGTTGATTCTTTTCCTCACTTAGCAGCTTGCAAATCACCTTCTAGTTCTGTAAAATACCATCCTTAAGGATGAAGTTATCAGATCAAATCCTTTGAGTCCTATGTACAAAATATAATAAATCATAGTCTTTCTGTGTCAGTCATTGGGGAACTAGCTAGTTAAACAAAACTGCAGATGGAATATTTTACTGGATTAATTAATTTAGAAAGAAGAATTTTTCTTTCTACACTATTGCTTTTAATCTGTACTGAAATCCTCATTGTAGAAAAGGCAGTTAACAAGTGTCTGTAAATAGCTGGAGTCAACTCTTATTATTTCCTCTGTCCAGTGGGCAATGAGACGCACTTTAAGTTTATATTTCTAAAACAATAGGAAGACATTTAATTTTTTGAGTTTGTGACTTTCATAATAGTGGCTAGTTCTTTACCAGTGGTAAATCAAAATCTTATTGGAACTCCACTGATTAATATTAAAATTCTGAACTTTTGAAGTCTTGATATAACAAAAGCATAGTGATAGGGAAAGGAATCCGTACCATTTTTCATTTTTCACTTTCTTGACCTTTACATCTTGAATTTATACACGTTAAGCAGGTTTCTTAGACCCTCACAACCTACGTAAACTTTAAACCTCTTTTCCATCCTGTCAGTTACCATGAAGCACAAGTTATTGATTACTGAAAGCTGTCATTTAAAAGCAAGTTCCTTTAAACAAATGAATAGTAAAAAGTTACAGGGAAACCTGTCTGGTGAGTTTATCTCTTTTAGTTTAAAGTCTGTCCCTCTCAGCAGGAGACCTATTGGCTCTGGAAAATAACAAAGCTTCTTTTTTACATATGAAATAGACTGACCAGACAGCTGCAGGCATTGGGGGGGAGGAGCTGGATGATTGCTGATGTGGAACTGATAAGTAACAGTTAGCCAGCAACATCCACAGTGATTTGAGAAGGCTAAGTTAGAACCGGAAGTATAATCCAAATGTTAAAATGACAGAGACTTATCTGCTTCCAGGAAGGTTACCCTAGGTTCCTCCATGGTGGTTTTGATGGTTTGAGGCAGAGGTCTTGGACTTTTACACAGGACAGCACGAAAATCCTCAGCTCCCACACAGTGCAGCATTAGCCTTCAGCTGTCAGACCCAGAAGATCTGAGAGATGAGGAACTTGGAAATTTGATCTGTTTTGTCAAGGCAGAGTAGAACATTTAACACAACAGTGATCACAAGTTGGGGAAGGCCCTGGTGGTGAATGAGGCATTGTGCAGTTCTTTGCCCAACAGTCAGCTAGCTTTGCAACATCTGAAGCAAGCTCCCAATGGAGTTCATTTTTGCCATGTCTTTATCTTTGGAGAACTCCTCAGGGCCATTCAGAGCTGCTCTTTGTCTACCACAGGAAACTTTTTTATTAAGTAATTTAAATGCCATATTCAGCAGACCTCTGACAGCTTTTTTAATGGCCATAATCTTTTAAGTATACTCAATTTTAAACAAACTTTACTGGTCTTTAGTTACTTACTCTATGCATAAATTTGGAAATATAGACAGAAAGCTAAATAAAGCTTGCCCCTGTTTATTGATTATAATTATTCTTAACATAACTACAAGTTCTTAACATATTAAATATTTTGATTATTTATATAGTGACTGATCATTAACTTGTATGTGTTATTTTTAACAGTTTACAAGTTAGTAGCTTTTATTTTATTTTTTATTTTATTAATTTATTCATATTACATCTCAATTGTTATCCCTTCCCTTGTATCCTCTCTCCCTCCCATTTTCCCCTTACTCCCCTCCCCTATGACTGTGACTGAGGGGGACATCCTCCCCCTGTGTATGCTCATAGGGTATCAAGTCTCTTCTTGGTAGCCTGCTATCCTTCCTCTGAGGGCCACCAGGTCTCCCCATCCAGGGAACATGGTCAAATATGGGGCACCAGAGTTCATGTGAAAGTCAGTCCCCACTCTCCACTCAACTCTGAAGAATGTCCTGTCCATTAGCTAGATCTGGGTAGGGATTCGAAGTTTACTGTACGTATTGTCCTTGGCTGG
Source organism: Acomys minous (assembly GCF_964271855.1). NCBI lineage: Eukaryota > Metazoa > Chordata > Mammalia > Rodentia > Muridae > Acomys > Acomys minous. The sequence goes on along the minus strand of NC_140488.1, from coordinate 78,417,074 downwards.
TGCCATAGTTTGAGCAGGACCCCTGGGCTCAGATCTGCCCCTCATAATGTTCTTCTTATAGGTTTCTAGGACCCTCTGGATCCTTCTATTTCCCCAGTCTCCCATGCTTCTCTCACCTAGAGTCCCAATAGTATGTCCTCCCCTCTGTCCCACTTTCTTGGTGAGTGAAGATTTTCATGGGACATGCCCCTTGGGCTAGTGTCCAGTTAGTAGCTTTTATAAGATTAAAATTTTACAGTTTTTTCTTTGTTAAGTTTGAACCTTAAAATTGAATTGAATATATAATTGAAGATCTTTGGGTATTAAACAAAACTTTCCATCATGATTATAGTCCATAGATAGATTAGGGACATTAAAAGACCATAAACATAGTTCACATAGGGATTGAGAACCATGTTATCCTGATCTTTTTATAATATGCCTTTATACAATATTACAGTTTCTTATATGATTCAGTTTTTCCAAATAGATAAAGCTTAACAAAGTTAGCAAAGACAAAGTGGTTAGACATATATCTTCACTTCAGATTCTGCTAGCCTGAGGAGACCTAAGAAATTTATAAACCTTATTTATCAAACATATTGTTCCTAACTTAAAATTTTCTAGAAATCTTGTGTTGAACACTTTTAGTAAAGATACAAATGTTTAGACCTCTATGTCAATTTCTGTTAATCAGAGTATACTTTTACAATCTTAGAAATTTATAAACCTTATTTATTAAACATACATTGCTAATCAAACATACACTGTTCCTTATCTAAAAGTTTTACTCTCAGGACAAAAATCATTATACAAAAATGCATCCTAATCCAAACTATATTGGAGACATACTGATGCCTCCTTAGTCTAAAAATGAGATACAAGCAGAGACCTCAGTAAGACTGAGAAATTATATATATATATATATTGTCTTATTTGATTTATACCTTGTGGTTATCATAGTCAAGATGGTTGTGAAATTATATTGTATGGACTCATTTTTAACCTAACTTGTTGGGGACAGGCTACAAGGCCAATGTTCAGTCATGTTGTCAGAGCCTAGGTTCCTATTTCTCCAGAAGTCTGCCATTCACCAGAAACTAGCTAACCTTGTCGTAGGTCGGCAGTTAGACAGCTGTTGTGGTTTACTGTGGGGGCTGGTCATTCTATTCCCCCGAGCTACTCCTTTTCCCAAAAGACTACTGATAAGATCAGATTAAAGGCCAGCTGCCTGGGAGCAGCAGTTCCAGGAGCTTTTTCCTGACTAACCAGATCCTTCACGACTTTCCCGGAATTTCTCTCCTGCAATTAGCAGCTGTAAAGGTAGATAGATACCTACCTGCTGGAGCATTCCAGAGTTACGTATCCATAGCAACCCTTGCTTATGCAAATACCTATGCCTCTGTGCCTATATAAACTCTGTGAAAATTTTCAATAAATGGGGTTTGATCAGAACGCAGATTTGCCTCCTTCTTCGTGTCTAGTGTTCTGTCTCTATACAGGAAATTTTTCCACCGAGCGTTAGTCGAACCCCGATGGGACGGGGCACTAACTAAAGAAAAGATTGCTGCCAGGCACATGCTTGCTTCTATCCCGATGAGGTTATCAGGCAAGATGGAGACAAGTCAAATGGTTCCTATTTACTCCTAGATGAATCATCAACCACACAATGCCTCTTCTTATTTCTTAAAACCATCTAGTTTCCTAACCAAGAGTTGAATCGAAGGTACATTTACAGGATGCAATTGTAAACTAAGAATTTCTATGCATATTTTTATAATTTATTCACATTTCATAGTGCTTGTTACTCCCTTGCTTGTATCCTCGCATTCTCCCCCTCCCTCCCTCTTCCCCTCTGCTCTCCTCCTCTAGTCCTCTGACAGCTCCAGGGGACCGGAGGACTCCTCCCCTACCATCTGACACCACCCTATCAAGTCTCATTAAGATACCCTGCCATGCTCTTCTTCTGTGGCCCAGCAAGATCGCATCCTTAGGAGAAATGATAAGATCACAGGAACCAGAGTCCATGTCAGAGGAAGTCCCGGCTCCCCTTACTTGGATATGTGCATGGAGAAGGAGTAGTCTCTTGGCTACATTTGAACAAGGGTCTAGGTTTTCTGCATGCATTGTCCTTGGTATATGAGTTTGTGGAGGCCCCATCTGGGTCAAAGTTTGTTGGCTTTGATGGTCTCCTTGGGAGCTCCTGTCCCCTTTGGATCCTTCTATTCCCTTGCTCTTCATTGCTCTGCTTAGAGTTTGGCTGTGAGTCTGAGCATCTGTTTTGATCCTTTGCTGAGTGGAGTCTTTCAGAGGACATCTATGTTGGCCTAATATCCACTTATAAGTGAATATATACCATGCATGTCTTTCTGGGTCTGGATTACCTCACTCAGGGTGATCTTTTCTAGTTCCATCCACTTGCCTGTAAATTTCAAGATTTCCTTGTTTCTGATAGCTGAATAGTATTCCATTGTGTAAATATACAACATAAAACCAGACAAACTAAATATATTAGAAGAAAAAGTGGGGAAGAGCCTTGAACTCATTGGCATAAGAGACACCTCCTGAACAGAACACCAACAGTTCAGGCTCTAAGATCAACAATTAATAAATGGGACCTCATGAAACTGAAAGTATTCTGTAAAGCCAAGGATACTGTCAACAGAAAAAACAAAACAAAAAAAATCCGGCAACCTATAGACTGGGAAAAGATCTTTACCAACCCTACATCTAACAGAGGGCTAATATCCAAAATATATAAAGAACTGGAGAAACTAAACACCAACAAATCAAATAATCCAATTAAAAATGAGATAGAGAGCTAAACAGAGAATTCTGAACAGAGGAATATCACATGGTCAACAGCACTTAAAGAAATGTTCAATGTCCTTAGTCATAAGGGAAATGCAAATCAAAATGACTCTGAGATTCCAATTCCATCTTACACCTATCAGAATAGCTAAGATAAAAAAAATCAAGTGACAGCCCATGCTGGTGAGGATGTAGAGAAAGGGGAATACTCTTTCATTGGTGGTGGTAGTGCAAACTTGTACAACCACTTTGGAAGTCAATCTAGTGTTTTCTCAGAAAATTGGGAATCGCACTACCTCAATACCCAGCTATACTACTACTGGGCATATACCCAAAATATGTCCCACCATATAACAAGGGCACTTGATCAACTATGTTCATAGCAGCTTTATTTGTAATAGCCAGAATCTGGAAACAACCTAGACATCCCTCAACTGAAGAATGGATATGCATAGATTTTTTTTAACGGTCAACCTTTTATTACAAGTTTTAAGCTAACATTTTGTTATAGGTTGCTTTTGTTAGAGTTTTTAACCATACCCACTGACTTATAAATGCTGAGATAAAGAGATTTTAAGTAATAATCTTAAGAAAAATTTTAGAGTAGAGAGTGAACAAAGCATAGAGATAAGAGATTTTCAAGACTGGGTAGTAGAAAAATCATAGAGAAGAGACTTTGGGATCATTTAATTGTATAGTGGCAGAAGTTGGTATAATCTGTGAGAATTTGAAAATCAAGTGTGCCATTCATTGATTGAGCTGTTGAGGCTTTAATGAAAAAAGTCTGAGGAGGAAAAGAGCTTAGGGAGGACATAGTAACAATTGGAACTCTGCTACTGCTTGTGTTCCAATAAGCAGAGAAGTTGAGAGATAAAGAGGCCAAAAGTTGCAAAGAGAAACTCCATCAAGGTGAGGGTTCCAGTATTGTAGAGGTCCAAGGGGGCTTTATGGAGCTATAGGACTTAAATAGCAGCTCCTATGAGGAAGTGAGGAAGCTCCAGAAGAGAGTAGAGAGACAGAGGAACATGATGTGAAAGAGAAAGGAAAGTGTCTGAGTGACAAGAATTTCAACCCATGCCATGCCCAAGTAGACTGAGAGACCTGTCAGAGATAAATGTCTCAAATCACAGAGGAAAAGCATCCCTTTCCAAGTGATTACCATAGGGTGGTAAAGACTACCAATACACGGTGGTGACTTTTTTTTCTGTTTAACAGACAAAGCAGGAAGCCCGGGGGTGACACTTACTCAGATGATGATAAGAGGGGATGTAGAGTGAGAGACAGAGGGTTTCCATGTGACAATCTTCCAGGAGGGTGTAGCAGGTTGTAGCAGAGAGTGAGACTCAGAGATGCCCAAAATCACAGTGGAGAAGCACAGAGGTTGAAGGAAGATGGGGCTGAAGAGGCTGATTCTATAAGTTGGAGTCAAATTTGGTGGATAGCAGAAACAAAGTATCCATGCATACCTTAAGAGAGTCAGTCAGCAGCTGGTTCAGTTAGAAGAGGCTGAGCACCTTGAAAGGGGTCTGTTTGTGCCCTAGTCAGAAGTTTTGGCACAAGATGATCTACATGAGATCAAGATCACTCCAAGGTATGGTTTAGAAAAAAATTTTGATTGTAGATATGAGGAAGATTATAACCAGAGTCATCTGGAAGAGTCCAGAGCACAGAAAGTAGTAGATGAAACATGGTCAACATACTGGACACACTGGAGTGGGCCATGAGAAGAGAGGGATGTTCAGAGTTAGAGAGAAGAGAAAGAGATGGGAGAGAGAGAGAGAGACAGAGACAGAGACAGAGACAGAGAGACAGAGACAGAGACAGAGACAGAGACAGAGACAGAGACAGAGAAAGAGACAGACAGACAGAAACAGGGATACTCAACCAAGAGAACACATATCCACGATGGCAGGCTTGTAAGGTAATGAGATTTTCAAGAATTTCAAGAAGGGAGGGAAGTCCAGAGAAGTTTAGGGTAGCAGGCAGAATGAGAACATCTGAGAAGGGCCACAGGCAGATAGGAAACAGAAGAAGTATGGGTGCCACCATGCACTTTGGTATGCTAAATAAGCAACAACAACAACAACAACAAAGCATTTGTCTGGAGTTTCTTTTGAACCTGACACTTTCTAGTTGAGCCATGGCATTTTTTTTTCCAGTTCTGTCTTCATTTCAGCTTGATCCCTCTTCAGTGTTTCTATCTTGTATAGAATTCCAGTTTCAAGTTCAGGGCTGCCTTCATCATTTCAATCAGCCTTACACTTGTGAATTTATTTTGATTTCTTTTGTTCAGAGAGGGGCAGGGCCCGTGCATTTTTCCTCCCATAAGCTCTTTCTCCTTAATTTCACTGGCCTTTTTCTCTGTGTTATCTGCAAATTTGTTGAGTTATTTGATGAAGTTTATGATCTTTTTTTAGTTTCTGAGTCCTGGGGTTCATTTACCTAACTCACACCAGGAAACATTTCTACAGCACTGGTAAGTTTTAAGGGGAGGTACTGGCTTGATATTTCACATTGTATTTTTTTGCAGTGAGATCTGGCCATGTGGATTTCTTTAGTTTGTTCTTAGTATAATACGGAAAGAATGTGCTGGGACAGAAGAGAGAAAGTGTGGGAAAGTTAGGCCTAGATGCTGGAAATGACTTACGTATAATGAAGTGAAGTGGACAGAAAGAACTGGGCTGGTATTCAGGATATCCTGATCAAAGCCTGAAGTGTGGTCGGAGATTAGCCTGGATGGAGAGTTTAGATACACTGTGCAGGAGGGATGTGGGTCAGTTTCTCTTCCTTTGTGTCCTCCCAGATCCTCCATACCATACAACTACATGCCTTCTTTCTCTTTAGAAAACCAACAGGGCAGCCAAATACAAACAAGTAAAACCCAGAACAAAACAAAGCAAAAGGGCAGAGAGAAAAAATACAAAGACAAAGCACAAAAATCATATACACACATGATAAAAACACAAAATCTGAAATTGTAATAGATAATCCAAACAGAAGTAATTTTTAAAATAATATCTAGGGGCTGGAGAGATGGCTCAGAGGTTAAGAGCATTGGCTGTTCTTCCAGAAGTCCTGAGTTCAATTCCCAGTAACCACATGGTGGCTCATAACAGTCTGTAATGAGATCTGGTGCCATTTTGTGGCAGGCAGGCACACATGCAAACAGGATTCTATATACAGGATAAAGAAATAAATCTTCTTAAAAATGCCCAAAAAAGCATTATGAGACAACACATCTGAAAAATACCCTTGAGTTCATTTTGTTTAGGCTGTCTACTGCTAGGCATGGGGCCTTAATTAACTGTGATTTGTATTCCCAGTGAGACTCTACGGAGAAAAATAGTTTTACCTTTGAAACCAGTTGTCAATTGGAGAAAACTTCTGGTTTAAGTGTGGGGAATCATGTCCACTTTCCCCTCTTAGTGCTGAGACCCCATACAGTCTGGACTTGTGTAGACCCTCTTTATCATGACCTGATTTCTGTGAATTCATATGTGCATCAGTCCTGTCATGTCTGGAAGACACTGTTGTTTTGGTGTCTTCTTTCTCCACTGGCTCTTAGAATCTTTATGCCACCTCTTCTTCATATCTCCCAGAGCTTTGAAAGAGGAGGTTAATGAAAAGATCCCTTTAGGTATAAGCAGAGGAGGTGAAATCTTTCATCCTTCCAACTATACCTTATTATGTTTAAATTTTAATAAACAAATGAAATAATCTCCTGGTTCAAAGTACAAGGATAGGCACTGAAAAGTCTCCATCCCAGTTGTGCCTTTCAGCAACCGAGGCACCTCCTAACGGTCAGCCCATGTTAGTAGTTTCAGATGCAAACACTTTGGTATATTTTTATCAGCATACCCAAATGTGTCAATGTTTATTTTCCTTCCTTATACAAATTATAGAGTATTAATCTCTGGGATATTGGTGTTTTTTAAAAAAAAATATTGGTTCCTTAAAAATGCAAAAAAAAAATCCCTTTAGGATGAAATGTTCCAAGGCCTCTCACTCTTTTCACATTGTCCACTTGTGATTCTGTGTTATTTACAACCTCTTGTAGAAGGAAGCTACTCAGATAATGGCAGAAAAAGAGAGAGAGAGAGAGAGAGAGAGAGAGAGAGAGAGAGAGAGAGAGAGAGAGAGAGAGATGAGACAAATCCATGGGTATAGCAGAATGTCATTAGGAGTCATTTTATTGCTACAGTCTTTTAGCAAAGCAGTACTACATGATTTTTCCATAAGTTCCTTGGCCTATCTAGTCTCAGGTTCTTGGCCATGTGACCAGTTGTCAGTCATAGATTTCATTTTGTGTAATGGGCCTTAAATCCAATCAGAGAGTAGTTGTTGATTCCACAACTTTTTTTTAAAGGACTACTGCAGCAGCATACCATGTAAACAGGTCACCATTGTAGATCTAATGGTTTAAAGTTGTGTTGATGTCTATCTTTCTTCTCTGGTAACATGTAGAACACTGACCAGTATCCTAAACACTAGTAACTTAGGTATAAAGGCTCTAGGTAGACACCATCTTGACTTTTCCATGTTCAATGACATATGTACTTTTCTTTAGCATTAGGGCCTTACCATCAGGGCCTTAGCAATACTCTGAGTTGTATGGGGGTGTCCATGGGGGACCCTTTGTCCAATAACTCAGTTAAATGTAATCTGTTCTTAACAATGGAAGTTCTACTTGATGTCAAGAGTGGCCTAGTTGGGATTTTGTCTCTTATTCCTTGTTGGTTCCACTTATATTTCATACATGTATATTTTAAGAACCTTCTACTGTAGTAGGTCTCCATAGGGCATCTCAAATTTTCCTTAGTGTTAGCTGTTTGTCCCTCTGTCCCTTCCTTAAATTATTCTTCCCTCCCCCTCTTTATGTAATCTTTCTGTTCCAGTCATATAAACGTGAGGAGTGGAATAAGATGAGAGCCATACCCAAGTTTTATGACTACAAGACTTGGGGTGAACCAAGATCAGTTCTATCTATATATTCCTAGGCCTAAGCCTAGAAGCTTCTAATCTCTTTACAAACTAAGCTTCTGAAAGCCCAAACTTTGAAGACTTCAGCTTCCAAGCTTAGTCTGCTAACCTAGGCCTAGAATGTTTTCAGCATTTGATACTTACTTTTGAATTAACTCATACTTTCTAGTTTTTTCTGAGCCCTGGCTGGCTGATTCAACTCAGCTATTCTGGATCAAAACTCCTCTCCAAGATGGCTGATTCAAACTGGCTTCTCTTTGCTTCTCACTGAATTTCTCTGCTTGGAAAACTGTCTCCAAGCTCCATAAACTCAACTACACAAACTCAATTGCACTGAACAGAACTGCACTGAACTGTATTGTATTCTCAAACTCTACTGTGTTGTCTCCACAAACTCCACTGTATTGTCTCCATGAACTTTATTGCATTCCTGGATTCTGCACTCCTCCTTCCTACTTTCTCTGGGCTGCTCTTAAGTAGTTTCTCTTCCTGGCTTCTCACAAGAGTTGCTTGTATGCTATCTCTCTAACCCATTCTGTCAATTTTTTTTTCTGATTCATCACTTTGTATGCCCTCAGTTAGAAGTCATGGTTTGGGATTAAAGGTGTGTAATAAGTTCCAGCCAGAGGAACTAAGGTTCTGCTGTGTCTCCTCGCCTGGATCCTAAGCCACAGATCCACAACTATATAGTCTATTTCCCTACCTTAAATGTTTGTTTGATTCCATCTAGTTACTTACTCTATACCAAACCTTTGTGGTTATATGAATAGTAGCAAGCATATCAAGAGCTTAAAAGCAAACATCTACATATAAGATGATATATAATCATATTTGTCTTCTGGTGGCTGAATTATCTTCTGGCTACTTAGAATGATTTCTTCCCTAGCTCCATCTATTTACCTGTAAACTTCATTTCATTATTTTAAATAACTGAGCAATATCTATTGTGTAAATGAACCATATTTTCATGATCTGTTAATTATTTGTGTGATATCTAAACTTTTGATTTATGGATCCTATGAACAAAGCAGCAATAAGCAAGGATTAGCAAGTGTCTTTATAGCAGAGTGTAGAATCATTTTATTATATGCCCAAGAGTGACATAGCTAGTGAATATATTCCCAGCTTCCTTGCAGAGCTGCCACACTGATTACCTTAGTGGCTATACAAGTTTACATTCCCACTAGCAGTAGATGAATGTTCCCCTTACTGTGCATCCCCACTTGCATGAATTGGCATTTGTATTTTTTATCTTGACCATTCTGCTAGGTACAATATGAAATCTAGAGTAGCTTTGACTTGCATTTCCCTGATGAATAAGGGTGTTGAGCATTTTCTTAAAATGTTTTTCAGCCATTTGCGTTTCATCTTTTGTGAACTGTAGTTAGCTTGTACCCCATTTTATAATTCAATTATTTGGTTTGTTGATATCTAATTTCTTGAATTCTTTTTATATCTTGGATATTAGAACTCTATCAGGTGTGGAGTTGGGAATTTTTTGTCCATTCTGTTGTATGCCTTTTTGTCAAAATAACCATGTCCTTTGCCTTACAAATGCTTTTCATTTTCATGAGGTTCCATTTATTAATAGTAGATCTTAGAGCCTAGGCTATCACTTCAGAAAGTTGTCTTCTACAAATAGGCATCCAGTTTGACCACCATTGAAGATGCTTTCTTTTTTCCAGTCTGAATTTCCTAAAATTCAGGTGAACATAGGTATTTGGATTTTTGTCTGTCTTCAATTTGATTCCATTGATTGACATGTGAGTTTACTGTGTCAGAACCGTGCTGATTTTAGAGTTCTAGTGTATAGAGGTTGAAGTTGTTGATACTTCTAGCAGTTCTTTTATTATTCAGAATATCTTGCCTTTCTGTGTTTCCATATGAAGCTGGAAATTGTCCTTTCAAGATTTGTGAGGAATTGTGTTGGATTTTGATGGATATTGCATTGCATCTGTAAATTGCTTTGGTAGGATGGCCATATTTACTATATTAATTCTCCTAATTCATGAGCATGGGTGATCTTTGCATCTTCTGATATCTTCTTCAATTTTTACTACTTGTACATTTGGAGTTTTTAATGTCCCAGTTTTCCTGAATATTTTGTTCCTAGATTTTTCTTCTCTCTCTTTGTCATTCTTTATTTATTCCCTCCCTCTCTCTTCTTTCTTTCTTTTTCATCTTCTTTTTTTAGGAAGGCAAAAATATCTCAATCAGAGACATGCAGAATATGGCATTTAAAAATGTTTTTATTATTTTAAAGATTCACTGACAATGAGACAGATTAACTCTTGGTAACACCCAGCCTACCTCAAAGAGGATGATGAGTATGAAAAAAAAAACTCCTTATGGAGATGGCTTTAAATGTGACAAATAAGCCACTAAGCAAAATGTCCTCATTGCTACCACAGACAGAATTCTGCCTAAAAAAGGGCAAGTTTGGGTGCAGTCAGAGTCTACAGCCAAACTCTGCCAAGACAGGGTAAGCCTTACAAATATATCTGTCAGATATATTGGGCCAGAAGGTGGAAAAAGATACTCCAACATAATAGAGAGTTTTGGGTGACTCTTAAGGTAGCAAACTGTCTTGGTAATCTCATTTGGAAAGCTACTAACCTGCACTCCTGGCATTCTCAAGTAATCAAGTTTATTCCTTCTCAAGACTCTGATGGAGTTGAAGACCAGGTAGCTTAGTTTTACAATGAAGCTTAGTTGTATAGGGGTTAAGATGTTTTTAGGTCTAGATAGATGTTTTAAGTTGATAATAACAAGATGTAATGGAGATTGATTTACATTCAGAATTATAGACTCACCAAGATAGGAAAGATGTTTTCTTCAAGGCTGTCAAATACAAATAGACAAAACACTAAGAATGTAACACTTATATAATTCCTGATTGTGTCATGGTTTTTCTTGCTATAGGTAAACTATTGTGTGTGTGTGTAATAATATGTGTATTTATATGTAATAATATAAATGCATATGAAAAATAGAAATAAATGAATACTTCTAACAGGAATTCCCCCTTTTGTTTTCTTAACAGATGCATCTTAGTTTGTATTCTCAGCAGCAGTGCTCAATAATTGAAGCGTTTCCCATTATTATTTCTACACTACACACTTGTTGTCTCTAGCCTAGGTTAAAGTATGACATAATCACCATCTTTATTTTCATTTTCTGATAATCTTGGCAATGAGCATTTATACTCAACTGTTGTCTCTTTGTTTATCCTCTATGGTGTAGTGTTTTAGTGTCTTGTGTTTCTCTGTCTCTGTCTCTGTCTCTCTCTGTCTCTCTGTCTCTCTGTCTCTCTGTCTCTCTGTCTCTCTCTCTGTCTCTCTCTCTCTGTCTCTCTCTCTCTCTGTCTCTCTCTCTCTGTCTCTCTGTCTCTCTGTCTCTCTCTCTCTCTCTCTCTCTCTCTCTCTCGTGTGTGTGTGTGTGTGTATGTGTGTGTGTGTATGTGTGTTACCTAGGGTTACTATTGCTGTGAGGAAATACCATGACAAAACCAAGCTGAAGAGGAAAGGTTTTATTTCTATTACACTTCCACATCACAGTTTATCATCCAATGACTTTAGGGCAGGAACTCAAGTAAAGAAGGAACATGGAGGTAGGAGTTGATACAGAGGCCATGGAGGACTGCTGATTACTGGCTTGTTCCTCATAGACTGATCACCTTTCTTTCTTATTGAACATAGAACCCCCAAGCCAGGGGTGTCCAAACTAATGAGCCCTCCCTTATCAATCACTAATTAAGAAAATGTCCTATAGGCATGCATAAAATCCAGTCTCATGGAAGCATTTTCTCAATTGAGATTCCTCAGATGACACCAGCTTGTGTTCAGATGACATAAAATAGCCATCATGGTAAACTTGTACTTTTCATTGATAAAATAAAAAGGTAAAGCAATTAGTAGAACTCATATTGTTTAAATATTTACTACTGGTAGCTTGTTTATATACTTTATAAATTTATCTTATATAATTCTTCACCTCAACCTCTGATGATTACTAATGCTATCTCCCTGTTATAGGTTAACAGTGGGCTCAGAAAATGTCCTTTATCCAATGTTACCTACCTATAAGGGACATATTTTAGGTTAGGAATATGAATGCTTAAAACTTGCACTGACAACTCTTATCTTTTGCATTCACATGACAGTTGCACATAACATTTTAACTTTGGTTGGACTATTAGTAAAATTTTTGGAGAAAAAAGCATGTTGTATTCATATTAGAAAAATGGTATTCTTTTAATTTATTTTTCAAAAGTATGAGAAAATAACTTATCCTGAATAAAATTAGAAGTATAGAGAACAAATCCAGGAAAGGACAAATAAATTTCCTCCTACCCATACATAGCTTTCTCTTTGGATAGTTTCCAACCTTGTTCCCAGAATCACAGCCTCCTTGAAGCTCTCAGGGTATGATCCTAGAGTTTACAGATTCCCCCAGACTTGCCCTTCAACCCTGGAGCTATCACTGAATTGAAATCAAAGAAAGAATTATTGATTTCTTCTAGCAAAGGAAGAACACATCCAGAAAGGCAGCTCATTAGTCTTTAGCAGAGCATAATTATGTTTCCAACTTGACAGTTGGAAAGGCCTTACAAGACAGTTGGGATATATGCACTGCACCCAGGCTAATGCTCTGTCAGCTGGCCAAAATAAGTCATAACACAAGTTGTAATATTTAGGTGATATCTGACAGTTTACATAGAAATCTGAGTATGTGGTAGACTTTGAGGAACACTGATAGTTGAGCCCTAGATTTTTTTTTATTTTTATCATGTCTCAGTAGTGCCAATGTGGCACTGGAGGCTTGAGGATTCCTGAAGAGCTGCTGATTTTCAATCTACATTCAAAGGCTGTAGAAATGGGTTACTGGTGTCAAAAATAAAACAACAACAACAACAGTGGCAGTACTGTTTACATGATTTCTTGTTTAGATTTTGTTGTTGTTATTTAGTCAACCCTGTTCATGAGTGATAGAATCTTTGCTGACTTGCAAACATTCAAATTTGTTCTGAAAAATATGTATTTCCTTTAAGTTAAGTAATCATATACAAGGAGAGCAAGGTAGTAATAAAATAAACAGGTGAAACAAACATGTAAAAATCATACAAAGTGAAGAAATAATTGGTAGGACTTAGAGTCCAGGCAAAGTTTGGAAGAAAGGAAAATCAATGAAGCTACAGATTCTTTTGTGCCTTCAGATTTTCAAATTAGTTTATTCAAATTACAACTCAATTGTTATCCCATCACTTGTATCCTCCCATTCCTCCCTCCCTCCCGCTTTCACCCTATTCCCCTCCCCTAGGGTCTATGACAGAGGGAGACCTCCTCACCCACTATATGGTCATAGGCTATCAAGTCTCATCTTGATAGTCTGCTTATTCTTTCTTTGAGGGCCAGCAGGCCTCCCCACCAAGGGGAGGTGGTAAAATATGGGGCACCAGAGTTCATGTCACAGTCAGTCCCTGCTCTCCACATAACTGTGGAGAATGTCCTGTCCATTGGCTAGATCAGAGTAGAGGTTCAATGTTTACTACCTGTATTGTCTTTGGTTAGTGCAATAGTTTGAGCAGACTCCCTTTGGGCCCCGATCCACCTGTCACAATGTTCTTCTTGTAGGTTATAGGATCCTCTGGATCCTTCTATTTCCCCATCTTCTATATTTGTCTTATCTAGAGTCCCAGGGGGATGTCCTCACATCTATCCCAATCTCCTGCTAAGGGAAGACTTCCATGGGACATGCTTTTTGGGCTACTGTCCAATTAAAAGTGAGTATATACCATGTGAGTCTTTCTGCTTCTGGTTTAACTCACTCAGTATGATCATTTCTAGTTCCATCCATTTATCCACAAATTTCGGGAATTCCTTGTTTTTAATAGCTGAGTAGTATTCCATAGGATAAACGTACCACAGTTTCTTTATCCATTCTTCTACTGATGGACACTTAGGCTGTTTTCATGTTCTGGCTATTATGAATAAGGCTGCTATGAACATGGTTGAGCCTATGTCCTTGTTGTGTGGTGGAGCATCTTCTGGGTATATTCCAAGGAGTGGAGTATCTGGATCTTGAGGAAGCACTATTCCCAGTTTTCTGAGAAAGCACCAGATAGATTTCCAAATGCCTTCAGATTTTAGATAGCAGAATAATGGTTGCAATTGTGCTTTACAATGCAGATGCTGCGAGTTGTGTGGGCTATGGTGTCAGTGTCAAGAAAGCACCAAAATGAAGTTACCCAGCAGGAAAGAGGAAGCCTGCAACTTTAGGATGGCTGTTTTTAAATGTTATTTAGAAAAAAACCCTCAATGTTTTGCTGTTTTGTTCTGGTTGTAGTAATGGTTATTGAACTCCACAGGGCCTTGCACATGCTAAGCTAGCAGTCTAGATAATGGATTTATGCTACCAGTTCATAAATATATTAAATGCTAGAAACTATGTTTGAGACGTTAGAAAGGTATTTTGATTCATAGTGGCAATAATTGAAAAACAATGTGAATATACTTGTTATGAGTAAACTGTACGTTTAAAATTATTGAAATGGCATTTTAGTTCTATTTTATGTTGCTATAATAAAATACCCTAGAAAAAGAAATTCAAAGCGAAAATATTTATTTGGCTTACACTTCTATGTCATACTACGTCAGGAATGGAAGTTAGGATGGGAGCTTAAGTTAGAAGGCATGGAGGAACACTACTTGCTGGTTCATTCTCTGGATGATTCACAGGTTCATGCTTAGGTAGTTTTCTTATATATTCAAGATTCATCTTCCCAGGAAATTGCAGTGATCAAAGTAGGTTGAGCCTTCTTACATAATTTAAGACAATCAAGATAGTCTTCACAGGTATTTTCACAGACCAACCTAATACATTCAAGAATTTCTTCAGATGATTGTAGACTATATCAAGTTGACAGTTAATGCTAACAAGAATGCTCCATCTTCCATCAACTTGATGGAATATATGACTTTAAATGATACTTTTTCATTCTTTGTCTGTGAGGGCTCATATTAATATCATAAAACAATCTTGAACCAGTTTTGTCAAGTAAGTCATTCCTCCAACTGACCTTCACCTCTGCTACCATCTTCAGGCCTAGTTCTGGACCTATGGCTGATGAAACAACTTTGTCTCACCTAGATTCAATGAAGCAGTTCATTCACCTGCTTTCTATGGCTTAACTCCTGTCATTTGTCTCCTGCACTAAGACAGGTTCCTACCAGATGCACAATTAAAGCAGTCCACATGCCAAGATCATTGCAAAAACACAAACTATATGAAAGCCTAAGATAACAAAAGTTCCATCAAATCCACTATTCCTATAGAAATGCTCTGTAATGAGATTTGCCTGGATGAACTTCAGGATACATAATTTAAAAAGAACAATCATCAACTTAATCAAACAATTCAAAGACTTTTAGAAAGACTTAGACAAATTATGTAAATTAAACAGAAAAGAAAACCACCTGATTAGTCACAAAAACACAGAAATACACAGTTGAATATCAGGATTTGAAACTGAATTTAGTAAAAAAATCAAATATTGAACTTAAGTTGAAAATAAGAAGGAACTGAAAACTTACTAACTCAATTTAAAAACTCAGGGAAAATGTTTACAAGTAGAGTAGATAAAGTAGAATATTGAATATTAGGATTAAAAGATAACAGAGGAATTGAAGCACTCAAAGAATATATTTTTAAATATACTAAAGAAAAAAGAAATATGATACAACTTGAAAAGATTAAGTCTTTGAATTATAAGTATAGTTGAAAGAGAAGAGACCTAGTGAAATGTGGTAGATTAGATCTTCAATAAAACGATACAATAAAACACCCCCAAGTTAAAGAAAGTCATACTTATATTGGTACAAGAGACAAGACAAAAAAGTACCATATTGAAGAGCTATGAAGAGAGTGGATAGCCTTTTCTTGTTTCTGATTTCAGTAGAATTATATATTTCTCTCCATTTAATATAATGTTGGCTATAATCTTGCTGTATATTTCCTTTATTGGGTGTAGGTATGTGCCACAGTATTGTGTTCAGGTATGTTCCTTATTAGAAAAGAAAGTAGGGATAAGCTTTGAATGCATTGCCACAAGACACATCTTCCTGAAGAGAACAGCAATAATTCAGGCTTGATGTTGGCTATTAGTTTACTGTGGTTTATTGTGGTTGGTTATGTGCCTTGTATCTATGATCTGTCCAAGACTTTAAACATGAAAGGGGGTTGGATTTTGTCAAAAAAATTTGTTGTCTAATGAAATGATCTTGTGGGTTTTTCTTTCAGTTTGTTTATATGATAAATACATTGATGGATTACTTTTTATGTTGAACCATCCCTGTATCCTTGTATGATGCTAACTTGATTGTGGTGGATGATATTTTTGATGTATTCCTGAATTTGTTTTACAGGTGTTTTATTCACTCTTTTTTTGTGTCAGTGTTCACAAGGGAAATTGGTTTGAAACTCTTTGTTGCATCTTTGTGTGGCTTAGGTATGAGGGTGACTGTGGCTTAATATAATGAGTTTGTCAATGTTTCTTCTGTTTCTATTTTGTGGACTACTTTGAAGAATATTGGTATTACCACTTCTTTGAAAGCCAGGTAGAATTCTGTGATGAAACCATCTGGTCCTGGCCTTTTTGTTCTTGTGAGGCTTTTGATGACTAACTTCTATTCCCTTAAGGGTTATAGGTCTATTAAAATTATTCACCTGCAAGTGACAGCACATGCTGGTGAGGATGTGGAGAAAAGAGAACAGTCCTTCATTTCTGGTGGGAGTAAAAAGTGTTAAAACGACTTTGGAAGTCAATATGGCACTTTCTCAGAAAATTGGGAATAGGGCTACCTCAAGACCCAGCTATTCCACTCCTTGGAATATACCCAGAAGATGCTCCACCACACAACAAGGACATTTGATCCACTATGTCCATAGCAGCTCTATTTGTAATAGTCAGAACCTGGAAACAGCCTAAGTGTCCCTCAGTAGAAGAATGGATAAAGAAACTGTGGTACATTTACACTGTGGAATACTACTCAGCTATTAAAAACAAGGAATTTATGAAATTTGTGGACAAATAGATTGAACTAGAAATGATCATAATGAGTGAGTTCACCCAGAAGCAGAAAGACTCAAATGGTATTTACTCACTTATATCTGGACACTAGCCCAAGGGGCCTGTCCCATGAAAGCCTTCACTTACCAGAAAAGTGGGACAGAGGGGAGGACATACTATTGGGACTCTAGGTGAGAGAAGCATGGGAGAATGGGGAAATAGAAGGATCCAGAGTGACCTAGAAACCTACCAGAAGAACATTATGATGGGCAGATCTGGGCCCAGGGGTCCTGCAATTTTCTTCTACCTGTTGAGGCTTGCTTTTTGGAGGACTATGTGGTCAATTTTGGAGAAGGTTCCATGAAGTGCTAGGAAGGAGGTATATTCTTTTGTGTTTGGATGAAATGTTATATATATACATATATATATATATGTCCTGTTAGGTCCAATTAACTCATAACATCAGTTATTTTTGTAATTTCTTTGTTTAGTTTCTGTCTCGATGATCTGCCCATTAGTGAGAGAGAGTGTTAAAGTCACCTATTATTAATACATGGAGTTTGATGTGTGATTTAAGCTTTAGTAATATTTCTTTTACAAATGTGGATGTCCTTGCCTTTGTGTCATATTAAGTTCAGAATTAAGACATCATCTTGGTGGAGTTTTTCTTTGATGTGTATTAAGTATCCTTCCCCATCTCTTTTGATTAATTTTGGTTGAAGGTATATTTTATTAGATATTAGAATTGCTACTCCATCTTGCTTCTTGTGTCTGTTTGCTTCGTAAACCTTTTTAGCTCTGTACTCTGAGGTAAGTTTTATGTTTGTTGCTGAGGTGTGTTTCTTGTGTGCAGCAGAATGATGGATCCTGTTTTCATAACCATTCTATTATCCTGTGTCTTTTTATTGGTGAATTGAATCCATTGATGTTGGGAGATATTATTGACCAAAGATTGTCAATTGCTGTAATTTTTATGTTGGTAGTGTTAGTGTGTGTGTGTGTGTGTGTGTGTGTGTGTGTGTGTGTGTGTGTGTGTGTTGATGTGTGATTCCTTTCTTTTTGTCTTTGCTTGTGTGGAATTATTTATTTCTTGTGTTTTCCTAGATGTAATTACCTTTGCTGGGATGGAGGGTTATTTATTTTTTTATTTTCTGTCTGGCTAGAAATTTGGATAGATATTGTTTAAATTTGTTTTTTTTCCTTGGAATATCTTGTTTTCTCCATCTATAGCAATTGAGATTTTTTTCTGGGTATAGTAGTATGGGATGACATTTGTGATCTCTTTGGTTTTACAAGACATCTGCCCAGGACCTTCTTGATTTTAGGGCCTCTCATGAGAAGTCAAGTCTGACTTTATATGTTACTTGGTCCTTTTCTCTTGCAGGCAGTTATCATCACAGAAAGCTACAACTGGTCAAAATGAAAAGATGACCATGGAATTGTAGCATTTAATTAATACATTTACAGCATAGTCCTTACACTTAAGGCTGGTGGGCTATCATTAAAGAGAGGATGGAAAACTAAAAATGTTAAAGGACCAGGGCATTTGATGTTATATAGTCTTTCCCTTAAAAAAGAAAGGAAGGAGGAGGTAGGCAGAGAGAGAAGGGAGGGAGGGAGAGAAAGGGAAGATGTAGGGAGGGAAGGAAAAAAGAAAGAAAGAAGGAAGGAAGGATAGAAGGAAGGAAGGAAGGAAGGAGAAAAGAAGCAGTTGGGAAGGAGGTAATGGTTGGGATAGATCTGGAGGGAGTTGTGTAGAAGTGGTAGGGTGAATATAATGAAAATATACTATGGAAATGTTCAAAGATTAATAAAATATGTTATTAAAATCATAAAACTGTAAAACTTTGAAGTACCTACAGGTTATGTTTTACAAAAATTTATAATGTTTTGAAAGTTTGTAGTCTCCTCTCAAATCCGAAGTCCTATAAAATAAAACTAAGTTACGTACTTCTTTATCTAAAAGGAAAACGCCTTCACATAAAAGAATTCAGACTTTACCAAATCCTGAATCAACCAATGTGGACCCAGACCATGTAGCTCAATGTTGAGCTTCTGGGACTCACTTATTATATAGTGTTTTGGCTCAAAATAGCCTTAGACAATCCCACAATTCTCCATACTTTTCTATCTCACCCATTTGCAGCATATATGGTTATCTCATGCTTAAGCCGTGCTTGCCTCAACTTCACACTTGCTTTTATCCTTGGTATACATCTCAATATTCTGGAATATCCAATATCTTGGATTCTCCACTGCAACTGAGGATGCACTTCAACTAATGTCCTTTAATGACTTCTCTATGGGTAGTTAGCCTTGATCAGCTTCTCTGTGTTGACCCTAAGGAAATGCTTTCCAGAAGTTATCATCTAAATGCTGCTGATCTCTTATTAATCACATCTGATGTTTCAGATCTAGCTGACCACCATCCACTGTCCCAAATACATATGGGTTTCACTTAAATCATTCTGATATCTTGTTAAGAAAGCTGCTTCTTTAGCTCCAACAAGTAAGCAAGCACTGATTCCTAATCTAAAATAGCACACAAATAACCTCAATAAAGTCTTACTTCCTCATGAAGCCTCAAAAGCTAGGTCTCTGCAGTTCACATCTCCTTCACACAACAGCTCATTAAACTTTGAGCATCTGATTCGATTTTATAGCCAAAAGCTCCAAAAATCCTTCACAATTCTAAAAAAAATCCAAAGGATTAAAAAGCTACATGCAAATTTCAATTCTAGTTGGATTTCTGTTGTGATAAAAGCATTTTATCAAAAGCAACTTAGAGGACTTAGGGTTGTATTTCAGTTTATAATCAATCCATGCCTGAGACAAGTAAGGATAGGAAGTCAGTGCAGGAATTTGGATTTGAGAACCATGGCAGAACGTTCCTCAATGCTTACTTGCTGGTTCTCTCATAGGCTAATGCTTTGTTAGCTTTCTTTATGAATGAAAATGTATATTCTTAACTCAAATAGTTTAATTTTGAATGTGTTGGCCTTCCCTTCTACTTGACCTAGCCACTAGTCAACCACACTGCTCATTCCTTTGAGAATTTGCATTTAGAAAATGATTATCTTTCAGAAAAGCAATATTCAGGTTTTGTGAGACATATAAAACAGAAAGATAAGTCCAAAGATTTCAGTTAAGAACCCACTTTTGTTGTGCATTTTGTAACATGTCTGTAATCCTAGTACTTTGTAAGCTAGGTCAGGAGCCGCTCCAGTTCTAGACAATTTTTGTTTACATAGTGAGACCCTATTGAGTTATGTGGGAGGCAACAGTTAGGTATTGTGCTCTTGATGGTACATCAAACCTGAGGCCACCACTGAAAGCTGACCTCAGCTTAGTCATCCATCGTCATTATGGCAAATATCGATAGAGCATGTACAATATGCCACTGTTATAATAAGTGCAGGGATGTGAGTCATCTTATGAAAAAAATTATTTTTGCTTTACTAAAGAAAGATAAAGGTACAAACAGGAAAACTGACTTGAGTTTTAAACAGAAATTTATATATAGAAGCCAGAAACAGGCTTGAAAATGAGACCATTGATTTCTCAAGTTTGTCTTCTTACTTAGTCACTTCAGTGCCTCCTGAATAATGGACAGTTGTTCTAATAGTAGATTCTGGAGAACATGGTAAAGGCTGAAGAGTGGTCAGCAGTCTTTAAGAGGTATATTATGAATATGTTATATCATTATGCTTCTGCTATTTCCATACCATGTGACTTAGAAATAACTGCTGAACTATTTTATTTTATATCTAACCAATTAAAAGTGAATGTAGTTCCTCCTGTCCTTATTTAATTCAATTAGAAAACAAAGATGAAAGGTGATTCAAGGATAAATGAGATGATGCCAAAAGGAAAGATACTAGACAAATAAGGTTATTGTAGTGGTGTTTGGGGTTTGTCATGGAAAGTGTTTGTATCAGGAATGGCATTTGTCAAACTTGTTTCCATTAAGAAACAGTTTCTTGTCAATGCAGAGACTCATAACTGGTAAAATTTCTGTGAATTATTGACTATGAGTG
Source organism: Acomys minous (assembly GCF_964271855.1). Taxonomy (NCBI): domain Eukaryota; kingdom Metazoa; phylum Chordata; class Mammalia; order Rodentia; family Muridae; genus Acomys; species Acomys minous. The sequence continues at coordinate 78,396,200 of NC_140488.1, read as the reverse complement.
TTCATTCTTAAATGGGACATCTATATCAACGTTCAGAGAACATCACAAAAGAAAGGTAGAAAAAATATAAGAGCTATAGGATTGAGGGCACTGTGAAATGTTATCTTCTGGTTATAACATAGCTATTTCACTCATGAAACAGAAGCTGGGGTGATCTGCACAAAATTAAGATCAAGCCACTTAAAACTCCACCATGGATGAGAGGGAAGCTCATAAGAGCCCATCCCTAACTAAGCAGTTCTTTTGCATTTGATGGCTGCTGGAAGGGGGACAGCTTTATCTTTGGAAGTATGGTCACTGGAAAATTGACCAAACCTTAGTAGATAGTGCCACACCTATGCATATACAGGCAACACTATTTGGATTCAGCAGGTGAGTAAAAGGTAAAAGCACAAAAGAAGGATGTAGAGCTGGGAGGAAGATGTGTTGGATGGGATCCTGGGGGCAGTTAGATGGAGAACTGCGTAATGGATAGGGTCAAAACTACACACACACACACACACACACACACACACACACACACACACACACACACACACACAAACACACACACAAAAACACAGGCATGCACATGCCCACATGCACACACACGCACATACACACTCGCGTGTATATATATGCATACATGCACGTATAAAAACAATATGTGAGACATGGAAATCAGGAAAGCCTTCTCTAAGATGGTAACATTTAGGAAGAAACATGTAACATAATTTATGCCACACAAAGGGAATGGTAATTTTAAAGGCCCCAAGGTGATAAGCATGCTTGAGATGACTAATACATAGGCAAAAGTGGCCAGGGTGGTTGTCACAGTGACATAAGGTAGAAGAGTTGCAAGTAAAAAGGGTTACAAGGAATCTGACACTGCAGCAATTGAAGGACATGACTCACCCTGTTATTACTGCCAGCTGCTGCTGGTGGGGTCAAAGTGTTTCACTCAGCCTCTCATTATACCCCTGAGGTGAAAGACCTCTCCTTCCTCTTGGTAGCATGAAAGTTTTAGTTAGTTTTGAGATAACTGTAGATACTAAACCAGAAGAAAGAAGAGTACCATTTAATGTTTCCCAGGTGACCACCACTGACATCTTCCAATGGGAGATACTTTGTTACTTTAAGACAGTAGCAAATGTTGTGGCTTTTCACATAACTTCCAGTGATAATCACTGGCAGGACTGGAAGTTACAGGAATGCTTTGGAGAGAAATGCCAAGGTGAAATCCCAGCCTCCTGCAAGGCTTCCACTGATACCTTAGTGGTATGTTTAGTGGGGTGTAATTAGTGACAAAAGTCTCCAGATTACCTTTGGCCTTGTTTGGTAGCAGCCTGACAGGATGGAAAAGGGCATGCCATTGTAGGAGAGTAAGGAGAGTACGCTTTGATCCCCACGCCAAACTAACAGGCAACTGTAAGATAAAATAACAGTTTTTCTATATTTTGTTTAGGTGATACAAATGTTGCTTACAATGAAGCTGTTTGGCTAGATTGTCCCTTTCTTTACATTTTGCCTTGAAAGAACAAACAAACAAAAAACAAACAGGCTTTCTTTCATGCTTTGAACTTGTTGAAATTTGTTTTGTTGGCTTTTCTCCCACCCAGTCTTCACAATATAAACAGCATGGGGGGATTAATTAGATAAACAATTTCTTTCCTAATGTCTGTCTTTGGGAGGCTTCTGTAGAAGAGTGGAACATGCTTAAATTTTAGGGCCATACAGACTTAAACTAGAGTTCCAGAACATCACTTACAGTTGTTTAATCATCACAAAATCATTAAATTTGTCAATACCTTAGTTTTTTAATAAGATGAAAATTATCAAGGGAAACTACCAACTAAGAATATCATGAAGATTCATTTTAATAATGCAGAGTATCGATGCATATGCATATAAGGGTGTCAATTCACATAAGATTGTCTTATTAGTTTTTTTTTTTTTCCTGTGAAAAGCACCATGACCAAAAGAAACTTTTGGAGAAAAACATTTGTTTGGCTTACACATCCAGATCCTTCATTGAGGAAAGTCAGGGCAGGAGCAGGAGTGTGAAAGTAGAAATTGAAGCAGAGGCCATGGAGGGATGCTTCTTACAGGTTTGCTCTCCATGTTTGACACAGTTTGCCCTCTTCTACAAGTAGGACCACTAGCCCAGGAGCAACAACATCCATGTTGTGCTAGTCCGTCCCACATCAACCATTAATCAAGAAAATGCCCAGTAGACTTCTAACAGGCCAATCTGAGAGAGGCCTTTGCTCAATTGTGGTTCCTTCTTAGCTCTTCTAGATTGTGTTTAATTGACAAAAAAGTGATCAGCACACTAATCAACACATATTAATGCTCCATTCCACTTCATTGTCACTACACTATCACTTAAAAATGAATGATTAAGGAATGGAATCTGCTACCACTAGAAACCACAGGATAAAGACTTGCTGGATGATAACCATGCCACCCAGCAACTTCCCTAAGGAGGAAGCCATTTTGTTCAGACAAACAGAATCTAAATCCCAATCCTCATGTACACATGATTTCTCACTCCTTAAAAGGCTAACTTCTAGCTATCCAGAAACTTGCCAGTCACACTGTGAACAGAACTAAGTAGTGTTAGTAGCCCAGAAAAATGCAAGTGTTCCTAGTCACTAATAAAACAATTAATAACCATCTAAAAATTCCCTGCTTGATGCTTTGATGACTTTACTGCTCTGATCCATCTGTTCAGAGATCTAGTTTCCCCATGTCCTTCTAGGGTAGAGCAAGAGTTCATTGCCTGTGACTAGCTCAGGCACACAGTGACCTCAACTGAACAGCAATGTTGCTGCTCACATATTAATCATTTCTATGCCTTCATCACCATGAACCCAGTTGTTGATTTAACTTTCCTCACTATAGGAACATTCCCAATTTTAATCAAGTGATAATGGGAGACCTGGCATGTTTTCTCAAACCCAGAAACAGGAGAGCTTCACCACAGGCCTCAGCCTCTTAACTAATAGTAATTGCCAAGAAACCAATATTTTATTCATTGATAACACCAATATTCCTCATTAGTACTTCCTTTGCCCTAACATCTCTTTTGTTAGTCCAACCCTGAGACTGTAGTGACCTCTCTGCTCTTCCTCTTTTGGTCTGAGTGATATGATTAAACCTTCTTCCTGTAAGTTCCTCCTACATACTTCTTTCTCTTTCTTCATGGCTATTTTGATAGTTCAAAACGAATAGAACTGAACATGCTTCATTTTTACCCTACATCGAGTGTAGAAAAGAAGCAGTGTAGAAAAGAAAGAAGAAAAGAGACAGAGAAGGAAAGGTGGGGGGGGGAAGGGAGAGAGAAAACAGGCTTAGTCCAGGGAATGAAGGTGTATGCACAGTATTTAAATTGATAAATCTCAAAGTGAATTCAGAGATCATGAGATATGTTTTAAAAATAGCTTTATTATTTTTATATAATAAAATCTATCCACTTCAAGTGTGCCTGCAGCATTTTTTAAAAAACAAATTTACTAAGAAGTGCTGCTATAACTTTTTTATCTTCTAAATAAGATGACAGATGACTAATAACATTTAGTTGTTTCTCTTGTACCCATAACCAAGAAACCACTAATTTACCTTCTGTCCCTACTAGATTACATTGAACATACATACAATATGAATAGAACTATGTAATGTTTGCCTTTTTGTACTTGGATTCTTTCACTTTGTATGATTTGAGCTTGGATTCTGACATATCAAGTACCAGAATTTCAATTATTTTAATATCTTATGTTTTATTACAATTTGTTTATTCATTCATTGGTTGATGAAATTGGATTGCTATCTATTTTGAATATTACAAAGTTTCTAAAAGTATTTAGTTAATATATTATGTGCACATGTTTTTAATTATCTTGAATATATATTGATGAGTAGAATTATCAAACCATATGACAACTGAGGTTTAAACTTTACAGGAACTGCCAGACTGTTTCAAAAAGTCATAACATTTTACAATACCACCAACAAAATATAAATTTTCTTTTTTCACATCCTTGTCAGTATGTATTTATATTAGGACTAGATAATATTTGAGATAGGAAGAAATTTAATTTGCCTGGTTTTAAATAAAATTATTGTAGTGAAGAACATTTCAATTCAAATGCTGTTCCTTTAGCAGCCTCTTGAATCCAATAACACTCTAAACAAAAATACGGAGAAAACAATGGCAAAGCAATGTTAAGAGGCAATCTTATAGATGGTCTAGCTTGTGCATATATATGTGTGCATGTATATGTGCCTGTTTTCCTATTTGTAAAATAGTACAAACAAATGGAAATATGCACATATAAACTGCAAGAGATTGGTTCATACTTTGAGATATATGCATATATTCTTAAGACTACAGAGCTCTCCTTAAGAATTGTAAGTGTAGAACACAAAAATGTCTGGTAGATCTGTAGCCAAGAAGATTCTAAATGTCATAAACAATTTGAAAGCAGGAGAATTTAGACTATAACTCAGATCTCCTGGGTTACAAGTCAGAATCCCCATAGCCCTGGGGCTACACCTAATGATTAGAAACATAATTCTTTCTGTACTGAGTAAGCAGACATACAAAACAACCAAATGAGTCACACCAGTTCTCTGAAGGCAGATGAATAAACAAGGCATTTGAATGTACTTCTGTTTATTGGTTAATATGAATTGTTTACAGATTCTCATAAGCCAAACATAATTTTTCAGTATCCACACATGCATATGGCTCAAAATTTGAACAAAATCTCTATAAATAGCTCATCTTAAGGAAAGCGATAATTAAAATCTACCTACATTAAACACAAAACACAGCACCAAGGACCTTGGAAATAAATTGAGTGAGGGCCAGGAGGCTGACATCTCAGTATGGCAGGGCTGTTTGTTTGGGAGAGTGTTATAGTACTGACTTTTTTTTTTTTACTTAACTTAATATTAACACCCTTAGGGAAGAAAGTTGATCTCTCATATATATGTACACCATTTCAAAATTCCAGTGAAATTCTAAGTAGAGGAAAAAAATGAAGCCTGAAGCCTAACTCACCTCCACTAAACACCTACCTCTCCCCTGTAAACAAAATACTTTCTTTTGCTAGCTCACAAATGTAAAGCACAACTATGGTCTAGGCTCAGAATGAACACATTTCTAATGACTTCTTCAAGTGACCTATATCTCCAAGTAGAAGTCATATAAAAGCATAGTACTCAAAGCTGTTCCACCTTATAAGGACACTACTTGAGCAAACCCGCAAATATGAAATAACCATCCTTCATTTCACTTCTATCCAAGATACCATAGAAAGCAAAAGAAAATGAAACTTTGCCTTATTCTAATTATCAATTCCAACCGTTCAGTTCAAGAAAACCAGAAGAAAGATGATTCTTGGTATGGGTCTATAACGAGCTTGCTATGTACAGGCAGAGTGAAGTAGGGTGCCTGGGTCATTTAATCACATTGTTTCTGCTATTTTATCATCACAATCCTCACTGAGAAGCAGTGATGGACTTCACTTTAAAGCAGTGCCAGGCACATGGTGACCTTTCAACAGCTGGAACCTACTTAAGCTGAATCCACCTCAGCTTGGGTGCTAGTTCTTCACCAGAAGTATAGATATGATTAATTAAAGTTGGTGAGATAAGAATAAAATGTCCCAGAAAAAAAGTACAGAGAGCCCAAAGACCAAGGCCTGAACCTTGGCTCACACATATTTGCTAATGCTTGCATGAAACCAGGTTGCCTGGTACAGGCTTGTAATTCAAATGCTTCTAATCCCCTGCCAAGTACAATGGGACCTTTTAGCGTTTTTTCTCCTGTGCTTTTAACACACGTATCAGCTGTTTGACCTTAAGGCCCTTAATCAGGGCTTGTGGATGAGCTATTATTAAAGATGCACTTAACAGAATCCTCAAAACAGAAATCTTGTAGAAAATGTTCTCTATTAAGGATAATACTAGGTGATGACATCCACATTTTACCTTAACCATCAAGCACTTGTAGGATAGAAACTAGCCGTATGAGCTTCAGAAAGGTTCTGAGATAAAGAACAATAATATAATCTCCAAAGAGATTCATGTTTCTTTCTGCTCTTGAAATGTGTAGGTAAGAGCTAAGAGTAAAATGGACTTTCAAAAAGAACCAAATGGACTGTATAGTAGTCTTCAAACTGACATATCAAAAGAAATACCCAGACCTTGGGGCACCCTACACATCCTCACTTAACTAAGTGTAAATGGCTTGGGGATATCTTTAGAGACCTGCTGAGTGGTTTCCTAGAGGAGCCCAGATAGAGGAAAGGAAAACTTGGCTCAGAGTGTTCTGTAAAGTCCTGAAATCAAACTGCAGCCTGGTTTTTATACAGAACCTCAAATATTGCACAAGTCCTATGAGACCCATATGAAAATTCCTTTATGTGTTATGATACAACTCAGGACTACTGCTCCTTGAACATCTGCCTGATCTTTTAGCAGACTTACAGAGTGCTGTGAGTCTAGGGAACCAACGGGCAAACAGAAAAATCTTATAAAACAGTGTTTAAGAGCTGGTGGTCAAACAACAACAACAACAGCAACAACAAAAGCTCTTAATATATGATGAATCATGTGATGTTTTCCCATGGAAAACTCCACTACATCCCCAGAAGCACTTAGCAGATTAAAGGATCTGTTGTATTTCTTAGGTGGTGGACATGTTTCATTTCTTTCTTTCCTTCCTTCATTCCTCCAGCCTTCTGCAATGCTAGGATGGAATCTAGGACATTTTAAGGCAAGTAGTCTTTCACTATCTAAATTCCTCTCCATTGGGTTTTTGAGAAAGAGTTTTGCAGGTCAATGTAGCCTTGCTTCAACATTCCAGTACTCCTGCTTCTATCATCTTTCTATTGGAAGAATACTTCTATGCAGTTCATGCCCTGATTTTCTACCTTTTAAGAGCCATCAAGAAAATGTCAAAGGAGGAGAAATGACTGAAAACATTCTAGCGCCTTGTGATCAGCCCTATTCCACTGAGTAATCCCTGCACTTCCTGTATCCAAGTGTGCACAATGAGTCATGGAGATGAGAACCATGCTGTGAATAATGTAAAGTGCAGCACTCACGTGTTTAGTACATCTTAACATCTTTGACCCAGGAGAGATGTGCTTATCTTTAGTTTGCTTTTAATAAATTAAGTCACACAAGCATCCAGGATGGTATATATTACTCACAAGAAAAAGTGTCCAGTTGCTTTACTCATTTGACCACTTTCCCCCATCTAAACCTGAATCACTATGAGGGAATAGGTATCAATCCTAGTGGCTCACTTTGGACATACAGGGATACTTAAAGTTAATGCATGATGGTCACTTTCTAAGTCCTGAGGGTCACATCTGCCATGCTCCACAGGGGAAAAAGAACATTATGAAGAAAAGGGTTTCAAGTCATGCTGAGAAGCATGTGAAACTGGAGGTTCAGGCTTAAGAGAAATGGATTGTCTATTCTCTAAGCCAAGAAAGCACCAAGTGGTCCTCTTAGCTCCACAGTGCACTATTCCTGCACCTCAGAAACTTCACAATCAATGCCTGACTGGAAGGGGAAAAACAACATTTGAGTAATAAAAATGGAAAGAAGTTTAGGAAAAGACAATTTAAAAAATCTAAAAGATGCTGATTTGAATCCCCACCTAGAGAGTCTTGGTAGCCTGTCTTGAGAATGAAGACAGTAATGAAAATGCTGGCTTCCTAGCTATCACAACTATCAGCGTTCATGACATGGGCTGGAGAATCAAGACTTCAGGCTGCCCCCATGATATCAATTCCCCCTCACTTTGAGTGTGTGGGTGGGGGGGGGGGAGAGAGTCAAAGCAGAAAGATAAAAGGGAAAGCACTTCATTTTTCTCTCTAAAGTGGTAGGTAGATGCCAACATAGTTCTGTGTACCCCTTATTTCAGGTCTACCTCTAAAAAATATAAGCAGGAAAACTCTAACTCAGCCATTGCTATTCCCCTCACCTCTATAATTAGCTAAAGAGAAAGAACACGCCCAGCAGCCCCATAGCTATGGAATCTGGGTCTCCAGACTAGAAATGGAAAACAAAAAAATGCTCAAGGTCAGTCTTGGGAAAATGGTGGGGAATTAATCCTCTGGTAGGATGGGCTGTATATCGCATTTTTAGAGTGCTGGTTATTTTGGACCTACATCCCAGCCCCATGCTACTGTTGTTGAACAGAAGAACAGGAAAGTCCAGCAGCAGTCACTGGCAGGTTGCCGAGAGCAAAGGAGACCTAGAAAAAGAGCAGAGAAAGTTACAATCCTATGATGCAATCTCAACGCCATACTCCTCTTCTTTTTCTCTAAAGGTTCATGGTTAGACCAGGGACACAATAGCAGAAGTACATCACCTGGCTGTGGAGATGCCGAATCTGTCCTATTCCAAACTAACAAGAATAACTTTAATAAAATTTAGTTAAGTTCTAAGCACCATGTACTTTAGAAAGATTTTTTAAAAATTAAGAAAAACCCTAAGTAGTACTTTCCAGACAGATGTTGTCTTCAATTCTTTTACATAGCAGAGCAATAAGGTGTGTGGCTCAAGAAACAGAAACAGAAACAGAACCCATGAGTGAGGATGAGGCACAATTCTGATTTTTATATTGAGTTCCAATTTTTCGGTCATAGCTGTACTACACATTGAGCAGTTGGGAACTCTTGTTCACAGCAATATATGAACAAGAACTACATAACCTCTTGAAGCTACAGATTAGGCATCTTTAATCCAAAGTTAAATGATTCAAAACTCCAAATTCTTACAATGTTATAGCTATTTGGCATGATGCTATAAATTAATTTTTCACACTTGAGCACAGATGAGAGTTTGTATTAAGAATATCACATGAACTACTTTAAGGATATGAGGTTTTTTTTCTACCAAGTTGTTTCAACATACATATGTAGGTATATGCATACACACATGTACACACAGACGTTTATGTGACATATATTGAGAACATACAATATATTTAAAAATCCAATGATGGAGTTTTATGAGCTCTGTAATGGGACTTCTAATCTTGGATTCTAGTCTATTTCTGAGATTGGGTTGCTCTGTGATTTTAAGCAAATCACTTTTCATCTCTGTAGCTCAATTCCTGCTTGGTTAAAATGAGATCAACTTATTTCTTATTTTCCTACCATAGAAGTATGAAGTTGTGAAGTTCAGGAAAATGTAGAGAGTATAGGAATTCGTAATTTGGGCCTGGGCGCAGGGAAATGAAAAGAAGGCCAGCATGGTATAAACACCTATTATGCAGACACTATAAAGGACACTTGCATTTGTTTTCATTCAGTCCTCAAAGTAATTTGGGAATGGAAGGTTCTGTGTCTGAAAGAGGTAAAATGATTTGCACAAGTTCATTAGGCTATTCAGGAGCTGATATAGAGATGCTTATTGGTACATACAAATTGGTGCTGCTTATACATATGAAAGGAGAAAACTGAATATGACTAGTTGCTAGTGGGGTCCAGATGAAGAAACTAGCATCATGTTAACCTGCCTTGACTACAGATAATTGCTGGGCTAGAAGTGTGATGTAGAATTAGCTCAAATGCTTAGTACCCTAACTGTTGCCTCTCCAATATCTATCAGTCCTAATTTCCTGCTATTCTTCCACCCAAACCCTATAGAACAATAGAACTGGGCTTGGAAATTTCTGGAGTGTAACCCACACTTTCTGGTCTTTTAACCTTACCTTTCTTGCTCACTTCAGTAGAGTTAAGGGCTGGGAACTTCAAAGGGTAGATAGAGCTCCAGAGCTTTCAGCTGTGTTCTCTCTCAAGGTTTCAGCCCCAGTACAGGGAGCAGAGCTGGAAAACTTTTGCAGGTCCAGCTCTGTACATTCAATGGGGGTGTGAACCCATTGAGAATGTCTCTCTGAGGCACAAGAGGCCACGGTAAAGGACTCCTGTGTGGGGAAGCCACGAGTGGAACTGCAGTCATCATCCAGGATGGAGTTAAGTGGCTTGATCTCAAATATGCTCTCATTCACTGGAAATTCAGGACTGGTTTCCTGGCCAGGTGGCACAGGGAAAAGAGAATCCTCCTCCACTGCCTTTTCAGCATCATACTGCAACGAATCTCCTGCAACTCGAAGCAGAAAGCCACTAAGTCACCCAAAGTCAGGGTCTCTTCTCAACAGGTTACCTTTTACTGAGCAGAAAATAAGGAGGAGTGAGGGGGTGAAGGAGCTAGAGTTCCTCTTTCACTCCTGGAGGACCAGGACACCTAGAAGTGGGCTAAAATGACATATTTCATTTCATTGAGGTATCACATTAAGTCTGCCAGATGCTGGATTAGGGAAGACAAATTTCTTCAGATAGATAAATGCTTTGCCGAAAAGAGATTTTAACATGTCCCTTTCTTCCATGATCAGTGACTGTTATGCAATAGGGTAAAGGGTACAGACAGAATTAAGGTAGTAGATGTTAAAATAGGAAGGTTATTTTGAGTTATGGAGATGGGGTCCCATACTTCTTTCAGCTACACCATGATTTTTTTTAAATTCTGTGCTTAATGAATATTTAATTCAGATTCATTTTTCTGGTTACTAGTTGTATCTTTCTAAGGAACCGGAAGTCAAAAATGACACAGAGCATTAGGGAGGTGTGGCATAAAATGAACTCAATGTATCCCGTTGCTAGGTTTAGAAATAGAAGAGAGCCGTGAACCAAAGGAGATGACCGCCCTCTAGGGCAGGGCTTCTCAACCTTCCTAATGTAGTGACCCTTTAATACAGGTCCTCAGGCTGTGGTGACCCCAACTGTAAAACTGCTTTCAATGCTTTGCCATAACTCTAATTTTGCTATTGTTGTGAGTCATAAATACCTGCACAATCCAATGGTCTTCAGTGATCCCTATGAAATGATCATTTGACCCCCAAAATGGCACAAGCCACCGGTTAAGATCTATGAAGCTGTAAATGACCTTCAGCTGATGGCTAGCAAGAAAAAAGGACTCCAGCCAGGCGTGGTGGTGCATGCCTGATATCTCAGCACTTGGGGGGCAGAGGCAGGTGGATTACTGTGAGTTCGAAGCCAGCCTGGTCTAAAATGCAAGTCCAGGACAGCCAGGACCACACAGAGAAACCATGTCTCTAAAAACAAACAAAACAAAATAAAACAAAAACAAAAAAGAAAAAAGGACTCTAGGACTATATATTCACAAGGCAACAAATTCTCATAGACGGTGTATAGAAAGAAGCACAGCCCTGACAATTTCTTGATTTAGCTTTGCGAAGACCCAGGGAAGCCTGCTAAACTGAGCTATGGAAACTGAGATAAGCCATTAAACATGCGACAATGTTATAATGATAAATGACACATCCTCATGTATAACTTTGATTCAGTATCAGGTTACAGACTAAGTGTGTGTTCATGATTTCCCCAATGTGGATGTGGTTCTGTTGTTTGTTCAAATTATTTGTGCATGCATAAGAAAATTTAATACAACATTACAAATTTCTGGGTTCTTTGAAAATGTGGAAAGTTTTGCAGTGGTAACAATGAGGAGGAACTGAGTAATGCATTCTTGATTATATAGGAGATGGTTTTTCTTGGTTGTCACAGTTTCATTCCTTTCTCCTGCATCTACATTAGATTTACTTCACACCAACTTGACCTTTCCTACAAAGCCCTAGAACGTTTGTAAGTCAGTAAGTACTGATAAATATCTTTCTCATGAAATCATGAGGAAGTTACCTGTCTTCATGGTCGTAGGACATTACAATTGTGTCTTTAGGCTAGAAAAAGTTACTCATTTCTTCTCTCCCAAGGGAAGAATAGGGAGACGGGCAGTTCTTAGATGTTTCCTCACATTAATCTTGTTGTGACCTTGGACCCAAGCATTTCACTGCACATGATCCAAGATTGGGCAAGAGATCTTACTTCACATACCACCTTCCAAAGATTAAATGGTTAATGAAACAGAGATAAGTGGTCCAACATTATCTGAAAGGTCTGAGCTACCAGAGTAGCTCTAAGGAATTTGAAGTAGAGTTCAGAAAGAGTCCATAAGAATCAAGAGGGGAATACAACATCTCATGAAACGCTAGACTCATCTTTGCTTAAGCACAAAGTACATACAAATAAATCATTGGTAGGCTCTAGATCCAAACTTACTAAGCAAGCTCGATCTAAGAAAGATTTTCCCAACATAGAATGAAGCTAAGTTAAACAATGTTGCTTTAGTCATAGTATCTATTAAATTAAGAAATCCTTTTTGTATCTGATAAACTGTATTTATGGTTTCCTTTACTATCACAGATATATTTACCTATTAATCTGAGGCAGTTTGTGTGTGTGTGTGTGTGTGTGTGTGTGTGTGTGTGTGTGTGTGTGTGTGTGTGTCCCTATTTAGTCCTCAGTTCCCTTAATTGCACTGAAACTGCACTGGACATTGGTATTCTTGTCTGAAATTCTGTCTTAGTCCTGATGATTCTACCTCTTCCATATTTGCCCCTATAATGCTTTTTGTCTTACATTTTTGACTAGTAGATGAAGTTGAAACAAGTAAAATATTATCAACACTTTAAACATGATTATCTTGATTTTTACATAGCCATCTCATATGGGTTTGACTAGATCACCTTAAGCAGCAATATTCTGGAGGACAGAAATGTAGAAGAATGTTGATTAAACACTTGGTAAATTACTATATTGACAGCATTCACTATAAATCTCATCAACTTTTATTAGTCATGTTTCAGTATAACTGTTTCTCTTCAATTCTGATGTTTCAGAACCTATTAATATATATATATGTGTGTGTATATACATACTATTATATTAATAAATACAATATATATATATATATATATATATATATATATATATATATATAAATAGAACACATTAGGAGACAGTTACTAAAACTTATCCAATACCACCTATCATTTTGAAGATTAAAAATAAGTAAACCCAAAGAATATAGATAATTTGAGTTAAACTATGATTTAAAACTAGAGTTAGATGTTTGGTCTCTCGGTCCATATAGTTAACAAGTGATTTCCCATAAAGGAAAACTGTCCATGAACCCTTGTAATCTAATAAATTGGTCCACTTAATGTCCAGAGTTTGGCTCTGTTGATGTCCCATGTTTTTTTATGCCATCCCAGATAGTTCCCATATGAGAACAGAGCATCTTTCCTAGGATTTTACATCATAGCAGAGAACGCACATTATCTTGCAATCTCAGAAAAATTCTTCTTTTACCAAAAACGTTATCTTACTTTTGATTCATGTGAAATGTTAAGCAGACACACTTACCACATTGGCAATGTCTGTTGAAGATATGTTTACAATAGAGGAAGAAGAGTCCAATGAAAGCCAGGGCAAATATCACTAGTAGACTGCCCACCAGTGCAACAAGTGTGGCTTCCTTAGAGGGAACAATGTGTGCATCTACCTTCACTAAGCTCAACTGGAAGGTACCTGTGGAACAACAACAGCAATAATAAAACAATGGATGAGGTCAGTAAAAGTGGACAGTTAACAGGCATTCTTACAAGGGCTCTGATGTTCCTTACGCTACATCGTCTTTAGGTCACCTGCATCAAGGCTACCATGTTCTTGTGAGAAGAGGTAAAATTATAATGAATGAAGCAGAGCTTATATGCTGCAGGCATGGGATAAATTAGCATGACTAACTAAAAGATGCTGTATTGTGGTTCACTTGTGCTATGTTTAGTAATATATCCTAAAAATATAACCAAATTAAAATGCTCATCAGTAAATACTGGGTCACTAAATTATGATTTTCCTAAAACGTCATAAAAGACCTTTCAATGATTAAGCTAAATAACCCAGTGGAGAAAAATAAAGTGAATAAAGGATAGCTTGATGTTCTTTATAGAAAATGTTGTAAAACATAAAGTAATAACATAGCTTGTCTAAGAATATGAATATACATGAAGTGATACAAACATTTAAACCATAGTGGAGAATATGGCAGAGAAATTTACCCAGGAATTAACCACACACTCTGTATTCGCTACAGCTTTACAGTAAAGTCATCACCATGTGCATAGCCAATGCACTTTGAATGGAAACGATATGTACCACTTCCAGACTGAGTCAGTTAAGAGCTGATATATCTTAACCATTTCTTTCTGTAACAAAGCACTGGACACTACCAGGTCTAGCAATCTCAGGCAGATTATAGAAGAAGGCCTTTGCCTTATGAAAGGAAGCATGGGATTTCTTTTTACCATAATATAGCCTAGCAAAATGCTTCTTAAATTTTTAGAAAGTGCTTGTTTCTGTGGAGGAAAAGACAGAAGGCTCAGAAAGGATCGAAAAGGGAAATGTATTATGCTTGTTCTTTTAAAAATCTAAAGGAAATATACAAAATTTTGAAATTTATTATCTAGGAATCTCAGCTAATATAGGACTTTATCTTTTAGGGCTATATTTATTTTTCAATAAGTATGTTTTATATTTCATGATTTTTAGGGATATAACAACAAGTTAAAGAGTATGTGACACTATGGACAATTATAGAAAACCAGACAAATAAGTACATGTCTAGTAATATAGGCATAGACTAGTTTCTAGCTCTTCTCTCAGCTTCTGATGTTGTCTAAGACCTAATGATTGCCATGAATATTGACTATAATAGCAATATTGATCATAATAGCAATTAATAACTATAGAAATATTACTTTTAAAAGTACACTGTAGCATTCATTATGCCATCTAACATAGCCAAATACCTCACAAAGTATGAAGAAAAATGTTTTCTCATTAGATACCATTTTTAAGACAAAGGAAATGAGATCCAATGAGTCTGAATGCTGGAAAGTTGGTATTTAATCACAGGTGATTGCCTTTTGGCACTACTCCAAAGGAAGGAGTGCCAAGGAGTCTTTTCCTTCTACAAGAATAAAGAACTCTTGATTTTGTTGACAAACACAGGTTTGTGGAAGGAGGGAGAGAAAAGTAGATACACACACTGAACCTCAGAAGTAGGAGTCTGTTTTGTACATGGGATGCATTCTTGGTCCTGCAGGCCCCCAATGCGGGTTTTTCGGTAGAACCTGTGGTCAGAGCAGAAGAGAATGGCAGAGTGGGGAAACAATCAATTGACTTGTAACAGTCCTTCCTGAGTTGATAGGGAATGTCTAAGAGTCTTTTCTTCATGGCAGGTAATACTGACCCTTGTGAGATCTCTGCCATGTGTGACTCAGTCCATCTTTCCTGATTCAACACATCCTATAGCCAAAAGGGGAGCTAAGGTCATGAAATATAAAGCTTTATATTCACACTGACATTACGCCTAAAATTTAAGATAAATGTTACTTTTGAGAGATTATACAGAAATTATGAAGAAGTTGGCATCATGTAAGTGCTTCCATATCTCATCTGCATTTGATATCTCCTGGATACCTGATATAGTAAGATCTAGTTAGAAAGATGTGGATTCCCCATTCATGGAGCTTAAATAGAGTATGATGTATAGATTGTTAGAATACTTTTACTAAGGTCTAAGAGATAGGATGACAAAGGACGTCAAAGAGTTTTTTTTTTTAATCCAACAAGGACTGATACAATTTAGTAGGCTTACCTTGGCAGACAATCTCCACAGATAGCGTTAGAGGTATTTGTGCAGTTGGCTTTCTGGACCCGGTTGATGACAGCACAGGTAATACAAGTCTGACATCTATGATGTCCCCACGTGCTTTTATACTTTCGGGGAGGGCAGGCTGTGCAGTATGCATCTCCACCTTCTCCATAGCCACAATCCTGAAACAGAAGGTATTCATAAAAGCTTAGAGAGAGGATCTGCTATGAGTCAAGTGAATATAGTGTAAGGCAATACTTTTTAAACTACATGTTTCAAGCACATTGTTGGGGCATTAAATCAATTTACCAAGTTGTACCCAAGATGAAAAATTGAAATGTAACTAAACAGAATAGTGAAGTACAATGAAGTAAAGCTATGTGCATCAATAAAAATAAGCAAGATTACACTATGGAAAAAACCCAAAATTTTAGTTGTATGAAAACAAAAGATTATTTCTCATTCACATTCTGCCTATTAGAGATTTAAAGGGGGTTTTCCCCTGCATGAACCTACCATGAGGCATCCTATATATGAAAACTTTCATTTTATGCTTCCTTACCAGGAACATCAGGTAAAAAAGAACATTTGTCCCCAACAAATAATACACTTCACTTTAATAATATGCCACAGGCCACACATGACAACTAATTATTATGAAGTATAATGCATACAAGAAGGCACAATTTTAGAGTATAGCAAAGGGTTGCAAATATCTGATATAAAAGAATAGTATTAAAACTTTCATAGATAAAATATATGTTAGTATATGCTGGGTAATGATGAAAAATTACTTCTTATTCCAAGTCATAGTAAAAATGTTTTAATATTCACTTGATAATGGATCTATCGGGCCTATGCTTCACATCTGGTTTCAATGTAATGATACTATATGTTACCCATAACCCACTCTTTCTGAGCATAGGAGAACTGAACATTTGAAGAGACGCAATAGATTTTCTGTAAAGATCATTATAGCTCTCCTACTATGAAAATCAGTGTGGTGCTGCCTTAAAATGATGGGAATCAGTATACCTCAAGATCCAGCTATAGCTTTCTGAGCCATCATCTGTGGTGGAGCTGCTGCAAAGATGCAGATTTTTGTGAAGACACTTATGGGTAAAACCGTCATGCTCAGGGCTGAACCCTGGAACACCATAGAAAATGTAAAGACCAAGACACAGGATAAGGAAGGAATTCCTTCTGATCAGCAGAAGCTGATCTTTGCTGGTAAGCAGCTGGAAGATGGCCGTACTTCGTCTGACTACAACATTCAAAAAGAGTCCACCCTTAACCATGTGTTAAGACTTCATGGTGGCTAAGTAAAGGAAGAAGCCTTAATACCACTCCCAAGAAGAATAAGCATAAGAGGAAGAAGGTTAAGTTGATTGTGATGAAATACTATAAGGTGGATGAAAATGGTGAAATTAGTCAACTTTGTCATATGTGTCCTTCTGATAAATGTGGTGCTTGAGTTTTCATGGCTAGCCACTTTTACAGACATTACCATAGCAAGTGTTGTCTGACTTACTGCTTCAACAAACCAGAAGACAGGTAGTTGTGTATGAGTTAATAAAAATAAGGAACTGGAAAAAAATTCCAGCTATAACACTCTTGGGGATAGACCCAAAGGATGCTTTATCCTACCACAGAAAAACTTGCTCAACAATGTTCATTGCTGCTCTATTAATAATAGCCAGAAATTGGAAAGAACTTAGATGCCCTTCAACAGACAGATGTATAAAGACAATGTGGTTATATTTCCAAAATGGAATATTATTCACCTGTTAAAAATATGATTCAGTAGGTAAATGATTATTCTGAGTAAGGTTACCTGCACCCAGAAGTACAAATATAGTATATATTTTCTTATGAGTTGATATTGGCTATTAAGTCAATTATAGACAAGCAATAGTTCAGAGAGGATGGATAGATCTCCTTAAAATGGGGAAATAGAATATATAGTAATGGATAGATGCTGGGTGATCTGGAACAGGAAGACCAAACAGAGTGAGGGAGGGGAGAGAGATGAGGGGGAGATATGGGAAGAAAGAGCTAAAATTAAGGGCCATTTGAGGGGTAGTATAGAAACTTGGTTCAGTAGAGGTTTCCTAAAATATATACATGCATGAAAACAATCTAAATTGATTCACTCAATAATGGGGAAGACAGATTATTAACTGGCCATTCCTTGTCACCAAATGAAGCCTCCAGTAGCAGAATTGGGTTATACTGAGTTGTTGGCCAAAGAGGTTCTATCAGAGCTCCCAAACATACCAGGCTGTTTCCAAGGCTATATGATATCCTATCCTGACATCAAGGCCCCATCCGTAAAGACAACACCCACACAACTCACTAAACATGGAGAACTCCAGCAGGTGCCTACCTAGAGCCTTTCCCTGTAAGGACAAGTGTTCTTGGTATCAGAAGGTCCTCTGTACACTACCAAAGGAGAAACATAAACACTAACTGAGGTTCAAACTCTTTGATCTAAAATGCTGTCCTTCCTTCAAGATAGTCTAAGGCAATGGTGGCACAAAGCTTGTGGGAATAACCAACCAATATCTGACTTGACTTGAGGCCCACTCCAGGAGATAGAAACCATACCCAACAATGCTTGGGTGATCAAGAATGTGAGAATAGATGTCTCAGGGTTCTAGGGTAAAACCAAATACTGCTGTTGTTATCACCATGCCTAGTGCACAGTATGTTGTCAACGAACAAATAACATTAGCTATTGTTATGTATTCTGAAATAATAAGTTGGGCACTGGTATCAAAATAAGACTTGAGTCCCTATTAACTCACTCACTAGAGAAAACAATGATGGAAGCTAGCCAACATTCACTGATAATCAACAAATTTACTGATTGTTCAGCATTTTCCTTGTTTTACTGATTATTTCAGATAATATTTATCAAGTAATTATTATGATTCTGCCATGAGTATTATGACGAATTTATTAAAAGTATCAGAGAAAACAATCTCTGCCTTCAGGGATGTTTATACTTGTTTATTTTCCATAAAACATCTAAGGTTGCATTATAATCCTCCTGGTGGGGTTGCCTTGCCACATCACAGGGCTCATTCCTAATGTAACTTGATGTTCTGGGAAGGGTTTGTCAGGAGACTCCCCTTTTCTGAGGACTAGGGGAAGAGGTTAAGGGGGGAAAGGAAAGGAGGGTAGGACTGAGAAGAGAGGAGGGCGAGGGCTACAATTGGGATGTAAAGTGAATAAATAAATAATTAAAAAATATAATCCCTATTTTAAAACTGAGAATTTTTTGTGTCAAAGCATTTCGCTAGCTTATGAGATGTCTCCATACACAAAAAAAGTCTTAAGAAAAGGAAACAAAGGCTGAAAATTTCATAAATTTAGAAAGAAATAAACAAATATGATGATCAATTAACAATTAACAGAATAAAACCAACCAAATACACACATGAATATATATGCAAATGTAATTTACCTATATAATGAAACTTTTGAGATTATGTATATGTAAGTGGATATAATGAAATTTCTAGGCAAAAGTCAGTTTTGAATATATCCAGGAAAGAATGACATTAACAACAATCACTGAAAATGACAGTGAGTTTTCATCTGAAATTTTGAAAGCTTTCTTCAACCATATACTTAAATTGTTGCAAGTACATACCTGCCAAATGCAAATTATAATATGCAGTGAAACTACAATTTAGGGAAAAAAAGGGAAAATAAAGATATTCTCCAGGCAAGAGAAAACTCCCATGTTGCTGGTAGAAAAACTATAAAATAGTAGCAACAAGAAGTTTTTAGTCAGAAAGGATTGGTCAAAAATGGTACTTTGTAAAGCTGCATAAAAGATGAAGGAATATGGGAATCATATTTATAAAAACTATCTAATTGTAGATGATATAATATGTTAGAGATTCCAAATATTCTACCAGAAGACTTGTAGAAACAGTCAAGAATGTGTGCAATGTGAAAGGATTAAGATCAAGAGCTTTTCCCAGTTTTCTGAGATAGCGCCAGATAGATTTCCAAAGTGGCTGTACTAGTTTGCATTCCCACCAGCAATGAAGGAGTGTTCCTCTCTCTCCACATCCTCGCCAGCATGTAGTGTCACTTGAATTTTTGATCTTAGCCATTCTGATGGGAGTAAGATGGAATCTCAGAGTTGTTTTGACTTGCATTTCCCTGATGGCTAAGGAAGTTGAGCAATTCTTTTTTTAAATTTTTTTATTAATTTATTCTTGTTACATCTCAATGGTTATCCCATCCTTTGTATCCTCCCATTCTTCCCTGCCTCCCAATTTCCCCTTATTCCCCTCCCCTATGACTGTTCCTGAGGGAGATTTCCTCCCTCTGTGTAGAGCATTTCTTTAAGTGTTTCTCAGCCATTTGATATTCCTCTGTTGAGAATTCTCTGTTTAGTTCTAAGCACCATTTCTCAACTGGGTTATTTGGTTTGGTGGTGTTCAATTTCTTGAGATCATTATATATTTTGGATATTAGAACTTTGTCAGATGTAAGGCTGGTGAAGAACTTTTCTCAGTCTGCAGGCTGTCACTTTGTTCTGTTGACAGTGTCTCCTGCCTTCCAGAAGCTTCTCAGCCTCATGATGTCCCATTTATTAATTGTTGACTTTAAGGCCTGGGCTGTTGGTGATCTGTTCAGGACGTTGTCTCCTGTGCCAATATGTTCTAGGCTCTTCCCCACTTTTTCTTCTGATTTAGTGTCTCTGATTTTATGTTGAGGTCTTTAATCCACTTGGACATGAGTTTTGTACATGGTGATAAATGAGTCTATTTGCATTTTTTTACACATAGACATCCAGTTAGACCAACACCCAGCTATTTCACTCCTTGGAATATACCCAGAAGATGCTTCAGCACACAATAAGAACATTTGCTCAACCATGTTCATAGCAGCCTTATTCGTAATAGCCAGAACATCTTAACAGCCTAAGTGTCCCTCAGTAGAAGAATGGATAAAGAAACTGTGGTACATATACACTATGGAATACTACTCAGCTATTAAAAACAAGGAATTTATGAAATTTGTGGACAAATGGATTGAACTAGAAATGATCATGAGTGAGTTCACCCAGAAGCAGAAAGAATCAAATGGTATATACTCACTTATATCTGGGCACTAGCCCAAGGGGCATGTCCCATGAAAGTCTTCAATTACCAGGAAAGTGGGACAGAGGGGAGGACATCCTATTGGGACTCTAGGCGAGAGAAGCATGGGAGAATGGGGAAATAGAAGGATCCAGAGGGTCCTATAAACTTACCAGAAGAACATTATGATGGGCGAATCTAGGCCCAAAAGTCCTGCTCATACTATGGCATCAGCCAAGGACAATACATGCAGTAAACTTCGAATCCCTACCCAGATCTAGCCAATAGACAGGACATTATCCACAGTTGAGTGGAAAGTGGGGACTGACTTTCACATGAGCTCTGGTGCCCCATATTTGCCCATGTACCCTGGATGGGGAGACCTGGTGGCCCTCAGAGGAAGGATAGCAGGCTACCAAAAGAGACTTGATACCCTCTGAGCATATACAGGGGAAGGAGATCCCCTTCAGTCACCGTCATAGGGGAGAAGAGTAAGGGGAAAATGGGAGGGAGGGAGGAATGGGAGGATACAAGGGATGGGATAACAATTGAGATGTAATATGAATAAATTAATAAAATATATTTTAAAAAGGGAAAATAGAGAAATACGGAGCCAAACTGAGGAAAACATGTGCAACAGATGCTGCAAAGATTATTTTGTTGTTTGATTAAAAAACTGAGGACTATGCATGGACTGGACCTAGGCCCTCTACACATATAAACCCCTAGTAAGGGGAGCAGGGATTGTTTCTGACATGGACTCTTTTGCATGCTTTTCAATCACTTCCCCCTGGAAGAGTTACCTTGCCAGGTCACTGTGCAAGAGGGTGTGCTCAGTCCTGATGTGACTTGATGCGCTGAGGTGTGTTAGTGGATGGTAGTCTTTCTTGAGAGGTCAGGGAGGAGGGAAAAAAGGGAGGGTTGGAACAAGAGGAGAGGAGGATGGAGACTACAATTGAGATGTAAAATGAACAACTAAATAAGTAAAGTTAAAAGTAAAAAAAAAAAATGGTCAAGAGCTTTTCTATCTATCACTACCACCACCATTAAAAGTTTATCTGTGAATACTCTATCCATAACCACTACCACAATGAAACTTTAAACCTCTGAAGAAAGAGATAAAGGCACTAGAAAATAGAATTCTAACTTTAATGCTTCCTTCATGAGGACTGGATTTCATGATATGAGAAGAGGCCATGAAGCCATACAAGCTTCTAAAGTTTAAAGAAAGGACACAACTAGCAGTCCTACTCAGCTTTGATGCCTATGAATCACAACAATAATGACAAGGACAAGCCTAATAGGTACAGTAGTGGCACACATACTTGGTGGTACCCAAAAGCTTTCTAATTTCTTCTAAGACCTGATCAATAAGAGGGAAATCATGTCTGATACAGGAAACCTTTTCAACTACCCAGTGCTAGTGACGTCAGCACTTGGAGGAGAGACTCTACAACTACCACTTTACTAAACCTCCAATATTCCTACCCACATTCTAAATAATGTCTTCATACCCACAGTATAGTAATAATGTAGTCCTTACTCCTCCTTATCAGGGAAAGTTATCTTTACAACAGGAGACCATTACAGATAACTGCAAATAATCAAAATGCTAAGCTGTGGTGTGCAGCCTCAGTGGATATATCTACAAAACAACTCCTATATCTAAAACTCAGGTAACACTGTACAACAGGAGTAGAAGTATAGGAGCCAGAGGATGAGGAAGTTTGATGTGAGATTGTGTATCTTAGTAATGTCATAAATACACCCATAGTCTTACCAGAATGGATGCCTAAACATGAGCAGAACAAGGATAACACAGACATGTTAAATTGAATGAAGGAATTCAACGAGTGAGGGCCTCAATCGTACACAAAGAGCTACAGTCAACTAAAGAATGCTTAGAGTAGAAGAAATGGTCTTCCCCAGAGAAAAACACACCAACGCCAAGGAGGGATACATGGTAATGGTTGCAGGAAGGAAAAAGAAGAAGAAAATCACGTAATCATATTTAAATTTCAAAAACTTAAAAAGAAACTTTTCATGAATTTCATGAATCCTATTTGCTGACATAACAAGATATCATGCCTAATATTTACACCAACTACATTTATCAGTATGTTGGGTATTGTCGTGTAAGTAAGAATGGCCTGCATATACTCATATATTTCAATATTTAGTCATCAAAGAGCAACACTGTTTGAAAGGAATAAGAGTTGTTGTCTTGCTTGAGTAGCTATGGTCTTGTTGATGTGTGTCACTGAGGGAGTGGACTTTGAGGTTTCAAAAGCTCAAGCCAGTCCCAGTGTCTATCTCTCTTCCTCGTTCCTATGGATCTGGGTATAGAACTCCCAAGCTCTCCAGGACCATGCCATCCTGCATTCATTCACCAGTGCTTGCTGCCATGTTTAGAGTGGACTAAACCTCTGAAACTGTAACCCAGCCTCAATTAAGTGCTTTCTTTTACAAGAGTTTCTGTGGTCATAGTGTCTCTTCACAGCACTAGAACACTGGCTAAGATAGTGGGAAAGTAAAGATACTTAAGTGATGTTTCTATAGTCATAATAAGAAAAAGTTGAAACCAACAGACCCTGAAAAGTCATGTGTGTATTTTAGTATTTAGAACGGTCAAGTAAATAATACAAAGAAATATAATAAAATTGGTACAAACGTATCAAGATGGAGTCCTAAGAGATACCGTTGTGTAACCAACAGCAAGGCAAGAAAAGAGAGAGAAATAGGAATGAAGAAAACAGCAATAAAATGGCAGGCAGCCTTAAGCCCTAAAATGCCAATCAATTACAATCTTAAATTTAAATCATCTAAGCAAGGCAATTAAATGACAGAAATGAGCATGGTAAATAAAATCTGATACTATCAAATTACCCCCAGTAGCCATTTCTTTCACTGATGAGTGAATCATTTCCTAAGAATTAAAAAGATGCAAATTATCATTTCAAACTCTTGTTGAGAATCAACTTTCATAGTTAGGAGGCAAAAAGAGTTTTGTGTTTTTAAATGATTCAGGTTCCCAAATGCTTTTGATGCTAATCAGTTCTCTAACCAGGAAACATTTATCTTAATTTTATCATGCTTTAAGGATGTGGACACAAAATTTTGATGCTGACCATAAAGAGAGTATAGTTATTTCCTCTTAAAAGTTGTTTGTGTAACATACAGGAACAAATAACAATCATAATCAAGAATGTTACAAATATGCACTATTTTAATTTAAAGAATTTATGAATGTATTGCCCAATTAACATGAAACATAGAAAATTTTAAAGCCATTTCTGATTTTAATATATTTGTTTGTTATATAAGGGATTAAAATATTTTATTTTGCAATATCTGTCTATTCAAGTACCTTATGTAAGTAAAAATTTAACAAAAAACTTTTCATTAAGAAAGAGTTTCCAAGTTAGTATATTTTCCTATGAAATATTTAAAAAGTAAAAAGAAATCCTATATAGTTTCATAAATTAGTGACTAATGTTATAAAAGAAAGCACAAAATTAACAGATGATGGAAATATGCATTATTCATTTTTGGTTTTGACTTCTGGGACACGGGAATTTTATGCATTAATTAAAAAGGTTCCCACGTGGTATCTGATCATATATTTCAAGAATATTAAAATTGTGTTTAGTTTATAAATTATACTTCTAGAAAAATATCCTGAGGAAGTTCTGGTAATTTTATTCAATAATTTGTTTACTGTGAAAGTTATAATGCATGAGTGAAATATAAAATTAAATAAAGATAACTGAATAGAAATGTTGTCTTGGATGCCATTAACTACTTATCCAAACATCACTGGTCTTCCTTAACAATCAGTTGTTCATTTCCTTCTCGGTAGTATGATGATCAGGTTCAAAAATGGTTTCTTAGCTTGTTTAGTCAGTCATGACAACATCCTTCTCATTTGCCAAATGCACACTTTGAAGTCACCATTCTAGTTATACAAATATGTGTAACCCAATTATGTATCACAAGATACAAAGAAGTCATCTTGGAAATGTCAAGGCAATATTTATTTCCTAATAAAAAGCAATCTCTTTTGGCTTTGTATCTGCTTCATGACTTTTGTGGTATGAGGATGTGATGAGTTGGTTTTAACAACTATAGAGCCATGAATATGTGGACAGAATAGCAAAGCATTCAAAATATCTGAAAAGAACTCATTTTCTTGATAATATTTTTGATCTGAAAAACACACCAAAATACTTCAATATGACATACATGTATGTGCTTGTACACTAAGTCACTCTTAAGTTTTATGCTATTGGTTGCTTGTCATTCTAACCATAGATAATTTTTGAAGTTTTAACAATTGTTCTGATTAAATTTATTTTAAATTAGTACACAAAACATAAATATGGCACAATATCAACTGAGCCAACTCCTCAGTATCCATCTTGGATGTTTGTCATACATCATCTTCTGACAATTACCCACTTGCATGAGCCTGCTGTTGTGTGTTTTGCTTTCTTGGTATTTAGTTTTTTGAGTACATTTATATTTTGTGTTTTAAATTGTGTCGTTAATCATGACAATATTATTCTTGTTTGCCAAATACAAATTCTACTTTCATATTATGCCAAATACACAATGTTTTTTTACACAACTAACGAAGATTTTCTACAATTCTCTAGGATATCTTTTTGCTCAGTTGTTTCCTTTGCAGTGTAGAAACATTATAATTTCATAAAATTTCCTTTACCAATCGCTGTCACTGTAGTTCTATTCAGAAAGTACTTGATTTTATTTATGTCTTGAAATTTTACTCTCTTTTTTAGGGCTTGCATCTTATAATTAAGGTCTTTATGCATTTGAGGTCAATTTTGATGCAAGGTCAGAGATAGAAATCTGGTTTCATTATCTTAAAAGTGGATATCCAGCTTAGCTAGAAACATTTGTTGTTGAAAGTTATCTTTTCTTAAAACTTGACTGTGAAAAAAAGGCATACATGATTGCAGCTGTATGAGCTTATATATGGGTCCTATACTCTGATCCACAGATCCATTACTGTGATCTTTTTTGCCAGTCCAGTAGTTTTTATTACTATTGTTCTGGGGTACAACTTAAAAGGATGTGTGGATATATTTTATTCTTTTTCCCCCCAGAATTAATTTATGGCACTTTGGGGTCTTTTGTGTTACCACATGAATTTATTGATTTTTCTATTTCTGTGAAGAATGTTATTGATATTTTGAAAGGATTATATTGACTATGTAGATATTTTTGGTAGTATAGCCATTTTCAGAATATTGTTTTCTTGTCCATGAGCATCAGTAGGCTTTACATCTGTCTTAGTTAGGTTTTCTAATCTACAGGAAAATATCATGGTTTTGTTGTTTCTTTTTTGTTGTTGCTGTTTTATTTTTTCAAGACAGCGTTTCTCTGTATAGCCTTGGATAAACTGGACTCTCTTTGTAAATTAGGCTAGCTTTGAACTCACAGAGATCCTCTGAGTATATTTTCCCTTAAAAGATTATTTCTACTTGCTGATTTGTGTTTTTTCTTTGTTCTTCCAAAACTATAAGGTGCATCAATAAGTTATTCATTTGTAATCTGATTGTGTGTGTGTGCACATGCATGCAGGAGCACATGCAAATCATGAGCCTTTCTCAATCGCTTTTCCAACTAATTTTTAAATTAACTTTCTTTTTTTTTCATTTTTATCTTTTAAAAATATTGACTCCTACATACTATGTCTTAATGGTCTTGCTTCAGTTTTTACATTATTCATGAAGGATTCATGACTGTTCTCTGTGTGTCTGTATCTATTTTGTTGTGTATTCTTCCTTACACACAACTCATATACTTTCCCTCTCATTTCTACCGCATTTTCCTAATCCCCTACATCTTCTTATATTTATGTCTTAGTCAAATAATGACTCAACAGTAATAACATTTAAACCATGCGAATACTAGAAACACTGCAGTTTTAACTTCCATCTACTTTTCTCTTCAGTTTTTTTCTAAGTTGAATTAACCCTATCCCTCATTTCTCAGCTGACACTTCTTCCATTCTTAACCTTAGTAACTAATGTTTTAGTGGCTGATAAAGAAATCAGGGAAAAAACACCCTTAACAATAGCCACAAAAAATATAAAGTATTTTGGTGTAACTCCAACTAATTTTTTGAAGCAAAGTCTCTCACTGAATCTGGAGCTCAGAAATTCAGCCAGATAAGCTGGCAACCAAACCACAATGACCCTTTTAGCTGTATCTCTTCAGTTTAGGATTACAGGGGGGTGCGACCATGTATGGATTTTGCTTTTATTCCAAGGGTGCTAGGGGTCTAAACTTTGGTTCTCATGTGTATGAAGCAAATACTAACAGAGCTAGCTCCTCAATATAATTATTCTGGATATAGCTGTCAGGTGAAAATTCTGGTAGCTAGACAAAAGCCACCATTCTTCAGGAACTTATGAAGCTGTTTCCCCTCTACCAAGGGAACCATTTCACTTTCAGACCAGATGAATGTCTAATTGTGGTGCCTATTAGCAAATAGCTTATAGCCTAGAGTCTCCCTCAGTGTAACAAAAATTTGTTACACTGCAGAGTACATACTGGCATCCTAGCTCTACGCATTGCACTCCTTATCCTAAACTTCTCCAGCTCATGGCCTTCCCTCCTTCCAGCGGCTTATTTCTCTTTATAATCCTGTGATTTCCACTATTCCAATATTCATTCTCTCTCTCTCTCTCTCTCTCTCTCTCTCTCTCTCTCTCTCTCTCTCTCTCCTCTTTCCTTGTTCTTCCTCTTGCCCTGTCTTGTTATTCTTTAGCCATACTCTCTTGTCTTCCTCTCTTATACCCCCACCTCTTCCCTCATTGCCAAGTCCAGTTTGTTGGCCATGTTCAGTCTACTGCTTTCTCTTTTTGTTCTGAATTCCACCTCTTATCTAAAATAACACCTTCCATTTAACCATATACTGGAGAGGTCTTATCATCAGTTTACACAATAGCAACTGAATTGCTAATTATTGTCTATTCCTCTTGAAATACATCATTACCCACTCTCTGGGTTTTCAGGGTATCTCTTCAAAAATCTGTTATAATACTTATATATTGTCCTTAAGAGAGCTTGCTGGATTTTTCCTTTCATCTCTCTCTCTCTCTCTCTCTCTCTATATATATATATATATATATATATATATATATATATATATATATATATATATTAGCTATAGAATCAACCACAACTGCTGGATAGAAGACCTTCTAAGCAATGATCCTTTTAACTCTAATAAGCATTGGAGAAGTGATAATCATGAATAGTATGATATATAGTAGAACATTACCAAGATTAAAAGTAAATGGAATATAGTCTGGATAAGGATAAGAATTAGTGTTAGATCAATTGGAAGAAAATTGAGATGAGGAAAATATTGGGAGGAGTCAGGATATTGTTATTGTCTAATAGTTTAAACGTTTAAAAAGTTTTGGAGGGCTAGAGTTAACTTTAAATAAAAGAGGAGGGGACAGAGAAGACAAAATAGAAAAAAAGTGCAAATTAGTGGGAAAGAACACAGATTGTATGTAGGAAAAAACTACAGAGTACACAATAGTACAATAGGTTCAAAAACACGCAAAACAAGCACGTAAACTGAGCAATGCATGACCTAAAGCAAGACACTTACAGAGTATTTATTCAAGGGTTAAAATTAAAAAGTGAAAAGAAAAAATGAAAAATTAACAAAAAATTTAATAGTAGCAAAAAAGACAAGATGTAATAAAAGCATTTTTATTTTTGGGAAAATTATATCTGTCAAGATTTCTTTCATCCTGGAATGGGTTTTGAATTCTTCCTTCCCTTCAAAAGGTTCATGTGGCAGATTGCATTAATGGGGGAGGTGCAATTTGTTTCTTTACCATCTCAAGAGAAACCTGAGTATTACAATTTGTTTCTTAATCCTGTAGAAAGTTGTAAGTGCTGATTTTATGTACATATTGTAACATAGAGTTTAGATGATAACACTTTAGACAACAGCTGCAGTGAGATGAGCAGTGTAGTTCTCAAGTCCCTTCTTGATACTTTGTATGGTCTGGCTTTACTGTGCTGGAGAAGACAGTGGGATCCCCTGCTGTGGGATCCCATAGACTATAGCTACAAATTTGGTATAAAGATGGTGTCAATTGTGCTATCATATTTCATCCCCTAGACTCACCCAGTTCAGGTTTTTATTCATTAATTTATTTACTTGTTCATTTTATATGCCAACAACAACCCCACTCCCTCCCCTTATCCCAGTTCCACTTACTTTATGTTCCCTAATCCAGGTACCAGGCTACCCTAACACATCAAGTCGCATCAGGACTAAGTGCCTCCTCTTTCACTGAGACAAGAAAGGGCAGCCCTGCTAGGGAAAGAGGATGCAGAGGGAGGCAACAGAGTCCAAGTCAGAGATAGCCCCCCAATTGTTAGAAGACCCACGTGAGGACCAAGCAGCCCATTAGCTTCATATGTGTAGGGGACCTAGGGCCAGTCTTTTCATGATCTTTGGTTGGTGGTTCAGTTTCTGTGAACCCCCATGGACCCAGGTTAGTTGGCTATGTAGGTCTTCTTGTGGTGTCCTTGACCCCTCCAGCTCCCTCAGTCCTTTTGCTAACTCTTCCACAACTCCCTCAGTTCCTCCTAATGTTTGGCTGTGGGTCTCAGTATCTGTTTCCATTATCTGCTGCATGAAGCCTCTCAGAGGACAGCTATGCTAGCCTCCTGTGTGCAAGGATAGCTGAGTATCATTACTAGTGTCAGGGGTTGGGTCTTTCCCATGGGGTGGGTCTTTAGAGGTAGTCTTTTCTCAGGCTGGGTCACCATGCTGGTGTATAGAGAAGGGGAAGGAGGTGTAAGCTATTGTCCTGCAATTCCCTCTTAACCTCACCAGGAGCCCTGCTGTGAGAACTAAGCCTTTAGTTCCAAGGCCCCATCTCCAATTGCATAGCCAATCCTTGGTTATCAGCTAACGGTACTGCAGTGCTGCTGAGTGTGTGTGCTGGAAAGTGCTTCCCCGTGGTTTCCAATTACCTCACCAGAGCCAATTTGTACAGCTAGGCACCAATTCACAGCCATTCTTGTCTGCTTCCCACAGAGATCTCACTTGGCCTAATAAGTCCATTTACAGTTACCATCTCTTGCAAGAATAGAGATTATCCTGTACTATTCTGTTTTCTTTCTCTGAGTTGCATCATAAGATCTCTAATCTGCCAACTTCCATGAAAATGCCTATTCTTAATTCTTGAACTTCTGAGCTATTTTACAACATGGCTTCATTCTTACCATAGTGTAGAAGAGGGTTTTTTCCTATATCTTTATCAGCATTTTCAGTTGAATTAAGTATATTTTGCTTTAACAGACTTCTTTAATGCAAAAGTTCTATACCTCTGTATTTACATAACTCTTCATAAGGTGCCCTAATATTTCATTCAAGTTTTGCCTGCCTCTGAGTCTGCTAGCATCACTTCTTACTTGAACAATGACTATTATTGCATAATAGTATCTATTTGTATCTCATTGTGGCTATTGAACTCAACTAGTCATACGTGAGACTGACTGTGTTGCTAATATTGGCCTTTTTCGTTTATTTTCTTTAAACATTATTTTGTTTATTCCTTTCACAAGACACAAACATGCAGAGTCATACATATGTGCGTGGGTGTGCTCTCTCTCTCTCTCTCTCTCTCTCTCTCTCTCTCTCTCTCTCTCTCTCTCTCTCTCTCTCTCTCTCTCTCTTCTGGCTTCCTGAGATGTAAAAAAAAAAAAATTGATCAAAAGGGTTTACCTTGGAGAGCTCCTGTCCAGGGCCACATTGTTGGCAGGTGACACAGCGCCCCCATTGGTCCTGGTACTCATTTTCTTGACAATCCATGATGAAAAAGCTGTGTGTAAAGAAAATGATTACTGGTAAGTGAAGGCTTTCGTGGGACATGCCCCTTGGGCTAATATGCAGATATAAGTGAGTATATACCATTTGAGTCTTTCTGCTTCTGGGTTAACTCACTCATTATGATCATTTCTAGCTCAATCCATTTATCCACAAATTGGGGAGGACATTCTAGTGGGATTCTAGATGAGAGAAGCATGGGAGAATGGCAAAGTAGAAGGATCCAGAGGGTCCTAGAAGCCTACAAGTAGAACATTATGATAGGCAGATTTGGGCCCAGGGGTCCCACTCAAACTAAGGCACCAGCCAAGGACAACACAGGCGGTAAACCTTAAACCCCTACCCAAATCTAGACAATGGACAGAACACTCTCCACAGTATAGTGGAGAGTGGGATATTACTTTCTCACATACTCTGGTGCCTCAACTTTGACCATGTCCCCTGGAGGGGGAGACATGGTGGCACTCAGAGGAAGGACAGCAGGTTACCAAGAAGAGACTTGATACCCTATGAACATATA
This sequence comes from Acomys minous, assembly GCF_964271855.1. Lineage (NCBI taxonomy): Eukaryota > Metazoa > Chordata > Mammalia > Rodentia > Muridae > Acomys > Acomys minous. The sequence goes on along the minus strand of NC_140488.1, from coordinate 78,365,098 downwards.
CAGGGGGAAGTAATCCTCCTCAGGAACAGTCATAGGGGAGGGGAATAAGGGGAAAATGGGAGGGAGGGAAGAATGGGAGGATACAAGGGATGGGATAACCATTGAGATGTAACAAGAATAAATTAATAAAGGAGAAAAAAATACAAAAAAAAAGAAAATGATTACTACTAAGTTAAAAAGAAAGATGTTAAAGAAGTGGCTTCCCTGACTCCTGGCTTTGGTGTCTTCCTAACTGTATATTTTAGTGAGGATATGCAAGGAAGCCAACCTAAAGTAGCTAAAACTTTTATAATACTGACAATGTTACCAGAACTCTTCTAAATGCTTCCTGTGTGGTAATACATTTGATTTTCAAAAAAAGTGTCACAATTATTATTACTTCCAGTTTTACAAGTAAGGAAACTAAAGCAAAGGGACGAATTTTCAACTTGTGGTTATGCCAGGAGCTTTAGTGGCAAAAGTTAATAAATAAATAAATAAACAGTTGGATTCCTTCTAGTGGCTATAATCAAATATGTGAAAAGCTCTTAAGCACTTAAAAATAACTTTTACACTTATTGTATTTTATTTGTTAATATTTTCAATTTTTTCTGGCTTAACCAATATAGAAATTATAATTTCTATTTGTGAATGAAAAAAATTGAAACATGATTCTTCTTTGCCAAAGTATCTGATTACCTTGACTGGCCTAACTCCATTTCCACTTGGAGTCTTAGATGGATTACTAATGGCTTCAGTTACTTAAATGAATGAAAATTAACATCATGTTCCTCACCTACACCATATAGCTTCAGAGCAGATTAAATGTGTGAAGACTTTAAAGGAATATTCAAATAAAAAGGGTGAAGTATGGAGCTAGGCTCTCTTATATAAACACATTAAAAACTAACTGGCTCAAGGGATATATACATGGCGCCTCTCTCTCTAAATAAAACTTTGATAGGACTTTTTTGTCATTCATAATCTTATACAAGACTGTATTTCAGCTGGTTTCTCAACCTACTGAAAGACCTTACTGTATACTTCTAATTATAAGACAGGACAATGTGACCACCAATCATCTCCTCAAAGGTCACCGATAGACTTGGTGTAGCATTTCTTGGCTGGCATTTTTGCTGAAGTAGATCTTTTCTTATAACTTATTCCCCCATTTCTTCACTCAGTAGAAGGTAGCCTATGAAGTTCACCTTCTGCACAAAATGAATACACTTTCTTCTCTGTTGTCAACTTGTCAGCCTCAGCAGACAGGCTTCCCCTCTTTGCTTTCTATCCTTGTCATTGAGGAAAAAGCATTAGTAGTCTCATAACTCTTAATGACAGGGGTATTCAGTATTATGGCAGCAAGTCAGCAGATAATCTAAAGAAAACTTCCGTATAGTTTTCTTTCCCAGAAAACAGAAAAACACTGACAAGGTCCACAAAACAAACCTCTTTTGGAGATACAGTCTTAACACAAGCACCTAGAATTTTCATGGAAACTGCCAGCCATGGAGCATATGTGAGACCCTGTTTTCAGATTGGTTTCCAAAGTGTAATCCACCCAATAGCAATGAAATTACATGAAGCTTAATGTGTCCCTTTAACTTTGGTTTGAGATTGCTTTCTAGGTGGCCTTCTTGCCAAGTAAACATACCAGGACATAGTAAATAGCACAGTTTCTTTGCCCCTCCTTTTTATAAAAATAATTATCTAAAACATAAATTCTTCTTCAATTTAAGTTTAAAAATTGTTTTTATTAAAGAGAAAAAACCCTGTGTACTCTGGACTAGACTGAGGAATCCTGGGTGTGTAGATAAAACTGCCTAATAATCAATAAATGTCATCACCCATGGATAATGTGAGGCCTTATATCCAGTGAATAGCAGCATCCTGCAGCAGATGTTAATTTTTGTTCAGTATAAGAAAGAATAATTAGGCATTAAGAGAAAGAATATAGTTAGTCTGCCATATCCTATCCCTGGCTTTGTCCTTCTACAAAGTGTTGCAGAAGATGTAGTTTTGGATAAGTCAGCAATACAGAACCATACCTATGAATTTTCTAGTAAAGAATACTTAGTGCTCTATATTATTGAATGCCTCAATACTGAAATGGTAATCCAACAGCGCTTGCTGTTTGTTATTTTGTGAACATACTTACTTTCCTGGTCTATGATTAACTATGTATGCGTGCGTCTAGCTAGGAAACTTAGATTGCTTCTCTCTCTAATTGTGCCTTTCCAGGCAATGCATTGTAACCCCATGTCAAGAATACTTTGGGTCTGAATTACAACTCTGCCATTTACTAGCTTTTAAAATGATTTTCTTTCCTACAGCATGCTTCATTTAACCCTTAAGTTTAGTATTTTAATAACACACACTTTCCACAGTAACTTATAAAGAAATAGATGGAACAGCATGTGTTAAAGGGCTAGAATAGAGCTTTGAGCAAGTGTTACTACATAGTAATTAGTTAAGTATCTTCTCATTTACCCCAAGTTTCCAAGAGATTTTTCAGAAGTGTGAAGAATTCAAGGGAATTCACATTTGTCACCCCTAAGATTTGTAGAAAAGAAAAGGAAAAAGCACGTAAGATCCTTCAGTGGCACAGTTCATCAGGAACATGGAAGTAATGCCAAAGAAATAAGTGTCTCCAGAGCACATGCCTCCTTAGCAAATGCTCCTGCCAATAACCTGAGGCTTAAAAACAGGTTTTTCCCCCCAATGGGTGTAGTATCTGAGTCACTTTGGCGAAGCGAAGCTGAACATTGTTTTGCTGTTTGTTGAATCTACTCTATCAGGATATTCCTATATAAGAATGACTAAGTGGACGAAGCTTAGAAATTTTTCTGAGGTAATTACTTTTAAAATGGATGTGGAAAGAAAAAAATACAAATTAATTAGGGATGATATTAGGGACATTCCTGAGTATCAGATCATTTTCCATTGTCATATCCTAATGCAGTGGCTGATCCCTAACATGGACTGCCTTCTTTTTATATCATTACATTAGTAAAAATAGGGGAGATAAAAGAAAGTGTCAGGCATCTCTTGTCTCCTCTCCTGAAGCACGACATAGGCTGGGTGGGGAGTTTTCTGCTTCTGCCAAAGTTCATAATCCATTCAACTGTACTGGACAGGCCATACGTGAAAATTCTGCCTCCACCTTGAGCAACAAGGAAGAAAAGTATACACAAAGCTAACAGATGAACATTGAACAAAGTCTAGATGCAGTTGACAAATTCTGTGGTTCATGACAAGAAATACCATCCAGGTAAAGATGTAAATCCTATACATTGGCTACTCAGGTACCCTTGTATCCATTTCCCAGTATCTGCACCCTCTTCTCATAGGTGATTACCATTCTAGTTTCTGTCATTATATATTGCCACTGAAATTCAATGTCCTATAAGTTAAAATGTAGGACATCATTGTTTTGTTTTTAGTTTATACAAGCTTTCTCTCAAGAGGCATTAAAATGCATAATTTCACATTGCTCTGATCAAACAATATAGATATAAATTTTTGTGATGTTAGATTGTGTTTTTTAAGCTATAGCAAAACACCATAGCAACCAAAGGGCAGGGTGGGAAGACAAGTTGTATTAAAATTTAGTACTCAAAAAATTAAAAATGATAGAGTTTTGAGTGACTGTTCAGGCAGCAAACTGTCTCTGTCAATTTTCAATTTGGAAACTGCTAACCTATACTTCCTGTTTACTCAGGTAATTAATTTTATTCCTTCTCAAGACTCGGATAGGGCTGAAGACCAAATAGTTACACAATTAAGCTTAATTGTTTAGGGGTTAAGATGTTTTTATGTCTAGATAGATGTTTTAAGTTGATAGACATGAGATATGATAGATATTAATTTGCATTCAGAATTTTAGAATCACCAAGATAGGAAAATGTTTCCTTCAAGGTTGCTAAATACAAATAGCCAAAATATTAAGAATGTAACCGTCATATAATTTCTGATTGTTTCATGGTTCTTATTGTTCTTGGTAGTCTATTGCATATATTTATAATAATATAAATGTGTATGTAAAAATACTGTATATAAAAAATTCAAAAAATTTTTGTCTCAAGGTGTGATTAAGAGACTAAGAAAGAATCTGCCCCTCTGACCTGAAGTGATTCTGAACATGCAGAATACCAACGTATAACTAGACTTTAGCCAACATGCAGCAAGAAGCTAAGGTACTGAGATTATGGTAGTCTGTAGACCAAACACATTTGAAGTATGAAAAGTTGCTGTCAGTTGTAGATATGCTTGTTTACAGAAAAAAGAATGCACACCCATTACAACCACAGGCCATAAAGCATTCATCACTGTTTTCACAGTCTGAAGAACCTGAATGCCCACTCTAATTTTTTGGTCGGTTGAGTCACACAGGCAAAATATAAAGTAAAGGGGAATCATAGTTCAGTATGCAGTGGCCTGAGTGTAACATGGACTATTGCTCCTAACAGACTCCTACCCCTCCTGGGAGCATCTCTTTCTAGCCTGAGAGCATGATTTGCAAGGGGCTCCCACACAATGCCATTAGGAAGGCCTGGTATTCCAGGAATGTCCATGATTTTTAGTGAAAGCATGATGCCCTGCAGTGAGTAGCCTTCCAGTCTCAACTTCCAGTAGCATCTCGATCATGTCCATTACCAGTGTCCAAATAGTGCACAATACTAGTTCTCTGACAGTCTCTTTAAGAAGAAATGGTACTAGTACCAGGCATGCCTTCTACCTAGGCCCAGGCTACCTTCCTCTATGTGGATCAGATGCTATTCATCAGCCAGGACTTTTGGATTATTGTGGCAGGGCACCAGGAGTTCCTGACTTCAGAATCTCAGGACTCATTTGGAGAGTGCCAGGAAGGCACTCTCTTATATGAGCAGCCCACGTGTGCTCCAGAGAGCACAGAGAACTCCAAGGGACATGTAAGAGGGAATGCCTAGTTTCAAGGCCTTATTTCTGTCAGTATGACAACTGTGGGACAGTATATATGAAATATTCTCACCTTATCAGTCACCAAATAAAGACATAGTTAAGAAGCCCTGAAGATGTAAAAGGCTATATGTACATGGACCTTTCTCATCCTTGTTGTGCTCATATGTTATAACGTGAATATACATTAGATGCTGACCTCAGATATGATTCCTGTAGCTGATAGTTCATGAGATCTAACTATCTAGCTAACACCGAAGAACTCATCAGTGGATTTTAGTTTGGCTAGATGCAAGCCAAATGTACACCTCAGGCCAAATGTAGAAAGACTAAAGGTCTTATTCCTCCTAGACAGGAACTTTAGATAATTTTCTTCTTCCTTTGGCTCTTTAACCTCTGACATCACTGCCTCTCATCAGCTCATCTCTTTGATACGTAAAGATTGAAATGGAGGAAGGAGTATTAGGCTGTAGTATTAAGGGCCACATAAAGCTATTGAACCTGTAAGAGATACCTCAACACCTTCAAAAATAATCTATGATGCTCTCATCTCTCAGAAACACCTATTCTATGCTTTAGCCAGATGAAAAAGATGGAATAGAGATAAAGGGCTTCAAAAACCTCTTATCCTCCGTCACTCTTTATCTCAAAAACCCTTTAGTGGCTTTTGTTTTCCTGCTCCATAAAATCCAGCATCTCCCAGTCTCCAGCACCCGGTTTATGTTCAAATAATAAAACTATCATTTACTGGAAAGGTCTTTGAGCACCATGTTTTATTTCATCATCTTCTGGAAAGTAACATTAAGTGTATTCAACTAAAATGAGCAGTCATATGTACCAAATAAGAGTACCTCTTACATGGCTATCCACATACTCAGTTTCCGTGAATTCTCATTAGACTTAAATGGACTTTTTTTGCCACAGGAGATGGGATTTGAAACTCTATACAGCGACAGAATCCCATATTTTTGGGACAAGGTAATCCTCATGGGTAAAGTCTGAGGAAGAGATACAAGAAGGGACCATCTCTCCCATAAATTGTTAGGTAGCATTAATTCTCCACCACAGATTAGCTTTGTGGGAAGACCTGCAAAGCAGCCAGTAAGCATGCCTGTCTCTTTAAGGGCTTGTCAGGAAACAATACCCAGCATGGAAACATATCACCTCACACTATTTCATTCTTCACTGCCCCACCTGCATATTTTCTCTACTATATATTGGCTTTGAATATCCACAATAAAGTATTAGTATTTATTTTAAGTTTAACTTTTAAAAATAACTAGGAAGGAAGGAGAGTGAAACCAAAAGAAGGTTAGGTGGTGATTGATTTTCATTGGATGAATATATTAAAATTAACACTCTGAACCTCATCAATCTGTATAATTATACACATTAATAAAAGTTAAAATATTACTTTTAAAATAAAAATGAAACATAATTCAAACAAGAGACATAAATTTGTAAATCATATAACTAATAATATATTTGTACCTAGAGTACAGAGTTACAACTCAAAATTTAAAAAACACAACTTAAATTGAGCTCATATTTTAAACACACTTCTGAAAGAAGATATACAAGTGAGCAATAAACAGATGAAAGTGTGCTCATTAGGAATGCTAATTCAAACCATAATTAAATACTTCTTTATACCATGTATGGTGGCTATATATTTTTCTTAAATAGGGATAAGATACTGTCATGGAAGATGTAGACTACTGGGATTTCACACATTGCTACTGAGAGTCTAAAACAGTGCAACTTTTATAGAAAATGATTTTTCAGTTTTACAAAAAGTAAAGCATGGAGATGTCAAAAGATATAGCAATTATTCGTAAATATATGTGCCAAGTTGTAAAAACACATGTTCACACATAACCTTGTACATAAATGTTCCTAGCAGCATACTCATAATAACAGAAAGTAAAAAAGAAGAATCAAACGTCCATCAACCTATAAACAAGGTTAAAAAATAGATCTTGGTTTGTCTGTAAAACAGAATATTATATTTATCTAGAAACAGGAATGAAATACACAATGTGTGCTATAATGTGTAATCAAGTTTTAAAATATTATGATTAAGAGGAGTAGCTAGACAGGAAAGGGCAATAATGTGATTTCATTTACATAAAATGTCAAAAATAAACAATACACAGAGATAAAAAGTAGGGTTAGTATTTGCCATAGGCTGGGAGGGGAAATAGTGACTATTCAATGCACAATGCAAATGACCTGGAATTACATAGTACAAACTTGTGAATATATTAAAAAGCAAGAAGCCATATATTTGAAATGCCAATTGTTATGTTGTATTAATTATATTTTAGGTTTTTGGAGAAAGTTGACCTTCATTTTTAATACTTAAAACACCCCATGTTTTTCTAGTGAATATTGTAAAAGTTAGTCCCAAAATTAAAATTAAAATAAAATCTGCTGTAAATAGCCATGAACCAACTGATTTATTTCATTCTACTTTTATGCACACATATGTGCTTAATCTTATATTATTATATTAATATCTTATTAAATATGAGTAGAAACGTATTTATCCAGTAAAACTGGAGTAACAACTAAAACAATGACTAGGGCTTCTTTATTTGTCCTGTCTGTCATCTGCTTTTATGATCTCTGAGCTTGTTCCCATTGTCCTGATTCCCCAGAATATAACACAGAAGACAGTGAATGCAGGCAGACAGGAAAGAAAAAAGCAATGACGTTGGCATTAATAATAATCTCAACATTAGCTCACTGTGCTCTGAATAAATAATGCTGGCTAGGTTTCTCCTGGGTCTACGGCGCTCACACTGCTGGGTGTGCAGCTGCCTCTGGCCACCCTTTGTGGCTGTTGGGCTTCTCAACTTGCGGAAATGCCTGAGGCATGAAGCATGGTTGGTCTCTCTATCTAGGATGGGTAGAACTTGTAGGATGACAAGTCTAAATTAAGAACTCAGGACTTTAGGCTATTTGCTTTGCCTAGGCAGTACAGAAGTCCTGAGATTAAAAAACGGCGATGAACATAGCAGCTGGCCCATGCCCTGCCCATCCCTCTCTTGCAAACCCAATAACCACCCATGTTCTTTCCTTGAAAATGGAGCTTTTAATTTGTATAATGCCCTCACCAATTCCAGATGTTTGGCCTGCAGCTCAGATGTTGTGTCAAACGATTAGATACTGCCTCTTAATTTTCCTTTTTCTGGTTCGGCCGAAAATCATTCCTAGGACAGATTTATCTTGTCAGTTTCCTAGTTCTATTTTATCAATCATCTAATCCTCCTAACTCACTAATTGTGAGTTTCTATCTCTTACTTCACTTAGTGTGAATGGTCCTAGGTACAGCTCTGTCAAAAGTAACAGTAACAATCAGTGCTCACTCAAGTTCCACAGTCATCATGAGAAAGTTGGTTAAGTTAAACACTTCAGACCAGTGGTCTTCATTCTTAGTGATATTTTGGAAGCTCCAAAATATATTGATATCTTGGTACCACTTTTGAATTTCTGATATAATTTGTCAACGTCTGACCTGAGCTTCTGGAATGTAAACAGTTTACCCATTGATTCTTGGGCCCATCTACTCTAAATAACAGTATAAGGGTTTCTTTAACTTTTAATTTTTTGTGTTGCTTGAGTATGAGGCAGTAAAAGGGAATCCCTGTCCTTCCACAGTCACAATCTACACATATTTTTATAGGACAATGAGAGATGAAGAAGCAGATGAATGGATCCTATAAAACATTTTAGGTTACATTCTTTTTTTGTTTTTTTTTTGTTTTTTTTTTTTTTTGGTTTTTTCGAGACAGGGTTTCTCTGTGTGTCCTTGGCTGTCCTGGACTCGCTTTGTAGACCAGGCTGGCCTCGAACTCACAGCGATCCGCCTGCCTCTGCCTCCCAAGTGCTGGGATTAAAGGCGTGCGCCACCACGCCCGGCTTTAGGTTACATTCTTTTCAACTCTTCAAATACTTTTCCTTTTACTCACAAGAAATCTGACATCCTTTTAATGACTGGTGCTATCCTACATAAGCTGGCTACCTAAACTTCCCCTGTTATCACTAGCTATAGGCCCTATTGTTCTTTCCTTACACTATTCACTAAAGGAATAATGGTCTCTTTGCTATTCCTCAAATTAATCAGGGGGATTTTTACTAGAAGGACATCATACCTTGTCAAGCCATGAATTTCTTAAATATATATATTTGATTAGTTATTTCAGCTTCTTCAGCTCTTTATTATTATACATCCTGTTAATAAGGCTTCTTTGGCCACTATTTTAAAGTTAAAATTTTCCTAATCCTTCCATCCCTCTCTTGTTTCATTATCTATCCTCCACAGTATTTATGACATTCTTCAACATTATGGTCTTCTTATTAACATATGTCCTATTTCTTTCCAGCTAAAGTGGAATCAGCATGAGCTCAGTGTACCTATTATGTTCACTAGTCCAACTAAATTCCTTAAAATACTGTCTGTGGAACAGTAAGCACTAAATAAGTATTTGTTGTTCGAGTGAATGGTAAAAAGAATTTCTATAGAATAACTGTGACAATTTTAGTTTGTAAAGAGTCTCATGCCAATTAGTCTTATAGAATTTCATAATAATCTTATGAGAGAGCTAAGACAGATGTTGTCAAAACAAAATAAATAATACTCAGAGAAAAATATTTCCTTTAAGTTCATTTACTTGGTAAAAAAAAAAAAAAGCCAATCTTCTGAGACTTGAGGTGCCAGGGTGGGTTGGTACCCCTTGGGTGGGGCTTTCCCTTCTCTGAGAAGGAGAGGGAGGAATGGGGGGAGGGCATGAGGGTGGAGCTGGGAGGAGAGGAGGGAGCTGGGATCAGGCTGCAAAGTGATGAAATAAATAACTCTTTTTAAAGAAAAACCCAAAACTCAAAGGTAACTTAGGAATCCATAAAGGTATCATGTTTTCCAAGGCAATGTTTTACTAAAATAGTGAGTTATAACCTTTGCTTAGTTTTTTGTTTTGTCTTTGTTATATTTTCAATGAGCAGAAAAAAAAAACCTGCATATTAACTTGATTTTTCTTTAAGTCTGATTTCAAAGGGGTTACTATGTGATTTTTTTTGAAATGCCTAAACTTAAGACTAATTAAATCAGAACATCTGGAGGTATAAAGTTGAGAATGTTTATACCAGGATAAAGAAGAGTGCCACAAACAAAATGCTAAGTGACATACATATTAAAAGCTAGAAAGGAAATAGTAGCCAAAAACAAGCAGGGGGATCCCAGGGAAAAACTAGATTGTAGGAATAATGGGGCACAGTAAAATGTTACTAAGTAAGGAGTGAGTAATATTGTCAGGTTTTGGTAGAGGGATGGATAAAGGGTTTAGGAAATGCTGTTTTATTTTGGTTTGTGTAAAAGTAAATTGTCAGCCAGAAAAATAGTTCAGTGGGTAGGTAAATGTGTTTGTCCTGAAAGCCTGATGAAATGATTTTGATCCTTGGAAGCCATATTTAAAAAGCAAAGTGTCTCTTTAGGCTTAAATTCATTAACGTATATGCCTGAAATAGAGATAATTCAGAGGACATGGATGCTTACTGTAGTTTTTAATTGGCTTCTCTTTCTATTTTCCTAGTGGATGAAGAAGTTTATCTATTAATGATAGCAACTTCAGGAAAATAAAAAAGAGCTGTACACAATTAAAACTCACCTGTTGACTTTGTCCTTTATTCCAGTGTACAAAGCACGAGGAGGTGTCCCATCTGAGGTAGCCAAAAGTGTATGAATCTTTTTCAAGTCAGTTGTCACTGTAGAGGTAGAATTAACTGTTGAACTGGGCCACTTCTACCTATCCAAAGGCAAGCAGTAATCATAAAGCTACTACATAAAAAGACACAAATTTCCCAACAAACAAATACAACATAGAAGACTTTAAATTGAACAGAAGGCCCAAAACTACAGAACCATAAATTGAACAGAAGGCCCAAAACTGCAGAACCATATACACACGTAATTAATCAATTTTAGGGTGATTTTAAGGGAAACATACCCTTTTGATTTCTACTGAAACAGTCATCCCAAGTGAAAGCAAAGGAACAGAAATTACTTTGGACTATGTTCAAGGGAAAAAATGAGACAATGTATGTGAAATTGTTCTGGAAAACTCCAGACTGTGCTTCTTCACATGTGAAAAGCTGAGATGTCTGTTATTACTATATCACACTCAGAGCAAAAGAGCAAAGGACAGGGGAGAAAAGTCACAGACCATGTCAATACTGAGCTAATATTTAAAGCCTCTCATTTGCTCTATTGTTACCCAACCCCAAGTGAGTCACTGATCTGCGTATTGACCACCCACCATAAGACAGCATGAAAGTATGCTATGAGCAATACTTACCTACCAGCAGAGTGCTTGAAGGGAAGATTCACTAGCTTTCCAAGGAAACTTGGCTGAGCATCCCAGAAAGACTTCAAAATTATCATATAATTTCTTTACATGCATGGCTAGAAACTGTATGATTCAAAAAGTGTGTTCTAATATCCGACTTTCCTTCCTAAATTTTGGTCTTGCATAGTATTGTTTCAACTCTGTTCAGATTAGCAGACAATCTAGAATAACTGTACCACTCTGAGTCTGTTAGTCCTTTTTACCCAACACTAATCAAATATGCCATTTGTTCCTTAGAAGGCAGGGGAGTGAAATATCCTGCAGAAATGGAAGGACAAACACAAGGCAGGTCCATACAATGAGACTGAGACTGGGAACATCAGCCCAGAGATTAGGGACTATTTGTAGAGAATGAGATTTTGTTGCCAAAGTAGTTCTACCCCCTTTTAATAGCCATGCCCAAGAAACAAAGAAGGATAATTGGAGGTGGACATAAATAAGAAACATAACAAACATAATGTCATAACGAAACTCAATGTTCCGTATGTTAACCAAAAAGGTTAAATTAATGTGAAAAAATGCTCAAGAAGAAGAAAAAATATGGGACCTGAAAGGTTTGGCATTATAAAAAATGCCTAGTAAAAAATAAACCTATGATTTCATATATAGTTATGCTCTGTGAAATAATTTTCAAAAATAATTTCAGAATTTGAAAATTCCAAGCAAATAGTCATAATAACTCAGAGGACAATGCTCTATTTACCAATATCTCCATTTGAACTCCTTTAATAACAGGCAGCTCACATGACAGTGTTTTCATTATGGTTTATTTTCTTTTTCTTTTTTGACAACTAGTTAATATATAAGATAAAACTAACTAGAACAACATAGATACAGAATTCTACAAAGGTATATCAGGATAATCTCAACCCTTATAGTCCAAGTAGGAAAACTAGAGTTTTAAGAAAAAAATAATCCTCAAAGGTACATAGTTTGTTAAGACTAGGCTCTAAGTCTCTGTTCAGGGCTCAGTGTCTTGCCTGTTTCCCATATATAACGACACAGGCCACCTTCAAGGATTGATTGCCCACTAACTACGTTACCAAGGATCCATATTCTCTTTTTCTCTTACTCTCACAACATACTATTGGCTTTGTAATCTCTCAACAAGAAAAATCCCAAAGGGTAGACTGGAATGGTGGATCATGAAGGGGAAGTAATCCTGACCACCCTTTCTGCCTTAGTCACAATAGTGACTTAACAATCTCCTGGAAATAATGGCATCTTACTGTTTGATTCCATCATATATTACATGGAAACCACTTTACTTTTCAGCATGGGTTGGTGTCTCTTAGGGATACGTATATAAAGTAGCTTTAAAAATCTCCTGGGTGGATGGCTAGTCACTAAAAACTCAGTTGATAATTATTTTCCATGCTAGGCATTCTGTTAGGCCTTATTCACAAGAGAGAAAAATCAAACCAGTGTCAATAACATTAATCATCTGCAAGACAGCGTCTAGAGAAACACTGAAAAATATATAGTTAATGCTAATCTAAGACAGACCAGCGCCATTCACATATCTCTCATAGGTATCTAATAATAATTGCCCTCCTAGTATCTAAATTGATGATAAAACTGGCCAGTACTCTTCCCATTAAGCCCCTTAGGGGAGAATATATGGGTGGACACAGTCTTCTAATGAAAGCAGAGAGAAAATAGCTCTTGCTTCAAAAGCTTCAGCTCGAATAATGATTCCAAAAGATGCCTCAGTCCCTGCAGAAGGCATTCAAGTGGAACAGATCAAGTAAGCATCCAACTAAAGGAAGGCTACATGGCCTGCCTTAGGTTTCTAGGCTGAGTTATCATTTACTTTTTCTCCTTGGTTTCTTCTACTGAAAGATCTAAAAGACAAAATAACTGGTACAAGGCAACTGAATTATTATCTTCCTCCCCTTTGTCAGAATTAACCTATGTAGACATAACTTTATATACAAACAGCTGTAGAAAATGAAGCAAAAGTGAATTAGAAGAAAAGTGTGGTTTGCAGTATGGCTCAGACACATACAGATCAAATGATATCTAGCAGGCTTCATTTTCCCTGAGCACTGTCTAGTGAAGAAATGATGCAATTAAAGAATTGAAAGAAATAACACATTATAAAGAAATTTGTCACATTCTCTCATCATGTTTCTTTTGCAGTTATTGCCATCTCTCTCGAGGTGTTATCACTCCACTTTTATATAATTCAAACCCTCAGACTCATATTTTAATAAACTGCATGCCACACGAGAAATGGAAGAAATCTAGCTGCTTTACTACGGAACAGAACATAAGGGAGATTTGGTCTCTGATCTTGAGATCTCTGAAGTTTCAGAAAAGAGAAACAGGTTGCTGTCCACCAGAAAGCAGCCCTAGAGCATAATAAATGCTGCTGGACAGAAGGAAGAACTTTCAACAATCTAGGATTTCCCCAAAGACAGATAACAGGTTCTTTCAGAGGACAGTAAAGACTTTTCCCCCAGAAGTGTTCAGAGATGAGATGAACATTTAAAGGTGAAGTCAGTTGTTGTAAAAAAGAAACATATGACTCACAAAACCCTGCTATTCATCAAGCAGCAGGCTAGGTCCTTTACAGAGGTTATTATTTTTAATCCTTCCAACAAGTGGGAACTATTTCCCATTTCTCAGGAAGACAGAAACTTGGGGAACTTTTAAGTTTCTCATTGGGCTTACTCATGATTCTATAGGTGGAGGGAAGGAACATCTCTTTGTTGTACTAATGTAGAATGAAAACATTGAACACACAATGCACTTAGGAATCCAAACAGCAGGTAAGTCTCGACCCAGGATTTAAAAATATCTGTCTCTAACTCTATCCAGAAAGGTGAGATGAAAATATGGACTCTTTCAAAGTATAGGCTAACTTGCCGGGCGTGGTGGCGCACGCCTTTAATCCCAGCACTCGGGAGGCAGAGGCAGGCGGATCGCTGTGAGTTCAAGACCAGCCTGGTCTACAAAGGGAGTCCAGGACAGTCAAGGCTACACAGAGAGGCCTTGTCTTGAAAAAACAAAAACAAAACAAAACAAAAAAAACCCCAAAGTATAGGCTAACCCTAAGAGATACACTCCATCCTTCCCTTTTTAAACCCCATATAATTCATCAACTGCAAATTTCTGAACATTCAAGTCTGTGTAATTTGATAAATAAAGTACATTGTCTCCTTTCTGTTCCCATAGTCACCATATTAGGTTTAGGGCTTTGTCTAGTTTTCCTTTGTTCACTTTTTTGTTTTCCTCTTCTAGCCCCGCTGATTCACATTAACCTGATTATGATTTCTAAAGTATAGATCTGACTTTTTCTTCAATTCACAAACTCACAGTGGCTCTTCAGTGATCTGCGAAATAAACAGAACCTCAGGCATTGGAAATCTTGTGTAGTATCCCACCAACCGAACTTGTACTTTTCCCTAATTGCATTAGAACAGCCAGCTCAACTATTGTTCCTTTCACATGCTCTGACTTACTTGCTGTCAAGCAGTTGCTCATGTTTTCTGTACTTAAAATGCCTGCTCCCCTTTTTCCACCTGTTGAAACCCTATCTGTGCTACATAATCTATCTTAAATAATAATGGCTAACATTTATTGAGTGCTTATTTTGCACTGTGCTAAGTGTGTGCAAGTATTTTACATGGATTAATTCAGTTCATCCTCACAACCACTCAATGATGTTGGTACTATTATTATCTCAGCTTTTGCCTATAGCAAAATGAAGCTCAGAGAGGGAGAAATACTCCTTTTCTCCAGGGTCCCTCTATGGTGAAATGAGATCTGAATACAAATAAGTTTGCTCTGTAGCCCCCAAAGGTGTTAGTATTGAAAAACAATCAGCTGGGCATAATGAACACATACCTATACTTACAGCATTTAGGAGTAAGAGGCAGAGGGATCAGGAATTGAAGATCTCCTATAGCTATATAGAGTTTCATTCAGTTCAAACTTACCTACATGGGACCTTATCAGGTCCCAAAGAAATGCTGAACAAGTCTCCCTCAGTACTTGTGGTGAAACACACACACACACACACACACACACACACACACACACACACACACGCCATTTTTTAAAAAAGCCCAAACAAACCATTTTCTGTTCTTCTCTGTCTCTACTTGATATGGTCCTTATTTGACAACTTCAGAGCACTTTGACTGAACTTTCAAACCTTGTCTTGTGCAGTATTATTTGTGGTCCTACATTCAGGATGAGTCTGTGAAGCCGTAGGAAAAACAAACTCTCTGTCTTGCACAGCTTAGTACTTCAAACTTGGGTATAGAGGGTAGAGATTCAGCATCTTATGTTAAATGAAAGCTATAGTAGGAATAAAAGGGGGGACAGGAGAGTTACCTAGACAGAGAGTTCCACAATTTACTACCTCCTATTGCCCTACTTGAATTTGGCCAACGCTGCCAAAACCTGTCAAAATGAGATCCTACAGCCTGTTTTCCCAGCCTAGTCTCTGGCAGGTCTCTTCTTCCTGCACCCTGCCAGTTCTTGCAGCTGTCTGGGCCTTCGCCAGTGTTTGGGGTGAGGCTGGATCAAAATATCACTGTCCTGGGCTCGGCTTCCAGCAGCAAGTGATCAAATGAAACTCAGTCGCACTGGTGACGAGGTTGGATTGAAAGCCCCCATACACAGTGCCAAATTGCTCTTTACACAGGCCCGGACTTGCCCAGGCACCACGTGGGTGGGCTAGTAGTTCAGCTTTCAGCAGGATGCTCTGCATATCCAATCCATTCCCTCCTCCTCTATGAGAGCTAACTCCCAGACTCCTTCTTTTCCTATCTCCTATCTCAGACGCACACGGTTGTTGGACAAGTCTGGGCATATTCCCAGCGGCCATCTGGCTTCAGTTCGAACCTGCACAGGCAGGAACTGACTAGTCAAGGCTGTAGGGATAACAGCCTGTTTCTGACATCTCGGAGAATGCTGTCTGGTCAAAAACGGATAGAATGACTGATAGCCACAGAATACCTTCCCCCAAGTCATGCTGACTTTGTAGCACCCTTACAGGGACATCTGATATGGTCCTCTGGTCCCCTATTTCCGTCCCTTGGTGCCACAGGTTCCAACTGATTTACCTCACGACGTAGTGTTCCCACACTTACTCTGTCAAGATCAATGGATGGATCTTACAACGGGATTCCCTGAACAAATACACTAGATTACAGAACAGACACCCTGCCCAGCAGCCGCCCCTCAGACCCCAGACAGCATACCGCTCTCACTATAGGTGAAATCCGTTGCAACCAGTGTTCTGCTGGACTCATTTCACTTCCACGTGTGGCAACAACAGATCAAATCCATCCTCTATTTCTTTCATGTTATGCTTATCCCCGCCCCTCCTCTCCCCTGTGAGGCATGCAGGACAGCTATTGGACTATTTGATGTATCTGGGAGTGGTTATGCAAATAAACCCCGCCCCGAGAGAACAGTGTGAGTCTGGCGGGTAAACAATGGCCAAGTCACAAGTCCGGCAAGAGATTCTAAAGCTCTGGGACCTGAAGCTGAGGAGAGTGGGGGAAGGGCTTTAGAGTTGGATCTAGCAGAATCTGTGGGGAGGAAGGGAGGAGGCAGTTAAAAGCAGCACAGATTTTAAAGTTTTGTGCATGACTTAGAAGGCTTGGAGTTCCAATGAAAACCAATGTTAAAAAAAAAAAGGGGAGGATTCTCAGACATAAGGAAAAGCCATTTCCTGACTCTGACTTTGCATTTTTATATTAAGATTGTTAACAAAAAAAATGAAGATGAGGAAAGACCACTAAAAAATGAAGAAAAACTGGATTCTATACTTCACTCTGACTTTAAGATATCCTTTGTAAATCTCTCTCTCTCTCTCTCTCTCTCTCTCTCTCTCTCTCTCTCTCTCTCTCTCTCTGTTGGCCTTCCAAAAATGATATTTTCTTAGAGTTATAATTTCACAGACTTAGGTGGGGAATGTCCTAGAATGTACTATAGATAGAAAGAAGAAGAAAGAAAGAAAGCTTGAGCCAAGGTTTAGAGGAGGGAACCAAATAGTGTGCCTTGACCAAACTGAGAAAACTCACCTGGCCTGGCCAGAGACCATAAACAGGAATTTGGAATCAAGTTTCAAAGGCTGAAAAGCCTTCAGAGGGAGAGAGTAGTATTGGATTAAAATAATGGCTATCATGGGACATGCTCCTTGGGCTAGTGTCCAGTTATAAGTCCCATGAAAGTCTTCACTTACCAGGAAAGTGGGATAGATGTAAGGACATCCTATTGGGACTCTAGGTGAGAGAAGCATGGGAAAATGGGGAAACAGAAGGATCCAGAGGGTCCTAGAGACCTATAAGAAGAATATTATGATGGGCAGATCTGGGCTCAGGGGTTCTGCTCAAACTATGGCACCAACGAGGGATAATACGTGCAGTAAGCATCAAACCCCTACCCAGATCTAGCCAATGGACAGGACATTCTCCACAGTTAAGTGAAAAGTGGGGACTGACTTCCACACAAACTCTGGTGCCCCATATTTGACCACATCCATGCATGGGGAGGCCTGGTGGCACTCAGAGGAAGGATAGCAGGTTGCCAAGAAGAGACTTGATACCCTATGAACATATACAGGGGGAGGAGTTCCCCTCAGTCACAGTCATAGGGAGGGGAGTAAGGGGAAATGGGAGGGAGGGAGGAATGGGAGGATACAAGGGATGGGATAACAATTGAGATGTAATATGAATGAATTAATAAAAAAATGCTAAAATAAAAATAAAATAAACTAGTAGTTAGAATTGAGTTGTATAAAAGTGTACACACACACACACACACACACACACACACACACACACTTTGGGGCCATTTGACATTATCTCTGAGATTAAAATCAATTACTATCCTGCATAGCTAATTTTATTCTGAATAGGGAAGGGGGACTAATAGAGAAATCATCTGCCTTTTCTCCCAGAGAAGGCAACATTTTCTAAAAGAGGGACTCTCTGATTTTCCTCTGTCTTCTTCAAATGAGAATGTCTGTGCTAGATGAGTATGGAGACCCCATTGTAATAAAAAAGAATGGTGGTTTGGGAATTAGGACACTTGACCAAGCCAACATCTCTCAGTTTTGCTCTCTACATTTGAAATTGGAACAGGTTCTTAGCCTTAGTGGTCTCGAAGTTCTAAAGCAGTGCTTCTCACATGCTATACACATACAGTCACATAGATTTTCTAATAATACTCCAATTCTGAATTAGTATCACCAAAGTAAGGCTGAGACTGATTTTCTAACTGTATCCCCATTTGATACTGTTGCATCTGAGTCACAGAGAATACATTAAATAGCAAAGGTCTAGATGGTAGACAAGAGCCACATTAGCAGCTCATCTCTGTTAGCCAGCATTCCATCACAATAACAATCAACCTATTAAAAAGACAGACTTGTTTCAGTTCATAGTTTTAGAAGTTTTAGTCCATGGTTTGTTGCCCATGTTGGTTTTTGGTTTCTGGCAATTAACCTTATTATGCCAGTGACACAGTGCCATTTGCATGATGTCCAGAATCTAAAGGAGAATGTTGTCAAATGACCTGGGCCTCGCTACTTCCTTCACAGACATACCCCCAGCCACCTATAATTTCCACTAGACCTTACCTTTTAAAAGATCTAGCATTTTCTAGTAACACCATAGTCTATTGTCAAGCCATGGATAAATGAAGCCTTGCGAAATATTCCAGATTTAAATTAAAACAGTCTGTAATCCTGTACATTGTGTTGCCTTGCCATTAACAATTGTCCTTTGAGGTATGGTTTACTATACACATTTTACAGCTGAAGTGCATCCTAGTACTCCATGATGATATCCGGAAGAAAGCTGAAGGAAAAGTTGCACAAATCCTGCACCGACTCAAAGTTATGTTCTCACTTATTTCCTCAAGATAGAATCTATTTCAGTCCCATGGACAGTGGAAACTGAGTTGGGACACTTCATTTCTTGGGGCTCCCCCAAACCCTCTTCTTATCATGGGTGAAAGTTATTTCATGAGACTAGAGAGTATAATCTTAGTTTCCCTTATTATATGTCATTGTTAGAACCTGCCTTACATACCTAACTGGAGGACAGATAGGTCCAGACTCCCCCTATGCACATCTAGGGCTGAAAATAGGCCCTTTTTGGGCCACACACAGACGTTTGGGGCACTTTTTTTTTGTTTTGTTTTGTTTTGTTTTTTGAGACAGGGTTTGTCTTTGTAGCCTTGGCTGTCCTGGACTCACTTTGTAGACCAGGCTAGACTTGGACTCAAAGTTATCTGCCTGCTTCTGCATCCCTGAGTGCTGGAATTCAAGGCATGAACCACCATGCCTGGAAGATTTAGGGAATGTTAATGTCAACTTTTAGATATTCCTCAGGCCATTTAGGAATACTGGGCTTACTTAATTCTCAAAGAAGCCAGAGTAACATCTAATTTAAGAGTGAAATGCAGTGAGAGTGGCTTATTATAAGAGAAAATAATTTTTGTTCCATTAGATTTAGGGTCTTCCAATCTGTAGAAACTAAAAGTGTGAATTAAAGCTACAGTTGATAAATCATAGGAAGGTTAGAGATATAGAGATGACCCTTTGGATTCTAGTATGTCTAGTAACATCCTTGACTACACAATGTTTCCTCTGTCTGTTAATTACCAGGTGCAGTATATGTAAATAACTTTGGCTATGGCTGTCTCACATAATGGTTTGGGTCTTCTGGATTAGAAAACTGGGTTATAAGAAAGTTACTTTTATTCATATGATTATTTTTCAAACTTCAACTACTTTCTAGCATAGTTAGTATTTTCTCTCATCTTGAATCATGATTCTATTAATTTGCCATAAAAGACAATTTCAAGATTATTCCTCTTAGTCAAGACTCTAAAATGCCGAACAGATCACTTCATTTCCAATAATATAAAAGATCAGTGACCTCTCCTTTCTCAAGCTCATCTTTCTTATTTAAGAGCATCTTTCTGTCTTGGAATGATATATCGGCATTCATTCCTATTGTCTGTTATTTATTTCTTTTCATGTATCTTTGGACACTCAAAAATAGTATGATCATTGAATTGTTCACTGCCACATTAAAAAACAATCCATGATTTCCTTTCCAAAATAGGACCATCCAGTCTTATCTGTAGAGTTAGTCTATACCTCAAACCTTTCCCTAAATGTCCTCCTAGTACTGAATTTTCAGTCAAGAAAATGCACTTTGCCTTTTTCTGTAAAGAACACCTTGGATTGTACTTATTTAATATCTCTGCTTCTTTCATGTGAATCCATAATAATCACACTCTCTTTATGTGTCCTGCACTTCCCTCTGAGAGGAGAGGAGGGGAAATGAGCCTCTTCTTCCTGGTCCTTCATCCATCAATCACTTACATCTTTAAAGGTATCAGAACTATCTTCTCTGTTGTGTCCACACTCTACTTACCACCACATTTGAATCTCCCTCCAATTATAAAATTCACTTGAACCTGGCTTTCCACTGTCTCCTCCTTAATGAGAAACTTCATTTATCTTCCTTTCTTAGTTAAAGTAAGTTCTGACCAGACAAAAACCTATGGCTGGAGAGAACATTAGCCTTAGTAGGGAAGATAGTGCTTTTGTTCTGATAAACAGGCATAATGTCCTAATTGAATCACTTCGAAATAACTATGTTTACACCTATAGATTAGTGCTGTTGTTATCTTTCATCAGAGAAGCTTCATTTTATGATGGAAAATGAAACTGAAGTGGCTCAACAAGTTAAAGTCCTGAGAATAAGTGACTGTTGGATGCTCAGATCCCTCCAAGGCACTGGAAATACCATGAAAGGGGACAAAAGAATGTAAGAACTGGAAGTAGGGGCTAGAGCATGCTGAAGAGTGTCTTTCAAACATAACGTGATGATCCACTCTTGAACTCAAAGTAACCATGATTACCTGCATAAAATCTGTATGAGTCTGGTTCAGTCAACACCTGGTCATGAAGTAAAGATGGGTTCCTGAAGCTGTATTTTACCTGAGGATTTACACAGTGTGGATGGTTGATGAGGGAGACAAGTTTCCTCAAGAAAAGAGACATTGAAAAGTGCCCACAGGCTTGTGAACAACCCCTCACTTGTGCTCCTGTAAATAAACAACCTAAATGAATCTTACTGAAACTCTTTCTCCCTCCTCCACACATACATGCGCATGCACACACACACACACACACACACACACACACACACACACACACACACACACCACCACCACCACCACCACCACCACTACCACCACCACCAACACCACCATGAAAGTAGAAAGGAGTATAGTTGAGAAGAGGGAGTGGACTAGTGGGAAAAAGAATGGAACAAAAGAAAGTAATGAGGAATGAATGTATGATCTAACTCAATTATGTACATTTATGAAAATGTAACAATGAAAACGATAGCTATATATAATTAATATATACCAGTAAAATCATTTAAAAAATTCTGACCAGAGTACTGTGTACTTACTGTTTGCATGTCATTTGTATCAATAGCTTAATATACTGTAATTAGGCTTCTTGCCTCATGTGCTCTCCATTGTACCACAAGGGAAAACTTTAGTGCCAAATATTAAGGAACATTTTTTGTCATCTTTTCTTTATTCACAGCTTTTTCCAGTGATGGTCAGTTTTCTTCTGGAAACATTCTTTGGTTGGAATAACATTTCCTTCTCCTGGCTTCCTTCTATTTCTCAAAATAGTCCCTCTCAGATAGTTTCATAGAGGTTTCGCTTGCCTTGTCTCTATGAATATTTGTTAAAATGAGAGTTTCAAAATATTTTACACACATGACTTCATCTACCTCATAGGCAGCCCTTTGAAGTATGTATTCTTTTCAATACTTTATAAAACATGGAATTCAAAATCAAAGAACTAGATGGAAATGCCCAAGGATGCAAAGTAGCAAGAACACATTTCAGAATAAAAGCCAGAATCTGATTCCAAACCTGTCTTACTGTATTGTCCTTCTCAAACAGGTATAGGTACAGATTATATAGGAATAGACTGACTTGTGATGCTAAAACGACGTCCTTAATCTCTCACTAGTTTATAAGTTGTATTGTTTTTAAACAGTAACTTATAACTTTTGAACCCCTATGTCCATGTCCACAAAAAGAGGAACAACACAGGTATTTTTAGTCAAAGAGGAACATTTATATACTTCTTATCTGAGTTCTCACCGCATGAACTTAGTAACTGTAATTATTATCATTAGATTATGGTGATAACAATGATTATAGTTACTAAACATTTTCCTTTGTTGAGGTCTAAATGTGTCTTCCAAAAACTCATATGTTAAAACCTAAATTCTAATAGCAGAATATTTGTAGGTGGTGCTTTAGAAAGTGATTAAGTCACAAGGGGCAAAGACTTCATGAAAAGAATTAGCAGTCTTAGGGAAAAATCATATAGATCATAGATACTTCTTGTCCCTTTCCTCATGTGAAAACACAAGAAGACAACAATACAGAAAGTGGACATGGACCAAACAGTGAATCTTCTGACATCTTAATCTTGTACTCTGAGCCTATAAATGATGTGAAACATATATTGCATGTAACCTACCCAGCCTGAGAGATTTTGTTTTGCTACCCAAATGCTTTATATACCTACCCAACTAATTTTCTAACCCACTATTAGAAACATAAATGAAACAATCCATGTCACTTGAAAACTGAGTTGTGTGACTTGAATTAATATAGTGCTTGGGAGACATGAGCCATCCACAAGGTAGCTCCATAGAAACCAAGCCCACCACAGGCTTTCATATATTAATGAACCAACCCTCAGGTGGCGCTGATACACTAGTGAATCAGCCCTAAAGTTTGACAGATCCAAAACTAATACCATTGGAATACTATAACGATTTGTAAGTTTGGACACAAATTTACTATCACCCTGCCTTGAGATAGCATCTCAAGCTTTTGCACTGATACTCATCCCCAAGAAGAGCTTGAGAATGACATTTATGTGGCTCTATTGTTGGTGATTGTTGAGCTTACTGTTGCTGAGTACACACATGACTGCTAGCACTGGTCTAACTCTCAAGAACATTTTGGGTCCTACATCAGAGCCATCCTTTAGGCCTGCCACAGGTGAGGGGCTTCACAGCAGAGTGGGGGTTGACCTGCAAGAATCATTCTAAGGAGAGAGGATTCCTCAGTGGCGTCCTGCAGCAGTTTTCTACATGACCAACTGTTCTCTCCTTAGTGAGATATCTGTTTGCATAAGATTAGCATAACCTGTATTATAGCACAGAATTGAAAGGAATGTTGTGAATAAACCAAGCACACCCAAATGGTAAATCTTGTATGGACACCCTAACTGCCAACTTCCTCATAGCCCTCTGACCCTGCTCTTCACATGGTTTCTAAGAACTTCACTTACTAATCTACTTCCCTTGTAAGTACTTCCTGGTTTATTTGGTTTTTCATTACTAAACCACTGACTGAAATAATACAATTTTGACTCAGGCAAGTAGCCAAACTCATGATTTTTCTACATACTACACTAACAGGCTCAAGTCCAGAAGCATATGTGTTGCATAGATGCTTATTAATAATTTTACTTTAAAGTAACTTGGAGCCAAATAGCTCTTCTCTGTCATTCAGCTTCAATACGATGGGAAAGATGACTTACTATAATTATGCTAATTTACTTGTTACAAAGGGCCAAATTGCTATCCATGGGACGATTGCTAGATATAGGCACCAGTTCTAAGCAATTATAAAAGTTATCTCACTAACCCTTTTCTGTAGTTTAAAAAAGAAATACCCACACAGGCCAGTATATTTGAATACATGCTCCATGGTTGGTGCTGCTGTTTGGGAAGATACTGAAACTTTCATGCAGGAGGAAGTAAACTCTTCAGGGAAGGGTTGGAGAGTTTATTGCCTCATCCAAATTCTTGTTGTCTATGTCTTGTGTGCTTTTGAGATACGATCTCTTGGCTTCCTGCTTTTGATATCATGTCTTCCCCATCATTATGAATGCTAACTCACTGGACCCCTAAGCCAAATAACTCTTTCTCTTATAAGTTGTTTTGGGTCAGAATGTTTTATTACAGCAACAAAAACAAAAACAGATACAGTATTTTACAATAATTCAAAGATTAGCTACTTTTAAAAACTGAAAACAATAGCGACTGGATAGACAGCACAATGTTTAAGAGGGCTTGCAGATCATGCTGAAGACCTTGATTTGGTTCCCAGCACATACATCTGGCCTTCTATGGTACTATGCATGGACATGAGGTAGATACATACATTCAGGTATTCACACAAAAAAATTTTAAAGACTATAAAACTGAAAAAAATAAACAAGCAAAATATTAAGAAGGAACAGCATCAGCAATATAGTGAAATAGAGCTTTTCAGTACTTGTCCCCTTGTAGAAACATCAATTTGATAAACTATCCATACATAAAAATATCTTCAGAAGAAATGAGTCCATGTGAGGGACGTATGCACATAATCATAGCCTCTATTTGTTGATGTTTGCTACAGCTATGTCATGGTCAGAAGTTGACATTTCACAACTCTCCTCCAAATTTACTGGGTCATGTTTTCTGCTCCCTCTTTTGAAATAGTCCCAAGCCTTGGATGACTGGAAGCTGAGCATTTAGTTACTTATATTTGGTATATTTACAATGATCTAACTGCACAAAGAGCTTTTTCTTCCTGCAGTTGAGAACAGCAGAAATCTATTATATAAATATAAGTGTTTAGAACGCAATTTGACAACATAAAATACTTAGCAAATTAATAGTGTGTATACTTCTCTCTAAGGCTAATTATCTTCTTAGCCATGTTGTTTTAACCATATTTACAGTAACAGTCATAAAAATTTCCTGATGTATCAGGCCCAATATCCAAACAGAAAGTCATTAGCTACCCCCATCACCATCAGTACTATCACACTAGTAGGCACATTTTTCCAGCATGCCAACATGGAAGAGCCAGGGCTTCCCCCATCCATGAACTATACATAACACCTTGTGGCCTTATGTAAGGCAGCCAGTAGAGAGTTTTCTAGTTAGTTGGAGGTTGATTTCTTTAAGCTCTGCATCTAAAAATACTAATATCTTCAACAACAGGATCTCACCATCTGATCATGATGGGAGTCTAAGAGCAATGGTGATAGCCTCTGTTGTTCTGAGTATGTCTGGGGCATCCCTGAACAATAACTGGTAGAGAGATATCCCATATCTGGCACTGGGATTTTTCATTTGCTAACCCATATATTCTAGGGACAGCATTGTCTACCCTTGCAGGATAATTCTGTGTGTGTGTATATATATATATGTGTGTGTGTGTGTGTGTGTGTGTGTGTGTGTGTGTGTTTGCCTTAGTTTACTTTTTGTTGTTGTAATATGCAGTAATGTCTAAGACAACTTATAAAAGACAGTTTCAAAAGGTTAAAGAACATGTCGATCATGATGGGGGCCATGATAAGAGGCAGGCAGGCACGGCTGTGGCACAGTACCTGGGACTTTCATCCAGATCTGTAGGCAGGAGGCAGAGAGAAAGCTAAGGTGGAATGGCCCAAGCATTTGAATCTTCAAAGCCTGCCCCCAAGTAATAGACATCCTCCAGCAAAGCCACACTTAAGAATCATTCCCAAACATTTTTACCAAACTTTCAAATATATGAGGACATTGCGCAGTTTACTATTCAAACCAATAATAAATATTATACGTGTGGGTTTTATTGGCTTACAAACTAGTGGATTTACTTAAGACATCTTCATGTACCATTTGCTATTACCTTTTCCTTTCTGCAATCCTTTTATGCCCACATAAACTCTAACCCTGAGTATTTCTTCTCTAATCTCACCTCACATGTTTATCTACTCTAATTTAACTGTTTTTCCTGGGCTGGGAGTTCATAGGTTTCAAGAAAGATTTTAAAATATTTTTGGTTAAGCTTTTTTCCTATATCCCATTTTCTACCTTCTCCATGCTTAAACATTTTTACTCTCAATAGGCCCCCTTTAGAACTGTCACTTTACTTTTCTTTTCCTATCTCACTTTATTTACAGTATCCATGCATCAATGGCTTGTTTCTTCCATCCTGGCTTCTATATCTATGTCAGATCAAACAAATAAAAACAAATGATTTGGAGAAAAGAATCAAATATGAGAGAACATTAATGCAGCATTTGTCTTTCTGGGCTTGGGTGACCTCACACGTCATATATACATGACACATCTACATCTACATCCACATCCACATATACATATACATATACATATACATATACATATACATATACATATACATATACACCACATCTAGTTCCATGCATTTACTTGAAATTTTAATAATTTAACTTTTTCTGTACAGTAGTTTGGTATATCATTATGCATATATATCACAGTTTTCTCACTCATTCATCAGTTGATGGACATTTTGGTTCATGACATTTCCTAGCTATTGTAGATTTAGCATCAACTAAGATGAGTATTCAAGTTTTCTATAATAAGACATAAAGTCTTTGGAACCTTATAAACCCAGGAGTAGTACAGCTGGGTCATAGGATATTTCTATTTATACTTTTTTTAAAAAAGAAAAATCCAGCCCTGCTTTCTTTCCTATAAACAGTATATTTGAGTACTGCTTTACCCACACACATTAGAATTTGTTGTCTTTTGAATTCCTGATCTTGGCCATTCTGGTTGTGGTAAATTAATTAATGAAGTAGTTTTAGTCTGCATTTTCCTTACAGTAAACAATGCCAAACACACTTTTATTTAATTAAGATACATTTACATCATTTCCACTCTCTTTCCCCTGCAACATGTCCCTTTCAACTCCATGACCTCATTTTAAATTATTATTATACATACATATTTGCAATCTGCTAAATATGTTTAGTGATACTTATGTGTATATTTTCAGACCTGACTACCTGGTATTGGAAAACCATTTAAGGGGCTCATCCCCAAGGTGATTAATTGACTCTAGCTCTTTATCTAGTGGTGGAACCCCATGAAAAATATCCCATCCACATTTTTATGTTAGCTGGTATTGTCATTGTTTGGTTCTTCTTTGGGTGATCTTACTGTTGAGGTTTCATGGGTGCAGCTCCCTTGTCATAACACAGCATCTTACACCAGACTTCCTGGTATGAAGGCTCTTACAATGTTTCCACCCACTCTTCTGAAGTGTTTCGTGAGCCAAACATGTAGAGATTGTGTTGTAGATGCATCTGACAGGGCTGGGCATCCTATAGTTAACTCTTCTCTCAAATTTCAACAGTTATGACCTTCTATACTTTTCTTCATCTGCTGCAAAAAGAAGCTTCTCTGATAATGGATGAGAGTTACACTTACATGTGAGTATAAGAACAACTATGTAGAGTATGGTAAGAGAGTATCCTGGGAAGCGTCAGGAGTTCATTCTCCACTTAGATCCATATCTTCATTAACCACATGTAGTTCACTAGGTTAACAGTACCGGACATGATTTCCAACCTGATGAGCAGGACTTAAGTTCAATTAATCAGCTGTTTGTTACCACCATGCAGTATTGCACCCTTAGGGATGTTTTGTCATATAGATCATTGGTTCACAGGCATCAGAGCTAAGAAGGGCCATTGATTGTTTTCTTTGTTAGAAGCTTGAATAGCACCTTCAGGTAATATGAAAATTGATTCTCAGGGAGAAGGTTTTCTTTTATGAATTATCTTTCTAGGAATTCTCTGTCCTAGTTGCATGGTATCTTAAGCAATAGGGACATAATTTCAACTTCGTGGAGGCAAGCAGAAACAATAGCCATAACCTACATTGTTTTGGGGAATGTTTAGACTCCTCTGATCAACAACTTAAATAGATATTTTTCCTGCCTGTTGCTGAAGTTTGGGGGAGTATGCCAAGTGGCATACTTACTTTAAACTATATACATGTAATCATATGTATTTTATTCAAACCATATACACATGAATGGGACATTTCACAATCATGGCTTTTCACTCATGATATCTCAAAAGTCATACCCTCACATATAAAACACATTTCATCCATGGCATTAATCCTCCTTTCAGCACGAAAATCTAAAATCCAGAGATTCCTGTAAACAAAATCTAAATGAGACTTGGGGCATGATTTTTTCCAGAAACAAATTTCTTTCCACTGCTGAGCCTATAATACCGACAGTTTCATTTTCAAAAAGAATGATAAGAAAGAAAAAATAAAGATATAAAGATTCGAAAGAAGTGCAAAATATAACAGAAAAACATTAAATCTTGAAAAATGTGAATAACCTTTGTGTTTTCTGCCTTCTGGTACAGATTGAACCTCCAGTACTGCTGGAAGCATTCCTATGTTACCAAGAGCATCACACATTACAGATCTTACTGGTTGAATTATTTTTTCCGTAGCTTTCCAAAAATCTTTATGGTTTTGAAATCCTGGAAAATTCTTCTCTGTAACTCCACTAAAGATTGCACTATTAGAAGAGATCCCTCTCCCTCCATCCCTCCCTCCTTACCCCCTCTCGGTCTAATGGCTATAATAGGCATCATTTGAAATATATGTGGATCCCGGTACACTGCTGCTTTTCTTGCATCCTACAACTTTGCACAGCTGGCAAAATGTGCATAGTTCTAAAGTTAACACATTTTTGCTTTCAGGATGGCAGCCTAAAGTTGTTTATTTTGTTGTGTGGTTTTCTTTGTTGTTGGTCATGGTGATGTTGTTGTTGTTGTTGTTGTTGGTAGTATGTGTGTGTGTAATAAAATTAGACAGCAAAATATTAAGTAGAGAGTGATAATGTGATAGAGAAAAGAAAGAAGAGGTGAGGGTGGTGGCAGTACATATGGATAAGCTAAATAATATACTTAAATATATGACAAATGATTCCTATAGGCAAATACTGTGCTAATGGATAACATCCCTAGTCTTCAAAGGGTCATTTCAAATAGAAAAGATAGCTCTCAAGTTGTTTTACTCAATGTTCTGTTGCTGTGAAGAGATATGATGACCAAGGCAACCCTTAAAATAAAGCATTTAATTGGGACTTGCTTATATTGAGAAGTTTAGTCTACTGTTATCAGAGCAGAAAGCATAGTGACATGCAGGCAGTCATGGTGCTGGAGAGTCATCTGAGAGTTATACATCAGGATTAGCAGACAGAGAGAGAGAGAGAGAGAGAGAGAGAGAGAGAGAGAGAGAGAGAGAGAGAGGCCTGACTTGAACATTTGAAACCCCAAAGCCCACCCCCAGAAACACACTTGCTATAATAAGGCCACACCTATCCCAACAAGGCTACAACTACTAAAAGAAGGCCACAAATCCTAATGCCACCCTCTAAGTATTCAAGGACATGAGCCTATGGAACCCTTCTTATTCAAACTACCACACAGGTGGTAGTATATAAGCTGGTATTTTATTGATAAGAATCTGGATCTATGAGATCAAAGGAAGAGAGCTATAGATAGATGAAATAAATTCCCAAACATGAGAACAATTCAAGTGAGTTAAACAAACCAAGAAAACTCAGTGGGACTACAACATTGTATATAAAGAGTTGAGAGATGAGCCTGGGATTTTTTTCTTCCCTAGTGAAGTTTTAATGCATACTGATCTAATATAGGAATCATTTGGAGAATTTAAAGAAACGGGACATGTTATGATTTATATGTTACTGACTGGCAGAACAGTGTAATCTTGTATGAAAGATTTTTTAATTCCATTGATAGTTTCTTGTGCTATGCTAAATTATCTATTTTTATTGAGTGGTGGTTCATGCAAAGAATTTTAAACGTGAGATTCCATAGCTTTTTATTAAGAGTTGACCCATTCTAAAATCTTAACAACCAGTCATTTAAAAAAAAAACTTATCTTTTGTGTCACAGTCCAGGTTTGTAGCTTGAAGAGTCAGGATTATAAAAATTGAATAAAATATTCCTCTCAGGAGCTTAGATTTACTATGCACATATGTATTGTTATATGTAGGGAGGTATAATGTTACAGAGATCTATGTTTTCCACTTCATTTTTTATGACCCATTTTGGTCTAAGAGAAGAAGAGAAGAGAACAATTAGGAGAAAACTCTGCTTGCTCATATTTGTTGTCTTCCATGTTACTGACTGGTTTTTCTCAGGATAATAGAGACTGAGTATTTTTTTTTTAAGAGGCTTATCATGAGTTATCTGGGACTTCCCTACTGGTTATTTCTTTATGTAGGAGATCCAAATCATCTTCTTTCAAATTAAGCTGCCACTTCTAGCCATGTAGCCCAAAGCTTCTTGCTGCTTGCCAGCATTTGCTGCTTGTAGACAAGGATCCATTTTAATCAAGCATGGTCAGATGATGAGCCCACAAAGTTGCATACCACCAAATCAACCTTTCTGATGTGTGTAATTAGAAGGTTTTGTTCTTCTCTAATGTGTATCACCTATCTTGTTTCAAGTATAAAATCCTAAGTTCATGTCTTACTCTGTAACTATTTTTCTCTTCAAACTAAGGAACTTGTCTCTGTATGTATGTGTGTGTTGTGTTCACTGTGCTGTGCGGTGCTCTCTTTGTCTCTCTGTCCCTCTGTCTCTGTCTATCTCTCAGCCTCTGTCTCTCTGTCTCTCAGTCTCTGTCTCCCTCTGTCTCTGTCTCCCTCTGTCTCTGTCTTTGTCTCTCCCTCCCTCCCTCCTTCCCTCCCTCCCTCCCTGCCTCCCTCCCTCCCTCCCTGTCTCTCTCTCTCTCTGTCAAAGTCACGTATCTTGTGATTACTTAAGATAGGTCCTCTCACTGAACTTGGAGCTTACTGAAGATACTGAAAGACAAGCTAGCCAGCAATTCCCAGGGATCCTGTACAATGTTCTGATTACCAGTATGCCTTGCTATGCTGAAGATCCTAAGCCAGGACTCCATGATTCCATTTCTCCAACTGAGCCATATCCCAAGCTGGAATCTTTCCCTTAAATAATAACAAAACTACTCTTCCTAAAGGATCTGTTAATTCTTACTTTATTTCCCCCACTGAAGGAGGCCAGAACATGTTTTGATCATGACTATGTGACCGGGTTTAAAATTGAGAAGGTTATCTTAATGACTGGAAAATCTAGAGAGCTACAAACTATATGAAGCTAGATAACACATGGCAAGAGGAAATTGTCTTGACTAAAGATGTATGAGAAGTTTCAGTGATTTCTTCAGCCTACGCTACTAAACTACACCTGTCATACTAGCTGCTGAGTTTAAGATTTGATTTATAGAGTAGAGATCTGACAGGTTTATTACAGTCAAGAGTCACCAAGTAACAGCTGGGCAGCTATGAGTCATGGACATTTTCCTTGTCTGAAAATCAGCTGGTCTGTTAGCCCTTGCCATTGGAGAAAAGAAGTCATATATTTGGGAGCATATATTGCTGCCTTTATTGTGGCTATTTTATACATTTAGGTTATCTGCCTACTTTCCACAACACTTCGTTATATAGGCATTATTACTCTAATATTAAGATGCTGAAAAGGTATAAATGGCATACTGTAAGCTCTTAAAATTCATACATTTAGCAAGTAGGATACTGGTTTGATCCTGGTTATAAGAAATTTCCAACCTGTGCTCTACTGGAGCAAGATTTCATTGTTGTTGTTGCTGTGTTATAAAATCAACAGTCTAAATGGGACAAAAATGAAATAAACAAAAATATTAACTGGCTTTCTTTAAGAAATTAGTAAGATATCCTTGTAAGAAGTCTTAAGTTGGGTAATGATATTTAAATAAAAACCAAATGAACAAGCACTTCAGTATCAGAACAAGGGACTATTAGATGCCATGAGGATGTTTTTGTTTTATCATTCATCTTAACTTCTTAATTCAAATTTCTCCCATGCCTTTTTACTCCTGACAGTACTTGTCCACGTGGCAAGAAAAACAGCTGCCATAAACCTTGGTTTGTAACTTTAACAAAAAGTAGTGTCCACCTGTCCCCCCCCTCTAGAATTTATATATAGCAAAGAAAAGACTCCCATTGGCTCTGTTTGAGCTAGAACAGAAAAAAATGCCATATTATGTTTATCCAGACTTAAATTAAGTGTTCATCCAGTATGAAGAGAACCTACCAATAGAGAAAGAAGAATAAGACAGATGAGGCTGAAAGGGAAACAACTATTACAGCCTACTGACTATATACAGTTGTAAGAGTATGCTAGGGAACTAGTGCAGAAATTGGTAAACCTTTTTAAAGGATTAGAGAGCATTTTAAGCCTGTGGGCCACATACTGTTGTGTTTACTTCTTCATACTCTTCTTTTTCCTCTTCCAACCTATTAAATATCTGTAAACCATTTTTAGCTTATGAGCCACAGGAATACATGCCTTAAGCTGGACACAATTCATCTGAATATAGTTTTCTAAATAGGGATCCAGGCCTGTGTCATTTTGAATCAGAGCATGATACTAAGCATCTTAAGAAGCAGTTAGTTCCACACTGAGAATGTTCAAACTGGCAGCTAAATTCATTCACCGAAGAGGGGGAGGGGAACTAATATTACACATCTGATAAGTGTAAAATGTGGTACTAGAAGTTTTATATAATAGCTCCTTAAATCCTTGCTAATCCATTGTTACATGTTTAGTTTACATATTGGGAAATGAGCATTGTTTTCTTCATTCAAAGAATGGTGTTAACAACTAATGGGCACATGTGAGAATTAAATAAGGCAGATATTTGTTTCGCATTCATTCTGTCTTGTAGCCTTTTGTTTCTTTCACAATGAGAGGATACAATGCATAGAACATGTGGTTTTGAAGCCAGTTTTATTGGCATTGATTTCTAGTTTAGTTCCCTTGCCATTTTTGAGCCTCAGTTGGCTGATTTGTAAAAAGAAGATTAATACAGTCGTTTAGGCAAGGTTTGTTACAAGAATTACAGTTCATAGCATGTAGTAGATAGTACTACTTGCTGATATTTGTCTTATTTTTTGGCCACTATAAAGATTGTAATGTTTACATACCATACTACAATTCAGCCTATCTGGAAAGGCAGTGCTGGGACTCTGTGTTTCTATATCTGTATGTAGGGAGCCGGGGGAGTGTTGGGTGGAAAGTTAAGCAGTGGCATGATTCAGAAAGAAATGGGGAGGCTGTTTTCTTTGTTCTCACTGTCATATGACTTTGCTGGAAATGCGGAGGGAAGATAATTAATAGACAATTCTAAAAACCAAACAAGGAAAAAGTGAAAAGAAATATAACAAGGCATAGTTTTTTCCTGGACCTGGGATCATGATGAGTGATGGGAGTGAGGAAAGTCTAGTTTTTTTTCTATGTTTATTTCACTGTGACAACCAGAAATTAACTACAAAACACTGAACTCAAAGATTTACCCTAAGAACCTACGCTGGCCAACCAGAAAGACTTTTTCCAGATGTTCTTAATAATTGTGCTAAAGCTCCCCCTTCCTTCTCAGGAAGTTGATTCAACTCTTTCAGCACTTTCTGTTTGGCTTGATGACTGATAAGGAGGGTGAGGCATGGCCTGTTTTTATGTCATCTCTCCCAACTGATTTTTATCCTGTTTTTATACTTTTCCCAGTTGTGCCTCCTTTGTGTCATAGCAACCAGGGCATAACCTTTTAAGGAACTAGGTGGTCCACAATAAAAAAAAATTAAGCCTTAAAGGCAATTCTGGCTCTTTCTCAACATTTTTCCTCTTCTGTTATCTTTGCCATGCTCTGTCCCACCTCACTCAGTGTCACAGACGTGAATAAAACTGCTAAACATGGGGTGCAAACCGATGATAGAAGAAAAGTTTAAATCTTTCATTACCTAAACATAATGCAAGTCACTGCTTTCCTTTGGCTGTGGCTTTACTATCTGCCAAATATGAATACTAAAATCTTGCCTGATCTTATAGGGGTTCTGAGAATGGATGCCAGATAGTCTGCAAAAATTCAAGCACTTAGTATACAGGAGGCAAAATAGAAAGTGATAGTAACTGTTTTATTATGTGCTTAGTATGAAATAGACATGAAATAGACTTACTTTTAAACTTTTATTTTAACCCTCTCAAGCACATCTCTCTTTTTCTTTAATTATCATCACATCACACAGATGCACACACACACTCAGTCACATATATACAAATAAGTATATAAATAAAATCTACTGGTTCTATATAGTGTTACTTGTATGCATATATTTTTAGGGCTGGCCACTGGGTATCCAATGAGAAATTAGGACCTAGTCCCTGAGTAAGACTAGGTCTTCTCTAAGCAGTCATTAATTGCCTAGGACCATGTGAGATTTCCTGTATCCTCATAGCATGCCAACTGCTATTGAAATTTGTTTATTCATTTCTTGTTTAGGCAGCCATACTGTTTAGATTTCACAGTGATATCTAGAACACACAAACTCTTGTCAGACTTCCTGGTCATCTGGCTCTAACTGTCCACCCTCTCTTCTGAATTTGTCTGTTGAACCACAGGTGCAGGGGTTGTACTGTATTTGTATCAGTTGAGGCTGGGCACACCTTAGTCAGTTGTTCTCTGTGTGTTTGAACTAAGTATGGCTTTCTGTAATTGTCTCCAACTTCTGCAAAAATAATTTTTGTGAGAGATGAAAGTTATACTTTCCTGTGGTTAAAAGGGTAGAAAGAAGTTAGAAATTATACTGGTTTAGGAAAGTAGTAGTATATTCTCCTCTAGGATCCATGACCTTACTAGTCATGGATAGCTGGCTAGGTTTATAGTACCAGGCATAATGTTTCCCCTGTTGAGCAGGGTTAATGCTCACTTAGAAGGCTGGGGTTACTGCTAAGATATGTGTTCCATTATTGCTCCATTAAGGATATCCTGTAATATTGGTTATTGCTGTGATTCATAGGCACCATATCTGGGTAGGAGTATTGATTGCTTTCCTCTCTTGGCAAATGGCATAGGAATTTCTGGTACTGTGAAAGCTAGTCTTCATGGAGGAGAATTTTGTGTTGGAGCCACATCAAATCCTCTAAGTCCTGTGACTAATGTGTGTGCTGTCTTTAGCCGTAGGGGCTTATCTCTAACATCTCAGAGGTAACCAAGGGCCAAGACAATAGTTTGTATTGATTTAGGAATACCCTATACTCCCAAATCTAACAACTTGAAAGGAAATTTCTCTTTCCTGGACCTAGGGATTTGTTAGATAATCTATGGCCCTTAGAGAAATCATGATCCATAGTAACATAAATTAATTTAGTAGAATATCTATGTATATGTATATACATAATTATAAGTAAATATAAAAGAATATGATTGAATCCCTGTATCAATCCCTTCTAAAAATTACTTACCCAACTTCCCTTCTTTTCTTTCTGTATTTTCATTTTTCTATCCTCTTCAGGTAAGGCCCTTCTCTCTCTTTTTTTCCATTTCCTTCTTAATATTACCTTGATACTGGTATTACCATCTGTACAGCACACTGCCTGGGTTCCTTTTTCATTTCCTCACTTCCGCAGTTACTCTAGGTTATATACTCACATTTGAAGATTTAGACATATGAGGCACAGATGAAGGAGAATATATAGCATTTTTCTTTCTGGGCTTGAATTATCTCATTCAATATAATATTTTCTCATTCTACCCACTTATATGAAAATTTAAGGATTTAATTTTTCTTTAAAGTTGAATGATATCTCATTGTACATATGTGCCATATTTTCATTATCTATTCCTTAACTAAATAACATTTAAATTATTTCTATCTCTGTTACTGAGACTAGAGTAGTCCCAAACACAGTTGAGCAAGAACCTGGAGAGTGAGAATCTGAATTTTATGAACTTATCCATGGGGACTGAGCTCCACAACACTACATTTTGATTGGTGGATGCTAATACTTGGAGTATGTGCAAAGGTCTGGGAATCTTATTCCAGATACTTACTTAGTCATGTTCATTTGTTTTCTAATCACAATAACTAGGAAGTGGAAACAATCTAAATGACTTTCAACTGATGAATGAATGGATAGTGAAAATATGACAAATATACACTATGAAATACTATTCAACTATAATGGTTTATCTCCATTGAAAACAGAAGTTGTCTTGATGAGGGTTAAGGACTACATTTATCTGTGGGCATTAGGACAGATATTTAGAGTGTGGTTAGGTATATTTCTGATATACTAAAGTGGTGGTTTTAGGATATCCTCCAAGATTCATGGCATCAGTAACCCTGTGAAAACTGATGTTCATATGCAGCAGAATGAAATTATATATACAAAACCTTGCACAAAAACTAACTCCATATGGATCACAGACATCAACATGAATCACGAAACACTAAAATTTGGCAGTATCCTATATATGTGTAGGAATGGACTTTCTGAGTTGGACTTTATTTGCCCAAGAATTCACACCAACAATTGAAAATTGAAAGTGATAAAATATCCAAACAGCAAAGAGTACAAAAAAGACCCATTTAAATCATGTGACTAGTATATTCCTTCAGGGGAATAATATTAATAGGTTTCTCCCTAACACCATGACTTACATCAAGTTCTGGGCCACATTAGCAGGGTCATGCATGGGTTGCCTCTCATCAAATGGGCTGCAAGTGTAACAAAAGAAGTTGCTTGGTTAGTGCTACTTTTACACCAGTATTATCTTGCAAGCAGATCAATGTTGTATATCAAAAGGGTTGTAAGTGGGAGAGCCAGAGGTAGTACAAAATGCCTGCACAGTGTTAAACCAGACAAAATCGCAGCATGGAGAAGGAAATGTGAATACAATGTTCCACTCGTAACCATGAAATTAGCTGCAGTGGAGACCTGCTAGGAAGGCCTCATGCCCTGGAGAAGTTGGCTAAAAAAAAAAACAAAAAAAACAAAGAACAAAAAAAAAACCAAAAGACTTCGTGTTTGTTCAATGTTTGTTATTTATTTGAGTGTTTTATTTTGTTTTGTTTGAGTATTTTTTGTTTTATTTGATTTGTGTGTTTTGTTTGTTTGTGTTCTCTTATTATTGTTGTTTTGCAGAGTGACAATGATGGGCGCATTGGGTGGGACAAAGATCATGACCTTAGATGGATGGGGTGATGGGTAGTATAGGATGAAAAGCTGACAAAACCCTGATTGCACCCTAAGCTCAGGACTTAAAATCTCACCAACCCCAAACCTGGAAATCACTACCCTGAAAAACTCTGTCCCTCAAAAAGCCTTTCTTCTGCTTGGTTGCAGCTTATTGCCTGAGCAGAGGCAGCTATCCTCTTGTGTCTTTCCTAAAAAAAATTCCCTTGTGTGATGTTTGCTGTGTGGTGTGATTTTGTAGGACTCCTTGGGTTCTGACTTTCAGGAAACTTTTTCCTTCAGAGCTGCAACACTTGCATTGTAGTCCCCTTTTCTCTCAGAACTGTAATGCTTAGCATGGGTGCTGTGACTGGCATACGTTCTCTTGGTGCCTGCTTCAGTGTCTGAGCTGCCCCCCATAACAGATTCACCTTCTTGCTCACTAATCTCTCAGCACTCCATCCACCAGAGGCAATTAGGTAAGTTTCTCCTTTGGTGTAAATGCTTCCCTGAGTCTGAGGAAGTGACCCTTGAGCATCTGGCACTGCTCTGTTACTCTTGGACGCTGAGGTACCCCTACCTATGGTATTTAAGGCTATGGCTGACCTTCTTCACATGACCAAATCCTCCCACTGTTAGAGCCATAATCTTAAAGTTTCTTTAGGCCAAACACGGCTATTGTGCCTCTTCCTTACCCTTTTCTCCTGCCTTCCCTTAAGAGCTACTCATAATCCCACAGCTCCTCAAGGTCCTCATAATTTTTGAGACTCAATTCTTGACCCTTTCCTATGGACAAGACCCCTTCTTCTAGAGCTCACTTCTCTTTCTCACTTTCTGTCTTCTCCTGGTCTCCTTGCCTTCTGGCCTCCATGGAAGGCATGGTACCAGGTTCTGAGTCTTTCCTTGGGCTAAGCACATAAAGCCTGTTGACAATCCATTGAAAGGTTTGTGTCTTCCTCTGGTCCTGGGAATGCCAGTGACTACAGGTTGAAGAGATTTTTTTCTCCCTACTCCCCATGGAATGGTGTCTCCCATACCCTCTCATTACCTCTTGGGCTACCTTTTAGAAAACCTCTAGCCTTTTCATGTGACACTGGACCCAAAGGTCCCTAAATTTATTGGCTTTCGTAATAAAATTTGGCCCCAATATCTCTTAGATAGCTATTTCCAAGTAGCTTCCTAATGGCATGCTAGATCCAAGTATTATTTGAGACCTTAACAAATACTGGAAGTAAATGTTGAAATGGAAAGAGATTCTCCATTCTTTATGTTCAATCTCTCTTTTCTCCACTTCAAGCCCGGTTAGTTTTTTTGTCTGGTCTCACCCCACACCCAACCTGGAACACACACACACACACACACACACACACACACACACACACACACACACACATACACACACACACACACATATACACACACACACACTGTGTAAATGTCTTGTCTTTTAAGTTACAGGTGATGGCTCTGTAAGTTTGTTGCAAAGTAGAAGCAGGGAGCTAGGTCTAGCAGGAGTGGGAGAAAAAGCAGTAGGCCAGCAGCAGGGTGCACACACTCAACTGGCTAGTGGGTTTCTCTGCTCCCTCTTGCAGTGTCCTCTGTCTATAGCCAGTACTCAAAAAATTTTCTATCTCCAAGCCTTCTTTGTTTTCATCTTACTGGATTCAGTGTTACAGGTATCCAGGAGCTTTTTAGGTGCTTTTAGGCATGATTGGCATTAGACTGCTGTTTAGTGCTATCCCGTTTCAATTAAAAGATGGCTTCGGGGTTGCGATATGGCTCCTCCTCCTCCTCTAGATCCAGCCAAGCATACTTGTTTAAAGGTTACCTCCAAAATCTCTGTCCTATATCAGGCAAGCCGCTTGATTATGGGACAGAAAAAAGAGAGCAAAACAAGAGGATGGATTATTTCCAATAGAGAGTATTGCTACTCATGCTCTTTTGGTCTTGGTTTAACTCTCTAAAACTTTTGCAAAGGTATAATAAATCTTATCACAAGATTTGTTAGACTATTGTGTAAATTTTCTATACTTTATTAAACCTCCTGTCTGGCTGGGGATATAGAGTTTCACTCTCTGAGGTCCCGGTGTCCATCACCCAGGATACTTATCTGAAACTAGCTATTACTCTAACTCACAAGGCAATTACCTTTGATAGAAAACACTTTATTCAGTTGCTCACAGTTGCCACAACCAAGGATCAAATGCTATCTTTCTTATGAATGGCTGTTTTCATTGGATCTCCTCTTTCTCTCTTCTTGCCTACTCCTTATATGATATAACTCTTAGCACCTCATCATACCTATTGACAAGCCCTTTTATAAAACTTCAACAAGCCATCCTCCAGGCTCCAGCCCTACATCCTTATTATTTAACTTATCCCTTGTCTCTCTATGTTACAGAAAAGGAGGGATATGCCCTCATGGTCCTGTGTCACCAACTATGGCTTTCCTTTGCACCCATTTCATACTTATTGAAAAAAATAATTAAATCATACTATACAAGGATGGGAACCTTACCTGCATGCTCTAGCTGCAACCAAACTTTTTATACACAAATAAAAAGGCTAATTTTCAGTTCACCCATTATATTTACTTCTCTTCTTACCACCTGTCCTACCTTCTAACATACAAGGGTCTCCAAACACTACTCCCTTCTTGAGTTTTCTCTCTTCAGGTAGCCTTAGTAGAGGATGCCATACATACCTTTCAGGCTTGCCCACTTCTCCACATTTCAAACTGACTCAAGATGTTGATTTGACTCTATTATGGTATGTATGGACAATTTGTTTCTGCTGGCTTCTGCGACTCATCATACTTGTTTTCAAATTCTAGAGTCTGCCTCTTCAGCTACTTCTTCCCTTCACCTTCTCTAACCATCCATCTCTCCTTGCCTACTCAGTAAGTGTCCTCTCTGACTCCTGGAGTTTGCTACACCTTCCAGGACCTCACCACTGTACAACTCTAGTTACTAAGACATTTCCTCCTGCGTCAAATTCACAATCACCATATGTTGCCTAGCTCATTGTCTTGAACCCCCTTCCATCCATTTACTGACATTCCAGTCTTTCTAAGCCCCGATGACCATTTCCTAATTTATTTTATTTTAATTAATTTATTTATTTTAAATTTTATCCTGATCATAGCTTCCCCTCTCTCCCCACTCCATCTCTCCATCCT
This sequence comes from Acomys minous, assembly GCF_964271855.1. Taxonomy (NCBI): domain Eukaryota; kingdom Metazoa; phylum Chordata; class Mammalia; order Rodentia; family Muridae; genus Acomys; species Acomys minous. The sequence goes on along the minus strand of NC_140488.1, from coordinate 78,324,630 downwards.
TTTTTCTACAGAGAAGAGGAGACCTCCCATAGACATCAACCTGCCTTGCCATATATCAACTTGCAGTAAGACTAGGTGCATCTTCTATTGAGGCTAGATAAAGCAACGCAGTTAGGGGAAATGGATCCAGAGGCAGACAGCAGGCAGAGACAACCCCTGCTTCTGCTGTTAGGGGTCCTACATGAGAACAAGCTGCACACATATTACATATGTGTATGGGGCCTAGGTCTATCCCATGCATGTTCTCTGTTTGGTGGTTCAGTCTCTGTGAGTCCCTATGGGCCAAGGCTATTTGATTCTGTAGGTTTTCTTGTGGTCTCCTTGACCCACTGCCTCCTTCAGTCCACTTCCCTCTCTTCTACAAGATTCTCTAGCTCCACATACTGTTTGGCTGTGGGTCTCTGTATCTATTTCCATCAGTTTCTAGATGAAATCTCTCAGATGACAGTTATTCTAGCCTCCTGTCTGCAAGTATCATTAATATTGTGAGGGGTGGACTCTCTCTCATGGCATGAGTCTCAAGTTGGGCCAGTTGTTTGTGGGCCATTCCCTAAATTTCTGCTCTTTCTTCATCTCAGCACATCTTATAGGCAGGAAAATCCATGAGTCAAAGTTTTTTTGTGGCTGGGCTGCTGTCCCCATCCCTCCAATGGAAGAATTGCCTGCTTACCAGACATGGCCTTTTCAGGTTCCTTATCACCTATTACTAAGAGTCTTAACTAGGTTCATCCTCATAGGTTCCTGGGAGTTTCCATTTTCCTATATTTCTAGTTCATCCCAGAGATGTTTCCCCACTGATTCCATTTCTCTCTCCCAGGTGTCTCTGACCTCTGTTCTCTCCACAGTCTCTGTTTCCCTCTATACTTCTTTCCACACAGTTCCATCAGCCCACTCACTCCTGATATCTATTTTATTTTCCCTTCCCAGTGAGATTCATACATCCTGCTTGGGCCCTCTTGATACTTTGCTTCTTTAGGTTTATGGATTATAGCATGGTTATCTCACATTTTATGGCTAATATACAATTATAAGTCAGTACATACCGTATTTGTCTTTCTGGGTCTGAGTTACCTCACTCAGAATGATATTTTCTAGACCCATTCATTTGTCTGCAAATGTCATGATGTCGTTGTTTTTAATAGATGAGTTATATAAATGTATCATATTTTATTTATCTATGTTTTGGCTGAAGGGTAACTAGATGGGTCCTGAGGTAGCACTATTCCCAATAATCTGAGAAAGCACCAGATTGATTTCTAAAGTAGTTGTACAAATATGCTCTCCCACCAGCGATGGAGAAGTGTTCCCCTGTTTCCATATGTGCTGTTGCTTGAGTTTTTATCGTAGCCATTCTGATGGGTCTAAGATGAAATCTCAGTCATTTTGATTAGCATTTCCCTGATGGCTAAGGATTTTGAACATTTCTTTAAGTGTTTCTCAGCCATTTGCGATTTCTCTGTTCAGAATTCTCTGTTTAGCTCTGTACCCATTTTTAATTGGTTTGATGATGTCTAGCTGCTTGAGTTCTTTATATATTTTGGATATTAACACTCTGTTGGATATGGGATTGGTAAAAGTAGTATTCCATTCTATAGCCTGCCATTTTGTCTCACAGACAGTATCCTTTGCCTTACAGAAGCTTTGTAGTTTCATGAGATCCATTTATTAATTGTTGATCTTAGTTCATGCACTATTGGTGCTCTATTCAGAAAGTTGTCTCCTGTACCAATGAATTCAAGGCTCTTCCCTACTTTCTCTTCCATTAGCTTCAGTGTATCTGGTTTTTTGTTGAGGTCTTTGATCCCCTTTACTTGAGTGTTGTGCAGGGTGATAACTATGGCTTTATCTGCATTCTTGTACAAGCAGACATCCAGTTAGAACAGCACCATTGTTGAAGATAAACTCTTTCAGCCCATTTGTATCATGTAAATTTTATCTTCTTTTTTCATCTATACAGATAGTTTTGTTATGTAGAGTAGTCTAGGATGGTGATTGTTGTGCTTTACAACTTGACAGACACTTCTCTGGGCTCTTCTGGCTTTCAATGTTTCCATTGAAAAATAGTTTTTCTGTATATGAACCTTGATTTCCTCTTGTAGCTTTTAGTACTCTTTTGGCCCCTGTATATTTAGTAGTTTATGATGTGCTATAGGTGTTTTCTTTTTTGCTTTGTCTATTTCGTGTCCTGCATACTTTTAATATCTCTATGGATATACCACTTCCTAGTTTGGAGACATTTCCATTGATGATATTGTTGAGGATCTGCTCTGTGCTCCTGATCTGGGATTCAGGCTGTTGCCAATTCTATTGGTTGCCCTACAGAATTTGATGATAAGACTGTATTGGTAAAGACACACTATGCTTGGGTCATAGACTATGGGGAACTCAATATAGCACTAAGATGTAAGGTTTGTCCTTGTAAGGTTAGCTTTCATTGTACTGGAAGGATCTATACACAGGACCAGAATAGGAAACAATTTTTTAAACTATTTACTGATATCACTCATATATGAATTCTGAGAGATGGTTCAGCAGTTAAGAGCACTGGCTGGTCTTTCAGTGTTCCTGGTTTTAATTCCCAGTCCACACATTACAGCTGAAACTATCTTTAATTCTAGTTCCCTGACTTCTTCTGGCTCCTGAAGGACCCAGGCATGTACATGGAACAGAGACTTGCATACAGGAAAACACACATATATGTAAAATAATAAAATACAGTGAAAAAGAAGAGATGCCCACTGGTAAAATATTGGTATAGCTATCATGAAGCCAATGACATTTTTATTGGATTCAAGGCCTTGCCCATAAGATGAAATTTATGTCTGGCATAGACACTGGTGTCAAGAACCTATGGGTAGATAAGTTATAGGACTTAAAGGATAATCTACTAGTATTATTCTGCTAAGTTCAAATAGCACTAAACTGACTAAGAAATTATTACTTGTTTAGCACTTCAAAATATTTTTTAATATAATCCTCACAAAGACCTTATCATTTATTAAGTGTATTGGTAAAGTTTATTAATGTGGAAACTAAAGCTTAGAATAGATTAGCTCACATTGAAAGTGGCAAAGAAACTTTTTAAACTCAGAAGTCTTGATTTGAGACCCACATGGTCAATCACTGGTATAAACAAATTGTTAGAAATGGATTGGAATGTCCAGTCTATGTGTAGACTAAGTAGAGCTAAAACCTCTATGCGCAATGATATTTCAGGTACATTAAGAGAAGTTTAAAAACAAAATGCATAGAAAAGAAATGATGAGAGAGGAAGTGTGAGTAAGATATGGATGCTTTTGCAAAGCCAAAAGATCAATAAACAGACTCCAATTATGTGAACAAAGGCCAAATAAGCAATATTTCTACAAAGACTTCAAGCTCCAATATTAAAGAGATAGTTGATATTTAGCAGAACTTTCTTAGAGGAGTAGTGAGAGTGTACACTGGATCACAATGAGTTTCACTATCAAGAAATGGAGCCTAAGGAGAGACTATTGAGGTAATGAAGGAACAGAAGATACATATTTGCAATCCGAGAAGAATATAAAGTCAGAGGAATTTTTCCAACTGAGAAGTAGTAGTAGAGAATATAGAAAGACTGATGTTTGAAGAGTGTGCAAGAGAGTGTGACATGGGATGTGAGAACAGACCAGGGATATATTAAAAAGACTTTTAAAAAAAGGTCATACTGTAGCTCAGATAAAAGTAGAGTGTGTGGAATTGGTGATGCTTTAATGTGTCTTGCTGCACAGTAGTTATATCTTTACTTAACAGCATTATAGTGGGAGAGTACAGCACAGCAAAAGCTTTTTCAAACTTTCTACTCAAAGGTTCTTGAAAGGTGCCATGAAGAATAACAACTTCTAAGCACATCTTATCACCAGCATAGCCTTAAAAATAGTTTAAATATTTTCACTCAGGATTTGCAACAACTCCAGGGCTTAAGAAAACTCTTATTCTCATTTTTCATGGCAAGAAGCTGAAATTTAGAGGTTTACTGTAATGATAGTAAATTTTAGTGACCGTCTTCAAATACAAATAGTGTGAATGTGAATCAATGCTTACCACAAGAATACTACAACTGTATATCTTCTTAAGGTAGTAATTATATTTTTATCTTTTTTTCTTTTGAAGTCTCTTCTTAATTTTTTAAAAAAATTATTATAATCTATTTAGATTACATCCCAATTGTTATACCTTCACTTGTATCTTCCCATTCCCACCTCTCTCTTGTGCCCTGTTCCTCTCCTCTAGTCCTCTGAGAGGGGAGACCCTTTCCCACACCACCTGACTACAACCTGTCAGGTCTCATCAGGATAGTCCGCATGCTATTCCTCTGTGTGCCAAAAGGGCCTCCCCACCAAGGGGAAGTGATCAAACTGGGACCACCAGAGTTCATGTCAGAGGCAGTCTCTGCTCTTCTCACAACTGTGGAGAATGAGCTGTCCATTGGCTAGATCTGAATAGGGTGTCTAGATTTACGGCATGCACTGTCTTGGTTGGTGCATCAGTTTGTGCAGGTCCCCTTGGGTCCAGATCCACAGACCTTGATGGTCTCCCTGTGGAGTTCCTGACCCCTCCTGGTCCTTCCATTTCCCAACTCTTCCATGCAATGCTCAGTGCTCCACCCAGAGTCCTGCTAAGAGTTCCAGCTTTTGTCCCAATTTTCCACTGGATGGACTCTTTCAGAGGACATCGATTTTGGGCTAATATGCTTATAAGTGAGTATATACCATGCATGTCTTTCTGGGTCTGGGTTACCTCACTCAGGATGAACTATTCTAGTTCCATCCATTTGCCTGCAAATTGCAGGGTTTCATGTTTTTGATAGTTGAGTATTATTCTGTTGTATAAATTAAGCACAATTTCTTTATCCATTCTTCATTTCAGGAATTTTTGAGTTGTTTCCAGATTCTGGCTATTAGGAATAAAGATGCTATGAATATTGTTGAGCAAATGTCCTTGTTGTATGGTGGAGCATCTTTTGGGTGTATGCCTAGGAGTATAGCTGAGTCTTGAGGTAAAGATAGTCCCAGTTTTCTGAGAAAGCACCAGATTGTTTTCCAAAGTGGTGTGCAAGTTTGCACTCCCTCCAGCAATGAGTAGCATTCCCCTTTCTCTACATTCATGCCAGCATGTGCTGTCACTTGAGTTTTTTTTATCTTGACCATTCTCATGGATGTAAGATGGAATCCCAGAGTCACTTTGATTTGCATTTCTCTGATGACAAAGGATTTTGAACATTTCTTTAAGTCTTTTAAAGCCACCCAATATTCCTTTGTGGAGAAATTTCTACACCCCATTTTTGGTTGGATTATTTGGCTTATTGGTGTTTAGTTTCTTGAGTTCTTTAGATATTTTTGATCTTAGCCTTTTATGAGATCTAGGGTTGGTGAAGATCTTTTTACAGTCTGTAGGCTGCCATTTTGTTCTGTTGATGGTATCCTTTGCTTTATAAAAGCTTTTCAGTTTCATGAGGTCCCACTTATTAATTGTTGATCTTAGAGCCTGAGCTGTTGGTGTTCTGTTCAGAAAGTTGTCTCCTATGCCAATGAGTTCAAGGCTCTTCCCCACTTTTTCTCCTATCAGATTTAATGTGTCTGCTTTTATGTTGAGGTCTTTAATCTACATGTTTGGGGTGATAACTATGGACCTATTTGCATTTTTCTACATGTATACATCCAATTAGACCAGCATCATTTGTTGAAGATGCTATCTTTTTTCCTACTGAATGGTTTTCGCTTCTTTGTAAAATATCAAGTGTCGATATGTGTGTGGGTTTATTTCTGGGTCTTCAATTTGATTCCATTAATTAAACAGCTTATTTCTATGCAAGAATCATGCCATATTTATTACTGTTGCTGTATAGTACAGCTTGAGATCAGGCATGGCGATTCCTCAGGAAAATCTTACATTGTACAGTATTTTTTTTAGCTATTCTGGGTCTTTTGGTTTTGCACATGAAGTTGAGAATTGATCTTTCAAGGTTTATAAAGAAGTGTGTTGACATTTGGATGGGAATCACATTGAGTCTGTAGATTGCTTTTGGTAAGATTGCCATTTTACTGTGTTGATATTCGCTATCCACAGGCATGGGTCATCTTTTGATCTTCTGATAACTTCTTCAGTTTTCTTCTCAGAGACTTGAAGTTTTTCTTCATACAAGTCTTTCACTTGCTTGGTTAGAGTTACACGAAGATACTTTATATTATCTGTGGCTATTGTGAAGGGTGTAGTTTCCACAATTTCTTTATCAGAGTGATAATCATTTATATACTGGATGGCTACTGATTTTTTAAATTCAGTATCTTGTATCCTGCCACTTTGCTGAAGGTATTTTTCAGCTGTAGGAGTTCTCTGGTGGAATTTCTGGGGTCACTTATCTATAGCATCATATCATCTGCAAAAAGTGATACTTTGATTTCTTCTTTTTTTGTCTTATTGCTCTAGCTAGCACTTCAAGTACTATACTGAAGAGATATAGAGAGTGAACAGACTTTTCTAGTCCCTGATTTTAGTGGACTTGCTTTGAATTTCTCCTCATTTAATTTGATGTTGACTATTGGCTTGCTATATATAGACTTTATTATGTTTACGTATGTACCTTGTACCCCTGATCTCTCTAAGACTTTAAACATGAACTTTTGGATTTTGTCAAATGCTTTTCTGGCATCTAAGGAGATGATCAGGTGTTTTTTCTTTCAATTTGATTAAATGGTGTATTACATTGATGGATTTCCCTATATTGAACCACTCCTACATGCCTGGAATGAAGCCTATTGGTCATGGTTAATGATATTTTTGATGTTTCCTTGAATTCTGTTTGTGAATATTTAATTATTTTTGCATCAATGTTCATAGGAGAAATTGGACTTAAATTCTTTCTTTGTTGGTTCTTTGTGTGGTTTAAGTATCAAAGTGACTGTGGCCTCATAGAATGAGTTTGCTAATGTTCCTTTCATTTCTATTATGTGGAATAGTTTCAGGAGTATTGGTATTAGCTCTTCTTTGAACGTCTGGTACAATTATGTGATGAAACTATCTTTCCCCCCATTTTTTTGTGGGAGGGGGTTGGGAGACTTTTGATGACTGCTTCAATTTCCTTAGGAGATATAGGACTATTTAATTTTTTTACGTGCTCTTGATATAACTTTGGTTAGTGGACTCTATCTAGAAAATTGTCCATTTCATTTAAATTCTTGAATTTTGTGGTTTATAGCCTTTTGAAGTAAGAACTAATAATTCTTTGGATTTCCTCTGTGTCCATTGTTATGTCCTTTTCATTTCTGATTTTGTTGATTTACATAGTGTCTCTCAGTCTTTTAGTTAGTTTGGCTAAGGGTTTGCCCATCTTGTTGATTTTCTGAAAGTACCAGATCTTGATTTGGTTGATTTTTTTCAATTGTTCTCTTTGTTTCTAATTTGTTGATTTCAGACCTGAATTTCATAATTTCCTACCATCTACTCTGCTTGGGTGTATCTCCTGTTTTCTAGGACTTCCAAGTGTGCCATTAATTTGCTTGTATGGAATGTTTCCAATCTCTTTCTGAAGGCACTCAGTGCTATGACTTTTCTTCTTATCACTGCTTTCATTGTGTCCCATTTGTTTGCTTATGTTGTACCCTCATTTTCATTGACTTTTTGGAATTCTCTAATTTCATTTTTTTATTTCCCTCCTGACCCAGTTGCCATTGAGTGGAGAGATGTTCAGTTTCCATGTGTGTGTAACCTTTTTGTTATTTCTGTTGTTGAGGTCCAGCTATAGTCCATGGTAATCTGATAGGACAAAAGGTATTATTTCAATCTTCTTGTATCTGTTGAGGCTTGTTTTGTGACCTCCTATATAATGAATTTTGGAGAAGGTTCTGTGAGGTATTGAGAAGAAGGTATAATCTTTTTTTCTTGGGTTAAAGTTCTGTAGATGTTTGTTAGGTGCCTTTGGTTCATGATATCTGTTAGTGTCATTATTTCTCAGTTTAGTTTCTGTTTCAGTGACTTATCCTTTGGTGAAATTGGGGCTTTGAAGTCTCCCACTATTAATAGGTGGTTTAAGATATATTAATGTTTCTTTTACAAATGTGGGTGCCCTTGTATTTGGAGCATAAATGTTCAGAATTGCAATTTCATCTTGCTTGAATTTTCCTTTGATGAATATGAAGTGTCTTTCCTCTTCTATTTTGATTAACTTTGGTCAAAAGTCTATTTTATTAGATATTAGAATGGCTACACCAGCTTGCTTCTTGTGTCTGTTACTTGGAAGACCTTCTTATACATGTTTACTGTCAGGTAATATCAATCTTTGAGGCTGAAGTGTGTTTCTTGTATGCAGTAGAATGAAAGGTTCTATTTACAAATACATTCTGTTAGTCTGTGTCTTTTTATTAGAGAATTGAGAAAGATTAATAACCTGTGAATGTTTGACCCTTTTATTTTGATGTTGGTTGTGGTGGTGTGTGTGTGTGTGTGCTTGCCTAATTTTTGTTATGCTGAAGTGAAATGATCTATTTCCTATATTTTCTTGGGTGTAGTTATCCTCCTTGGTTTGGAGTTTTCCTTTTAGTATCTTTTGTATGGATCATTTGTTAATAGGTACTGTTTAAATTAGTTTTTGCCATGGAATATCTTTTCTCCATCTATGGTTATTGAAAATTTTGCTGGATATAGTATTCTGGCCTGGTATCTGTAGTCTCTTAAGTTTTGCAAGACATCTGCCTAGGCCCTTCTGGCTTTTATGGTCTCTGTTGAGAAGTCAGTTGTGATTCTGATAGGTTTGCCCTTGTCTCTTTTAATATTTTTCTTTGTTCTGTAATTTAGTGTTTTGATTATTATGTGGTAGGAAATATTCTTTTCTGGTCTATTATATTTGGCGTTCTACAATCCTCTTGTATGTTTTTAGGCTTCTCTTTCTTTAAATTAGGGAAATTTTCTTCTATTTTTTGTTGAAACAGTTTCTGGGACTTGGAACTGGTAATCCTCTCTTTTCTCAATGGTGCCCCTCATTTCTTGAATGTTTTGTGTCAGTAACTTTTTATATTTAACATTTTATTTGATGGTTGCATCAAATTCTTCCACTGTACCTTCTATGCCTGAAATTCTTTCTTGCACCTTTATATTATGTTGGTGATGCTTACCTCTATAGTTCTTATTTTCTTCTCTAAGTTCTATCTTTCCAGGATTTCCTCAGTTTGTGTTTTTTATTGTTGCCATTTTCATCTTCAGATCTTGAAATGTTTTATTGATTTCCTTCACCTGAATGTGTACATTTCCCTGAGCTTTTAGTGATTTTATTTCAAGCCTACAGTCTTCTCTCATTGGCCTCTCTATCGGCCTCAATCTGTTTGACTGTATATTTGTGTATTTCTTTATGGATTTTGTTTGTTTACATCATTATCATCTTCATAAAGATAGATTTGAGGTCATTTTCTTGTGTTCCAGTTGTTTTAGCATGTCCAGGGCTGATTTCTTTGGGATAATTGGGTTCTGGAGAAGCCATACTGTTTTGGCTTTTGTTGTTTGTGTTTTTACACTGGCCTTTAGCCATCTGGCTCTCTCTGGTATTGTGTGGTAATTTTCCATTGGGAAAAGCTCATAGTTGAGTAGCTATAGGCTGAGACCTGGTGCCTGTGGGGACTGGGGGATCCCTTCTGTGGACCAGCTGGGTGACCTGAGTTCAGATCCATCTGTGTTCCCCACTGTGGTATGTCTTCTCTCCAGGGAGACTCAGCTACTGGTATTTTTTGACTCACAGTTCAGTCTGAGACACTGAGTGCAGTGTGATGTATGCTGGTGGTGTGTGACTAGACACTGGAGACCCTGCTAGTGCCTGCATGGTCCTGTGCATTTTCTATTGATTATCCAGGTGACCTGAGGTCGGTTCCACTTGTGTCTCCTTTGGACTAAGAGACCCAGCTACTAGTGTTTTCTGGCCCACAGTTCAGTCTGTCCCATTGAGACTAGTGTGCTGTATGCTAATGTATGGCTAGAAACTGGAGATAGTGTTTGTGGGGACCCAGAAATGTTTTCATGAATTAGCTGGGTGATCTGGGGTCAATTCTACTTGTGTCCCACACCATGGCATCTTCACTTGGCTGTGAGATACAGACACTGGTGTTTTGTGGCCCACAGTTCAGTCTGAGACACTGAGAGTGTACTGCATGCTGATGTGTGGCTAGATGCTGCAGAATACTAGCATGCCTGCAGGGCCCAGGGACTTTTCTATGGATTAGCTGGGTGACCCAAGGCTGGATCCACCTGTGCTCCATACATGTGTTCCCTTTGGAAAGACCAGCACTGGTGTTTTGGAGCCCACAGTTTGGTCCTTTGGTTGCTGAGCAATCATTGCTATCCTGCTGATCAGACACAGTGTATGATCAGTCCCACAATCTTGGATCCCTCTGAAACTTCCTAGTGTTTAAGAAATCTATGGAAGGGAATAGATGAAAGTGAGAGGGAGGGAGGAATGGGAGGATACAAATGATGGCATAAATTGAGATGCAATCTGAATAAATTAATTAAAAAAGAAATCTATGGCTATGGTTCAGTAGTTGTGCACTTGTCCTTTGTTCATGAGGTTCTTTTATGAGGGTGTTGATTCAACCTTAGCACATTCCCCTGAAAAATAAATTAGTTTATGAATAGCCCACTAGTTCATAATGCTTCTCATAAGGCTTTTCATAAGGCTTCTCATACATTCTTAGTTCTTGTGAAGCCATCCTCTAAGCGAACTAAATCAAAAATTAAAAAATAGTTTAAACAGAATTAGCCTACATGGGTGAACAATCATATTTTCAAAACACATAAAATAAATAAAAATTTCAGTGCCTTGCACTGGTTACCTTCCTCCGAATTGTTAATAAGGAAGTCAAAGCATCAGAGGTTCTCACCACTGGTAATGATATGCATCACAACTAGAGAGTACCATCAAACTTCTGAAGACACAACTAGCTTTGGCTGCAGAAGAAAAGGAGAAATAAATCTTGAACAGACTCCCTACTCGTTAGCCTTCATAGTGCTAAAAATTATCAGGGGAGAAAAGAGTTCAATGGTGTTCCTGAGGCTAGATGTACCCATTGGTGCAATGCTGGCATATCAGAGAGTAACCCAGCTCGCTCTTTAATGGATTTGGGGCCTGATACATAAGAAAGAATTCATGTCTGGTAAAATAAATGCGGTCAGAAGCCAGGGTTTGTGACAACTTATTAATGTTTTTGCTAAATTGCCATGTTGTCAAACTCCCTTCAAAATATGTTTGTTTATAGCCATAGCTTTATGCTGCTCCCATCTTTGATCAGAGAAGCTTCTTCTTGCAGAAGATAATATTTAATGCAGAGCTCATGGCTGTTTAAAATGCTGAGAATAAGTGAGTGTGGTTCGTCAGCCACTCATAGAACATAATATATCAATATGTATCTCAACACACAAAGGCTCTAGGGGTGAGGGGCACAGCACAGAAGTGGGAGCAGAAAGACTGTAAAACCAGAGGATGAGGATTAATTCTGAAAAATGATGGCTTCTAGACTGTACATCGATGTCACACACATGAATTCACAGAACCTGCAGTTCCTCACATAAGACCTCAAAAGAAAGAGTGCAAAAAATTTGAGCATTGAGTAGAGGTGGCTCTTGATGTCCTACCTGGAGTTAAGAAGTTAATGTCCATTTATGGCTACTGAGGAATGGAAAGCTACTTTTCTTTCAGGGGCAGAACTTTGTAAATTACACACACTTTAGTGGATGACCCCATTCTCATTTGCATATGGGCAGTATTAATTTGACTTCATGATCTATAAAAAAAGACAAAATTTAGAGAGAGATGGGAAATACATTGGAGTGGCAAGAGAATCTGAAGGGAGGGAGAGGGTAGTGGATATGTATATGACACTTTATTATTTATTGTTTGAGAATTTTATAAATGAATAGAGTGAGATTTGATCAAATTCATCGCCAATTCCCACCTCTCCAATTCCTCACTTATGTCCTCTACCACTTTATCTTTCAATTTCATGTGTTCTTTTGTTTACTTCTCTGAATTAAACTAAGTCCTCTTAGTGATGCCAGTATGTGCACAGTTATAGCATCATCATCTGGAGTACAGGTAGCTACTCAAAAGCCATATCCAAGATAAAAACTGACTCGCCCTCTCCCAGTTGTGACTTTCCTTCTCTACTCAGGCAGAGATGTAGTATGGATTGCTTGTATTTTGTGCACACATTTACAAATTCTGTAATTTTATATGTGTAACAGCCTTGCCATGTCCAGAAAACAGTGCTTTCTGCAGTGATCCACTGTACCACTTGCTCTTGAACTCTTTCATCCCCCTATCTCATAATAATAGCTGAGTCTTGAGAGGAAGATGTCATATAGATGTCCAATATCAGGCTGATAATTCTACATTTTCTTAGTCTATGCATGTTAAGCAGTTGTAGATCTCTGTCCCCCTTCTTCCTCTAAAATCCCCCACGGAGCCTTACTATGTTCCAAACTTTTATAGGTACAAAACAAACATGTTTCTAAAATTTCAAACCTCTCAGATGCGTAAACAAAGATTCTGTTATATTTGTATTTCTGGGTTTGGACTGACCTCACTCAGAATAATTATTTCAGCTTTATTCGTCTTCAAGGTTCCTAATTTCATTTTCTTCACAGCTTCATAAAATTCCATTTTCATTACCCATTTATCATTTGTCAGCCATCTAGGCTCTTTCCATGTCTTGTGTATTGTGAATAAGGCAGCTATAAACAGATGAGCAAATATCCAATCTATGATAATGTCCTTTAAGTATATGCCTAGGAGTGTGATAACAGAGTCCTGTGATAAATATATTCCCAGTTTTTTTGAGGAATCTCCACACTGATTTTCATAATGGCTTCACCAAGTTTGTGCTGTCACTAATAACAAATAAGGACTCCCCTTTCCTCACATCCACACCAACAACTGCTGTAATCTTCATTGCTGTCATCATCATCATCATCATTAGTTTTATTAAGTTTTGTCTTAGATATTCGGACTAGAGTAAAATGAAATCTCAACATAGTTTTAATTTGTATTTATCCAATGTCTAAGATGTTAAACATTTAAAAATTATTTCTCATCCATCTGGATTTCTTCTTCTGAGAGCTTTCTGCTTAGTTCAATGTCTCAATTTTAACTTGGTTCTTTATTTTATTGTTGTTTATATATAACTTTTAGACCTTTGTATATTCTAGATACTAATCACTATAAAATACATATGTGATAAATATTAACTGATGGTGTCTTTTGCTACACAGAAGCTTTTAGTTTCATGAGATTCAAGTTGTAAATTATGGATCTTAATTCTTGTGTTACTGGAATATTATATAGAACATTCTTTCCTGTTTCTATAAATTTATACATGTATGTGTTACAGCATATTTTATATTTTATCCTCTAAGAGATTTCAGGTGTGAGATATTATGTTAAGATCTTTGATCAATTTTGGGTTGAGTTTGGTGCATGAGGAAGACATGGATATAGTTTCATTCCTCTCCATGTAGATTTAATTTTTAAATCACCACTTGTTGAAGATGTTGTGTTTTCTTCAGTATGTATTTTTGGTGTCTTTCTTAAAAATCAGGTGCCCGTAGGAGCATGAGCTTATATCCAGGTCTTCAGTTGGTGGCTAATAAGAGAATAAAGACACTTTTCTTTTGGAATTAATGGCAATTGGTAGGTTTACCATGCACCACTTCAGGAACACACACACACACACACACACACACACACACATACACACACACACACACACACACACACACACACACACACAGAGAAAGAGAGAGAGAGAGGGAGAGAGAGAGAGAGAGAGAGAGAGAGAGAGAGAGAGAGAGAGAGAGAGAGAAAGGGAGAGAGAGAGAGAGAGAGAGAGAGAGAGAGAGAGAGAGAGAGAGATGCACAAGCACACTCATACTTACTGATTTACAAAACAGACAAAAGTTTGGAGGGAATTCAGAGATATGTTAAGGTTGCCAGTGGAAGCTGTAGTGAACGATTATGGGGTACATTTGACTAGAGTACATGGCATGCATTTGTGAAAATTTCAAAAACTTAAAAAAAATTAGGGGAAATTTTAAAAATGAAAATGGCAAGAAGTGTCTGGTAAGCCAGAAGAGGGAGTACTATCTCATAGACAGAGAAGTACATATGTATAAAGCACAGAATATGTGCAGAGAGATTGCTCTATATTAAAGCATATGAGAACTTGTCTATCTCCAATATAGCTTGGTTAGCATTCATAACAAGACTGCCACTAAAGTCTGTTGAAATCCATCTTTTAAAAAATTCATTTTATTAACATAATTTACAATTAATGACTCACTCACCAAAAAAAATGCAACTGGTCAAAGTGTGGTGGGTACACACCTGTAATAGAAGTACTTGGGAGGCAGAGGCAATTTGATCTCTGAGTTCTATAGCATCCAGGTCTACAAAGTGAGTTTCAGGAAAGCCAGTAAGACACAGGGAGACCTTGTCTGAAAAAGATCAATCAATAAAACAAACAAAAACTTTACAAATCAATTGGTTGTAGTATACTCACAGGTTATCCAACCATCACTACAATAGTTAGAACACTTTCATCATCCCCACAAGAAACAGTGCCTGTTAGAAGCCATCTCTCCCTAGCACCCTTCCTAGCTCTAGATAACTGCTGTCACTTTTTGTGTCCATGAATTGTACTATTCTAGGTCTCATGTCACTGGGATAAAAAAGCATGAGATCTTTGTGTTTTTCTTCTTCCACTCAACATGTTTTGTTTAACTGTATATACATTGTGATATAGTTAAGAATCTTTATTCTTTTGAAAGCAGAATGGTGTTTAAGGACATAACACATTTGATTTGTTCATCATTTGGTGGACACTTGAAGTACTTTCAGACATGTCCATTCCATGGCCTAGGGGCCACATGTGTTCTGGGGTAGCTACAAAAGTTGTCAAACGTCAACTTTCTTAAAACATTGTCTTAGTTTCTTTCTTGTTGCTATGATAAAATGTTCTGACAAAGGCAAACTGAAGGAGAAATATAAAAGATGAGGTCATTGTTCAAAATGAAAAGATAGTAGCTCCATTTGGAGACATGGTTAGCTAAAGTCACAAAGGACCTATATAAAGGATTAGGGTGATAGAGAAGTGTATGCCTTGCCATGATCAGTGTGCTGGCTATTTCTATGTCAAATTGATACAAGCTAGACTCATTAGGAAAGAGGAAATCTCAACTAAAAAACATCCCTGTCAGATTGTCCTCTAGGCAAGCTTGTGGACCATTTTCTTAGTTAATGATTGATGTGGTAAGACTCAGTCCATTGGGTGGTGTAATGCCTGATGGTCCTGGGGTATATAAGAAAGCAAGCTGAGAAAACCTATGGGAATCAAGTCAGTAAGCAGAGTTCCTCCATGGTCTCTGATGAGTTCTTGCCCTGATTTCCATTCACGGGAGGCTACGACTATAAGCTGAGTTACTTTGGTCAAGGTGTTTTATTTTAATTTTTCATTATTTTTTGTTGCTACTTTTAGGTTGTAGGTTTTTTTTAACCAATGAAAGGAGAGAAAAAGGGAAGTCTATGGACTTCTGGAGGTTTTGCCTTTAACCTAAAACTCAATATATAAATACATGTGATACTTATACCAAATTAAAAATAATATTTCAAATAATAAGTATACTATTTACTCCTGAAAACTCTTGAGTGACATTATAATAGAACATATTATTAAGGTAGCATGTTTTACTTCTATATTATAAACTCTTAATATTAATTTATTTATGAAAATACTTTCTCTTTATTTCTATATAGATTTAAATATGTCTTTCAGTTCTGGTAGATATGTACAGTACAATACTGTTTTGAAAACTATTTCTTCATAATTTGACATTTATCCACATAAAACCAGCACATATCCTAAAATACCACTGTATTGCTTTTTATTCCTCAGTTTCATCTTCATAAAATACAGCAATGGAATGCCAAATGTACTTTTTTACTTTCTTTTTCGCCTTGGCCTTTGCTTCTTGTCCTCTACAGAGCAGGCTAAACACTAGACTCTGACTTTATTCAACTCAATTTATCTGTTTCTGTATCTTTAAGATACTGATCTTATGAAAGTCATACCTTACTCTCCACTCAACTGTGGAGAATGTCCTGCCCATTGGCTAGATCTGGGTAGGGGTTTAAAGTTTACCGCCTGTATTGTCCTTGGCTGGTGTCATAGTTTGAGCGGGACCCCTGGGCCCAAGTCTGCCTACCATAATGTTCTACTTGTAGGTTTCAAGGACCCTCTGGATCCTTCTACTTTGCTATTCACCCCTGCTTCTCTCATCTAGAGTCCCAATAGGATGTCCTCCCCTCTGTCCCAGTTTCCTGGTAAGTGAAGGCTTTCGTGGGACATGCCCCTTGCGCTAGTATGCAGATATAAGTGAGTATATACCATTTGAGTCTTTCTGCTTCTGGGTTAACTCACTCATTATGATCATTTCTAGCTCAATCCATTTGTCCACAAATTTTGGGAATTCCTTGTTTTTAATAGCTGAGTAGTATTCCATATTTGACCATGTCCCCTGGAGGGGGAGACCTGGTGGCACTCAGAGGAAGGATAGCAGGTTACCAAAAAGAGACTTGATACCCTATGAGCATATACAGGGGGAGGAGGTCCCCCTCAGGAACAGTCATAGGGGAGGGGAATAAGGGGAAAATGGGAGGGAGGGAAGAATGGGAGGATACAAGGGATGGGATAACCATTGATATGTAACAAGAATAAATTAATAAAAAATTTTAAAAAATAGTGATATTAGTAAACTTGTGGCCTTTTCTAACTTAATTTATTTTAACGTATGTGTACAATATAGCATTTAATTATTTTAAACTTGAAGTCAACCATTATTTACTGAAGAACCACACATTCACAAACATATAGGAATCACAATTTGTTTTTAAAAAGATACAAAATTGGTTGGATAAGGAGAGGGGAAGATTGGGGAAGAGTTGCATGAGTATGATCAAGACACAGTGTACAAAATTCTAAAAGAATCAATACATTGTTTTTGTTAAGAAATAAAAATTTGTTTCATGAGGTCTCTTTTATTAATTGTTGATCTTAGAGCCTGAGCTATTGGTGGTCACTTCAGAAAGTTGTCTCCTGTGCCAATGAGCTCTTGGCTCTTCCCCACTTTTTCTTCTAACAGATTTAGTTTATCTTGTTATATTTTGAGGCCCCCTTTTTTGATTTTTCAAAAAAAAAGGGTTCTCTGTGTTGCCCTGGCTGTCCTGGGTTTGCTTCCTAGACCAACCTGGCCTTAAACTCACAGTGCAGCCTGCCACTGCCTCCCAAGTGCTGGGATTAAAGGTATGCACCACCAAACCTGGATTTATGTTGAGATCTTTAATGCATTCGGACTTTAGTTTTGTGCAGAGTGATAAATAAGTGTCTATTTTCATTTTTCTATGAATAGAAATCCAGTTAGACCAGCACCATTTGTTGAAGACACTATCTTTTTTCCCATTGTATTGTATTGTTTTGTTTTGTTTTGTTTTTGTCAAAAATCAAGTGTCCATAGGTGTGTGGGTTTCTTTGTGCGTCTTCAATTTAATTCCATTGATCCACCTGTCTGACTCTATAACAGTATCATGCTGGTTTTTATTACTGTTGCTCTATAGTACAGCCACAGATCACAGAGATTCATCAGAAGATCTTTTATTGTATAGGATTGTCTCAGCTATTCAAGTATTTTTTTCCAAGTTAAGTTAAGAATTGTTCTTTCAAGGTCTGTAAAGAATTGTGTTGGAATTTTGGTGGGAATTGCATTGAACCTATAGATTTCTTTTTCTAAGATAGCCATTTTTACTATGTTATTCTTACCAATCCATGAGCATGGGAGATCTTTGAATCTTCTGATATCTTCTTCAATTTCTTTCTTCGAAGACTTAACTTTTTTTTTCCATACAGGTTTTTCACTTGATTGGTTAGATTTATACTAAGTTACATCATGTGTTTTTTTGTGGCTATTGTGAAGGGTGTTTGTTTCCCTAATTTCTTTCTCAACTTGGATGTTTTTTGTATAAAGGAAGGCTATTGATTTTTTTTAGTTAATTTTCTATCCAGCCACTTTGCTGAAAGTGTTTATCAGCTGTAGGTGTTCCTTTGTAGAATTCTTGGGGTTACTTATTTATACTATCTTATCATCTGCAAATAGTGATACTTTGACTTTTTCCTTTTTAATTTTTATCACTATGATCTCCTTAAGTTGTCTTATTATAAGGCAAAGGACACCATCAATAGAACAAAATGACAGCCTATAGATTGGGAAAAGATCTTCACCAACCCTACATCTGGCAAAGGTCTAATATCTAAAATATATAAAGAACTCAAGAAATTAAACA
Organism: Acomys minous; assembly: GCF_964271855.1. NCBI lineage: Eukaryota > Metazoa > Chordata > Mammalia > Rodentia > Muridae > Acomys > Acomys minous. The sequence continues at coordinate 78,306,242 of NC_140488.1, read as the reverse complement.
CCACCAAACCTAATAATCTAGTTAAAAATGAGATACAGAACTAAACAGAGAATTTTCAACAGAGGAATATCATATAGCCGAAAAACACTTAAAGAAATGCTCAACATCCTAGTCATCAGGGAAATGCAAATCAAAAAGATTCTGAGATTCCAGCTTATACCTATCTGAATGGCTAAAATAGAAAACTCAAATGACAGCACATGCTGACAAGGATGTGGAGAAATGGGAAAACTTATCCATGGCTGGTGGGAGTGCGATCCACTTTAGAAATCAATCTGGTGCTTTGTCAGAAAATTTGGAATAGTTCTACCTCAAGACACAGCCATACCACTCTTGAGCACATATCCAAGAGATGAGCCACCATACAAGAGCATTTATTCTACTATGTTCCTAGCAGTTTTATTTGTAATATCCAGAATCTTGAAACAACCTAGATGTCCCTCAACCAAAGAATGGATAAAGAAACTGTGGTATATTTATACAATGCAATACTACCCATCTACTAAAAACAAGGAAATATTGAAATTTGCAGGCAAATGTATGGAACTCAAAATGATCATGCTGAGTGAGGTAACCCATACCCAGAAAGACAGGCATGGAATATACTCACTTATAAGCAGATATTAGCCAAATAATACAGGATAACCAGATTACAATACACAGACCTAAAGAAATTAAATAACAAGGAGGAAACTAAGAAGAATGCTTAATTCTCATTCAGAATGGCAAATAGGATAGACAGCAGAAGCAGCTGAAGAGAAGGAACAGGAAGGGAGACTACCGTAGAGGTTCTCTGAAAGATTTCATCCAGGAGGAGATCCAAGCAGATGCTGAGACACACAGCCAAAGTTCATGGTGGAGCACAGGAAATCTCATGGAAGAGCTGGGGAATAGAAGGACCTGGAGGAGACAGGAGATCCACAAGGGACCAATGGAGCCAACAAATCTGGGCAGCATAAGGGGGTGATGCAGAGACTGATGCACCAACCAAGGACCATGCATAATGTGGACTTAGACCCTCTGCTCAGATGTAGTAGATAGGCAATGCAGTCTCCTTGTGGGTCTCATAATATGGGGAGTAGGGAATATTTCTGACATGGACTCTGGTCCCCATACATTGATCATTTCCTCCTGGCAGGGCAGCCTTGCCAGGCCACAGAGGAAGAGGATGCAGGCAGTCCAGATGAGAGTTGATAGGCTGAGGTCAGATGTTAAAAGAGGACTACGGGAGCGAGGGAAGGGGTATGAGGGAGGGGTCTGCAATCAGAATGTATGGTGAACAAATAAAAATTTTTAAAAAGTAAAAACACCCCCAAAATCAAAACAAACAAACAAACAAACAAGAAAGAATAAAATTGAGTGGTACTTTTCACCTTCTTCTATGCCTATTATTCTTAGGTTAGGTCTTTTCATAGTATCCTAGATTTCCTAGATGTTTTGTATCTGGAATGTTTCAGATTTAACATTTTCTTTGATTGATGTATCAATATCTTCTATGGCTGAGATTCTTTCTCAAATCTCTTTTAATCTGTTGTTATGCTTGTGTATGTTGTTCCTGTTCTCTTCCCCATGTTTTCCATCTCCAGGATTCCCTCAGTTTGAGTTTCTTTAGAGCTTTTAACTTCTCTTTTCATGTCTTGAGCAGTTTTATCCACATTCTTTACCTGTTGTTTTATTTTCTTGTATTTCTTTAAGGGACTTATTTGTTTCCTCTTTAAATGCCTCTACCTGTTTGACTGTATTTTTCTGCATTTCCTTAAGGGATTTATTCATTTCTTCTGAATGCTAAGAACAAAAACTCAAGTAACAGTACATCCTAGTGAGGTTGTGGAACACAGGGTATATTCCTACATTGCTGGTGGGAGTGCAGACTTATACAACCACTTTGGATCTTTCTGGTGCTACCTCAGAAAATTGGGAATTGCTCTACCTTAACATACAGTTGTCCTACTCCAGGGCATATACCCAAAAGGAACTCTACCAAACCACAAGGCCACTTGTTCAACAATGGCCATAGCAGCTTTATTTGTAATGCCAGATACTGGAAACAACCTAGATATCCCTCATCTGAAGGATAGGTAAAGAAAATATGGTACATTTACATAATTAAAAATAAGATACTGCATTTAATTTCACAATTAAGCCTAGTTTTTTATAGATTAAGATATCTTTAGGTCTAGATAGATGTTTTAAGTTGATAGAGATGAGATATGATAGATATTGAGTTAGATTCAGAATTTTAGACTCACCAAGATAGGAAAATGTTTTCTTCAAGGTTGTCAAATACAAACAGCCAAAAATCTATGAATGCAATTCCTCAAAGTTATGTGGTTCTTTTGCTGTGTGTAGTTTATTTTATATAGTTAAAATATAAATGCATATGTAAAAATATTACAAAAATTAATAAAAATGTATAAAAATCTAGACACCAAGTTTTTGGTTTTAGTCATTTGGATAAGTGTAAGATGGAATCTCAGAGCAGTTTTGAGTTGAATTTCCCTGATAACTAGGGATGTTGAACATTTCTTTAAGTGTTTCTTAGCAATTCAATATTCCTCTCCTGAGAATTCTGTTTAGTTCTGTACCCCATTTTTTAATTAGGTTATTTGGTTTGGTGAGGTTTAATTTCTTGAGCTCTTTATATATTTTGGATATTAGACCTCTGTCAGATGTAGGGTTGGTGAAGATCTTTTCCCAGTCTGTAGGCTGGCATTTTCTTCTGTTGACAGTGTCTTCTGCAGATATTCAAAGCATAGTAATAGTTTTTAGTCTTACTGATCAATACCGTGGCTGTTGTATGCTTTTATTAATACTAAACTCTCAGTTTTCAAAATTTGCTGTTAGATCAAGTAGATTTCCTGTTCCAAGCATTAGACTCTACATATCCCTTCCCAAAGACTTTAATATTATAGAAGCACTAGCAAAAACTTAGTGGTTGAGCAAACTACTCAACTCCTATCACATCAAGATGGCATCTGATACTTTGAAAAGTCCATGGAAGATCACAAGGTGAGTTAAAAGATTCTAAGTCAGATATTATTTGATGAATAATTATGATTGACAAGGTACATGCTCAACTGCAGTTAAGAATTGAGTTGGTGGAATCCTTATATCCAGATATCTTCCAGCATACCTTATTATTCCAGGTTACCATTGTTATCAGGTTTACCATGGTTATGATCAAACACCATGACCAAAAGCAAGTTGGAAAGTAAAGGGTTCATTTGACTTATACTTTCAAATCATAGTCCATCATTGAAGGATGTCAAGATCTCAAGCATGGAAGAAACTTGGAGACAGGAAGTGATGCAGATGCCACGAAGGGGTGCTGCATATTGAATTGCTGACCATGGCTTGATCAGTGTGCTTTTCTTACCCAAGCCAGGATGACCAGCTCAAGGATGGTATAATACACAAATGAATGGGTCCTCGCACATCAATCACTAATTTAAAAATGTCCTACAGCCAGATCTGAGGTTCTCTACTTTCAGAGGACTCTAACTTGTGTGAAGTTGATATAAACCTAGTCATCAAAGTTATGTTCTGGGATTGAAATGACATAGTCAAGAAAACTGAAAATTTCAAAGATTTTGAGATAATAAAGACAAGTTCATGATATCATTGCTGTATATTTTCTATGAAATTCTACCTCACTGGATAAATATATTGACTATCTCTAGCTTGAAATAGAAAGTAATTGTCATGGTCGCTGGAGGATGGAATGGCCTAGCTGCTTTTAATATGATTTATTTTTAGTATCTTTCATGGAACATAATAGATTCTCAAAATTATGAATGAAAATACAAATGAGTGAAGTTCTAAGAGTCTGTGATATATTTGTTCACTTAGCTTCTTATTCTGAAGCTTTATTCAGCCATAACTACTGCAAAATTTTATGACTTTTATACAATAATTCCAATGGACATATTCTTTATTCCTCATCTTATTTAACCTGATTTCCTTTCCCTTTTTCTTTTTCTTTTTAGAAGATTTAGAAGAAGTTTCTTTTGCCTTATGAAACATCAGGTGCTACTAGATTTCTTTTCATGTCTGGGCCTTCATTGTCAGTTCCTAATCCCCTATCAAGTATTTGAATGCTAATCATCTTTGAGATTCCTGCTTCAACTCCCTTCCCTTATGAATCCATTTGTGTGATTTCATCCAAAATCTAGGTTTCAACAACAAAGCCTAGCTTAAATTACTTTTCTGCCAATTTGAATAAGTACCATTGTTTTTGCAGTACTTTAATAAATCAAAACTTATTTTCATATACTTGTACTATCTCAAATTGGATTACATTATTGCATGCTAAATGTACTCCTCATGTTGTTCACAACTCAAATCATCACCACCATTGAGTTTCTAGTTTAAGCTAGAAATCAGAAACAAAGCCCATCCCTCTCTCCTGCCTTACCAAATCCTATTTTTTATTTTGAGTAACTCCCTTTGTCTAGCTTTTACCCACTATGCACTTACATTAAAAATTTGCTCAGCCATGTTTGCTGCTACTCTATTCACTATAGCTAAAAAAAAAACAACTTAAATTGCTTTCAAATGATGACTGCATAATAAAAATGGTGTGCATATACACCATGGAATATAGTAAAGAAACTTGTAAAAAAATTGCAGGTAAATAGATGGAAGTAGAAATATTCTGTTAAGTATATTGTGTGAGTTGACCTGGACAATGACAGAAATACATCACATATTGTGTCTTATTTATGGCCCCTAGCTCCAAATGTTCAGTTATGAGTGTAACTTTAAAAATAGAAAAGTCAAGAGGGGCTATGTGGTGGACTATAGATAGGAAAATAGCAGGGTACAAGTGATATGAAGGGAAATGAGAAAAACAAGGGTGACTTTAATTGGAGGTGTATGGGGAGGTCAAGACAGAAGGAGAAGGTGGTGGTGGGAAATAGCACTAACTATACTTGAAAACATTATGAAGAATAATTGTAAATTTTATACAGTGTATGTATACACATATACACATATAGTTTAAATGAAATTATGCAACCAGGGATGGCAATCCCTCCCCCAAAGAATCATAGAATATCTAACAAGAATTCTATACCTAATGTGAGAATCCTGCTTTTGATTTGTTGGTCAGGGATACCCAAGAGATTTCCCCAAATAATATGGGCTATTGATGTTGCTCATGGTTGCCTCCATTTCACTTGTGACACAGTGATTAGAGGATCTGGACTCTACCTAACTTGCAAATCTCTTCCTTAAAGACTAGCTTTCATAATATTGGAAGGTTCTGTGCAAGATTCCAAGAAAGAGGAACAATGAATGGTTCTAAGGAGATATGATACCTATAGACAATAACAACAAACAGCATGGACATATTCCCCTAATATGTAATAGTGGTACTCTATACAGAAGTTTGTTGGTACCAACAACTGTCTAATTGTACTTAAATCCTGTTCAACAGGTGGCAAATCATGCCTGGTATTGTATACCTAGCCAACTACCCCAGGGCTGGTAAAGGCATAGCTCTTGGAGTAAAACATTCCATTGCCACTTTACTCAGCAAGCAGGATTCCTAACTGCATTCTCCATACTTATTCTTATACCAACAGATAACTGTAGCCCTTACCATTCTTCAAAGACTCCTCTATTTGCAACCTATGGAGAACAATACAGAAAAGGGCAACTGTACAAAATACAGAAAACAACTGATCACATGGCATCCAGCCCCATTTGATACATATATGACATAACTCTAACATTTAAGGCTCAAGAATGTTTTGAAATAGATGGTAGAAAGATTGGGAAAGACAGAGAACCAGGAAATCTGCTGTAGAAATTACAGGGAATATTTCCATGTGATATCTCAACTATATGGCTTCCCAAACAAAATCTGAAGCAATAAAACAGCAATAAGCATGCTAACATGGAAGAGGGATAGCTTATGTGGCCCCATCCCTATAAAAAGAACTACAAGTAAGTAAAGTAAGCTGAAAGCAAGAGAAACTGTCTTCCTAGGGATAAACCCCTTAATTAATTATCCAATATAAATTGGTCAGTCTGAAATCATAAATGTCCAAGTAACAGCAAATGTACATATTAAGGTATAGTTATGTATGTATGCTATATATAGCATAATATATATCATACATAGAATAATGCATTATAACACACATGTGCAGTGTGTGTGGGAGAGAGAGAGAGAGAGAGAGAGAGAGAGAGAGAGAGAGAGAGAGAGAGAGAGAGAGAGAGAATTTGAGAAGGAGCAAAAGGGGGATGATAAGATGATTAGAAGGTTGGAGGGAGAATAGAAAAGGAAGACATTATGGGTTATATTTCAATTAAAAATACAATATTAAAAAATAATGCATTAATGCGAATTCAGTGATTACAACATTGCTTAAGAATTATAGCTAGTTTCTGATTGTGTTAATTCAGTTCAATGGTAGCATCTTAGAGCTGAAACAAAGGGAAAGTGTTATATTTAGATTTAGGAGAAGTTGGTGGTGCTTTTGAGATATATGATAGGCAGTTAGTTGCAATATTCTGGAGTTAGGGCAAGATGCCTAGACTGTGGTATTAAAGTTAATAGCCATTAGCTTCAGGTGTTGGTTGAAGCTGAGTGAGGGATGAAGTCATCCAGAGACTCAGTGTAACATAAGACTAAGAGAGGCCTAAGAATATACCTAGAACAGCAACACACATGAAATAGACAAAGGACCATAAACCACACAGGGAAAGGGGGAGGAAAAAAGAGACATTAAAGAAAAATAAAAACAGTATGGTATTTAGAGTTCATGAGGCAACAGGGCAAAAAAACAGTGCATGGGTTAGGACACACAAGTTCTGAATAGCACCTACTGCTCGTATCAATGAGAATAACACTGGTAAGACACTTATAGAAGAAAGCTAATAGGTAAATCAGAACTGAAGGTTGTGAAACCCTGGCTGAACTATTTTCCTCTAAATTTGTCGGAAAAGAAAGAAGATCCAGATAAGAAATTGATGAAGGGGCAACTTGCAAGAGATCAATATCAAGGAAAGCTTTACTTAAAAGTCATTTTGTATGCTGGGCATGATGGATGGCACATGCCTTCAATCGCAGCACTTGAGCAAAGACAGGAAGATCTTCGTAAGTTTGAAGCCTGCTTGATCTCTATTGTGAGTACCAGGACAGACAGAGCTACATAATGAGAGCCTGTCTCAAAGAAATATCATTTTGTATATTCATTGTACATGGTACTGTGTTACATAAGGGCATTTTTATGCAAGTGTGTACTGGTATCTTGAGCATATTACTCCCCATACCTCCTTGCCCTCTCCTTCCTTCCTCTTCCGTATTAGTTTTCATTGTCCCAAAGGTAGCTGTATTTCTACTTCTATAACATATATACTCATGATTTTTGCATCTTGGTAAAATTCGGGAACCATAATGAAAACATACAATATTTGTATGTCTGATATTGCTTAATTTGCTTAATATGATTATCTCTAGTTATATCTATTTTCCTGAAAATCACATACTCCATTCTTCTTTATAGCTAAAAAATGCCATCAGGCATGCACACCATATATAGTTATGGATATAAGGATAGTTTTCAAATATGTAAAACCTCTGAGAATTTTCAATGTTTACAATACACATTGTAATGAAGTTATCTTTCTCTAAATTATCTTGGATTCTTCCAAGATGTATTTTGCTTCTTGTAATACATGTTTAAGCTAAGACCGGGTATAGAACCATATGAGGTTTTTTTTCAATTGTAAAATGAAACCCAAAGTCAGAATTCAGGTTTTAATCATATACAAAAGGTTTTTATAGCAGTAAATCATGATAAAATAGAAAGAGCACTAGGCCCAAAAGCCAGTAAAGTTTTTTATTTTTATTTTTCTAGGACCCCACTTTGTCCTTGATTGATTGCATGATCTCATGCAAGTTATTTAAACTGTCTATCTCAAATTTCCTTATGTGCAAACACAGTTCATGCAATTGTATTTAACATCAAAGGAGATAATGGATTTTGAGAATCTTTGTATCAGCGTGAGGTATTATAATGTTGCCAAGGGCTACAGAACACTCAGGGAAGCCTAAACTCATTTTCATCAGCTATTTCATCAGCACTGCTATTAACTCCATATTATAGCTGAGGCAGCTTTGTCGCAGACAAGCTGGTAGCCTTCCCTGGGATCAACAGGCTAGGTACAAGCTGAGTGAGTGACTATTAGAAACAGAGTTTGGGTCTAGAATTCTGCACAGTCATTACAGCCTGCTATCTCTGGCACAGCGCTCTGTCCTCCAATGCAAGCAGTTACTACATTCTTTGTGAAAATCTAATGAAAATGCAAAAATTTGCATGCGTATGTGTTTGTATACTATTCACACTACTGCCTAAAATCTTTGCAGTGTAGGTCATTCTGGAAAATCCGATGAAAAATAATGCTAAAAAATACAACTCCAAATATTAATTCCATACTTTAAAAACTGGGACACAGCCTTAAATTCTGCTATAACAGCCCTGTTCTAGAAATTTCGGAGTAGCTGAGGTGCTCTTGTTGCCTTCTACCTCCACCTGCTGGACAGTACTCTGTAATGACAACAGCTTCATTCCTAGTGCTTACAGACGCTTACTTTTCCAAGAACGTACTGCCCAATGGACGGACACTCCAAGCTAGATTTCAAGGTCTTGACCGAGCCCCACGCTGTTGCTGCCAGCGACCTTGTGATGTCTGTGGTGCTGGGTCTTTTTTATTTTCCGTTTGAATCCAAAACTGCGTCATTAGAATTTAGGAAAATAGACATAAGAATTCAGCAGAGGGCGCTGGAGTACATTTTTCTCTGAGGTCGCAAGCAAATATACAGAAATGTCAACTTTCTGATGTATTCTTTTAAATAGGGGTTATTAGAATTTCTGTTTTCTTCATATACAGAATACATTTCTGTAGCATGCACCTCCCCAAGTTATTTATTTTATTATTCATCATTTTGGGTTTTGTTTAGATGTGAAGTTTACAAAGTTATGGACTTCAAAATTGTAAAGCAGAAAAGAAAAACATGAAACAAAACAAAACAGCCTATAGCAGAACCTCTTGTCACACAGCTGAAGTTATTATCTCCTAATGCTAAGGTGTCATGCTGCTCTCTATAGGCTTTTTTCCTTTGATTAATTTCTAATTCAAAACCCGGAAGTGGTTATCAAAAAACTTGACCATGAATCTCATCAGAGCTTTGAAGCATGTTTGCAGTTCTATTTGCCATTTGACAGCCTTAAAGACCTCTGTTGCCCATGTGAAATAACTCAGATACTCTATTTCACACAAACGACCTTTGCAGTCTGTTCTCCTCCCTTTATGATTTGCTTTCTTGCACTCTTACTTCTAACTCAACTCAAGTAGCAAGGCTCCTATCATTAATCTAGAGTAGGTAGGATGTTAATTCAAACTTTGTAACAATGTCATCAAAATTTGCCACTGATTATGTATTTTGTTGTCTTTTCCCCAGTATCTGCTATGAACTCTAAGAGAAGCAAACACTTTTTGATGCTGGAGGTTGAGCATACTGCCTTGCACTTGCTAGAAAAATGTTCTTCCACTTAGCTATGCCCACCGAGTAAAAAATATTTACTTTGGGAACTACTCTCCTTAAGTTTCATAGACTCACTTTGAATTCTCTATGGAGCCTGAGCAGGATTTAAGGTCACGACTCTCTTGCTGCAACCTCCACAAAACTGGTATTACATGCATGCATTACCAGGCTCAGCTTTGTTTATTTGCAGGAAAATGTATAAGACAGTCAAGAACTTCCTTTTATCTGAAACTTAATTAGCATAATGTTCCAGACAAACATGATTGCTTTCTTTTTCTCAGCCTTTGCTCTATTCTTTGTGCAAAATAGTCAAGTAAACGATACATGGAATCAGAAAGAAACATGAGGTAACGAGGACAGATTAAATAACTTCCATTTAGGAAAAATGGCAAATGCGTTTCTCTTAATTCTATGAGGTTTTTGTTCATTTGTTTGTTTTTAATATCTTTTTTATTAATTCATTCATATTACATCTTAATTGTTATTCCCTCCCTTGTATGCTCCCATTCCTCCCTCCCTCCCATTTTCCCCTTACTCCCCTCCCCTATGACTGTGACTGAGGGGGACTTCTTCTCCCTGTATATGCTCATAGGGTATCAAGTCTCTTCTTGGTAGCCTGCTATCCTTCCTCTGAGTGCCACCAGGTCTCCCCATCCAGGGGACATGGTGAAATATGGGGCACCAGAGTATGTGTGAAAGTTAGACCCCACTCTCCACTCTCCACGCAACTGTGGCGACTGTCCTGTCCATTACCAATGTTCATTTGTTTTTCAAAGACTCATTATGTAGCTATATAAACTCATGATATTCCTGCTTCTACCTCCCATGTTCTGGGATCAAACTTGCCAAACTTGTTAAAAGAATTTTCCTCCTGATTCTGGAACTACTACTAACCAGAAACATTTGGATACATCCTGAGTGAAAGACACTTTCTATTCTAGGTATTTTCTCTCTACTGATGCATTTATGTCAGCACATTTGTGACTCTTTGTGTCAGTCATCTGTTTACGTTAGAAAGTAAATCCACCAAAGTTAAGCAATTTGTTTAGTAACATAACTAGTTAAAATATCAAACGTAGGACTAGACTCTAGCAAACTGACTTGGCTTAATACATTCTGGAGTTTTCTCTTTACTACCGTCATACTATTTCTAGTTATCTATTTTGTTTTGAAACATTACTTTCTCCCTTTAAAAATCTGTTTTCTTGCAGTCTCAAGTACAGAAATCCCACACTTCTGTTTTTTTTTTCTTTTACAGTTTTAGCTTTGTGAGTCAAAGTACTATGTAATCTGGCCTCTCAGACTCAATATGCAGCCAAAGCTCACCTTTATCTCCTCATCTTCCCTGCGACTCCTATGTACTGGGATTAGAAGTGTACGCCATCATGCTCACTTTGAACAATTTTTTAAAAATTTGTTCTTCCTAATTAGCTCGGTTAGATAACATTTACTGAGCAGTGTGTATTTTAGAGACAACCATTTGTACAATTACAAAATTTAGTTTGTTCTCTCCTAATACTCAGACAATGTATGTACGATTATATGTATTTTACAGATGAGAAAAACAAGAGACAGTAAATTCATGTAACTTTATTTAGCATCCCATAGTTGACAAATGAGAAAAAGTTGAATTAAATATAAAGAAGTCTGATCTTTCTGGCTTTGGTGGCACAAGTCAGAACAATATGTTGAAGAAGCACAGGCAGGAGGATCTGAGTTAGTGGCCAGCTTGGTGTACATTTTGAAAGAAAAAAAGTTTGATCCAGAAGCCATATCCTTCTGGTTCACTTTATTTTCTTTTATGATTTGATTTCAGATTACTACCTTCATTCCCCACCTTAATGCTTTTTAGCAGTGTGACTTTGGACAAGTAACTTTACCCTTTTGAGCCTCAATTTCCTCACTTGTAAAACTACAGAATCATATGGAGGCCAATATGAAAAACAAATGAGATAATTTCTGTCAAATGTTATAATTAGATGTCACACAAATAACATTTGAGTGTCATTTATTATTAATTTCGAAATAATATCAAGTCTTTCCAGCATTCAAGACAAATTTGGTTGGAATTCTTTCAGCTTTCTTAGATTAAAAAACAACAACAACAACAAAAAAACTAAACTAAACCAAACCAACCAAAACAATAAAGCTGTTATATTTAAAAGCAGTCAAGAAAAACGACCCAGGGCATTGTGGTCTTCAAGCTTATCTTGTGACTGCTGTCTGTTGCTTATTAATCATTATTATCTCTCCAAATAGCCCATTCCAAGATCTTGCAACACTAACTCTCTGATCCTAAGCCTGAAATAGCTCACATTGATTTACGATGTTATACTGCCCCCTTCTGTGGAGTGTAAGTAATAAAAAGTTTCACACAGCAACAAATGGTAGTGATATTGGCTTTTTTTGTTTTTGTTTTTGTTTCTTTATGAACTACAATTCTTATTTCTATAAGATTGGATTTTAAGAACTATTGTGATCATGAAGAAATAAGACAGAAGGAATGAGTGGTATCCATGGAAACATAGACATTGGATTTGAAAACACACCTTTGTACTTTTATTTTTCTATTTACTCTTCCATGTTTCCTTTTTGGGGGAGGGGTTCAGTGTATGGACCTCTATACAACTATTACCTACTTTCACCTATCTTTCAGATTGCCTTCCTTTATGCTAGAGTATGGTACCTTAATTTTATGTTGGTTTTCATTTTTTTATAGAAACGTTGTCTTGTTAGATTTTCTATGGCTCTAAATATATGGAACAGAGCTATTTATTTTTTGTTCAATTGATTTCTAGGAAGGTTATTATTTAGTAGAAATACTAAAACAAAAAGTAAAAGTTCAGGGGAGAAAAAAACATGGAAACTAATTACAAAACCAGATAAAGAATATCTCAAGTTCAGTTGGTAGAATGAGTGCCTAACATGTAGCAAGCCCAGTATCCGATTCCTGGCACTGTATAAACATGGTATAGTGGAACACACTTTTAATCCAAGCACCAGGGAGATGGAGGTAAGATGACCCAAAATTTAAGGTAATCTTTGCCTACACAGTGAATTTGAAGACACACTTAGTGACAACAAACAGGCCCTATCTAAAAAATAATACCTCATAACACGTGATGTTTTAAAAAGTTAACATTGTGGCCCCACAGTTTGCTACAAATAAAGCCTCCAAAGTCCCTGCATTCACCGAGGGACCTGGGCTTTGGCTCCAATGAGCCTAGATTTCAGTTTGAGACTGAGGGTTCAGATCTACAGGTCTCAGAGTTCATCAAAGGAGTATACTCTCAGCCACAGTGGTCTCAGAGTTGACAAAGACCAGGGATTTGCCTCCAGAAATCTGAAAGTTCCTTATTAGAGGTGGACAGTAAAATTGACTAGACTGACACACAATTCAACATTTGACTGGGGCTTAGGCTCCAGAAGTCCCAAAAGTGAGTGTGAGTCTGAGGTTCTGTCTACTGACTTCCCATTGATCACCTAGGGTCTGAGACTTTAACTCTAGTGTCCCTCAATATCACTGGAAGTCCCAGAGATCATAGCAGGACTGAGGAGCAAGTTAACACATTATAAGAACCAGTAATATCTAGTTTCCAGCCCTTAAGAGATACAACATGCAAGTGTGATCCAGGGTTTATACTGGATCTAATCTTTTTGGTGATGAGTGTGAAGCTCTACCAGGAAGGAAAAAATGGGCTGAAATAAAGATAAGAAGTCATAAAGGATTAAAAAACACAACTGCATGCTTATAAAGGTGATGATTAATGAAGTATATATATATATCACATATGTATAAAATATTGTAGCTTATAAAATAAGCACTATTGTACATACTATATCTGACAGATCTTGATACAAAATAGTATATGACTTCAATACATCAATCTAATGCTCAGACACATTATCCAACCTAAAAATAAACTATGCAATTAACCTACACCATAGGCAAAATTACTTAACGGAATATCTGGCCAAAAGGTATAAAGTATACAATCTTCATACGGTAGAAAAAAATCACTACCACCATGCAAGTTTTAACAAATATAAAAGAAATGAATAATTTATTGTGCCTTGTTAGCTCATCATACAATAAAACTGGAAAGCAAAAGTAAAATGAGTTTTAGGAACTACAAAATATACTGAGACTGAAAAATGTATACTTGATGATCACTGGTTTATTGGAAAAGCTAAGTCAGAAATGAAAACCTTTTTATAATTAAATGAAAATTTAAACATGACTTACCAGGACTTTCAGAACCCTTGTTATATAAGTAAAGGAAGTATAAGAGGAAATTTTATCATTATAAATGTTGACATAAAAAGTTCAGAAATTCTGGGAGGTGGTGGCACACACCTTTAATTCCAGCACTCCCTAGGCAAAGGTAGGCAGATCTCTGAGTTTGAGGTCAGCCTAATCTACAGAACAAGCTCCAGGACAGGCAAGGTTACACAGAAAAACTATGTCTCAAAAATGTTCAGAAACATCTTCATTAGTTACTTTCTATCACTCGGATAAAAAACCAAGACCAAGACAACTTATGAATGGGAAGGTCTCTTGGGACTATGGTTCCAGAGTGATAAAAAACCATCATGGTGGAAGAGGCAGACATAGTACTAGAGAAGTGCTCGTCTTGAACTGAAGGTAGGAAGCAGGCCAAACTCAAAATGATGTGTACTTTTAGACTCTCAGAGTCAGCCTCCTGTGACATACTTCCTCTAAGAAGGCCAGAACTTCTAATAACCCCAAACAGTGTCATCAACTGGGAACAAAGTATTTAAATGCTTGATATTGTAAATGACATTTTTTCATTCAAACCATCACATTCTGCTCCCTGGTTCCCATGGTGTCATGGGCAGATATACTATAAAGTACAGTGCCCATAGTTTGTTTTGTTTTGTTTTGTTTTTTATCATCCTAACCCTGTTTGAAAGTCCAATGTCTCTTCTGAGATTCAAGACAATCTCTAATTGTAATTTCCTGTAAAATAAAAAGGCAAGTTGCATACTTCCAACATATAACAGAATTTTCATTACAATTCCAAAATAAACGAATAGAGGCATAGTGAGGAAATACTAAGCCAAAACAAGACTGAAACATAAAAGGGAAAACACCAAATTCTCTAGCTCTGTCAAAGGGCTTAGACAGCTCTATTCCTCCATCTTTGCTACCTACAACATTCATACAGTCTTGGACTTTTCCCACTCCCTGTATTCAGGTTACTAGGGCAGATATTTCACATCTCTGGCATCTTCAACATGATAAGGTCTCTAATGTAATCCAGATTACAGTTTCATAGCTTTACACAGTCTCTGCTCTGAGAATCTTGCTATCTCAGGATCTTCATGCAGGAACATCCCTGGCACCAATTGACTGCCTTCAGCAACTCCCTGAAAACGTGGAAGAGGGCTCCATGACACCTTGATGCATGTCACTTTCAAGTTGGGATGCCAGCTTTGGATTGATTTTGTTCCTCTGGAACCACATCTGCAGCAGCTTTTGATTGTTGTTTTGTTTTAGGAGCAAGAAAGTCCTTAGGCCTGTTCCTTTCATAAACTGGAAGCTTAGTTGGATGGGGGTCTGGCCTTGAAGGCATGGGTCCTCTCATTCCAGTGCAGATCTGGCCTCTCCTTAAGGGTGCTAATTCTCCTTAACAATTGCAGCCTCTCTTTCAGGACAAATCTTGGCTCTAACAGTAAGCTTGTTTGTGTCATTTTTTTCAAACTGTACATTTTTAAATCTTTTTCTGTCCCATTTGCTCCACTTCACTGAAGACTAGTTTAGCATGGTTACTAATGACCACAAGGCAGAGTAGATATTAAGCTGTTTTGAAATCTTCTCAAGGAAAGAAATTAGTCCATTACTTTAAAATTTAGCCCCAGGCAAGTTCTTCGTACATGGGCAGAAAGCAGCCGCAATTTATTTGCCAAAACATCACAGGAACAGACTCTAGTCCAGTTTCTAATAGTTCTTTCTGAAACATCTTGATCTGGGCCTTCACAGTCCACATAGCTCTTGGTACCAGCTTCATTCTGTTCTGTTTATATGTGCATGGTTGTAGGGCTAACTAGTAGAACATGTGTAGCATCCACATCCCCGAAGAAAAGTGACTTTCCTTCTTTCATAAACCGTAAATTGCCAAAACTCCTGATCTAGTGAAAGGAGACTTACTGAACCTCTTCTCCATCCATTCTGAGAATTTAACTTGCTTGATCCCATTCAGTCCTTGTGTATGCAGTCACAGCCTGTCGGTCTATATAGACAATAGCATTGTCACACAGAGCAAATGCTGTTTCAGTGTAGACATCCACGAGTTCTAGATCTTACAATCTTATAATCTACTCTCTCTTCCATGATGATCCCTGATCCTTATAACAAGGAAAGATATATACCCATTTATAGCTGTGCACTCCATAGTGCCTTGTTACCTTCACATTGACCAACAAAAACAATCTGTTCCGATGAGGATAAAAGATGCACTAACCTATGCATATGATGATAAGCATATAGAGGGCACTTTATTACTATGTTCATCTAGGACAGTGATGAGTTTTCCAGTAAGGCCTATGACATATTCAGCCATGGGTTCTTGGCCCAGAGGCAGGCATGAGTTCTGCCTTGTGGAGTAGACTTTACAACAAATCAGAAAGTAGTGGGCTACCTCCAGAACATCTAAACTATAATTTGCTACAGTGGAAATGTCTTGTCAGACTTGGGGTTATTGTAGACCACAGGGTTCACAGTTAGGTAAGATTCATGGTTGCTTTATCCCTTGGTAAAATGCATTGAATCTTCCAGCACCAGGAAATCTAGCTAGCCATTAGAAACTTCAAGGCCAATACCAATTTTATTTCTCAATTTCTATGAATCAACTCTGTAGTGTTTTCAGCAATAGGGTCTCACTATCAGCTTTTTGAAGGAAACCAAGACCAGTGGATACAGCCTTTAATGTTTGCGGGCATCTCTGGAGCACCACTGAAAAAGAACTCAGGTAGGTAATTGGTACTTGATACTAGGCTTTTTATTTGGTATGTTATGGTAGATAGAAGCGTCTTTGTCTTGACATTTTGGGGTAACTATTTAACATCCTTTTATTTATGTATATGTATGTTTAAGAAACATCTAGAGTAGTAGATTTTTTTTTTGGAATTTTCAAAAGTCTTTAGTGTTAGTTATCCCTCATTATACTACCTCCTCATTCTGTCTTACTATTCCCCATCCCACTTAACCTTTCAATTCCGTTATTCCCTTTCATCCCATTCATAGTTCCTGAGTTACCTTTCATTCCCTTGAAATCTTACCAGTGACTTTTTACTAGTTTCTTGAATTTTATTGGTACTACTATTTAAACACACATACCTGAATATTTGAAGGTATGCAGCAACTAGACGTGAGAGAAAAGTTGTGCCTTTTGTCCTCCTGGGCCTGGATTTCCTCACTCATAATGATCAGTTTTCATTACATCAATTTATCTGAAATTTTCCCAAATTAATTTTCCTTTCCAGCGGAATGTGAATATTACCATATTTTATTATTTATTTATTAATTGATGGACATCTAGGCTGTTTTCTAAGTCCTGGATACTATGAATAAAACAATAAACACTGGTGAAAAAGCATCTCTGTAATAAGACACAGGGCAATTTAAGCATATCCCCATGTGTGGCATAGCTAAATCATATGTAGTAGCATTTTCTATGGAGACTTCAGCATTTTTACTCTCATTGGCAGTGAACAAAGTTTACCCCTTCTCAACATCTACACAAGCTTTTGCTGTCATTACTTTTATTTTGGCCATTTTAGCTGGGTGAAAATTAAATCTCAAAGCAGTTTTAATTTGCTTTTCTTTGACCATTAAGGATGTTGAAAATTAAAAATAATTTCTCAGTTATCTGTATTTCTCCTTTTGAGAACTCTCTGATTAGTTGCATGCTCCCCCTCCTGTGTTTTAAATATTGAGGACAATTTTATTAGAGTTTAAGGGAGAAACACCCCAGGGCAGACAAGCTGTAAATCTCAGCAGCTGGCCAGAGGAAAATAATGGAGAAGAGAATGAAGGGAAAGCCATGCTGTTTGAGTCAATCCCACATGGAGGTCAGCCACATGGTGGCAGACAGCCACATGGCAAGGAAGAGAGATTTAGAAAAAGATTAGGAAAGCCCAAAGCACCAGACAAAGCATGCTTAGAACAGGATCAAACATAAACCCAGGAAATATTATGCTTTTCTGAGTTATGCAGAAAGGTGGACAGACTTAAGAAGCTACTTTTGTACTTCACACAGGTTAGATTTTATTTTATTTTTTTTAAATACATTTTTATTAATTTATACATATTACCTCTCAGTTGTTAGCCCATCCCATGTATCCTCCCATTCCTCCCTTCCTCCCACTTCCCCCCTACTCCCCTCCCCTCCCCTAAGTCTGTGTCTGAGGGGGACCTCCTCCCCCTGAATATGCTCATACGGTATCAAGTCTCTCCTTGGTGACCACTTATCTTTCCTCTGAGTGCCACCAGGCATCTCCGTCCAAGGGACATGTTCAAATATGGGGCACCAGAGTTTGTGTGAAAGTTAGATCTCCTTCTCCACTCAACAGTGGAGAATGTCCATCGGCTAGTCCGGGTAGGGGTTCAAGGTTTTTACTGCCTATTTTTTCCTTGGCTGTTGCCACAGTTTGCGGAGGGCCCCAGGGCCCAGACTCGCCTGTAGTTTTCCAGGACCCACTGGATCCTTCCATTTCCTCTTTCTCCCAGGCTTCTCACACCTAAAGTTTCAATAGGATGTCCTCCCCTCTTACCCACTATTCTGGTAGGTACAGTTTTTCATGGGGACGTACACCTTGGACTAGTGTCTCGATACAAGTGAGTATATACCATTTAGCTCTTTTTGCTTCTGTGTGAACTCACTCATTATGACAATTTCTAGTTCAATCCATTTGTCCACAAATTTTGGAAATTCTTTGTTTTTAATAGCTGAGTAGTATTCCATAGTGTAAATGTACCACAGTTTCTTTATCCATTCTTCTACAGAGGGACACGTAGGTTGTTTCCAAGTTCTGGCTATTATGAATAAGACAGCTATGAACATGGTTGAGCATATGTCCCTGTTGTGTAGTAGTACATCCTCTGGGTATATTCCAAGGAGTGGAATAGCTGGGTCTTGAGGAAGCCCTATTCCCATTTTTCTGAGAAAGCACCAGATAGCTTTCCAAAGTGGTTGTACTAGTTTGCATTCCCACCAGCAATGCAGGAGTGTCCCTCTTTCTCCACACCCTCGCCAGCATGAGGTGTCAGTTGAGTTATTGATCTTAGCCATTCTGATGGGTGTAAGATGGAATCTCAGTGTCGTTTTGATTTGCATTTCTCTGATGACTAAGGAGGTCGAGCATTTCTTTAAGTGTTTCTCAGCCATTTGATATTCCTCTGTTGAGAATTCTCTGTTTAGCTCTGCGCCCCATTTCTCTATTGGGTTATTTGGTTTGGTGGTGTTTAATTTCTTAAGTTCTTTATATATTTTGGATATTAGACCTTTGTCAGATGAAGAGTCGGTGAAGATCTTTTCCCAGTCTGTAGGCTGTCGCTTTGTTCTCTTGACAGTGTCACCTGCCTTACAGAAGCTTCTCAGCCTCATGAGGTCCCATTTATTAATTGTTGATGTTAAGGCCTGGGCTGTTGGTGTTCTGTTCAGGAAGTTGTCTCCCACACAGGTTAGATTTTAATTGGATAATTTTTTCTTAGTGTTTACTCTGCATTCTTTGTATAATCTAGACATTAGCCCTCTGTCAGATGTATATCTGGTAAATATATTTTTTCCAATTCTGTAGGCTGCCTCTTTACTCAATTTATGCTGTCCTTTGTTGCACAGGAGATTTTTGTTTCAAAAAGTCTTGTACATTAATTATTGATATTAAGGCCTATGTTACTAGAGTTCTTTTCAGAAAGTACTTTCCTATGCCTACAATTTGAAATGTAGTCTGTTTTTCTTCTAACAGTTTTAAGATATCATATTATGTATTGAGGTCCTTGATAGCATTCAGAGTTGAGTTTTGTTCAGTTTTATTCTTTTTTCTTTTATATTTCTGTGTCTATTTATTTTTAAAAATAATTTATTCTGATTACACCTTGATTGTTATTGCCTTGCTTGTATCTTCCCATTACCCCCGCTCTCTTCTGCCCTATTCCCCTCCCTTAGACCTCCTACAGAAGAGGACCTCCTCCCACACCATATGATCACAGCCTATCAGGTCTCATCGAGATAGCCTGCTTCCCCTTCTTCTGGATGGATATTAACCCAATCCACACAGTGAGAAAATAGAACAGATGCTGGAACTTGCTACTGGACTCCTTTGCAAGTAGCTATCCAATTTTATCAACATTGTTAGTTGAACAAGGTTTTATGTCTCAAGTGTAGATTTTTAATGTCTCTTTTTTTTTTTAGATTTAAGTGGCTTGGGCTTATATGTGGGACTTAAGTTCTATTCATCAATATACCTATTTTGTGCTGATTCCATGCTGATTTTATTGCTATAGCTCCAAAGTATAACTTAAAATCATGGAAATGATAACTTCATCTGTGCTTTTATCATACAGGATTGTTTTGGCTGTCCTGGATATTTTGTGTCTCCATATGAATTTTTAATTTGCTTTTTCAAAAATTTGTGAGGAATTGCATTGAACTGTGTAGACTGATTTTGGTAAGGAGTCCAATCACTCAAAACTAACTCTTCCTTTCTATGGGTAATCTTTCTATTTTCTTTTATATTCTTTAATTTCTTTTCTAGTGTCATAAGATTTTCTTTCTTTGTTTGTTTTTATGTATTTCACTTTCTTGGTTAGACTTAGATCAGGAAGATACTGCCATTGGGCTTATTATCCTGGTTTCTTTCTTTGTATATTTGTCATTTGTATATAGGAAAGTTATAATCTTTGTGTATTAAATTTGTATACTGTTGCTTTGGTGAATATGTTTATCAAATATTGGGGGTTTCTGATGGAGTCTTTTGGATCTTTTATGTACAAAAGCATGCCATCTGCAAACAGTGATGCCTTGACTTCTTTCCTTCATTTGGATTTATTTTTATGTCCATATTTTGTCTAAAATGACAAGGTCTACATGAGATGTTAAGCACTATATTGAACTAGATTCTAGATTTGAGAGAGTAGAAATGCTTGTTTTGTTCCTGACATTAGTAGGCATGCTTCAAGTTTCTCTTCCATTTAGCAGGATACTGGTTGTGGCCTTGCCTTTATCATGTTGAACTATGTCCTCTGTGTATGTAAGTTTTAAGGTAATTATATAATAAGAAGATGTTGAATTTGTTCAAGGCCTTTTCTGCATCTAATGAGGCAGTGGTATGTTTTCTGTCCTTATATTGTGTATATATTACATATATTTATTTACATTTATTGAATATTCTAGAATCTCTGGTATAATCATGACTAGATATTATTAGATTATTTTTGTGTTTGATAGAATTTCTATTGCTGTGAAGGATACCATGACCACAATAACTCTTATATAGGAGACCTCAAAGACTGCTTCCAGTGATATACTTCCTCCCTCAAAACACCACATCTGCTCCAACAAAGACATACTTCATAATAGTGCTGCTCCCTACAAGCCTTTGGGGGCCATTTTCTTTAAAACTACCACAAACTTTTTGTTTTTTAAAATTAAAAAAATTAAATTTACAAGTATTTTATTGAGAATTTTTGAGTCTATGTCCAACAGACCTGCTGGTTCATAATTTTATTTTTTCATTGTGTCTTTGTCTAACTTTAGTATTAGGATAATAATGACATTGTAAAATGTGGAAATGTTCAGTTGTACGTATGTATGTACATATGTATGTAGGTATGTATGTATGTATGTTTGCATGTATGTATTTTTCTGTTCTTATACAATATATCCCAACCACAGTTTCCTCATCTTTCACTCCTCCCAACCTCCCCCTATTTCCCTTCTCTCCTAGGCCCTCTCTTCTTCTATTTACCTTCAGGAAAAGTAGGCCTCCAAACATACAATAAGACTAGGCATAAAACCCCTCCTATCAAGGATAGGTGAGGCAAAGGAAAAGGGTCCCAGGAGCAGATGAAAGAGTCATGCCCCCTCCCGCTCTTAGGAGTTCCACAAAACCATCAAGCTAACAACCTTAATATATATGCAGAAGACCTAGCATAGTCCCATGCAGGCTTTGTGATTGACACTTCAGCTTCAGTCTCTGAGCTCCAATGAACCTTGCTTAGTTGATTCTGTGAGCCATGTTCTGTTGGTGTCTTTTTTTTTAATTTGCATTTAATTTTTTCCTTTTTTTATTAATTTATTCTTGTTACATCTCAATGGTTATCCCATCCCTTGTATCCTCCCATTCTTCCCTCCCTCCCATTTTCCCCTTATTACCCTCCCCTATCACTGTTCCTGAGGGGGATTACTTCCCCCTGTATATACTCACAGGGTATCAAGTCTCTTCTTGGTAACCTGCTGTCCTTCCTCTGAGTGCCACCAGGTCTCCCCCTCCAGGGGACATGGTCAAAGGTGAGGCACCAGAGTATGTGAGAAAGTAATATCCCACTCTCCACTCTACTGTGGAGAATGTTCTGTCCATTGGCTAGATCTGGGTAGGGGTTTAAGGTTTACCGCCTGTATTGTCCTTGGCTGGTGCCTTAGTTTGAGCGGGACCCCTGCGCCCAAATCTGCCTATCATAATGTTCTACTTGTAGGTTTCTAGGACCCTCTGGATCCTTCTACTTTGCCATTCTCCCATGCTTGTCTCATCTAGAGTCCCACTAGAATGTCTTCCCCTCTCTCTCAGTTTCCTGGTGAGTGAAGGCTTTCATGGGACATGCCCCTTGGGCTAGTATGCAGATATAAGTGAGTATATACCATTTGAGACTTTCTGCTTCTGGTTTAACTCACTCATTATGATCATTTCTAGCTCAATCCATTTATCCACAAATTTCAGGAATTCCTTGTTTTTAATAGCTGAATAGTATTCCATAGTATATATGTACCACAGTTTCTTTATGAACACTTAGGCTGTTTCCATGTTCTGGCTATTATGAATAAGGCTGCTATGAACATGGTTGAGCAAATTTTCTTGTTGTGTGCTAGAGCATCTTCTGGGTATATTCCAAGGAATGGAATAGCTAGGTCTTGAGGAAGCCCTATTCCCAGTTTTCTGAGATAGCACCAGATGGATTTCCAAAGTGACTGTACTAGTTTGCATTCCCACCAGCAATCAAGGAGTGTTCCTCTCTCCTCACGTCTTCGCCAGCATGTGGTGTCGCTTGAATTTTTTATCTTAGCCATTCTGATGGGTGTAAGATGGAATCTCCAAGTTGTTCTGATTTGCATTTCCCTGATGATTAAGGAAGTTGAGCATTTCTTTAAGTGTTTCTCAGCCATTTGATATTCCTCTGTTGAGAATTCACTGTTTAGTTCCAAGCCCCATTTCTCAATTAGGTTATTTGGTTTAGTGGTGTTTAATTTCTTGAGTTCTTTATATATTTTGGATATTAGACCTTTGTCAGATGTAGGGTTGGTGAAGATCCTTTCCCAGTCTGTAGGCTGTCACTTTGTTCTCTTGACAGTGTCACCTGCCTTGCAGAAGCTTCTCAGCCTCATGAGGTCCCATTTATTAATTGTTGACATTAATGCCTGGGCTGTTGGTGTTCTCTTCAGGAAGTTGTCTCCTGTGCCAATATGTTCCAGGTTCTTCCCCACTTTTTCTTCTAAATGACTTAATGTCTCTGGTTTTATGTTGAGGTCTTTAATCCACTTGGATTTGAGCTTTGTACAAGGTGCCAAATATGGGTCCAGTTGCATTTTTTACACATAGACATCCAGTTAGACCAGCACCATTTGTTGAAGATGCTATCCTTTTTCCATGAATGGATTTTGCTTCTTTGTCGAAAATCAAGTGACCATATGTGTGTGGATTCATATCTGGGTCTTCGATTAGATTCCACTGATCAACCAGCCTGTTGCTATGCCAGTACAATGCTATTTCAATTACTATTGTTTTATAGTACAGTTTGAGATCAGTTATGGAGACTCCTCTGGAGCACTGTTTATTGTACAAGATTGTTTTAGCTATTCTGGGTTTTTTGTTTTTCCATATGAAGTTCAGAATTGAACTTTCAAAGTTTTTTAAAAATTGTGTAGGTATTTTGATAGGGATTGTATTGAATCTGTAGATTGCTTTTGGTAGGATGGCCATATTTACTATGTTAATTCTCCTGATCCATGAGCAAGGAAGATCATTCCATCTTCTCATGTCATCTTCAATCTCTTTCTTTAGAATTTTGAATTTTTTAAAAAACAAGTCCTTCACTTGCTTAGTTAGAGTAAATCCTAAATATTTTATATTGCTTGTGGCTAATGTGAAGGGTGTGGTTTTCCTAATTTCTTCCTCTGCAAGCTTGTCATTTGTGTATAGGAAGGCTACAGACTTTTTTGAGTTAATTTTGTATCCAGCCAATTTGCTGAAGGTGTTTATCAGCTGTAGGAGTTCTCTGGTGGAATTTTGAGGGTCACTTATGTACACTATCATATCATCTGCAAATAGGGATAATTTGACTTCCTCCTTTCCCTTTTGGATACCCTTGATCTCCTTTTGTTGTCTTATTGCTCTGGCTAGAACTTCGAGTACTATATTGAAGAAATATGGAGAGTGTGGGCAGCCTTGCCTTGTTCCTGATTTTAGAGGAATTTCCTTGAGTATCTCACCATTTACTTTGATTTTGGCTATTGGCTTGCTATATATAGCCTTTATTATGTTGAGGAAAGTGCCTTGTATCCCCGATCTCTCTAAAACTTTAAATATGAATGGGTGTTGGATTTTATCAAATGCTTTCTCTGCATCTAAAGAGATGATCATGTGGTTTTTTATTTTCAGTTTGTTTATATGGTAGATTACATTGATGGATTTCCGTATATTAAACCATCCCTGCATGCCTGGAATGAAGCCTACTTGGTCATGATGAATGATATCTTTGATGTATTCTTGTATTCGTTTTTCAAGTATTTTATTTAGTATTTTTGCATCGATGTTCATCAGAGAAATTGGTCTGAAATTCTCTTTCTTTGTTGAGTCTTTGTGAGGTTTAGGTATCAATGAGACTATGGCCTCATAGAATGAATTTGGTAATGTTCCATCCCTTTCTATCTTTTGGAGTAGCTTGAAGAGTATCGGTATTAGCTCGCCCTTGAAGGTCTGGTAGAATTCTGCACTGAAACCATCTGGCCATGGGCTTTTTTTGGTTGGGAGACTATCAATGATTGCTTCAATTTCTGTAGGGGAAATGGGACTATTTAGCCTGTTTATCTGTTCTTCACTCAACTTTGGCATGTGAAATTGATCAAGAAAATCATCCATTTCCCTTAGATTTTCAAATTTTGTGGCATATATGCCTTCAAGGTAGGATCTTAGGATTCTTTGTATTTCTTCAGTGTCTGTTGTTATGTCTCCCTTTTCATTTCTGATTTTGTTGATTTCAATACTGTCTCTCTGCCTTTTAGTTAGTTTGGCTAATGGTCTGTCTATCTTGTTGATTTATTCTTTGTACTGTTTTCTTAGTTTCTAATTTGTTAATTTCACCCGTGAGTTTGATTATTTCCAGACATCTACTCCTTTTGGGTGTTTCTGCTTCTTTTTTTTTCCTAGGGCTTCCAGTTGTGTCGTTAAGGTGCTTATGTGTGATGCTTCCAATTTCTTTTTAAAGGCACTTAGTGCTATGAATTTTCCTCTTAGCACTGCTTTCAATGTATCCCACAAATTTGGGTATGTTGTTCCTTCATTTTCACTGAATTTCAGAAACTCCTTGATTTCTTTCTTTATTTCTTCCCTGACCCAGGTGTCATTTAGCAGAGAGTTGTTTAGTTTCCACATACGTGTAGGCTTTTCGTTATTTCTGTTTTGTTGAATTGCAGCCTAAGCTCATGGTGATCTGATAGGATACAAGGTATTATTTCAATCCTCTTGTATCTGTAGAGGCTTTCTTTGTGAACTACGATGTGATCAATTTTGGAGAAGGTTCCATGGGGTGCAGAGAAGAAGGTATATTCTTTCTTGTTTGGGTACAAGGTTCTATAGATATCTGTTAGATCCATTTGACCCATGGCATTGGTTAATGATGTTATTTCTTGGCTTAGTTTCTGTTTCAATGACTTGTTCTTCAGTGAGAGTGGGATGTTGAAGTCTCCCACTATTATTGTGTGGGGATCAATGTGTGGTTTAAGCCTTTTTAGCAGATCTTTTACAAATGTGGGTGCCCTTGTATTGGGAGCATAGATGTTCAGAATTGTGATGTCATCTTGGTTGACTTTACCTTGATGAGTATGAAGTGTCCGTCCTCATCCCTTTTGATTAATCTTGGTTGAAAGTCTATTTTGTTCGATATTAAAATGGCTACGCCTGCTTGCTTCTTGTGACCATTTGCTTGGAATATTTTTTTCCAACCTTTTATCCTGAGGTAATGCCTATCATTATGGGTGAGATGTGTTTCTTGAATGCAGAAGAATGTTGGATCTTGTTTATGCACCCATTCAGTAAGTCTGTGTCTTTTTATTGGAGAATTGAGACCATTAATGTTGAGAGATATTAATGACCAGTGACTGTTAAGAGTCTTAATTTTGATGTTGGTTCCAGTCGAGCGTTTGTGTAGTTGTGTTTTTTGCCATGGTATAGTTATCTATTTCCTGAGTAGTTTTGGTTGTAGCTTGACCCTTTGGGATGGAGTTTTCCTTCTAGTACCTTCTGTAAAGCTGGATTTGTAGATAGGTACTGTTTGAATTTGGTTTTGTCATGGAATATTTTGTTTTCTCCATCAATGGTTATTGATAGTTTTGTTGGGTAAAGTAGTCTGGCCTGGCATCTGTGGTCTCTTAGGGTTTGCAGGATCTCTGTCCAGGCCCTTCTGGCTTTTACGGTCTCTGCTGAGAAGTCAGGTGTAATTCTGATAGGTTTGCCATCAAATGTTATTTGGCCCTTTTCCCTTGCAGCTTTTAATATTTTTTCTTTGTTCTGTATGTTTTGTGTTTTGATTATTATATGACGAGCAATTTTTCTTTTCTGGTCAATTCTATTTGGTGGTCTGTATGCCTCTTGTATGTTTATAGGCATCTCTTTCTTTAGATTGGGGAAATTTTCTTCTATGATTTTGTTGAGAATAGTTTCTGGGCTTTGGAGTCTGATATCTTCTCTTTCTTCAATGCCTATTATCCTCAGATTTCTTCTTTTCATGGTGTCCTTAATTTCTTGGAAGTTTTGTGTCAGGAGTTTTCCAGATTTGGCATTTTCTTTAATGGTTGCTTCAAGATCTGTGATTGTATCTTCTAGACCTGAGATTTGTTCTTCCATCTCTTGGATTCTGTTAGAAAAGCTCAGCACTGTGTCATTCGCCTTCTTCTCTGAGGTCTCACGTTCTCATTTTTCTTCTGTCCGTGTGTTTATCATTGAATCCATTTTCATCTTCATATCTTGAACAGATTTTTTGATTTCTTTCATCTGATTTTTTGTATATTCCTGAGTTTCTTCCATTGTCACTTTATAGGTCTTCAGATCTTGAACCCTTTCATTTATTTCTTTCATCTGGTTGTTTACATTTTCCTGGAAATTTTCCAGTTCCACTCTATGTGCTTCTTTTATGTCTCGCACCTGTTTGGCTGTGACTTCCTGCATCTGATTTCGAATTTTATTTGTTTCCTCCATTATCATCCTCATTACCAAGGATTTGAGGTCATTTTCTTGTGTTTCCGTTGTATTTGAGTTCTCTGGGTTGTTTTCTTTGGGACAGCTGGAAACTGGAGATGCCATGTTGTTTTGGGGTTTTTTGCGTATTCTTTTACACTGTCCTTTAGACATCTTCCCGTCTCTGTTTTTGTTGGGTAACTTCCAGATTTGGGTGGAGGGACTCTGATAATAGATTCACTTGTTTTCTCACGATTTCCATAGACTGGAAGCTCTGATACTTCACTGGTGTGTATGGCAGGAGGTTAGCCCTGTCGTTTTGGGCTCTCACAGCCAGTGATCCTCAGCTCGCCTTTGCTGTGGGTCCTGCAATCTTTCTGGGTCTCTGAATGAGCGTTGCATCAGGCCAAAGTACCCACAGTCTTTTGAGTCCCCTGCCAAGTCCAGCCAGGGATACTGGGCCAGAACCATGCGTCGAACTACGCTAGATTCTCAGGGCCTGAACTGTCTGCCACAGCAGGAGAATTGTAGCTGTGCTGAGCTGGCACCTCCGGTGGAACTGAGCGCTCCACCCTCCCTGTGTCACAGCAGGAGAACTGCGGCTGCACTGAGTTAGCACCTAGGGTGGAACTGAGTGCTCTGCCCAGCCTGCGTCACAGCAGGGGAACTGTGGCTGTGCTGACCAAGCACTTGTGGTGGAACTTAGCTCTCCACCCAGCCCTCGTCACAGCAGGAGAACTGCAGCTGCGCTGAGCGGGTGCCTAGGGTGGAACTGAGCGCTCCACCCAGCCTGTGTCACAGAAGGAGAACTGCGGCTGTGCTGAGCAAGTGCCTAGGGTGGAACTGAGCTCTCCACCCAGCCTGCATCACAGCAGGAGAACTGCAGCTGCGCTGAGCTGGTGCCTAGGGTGGAACTGAGAGCTCGGCTCAGCCTGTGTCATAGCAGGGGAGCTGTGGCTGTGCTGAGGTAGTGCCTCGGGCAGAATTGCTTCCTGAGCTGAGCCAGTGTCTCCACGGCACAGCGCACTGAGCAAACCCGGGACTCTGGGGCTGAACTGTCTGCCGAATCCAGTTTGGGACTGAAGGCACCACGCGACCCAAATCCTGTCCAGACTCCCCTCTCCCGCAGCAACTCCCACCGTCCACCACACCAATTGCCTCCACTGGAAGGCTCTGAGTTGCAAACCTCATCCACCACCGCTGGTGCCGATGGTGCCGCCGGTGCTGCTGGTGGCACTGCTGTCTCTGCTGCTGCTGCTCTGATCTGAGAAAATCCGCGCTCCTCCCATGTGCAGGGACAAGCAGGTCCTCAGCACCCTGGTCCCTCCAAACCGTGGAGCACTCCTGCTGCCGTGGTGTGGGGACCTTGGTGTTCCTGGCTCAGAAATCTGTGCAATTCCCTGAATTGTTCACTGGAGCTTCCAAACACGATCCACACTGCTCGCCGCCATCTTGGATCCCTGTTGGTGTCCTTAATCCCACTGGCTCCTACACTTACTCCTTCTGCTCTTCTACAGGGTTCTCAAATTTTGAGGGGAGGAATCTAGAAGAGATTTGGGTTCTCTATGCCTAATGTTTAGATATGTGTCTCTGCATCCACTCCCATAAGCTTTTGCAAGAAGCATCTCTGATAATGATTGGGCTAGGCACCAACCTACAACAGAAATCATTAAGAATCATTTTATTGTTTGTTTTTTTCTATCCTAGGTTTCTGGGCTATTCAGCCTTCAGTTCCTGGTTATCCAGTCAGGGTCAGTTGTGAGCTCCCTTTTGTGGTATGGCCCTCAATGTATACTAGTCATTGGTTGTCTACTCCTACCAATTCTGTGCCTCCATTATCCCCAAACATCTTGCAGGCAGGATAGATTGCAGGTGCAACGTTTTGTGCCTGGGTTCTTTTTGATTCTATGGAAAGTTTCTAGAAGTATTGATATTAGGGTTTTTAGTTTTTAGTTTTTTTTTCTTTGAGAGTCAGTTGGGAGATTTAAAATGACTACTTCTATCTCATTGGTTGTTATGGATACTTTTACATTACTTTCTTCATCTTGATTTACTATTGGTAATTCATATTCATCCAGAAATATAATGTTATCTTTTAGATTTTCCAGGTTAATAGATTATAAATTATTAAACTACTTCCCTATAATCTTTGATCTTTCCCATTGTCTGCTATAATGTCTTCTTTTTCATCTCTAACTTTATTAATTTGGATACCTTTTCTCTTTCTTTTAGTAAATTGTGCTTAAAGGTTTGCTATTATTGTTAATAATCTTTTTTAAAAAAGCACTTCATTTTATTGATTCTTTCTTCTTCTCCCCTATCTTTTTCCTCCTATTCCTCCTCCTTCTCCTCCTCTTCTCATTTCTGTCTCTTCTCTTTACTGCTTGTACATTTCTTCTTTGTTTTTCAAAGAACACAATTTTCAAAGTACACAATTGCATCATTAATTTTAGATTTCTCAAATTTTTTTAAAAAATGTACTCATATTCATTGTTTGATACAGGTATTATTATATTGTTTTGATTTTCATTAAAATCTTTGTTTTTGTATCTTATTGTTGATTTCTCCTTTGATCCACCCACCTATCATTATTAGGCAGTGTGTTGTTTAATCTCTATGAGGTTATGTACATTTTCAGTTTCAGTTGATACTGTTACTGAGTTTATTCCTTTTTGTTCAGATACTATGCAGGATATTGTTATATTTTCCTATGTTTGTTGAGATTTGCTTTGTGTTTTAATATGTAGTCTGCATTTGAAAAAACTATGGTGTGCTGAGAAGTATGTATTATTTAGTGTTTGGGTACAATGGACTTATAAGAATGTTATGTCCGTGTGGTTTATAATGTCATTGACTTCAATATTTTTGTTTTATTTTTGTGTAGGCTACCTTCCTGTTTTGGAAATTGGGATATTGAAGTCACTGCATTTCTCTTTTGAAGTTAAGGTGTAGCTTTCATTTAGTAGTATTTGACTCATGAAATTGGTCAGAGACTTTGGGGGAGGGTGCATATGACTTTAGAGTTGTAATATCTTTTGTGTGGATTATTCCTTTAATGGGTGTCTTAGTCCGCTCTCTGTTGCCATGATAGAACACCATGAACAAAGACAATTGGTGAGGAAAGGGTTTATTTCAGATTACATTTCCAGGCATCAGTTCATTAGTTAGGAAAATCAGAACAAGAGCTCAGGGCAGGAACCTGGAAGCAGCAACTGATGTAGAGGCTGCAGAGTAATACTGCTTGCTGGTTTGCTCCTCATGGTTTGATCAGTCTACTTTCTTATACTATGCAAGACTACCACCAGTTCAGAGGGGATAATGCCCACAGTGAACTGGGCCATCCCATATCAATCACCAATCAAGAAAGCATAACAGAGGCATGCCCACAGGTCAGTTTGGTAAGAGAATTTGCTCAATTGAGTTTCTCTCTCCCAAAATGACTTTAACATGTGTCAAGTTGTCATAAAATCAAGAAGTTCAATAACTTTGAAATGATCATCCTTATTTCTTCTGATTAGTTTTGTTTCAAAAATCTATTTTGTCAAATAGAATAGCTGTGCTTATTTGTTCCTAGGGTAAGAAGATGGATAAAGATTGTTCAAAAAAGTGGAACTAATTTCGTCTTAAGAATCTTTGGTGATAAGATTGGGTATCCTTGAGACAGTGAAAGACAGAGCATAAATTCTAATATAATCTATTGTTCTGTGTCTCTTTACTGGTAAACTGAGAGCATTAGTATTGGGAGTTGTTATTGAATAAAGTGTATAATTATCCTTGTCCTTTTCTCATTTGTGGTGTTTTATCAGCCCTCTTTTGTTTTACTGTAATGGAATCATTTCTGTCCTGTTAACTCTTCGGTGGGTTAATCTTTCTCTTCAGATGTAAGTATTCCTTCTAGCATGTTTAAAAGATCTGGCTTATAGGCTATAAATTCTTTTATTTTAATTTTATCATAGATTGATTTTCTTTCTCATTTAATTTTAATTAATAAATTTCCTGGTAATATAGTATGGGTTGACAATGCGAATTTTCAGAAATCTTTTACAGGCAAAAGCCCTCCCTTCAAGGATCAGGAATGTATGCAGAAGAAGGCGTAGAAAGATTGTATGAGCTATAGGTAGTAGATTATTTCTAGGGCTGAAATACATATAAATTTACAGAGACTGTCACAGCACAAACAAAACCTGTACAGCACAATTTGAAAGCAGGCAAAATCCCAGTACCAAGGTTACATTGACATAAAATCCCACTCTGCACCAAAAAGCTATTTGCAATTGATACTCACTGTGAAAGGGAAAATCAGTTTTCTCTAGTAAAGTGTTATTATGTGTAACAACTACACCACAGAGAAGGCCCCATCTCCAGGAGTATTTGACCAACACAAAATGGACACCCTGTTGTTTTGTGGATATCTTGTGTTGTGTTGTTTTAGTACTTTTTGTCTTGTTTGGTCTTTTAGCTTTTTCAGTCTTATTTGATCTTTTGGTGTTTTGTTTTGTTTTTCTTGGTAGTGAGAAAGAAAGTGAAAGAGAGAGTAGGAAATTGAGTGGGAATGGAGATATGGAGGATCAGGCATGAGTTGATGTAAGGGAAAGTTTAATATTGTAATACATTGTATGAAACAAATTCTACAGGAAAATCTGACCTTATTCTGATGGGATTGCCTTTAGAGATGACTTGCCCTTTCTGTCTTGCAGTTTTCAATTCACTTTCTTTAGGCTATGTTTTCTTTTTTAATAGAACAATATTACATTTTAATGTTTATATTTAAAACAAAAGTAGTAGAACAGCCAGTACTGAGAATGCAGACTCATAAAACTATGAATTCATCCTATTAGAAAAATGATAATTTAAACACTTTCACATTGTATCTTAGGTAACCCAAAATGACCACAGACACTTTAGGTTATGTTTTCAATGATGTCATTTTTGTACATTTTTTTGGCCTGCTCATGTTTTAGAGACAGGGTCCTATTGTGTACCCTTACTGTGGCCTGGAACCCACTAAGTAGATCAGGTTAACTTTTAACTCACAGAGATCTGACTTTACCTCAAACTCAGAGAGATCTACCTGACTGTGTTTCCAAAACACTGAGATTCAATATGTGTGTCACTGTACTTAGATTAATGTTTTATTTATAATATATGCTGGATAGTTTATTTTTAGTTCTATCTATCTGATGTTATGATGTCTCTTTTTTTTTAACCTAGATAGGTATCTTTTTAAGTTTGGGAAATTTTCTTTCATGGCTTCATTAAAAATATTCTGTCCATTTTTACTATTGTATTCATCTCCATATTCTATGTCCATAGGTTGGATATTTTTATGGTATCCCATAGCTCTCTCATCTTCTGTTTATATTTTTAGTAACTTACCATTATTTTCAACTGAGTGATTCAATGTCTTTATCTGAAATGCCAGCCATGATTTTCTGTTTTCCACATGATCCATCCTACATGATCAATGAAATCTCAACAATATAGTTACCTGAATAAGACATGCACGATGACAACATCAGTTTACTTAGTAATGTGTATGAATAAAATTTTACAAGTCAATAGGAGTACTAAGATGGTGGTGGTCAGTATTTACAGTATCTGAATAGCAGAAGATCAGAGACTGCAGACTGAGTGAGTGACCTGACTGCTGACTCCAGAACTCCAATTGTCTGTGTTTCCCTGATAGGTGGAGGTATCCCCAGGGCTGGAGACTTGCGATTCCTTTCCCCCATTCTTGTTTTCAGGGTCTAAAAGTCATGCACAGTTCTGTACCTGGTACACAGTGTCTTTGACCTACTAAGATATTGTTCCCTAGGGTCCAGCATCCAGAACTCAGATTCCTTCCATCTCCCCACCAGCAACAAGATCCCACCCTCCCTTCCATGGTTCTACTGGTCCCCCTGCAGAGACCAGCTGGATAATATGAGCATGCAGGGTCCCAGTTCCAAAATGGTGGCATCCAGCTTAGTCTGAGTAATTGATGGGCAAGAAAGCCACTGTGCTGCTTTAAAGTACTCTGATTCCAAAGCTCCAGCATTCCTTCATGTTCTCTGGAGAGAGGAAAGTAACCTGGCTGCCAAACACACATGCTGCCACATTGAACTTCCTGACTACCCATGCAATATGGGAACGACTCTAGAGATGCACAGACCCAACCTATGGTTCACAGTTCTGGATGACTTGAAGAGACCTCCAGGACCCCACTGGTTTATACAGGTTAGAAACACTCACCCTAATACTTTAATTCCCTGCCTAAAGGTCCAACTGGGATGCAACCAGCAGAGAAGAACTGAAGGCTAGAGGAAGAGATTCAGCCCCCAGCCCATGACCTAGAGCTCTTCCATCTCACCCTAGAAACCCAACAGGTTCTGGAAATAACTAAGCAAGGACAACCAGAAGGCTAAAGGCCAGTGTAAGAATACAACCAACAAAAATCAGGGCAACAAGGCTCTACCAGAAGCCCCACAAAACACTCAATATTCTAATGCAACTGAAACTCAGGAAAATGACTTTAAAAATATGCTTATGAAGATGTTAGAGACATTTAGAGAGGAAATGAATAAATCTCTCAAAAAATACAGGAAAATACAATCAAACAAATAGAGGCTTTTAAAAAAGAAACAAATATATTCTTCAAAAGAATACAGGAAAATACAACAAAAAATAGAGGCCTCCAAAGAAATATAGGAAAACAATAAAAAATGTGAGAGATATTAATTAAATGGTTCAAGGCCTGAAAATGTAAATAGTAAAGAAAACACAAATTGAGGAAATCCTGAAGATGGAATACCTAGAGAAGGGAAGAGGAACCAATAGAAGTATGCATCACCAACAAACTGCAAGATATGGAAGATAGAATTGCAGACATAGATGTTATAATTTAAGAAATCATTGCATATGTCCAAGAAAATATTGACTCAAAAATTGCTAACACAAAACATGCAAGAAATCAAGAACACTATGAAAAGATGAAACCTAAGAGCAATAGGAATAGAAGAAAGAGAATATTATTAGCTTCAAAGACCAGATAATATTTTCAAGAAAATCATTGAAGAAAATTTCCCCAACATAAAGAAAGAGATGCCTTTAAACATGCAATAGGCTTACAGAACACCAAGTAGATTTGACCAGGAAAGGACGTCCCCCTGCCACATAATAAGCAAAATACTAAATGTACTGAATAAAGAAAAACTATTAAAAGTGGCATGGGAAAAAGCCAAATGACATATAAAGGCAGACTTATCAGAATCACACCTTATTTATCAACAGAGATTATGAAAGTCAGAAGAGCATGGGAAGATGTCATACAGACTCTAAGAGACCACAGATATCAGAGCAAACTACTATATCTAGCAAATCTTTCAATCACCATAGGGGGAGAAAGCAAGATATTCCACAACAAAATCAAATTTAAACAATACCTGTGCCCCAACCCAGCCCTACTGAATATTCTAGAAGTAAAACTCCAACCCCCAAAACACAGGATATAAATAACTTCACAATAAAGCAACATCTATGGACTCAACAATGCTCTGTCAACATCAATGGACTTAACTCTAATAAAAAGACACAGGCTTACAGAATGGATCCTTAAACAAGACCCAACATACTGATGCATACAAGAAACACATTTCAGCAACAAAGTTAAGCATTACCTCAAAGTAAAGGGCTGAAAAAAATGTTTTCCAAGCAAACAGACCCAAGAAGTAACCTAGAGTAGACATCTTAATACCTAATAAAATAGACTTGTCATGAAAATTAATCAAAAGAGATGGGAAGAACACTTCATTCTCATGAATGGAAAATGTATCAAGAAGACATCTCAATCCTGACCATCTATGCCCCACATACAAGTCTACTCACATTTGTAAAAGAAATTTGTTAAAGCTTAAATCATACATTGAATCCTACATATTAATAGTGGGAGAGTTAAACACCCATTTGTCACCAGTAGACAAATCATTGAGACAGAAAATAGAGAAATAATGAAATTAACACATGTCATAAATCAAACAGACCTAATAGATGTCTACAGAACTTTTCAGCCAAACACAAAATAATCTACCTTCTTCTCATTACTGCTTGGAATTTTTCCAAAATTAACCATATAGACTGTCATAAAACAAACTTCAGTAGATACAAGAAGATTGAAATAACCCCTTGCATCTTATCTGACCACCATGTATTAAAACTGGAAGTCAACAGCAATAAAAATAACAAAAATGCTACAAACACATGGAAACTGAAGAACTCCCTACTCAGTGACCTCTGGGCAACAAAAGAAATAAAGAAATAAATTAAAGACTTCCTAAAATTCTATGAAAATTAAGGCAAAACATACACAAACTCATAGGATACCATAAAGCAGTGCTAGGTACCTTAACAGCACTAAGTGCCTTAATAAAGAAATTGGAGAGCTCTCATATTAACAACTTAGCAACCACCTGAAAACCTTAGGAGGGAAAAAGAAGAAAACATACCAAAGAGGAATAGATGGCAGGAAATAATCAAACTCGGTGCTGAAGTCACTATACTATATATAAAGAGAATGATACAAAGAACCAATAAAACCAAGAGCTGGTTCTTTGAGAAAATAAACAACATAGGAAAAATCATAGCCAAACTAATTAAAAGGCAGATAGATAGTACCCAAATTAACAAAATCATAAATGAAAAGAGGGACATTACAGACACTGATAAAATCAAAAGAATCATTAGGTCTTGCTTCAAAAACCTATATTCCACAAAATTATATAATCTTAAGAAAAGGAATGGCTTTCTTGATAGTTTTCACTTACCAAAGTTAAATCAAGATCATGTAAACAGTTTAATCTATCCTATAACCCCCTAGGAAATAGAAGCACTCATCAAAATCTCCCAACCACAAAAAACAAAACAAAACAAAACAAAATCAGGGACAGACAGTTTTAGCTCAGAATTATACCAGACATTCAAAGAAGAGCTAATAACAATCCTCCTCAAACTGTGCCACAAAATGGAAATAGAAGGAACAGTATCAAACTCATTCTGTGAAGCCACAGTGACCCTGATACCTAAACCACACAAAGACACAACAAAGAAAGAGAATTTCAGACAAATTTCACTCATCAATATTGATGCAAAAATACTCCATAAAGTACTTGCAAATCGAGTAGAAGAACACATCAAATACATTATCCACCTTGACCAAGTCAGCTTCATCCCAGTGATGTAGGGATGGTTCAATATATGGAAATCCACTAATGTAATATACCCTATAAACAAAATCAAAGAAAAAAAACATGATCATCTCCATAGAAGTCAAAAAGCATTTGCCTGAATCTAACACCCATTTATAATAAAAGTCTTGAAAAGATCAGGGTACAAAGAACATACCCAAACATAATAAAGACTATACAGCAAACCGATAGCCAACATTAAATTAAATTGCTTTAAGTTTCTCTCAAAGGACTCCTACAGCTGATAAACACCTTCAGCAAGGTGGCTGGATACAAAATTAATTTTAAAATTAGGTAGGCCTCCTTTATACAAATTACAAATGTGTTTTGAAAGAAATTAGGGAAACTACACACTTCATGATAGCCACAAACAATATAAAGTATCTTGGTTTTAATCTCACAAGCAAATAAAAAAAACCTGTATGACAAGAACTTCAAGTCTTTGAAGAAAGAAATTGAAGAAGATATCAGAAGATGAAAAGATGTCCCATGCCCATGGATTGGTGAGATTAACATAGTAAAAATGGGCATCTTGCCTAAATGCAGTCCCCATTAAAATACCAACATAGTTCTTTAAAGATCTTCATATTTTTTCAAGACCTTTAAAGAACACTTCTAAACTTCACATAGGAAAACAAACAACCCAGAATCCTAAGACAATCCTATATAATAAAAGACTTTCTGGAGGCATCTCCATCCCTGACTCAAGCTACACTACAGAGAAATAGCAATAAAAAACTACATGTTGCTGGAATGGAAATGTACTAGTTGACCAATGAAAGAAAATTGAAGACTCAGAAATAAACCTACTCACCTACAGACACCTGATTTTTGACAAAGGAGTCAAAAACTATACAATGGAAAAAAGAAAGCATCTTCAACTAATGGTGCTGGTATAACTGGATGTCTCCATGTACAAGAATGCAAATAGATCCATATTTGTCGCCCTCCACAAAACTCAAGTACAAGTGGATCACAGACAGCAACGTAAAACCAAATATACCCAATCTATTAGAAGAGAATGTGGGGGATATCCTTAAATTCATTGTCACAGGAAATAACTTTCTGAACAGAACAATAGCTCAGGCCCTAATATTAATAATTAATAAATGACTCTTCTTGAAACTGACAAGCTTCTCAAAGCAAAGGACTTTCTCAGTAGAATGAAAGGGGAGTCTACAAATTGAGCTAATATCCAAAATATATAAAGAATGAAAAAATTAAACACTAACAAACTCAATAATTCAATTAAAAATGGAGCACAGAGCTAAACTGAGAATTCTCAATAGAGGAATATCAAGTGGCCAAGAAACATTTAAAGAAATGCTTAGTGTCCTTAGTTATAAGGGATATAAAAATCAAAACAACTCTAAGGTTCCATCATATATCTGTCAGAATGGCAAAGGTCAAAACCTCAGTGACAACACATGCTGACGAGGATGTGGAGAAAGGGAAACACTCCTCCATTGCTCTTGAAAGTGAAAACTTGTACAACCACTTTAGAAATCAATCTGGCACTTTCTTAGAAAATTGTGACTAGTTTATTTCAAGACCCAGCTATACCACTCCTGATCATATACCTGAAAGGTGCTCCACCATACAAAAGGGATATTTGCTCAATTATTCTCAATTGAGGTTCCCTCTTTCTAAGTGACTCTAATTTGTGACAAGTTAATAAAAGGTAACTAGCAGGGAAAGAGGCCATGAATTTGATATAGAGTTTCTTGGAGTTGCAGTAGTCAGAAGGAATGGGATAAATAATGTAAATACCATATTTATGGGGGCTTTATCAGAGATATAGGGGTCTGGCAAATCCCAATTCTAGACAATCTTTTAGTTTACTTAAAGCTGAGAAACAATTCTTTTTAATGTGTAATTCACAAATGGAAGTTATTTTAGAAAACAATCTAAAACAAAACAACCTGTGAAGTGAATGATATTATTAACAACTTTTTATTCCTTATTTTATGATTTAGAATTCTACCAATAATGGAATGCAAAAGAAAATTTCTTCAGTGTATGTGTCATATTGTATGGGCTGAGAGTTTAGTATTTCCTCTGTCTATGAGTTTCAAGATCTTAGAAGTTCCAATCTGGCACTGAAGGCATGGAAGATTCCTCGAGAGCTGCTGATGCTCATTCGATCTATATTGGAAGACCATAGAATCTCATTCTCTTATTTGGTAAAGAATGCGACTGCAACAGATGAAATTTCCAGTAAGAGTGAAGGCAAACAGACTAAAAGCAAAAGCTTTTCATCAGTGATCCCCTTTTCTGGACTGTCACTAAAAGGTGCTGCTTACAGTTAGGGTAGGTCTTCATGTTTTAAATAGTCTGATCAGGAAAGTCTTTCACAATAGTGCCAGTGGGATGAATTTTAGTTGATTTGAGATCCAGTCCAGTTGACAGCAAAGATTATCTATCACAACATTTACACAGCATGCATTTAGATCTCAAGACTTGCTATCTGTGTGCTCTTAAAGCAAGATATTTTATTGACTGACTTCTATTATCCAGTTTATATGATGTAGATTATTGGTTGTGAGAGTTTAATGGTGACTATTATTCATTTAATTATTAATTTCAGAGAATGTAAAAATTGATCCATGTACATTACATCATTTTCTTTCATAGCACTTACCAGTTCTGGGCCATAAATTACATATTTTTATATCATCATATGTGTCTTGCCTTATTCTATGAACAGAAACTCCAATCATTGTTACTGCTACTAATGTCGACTATAAATTTAGCCATGTAATACCTGTTTCATTTCTAAACACCATTGAACTCCAGACATATGTATGTAGTAACAAATTACTTTCTGATAATTTTCCTTTTTGTTTCTTGTATCTGCACTGAATATTTGTTGCTCAATTTTCAACCTAAAATAGCTATGATAATGTGTGTCTTCTCAAAATTTAGCGTAATTTGGAAGTATAAAGAATAAGGATTTTGACAGCAAAATGGTTCAAATGGGTACCTTAAAAATTTGTTTGGAGTACTTAAAATTTACATTTATTCCATTGAATTAGGACCTTTAACTAGTTTTCATTTAACTTTGAGTATCATTGTGCATAATTTTGCTAATTTGGACCTGAGTGATTTTTGGATGACTAGGGGAGATAATGGAAATAAAGAATATTTTAAGAAATCCTACATCTGACAAAGGTCTAATATCCAAATATATAAAGAACTCAAAACATTAAACACAATCAAACGCAATAACCCAATTATGAAATGGGGCTCAGAACTAAACAGAGAATTCTCAGCAGAGGAATATCAAATGGCTGAGAAACACTTAAAGAGATGCTCATTGTATTTAGTCATCAGAGAAATGCAAATCAAAATGATTTTGAGATTCCATCTTACACCCATAAGAATGGCTAAGATCAAAAACTGAAGTGAGAGCACACGCTGGTGAGGATGTCGAGAAAGGGGAACACTTCTTCATTGCTGGTTAGAATATAAACTTGCACAACTACTTTGGAAATCTGTCTGGTGCTATGTCAGAATACTGGGAATAGGGCTTCCTCAAGACCCAGATATTCCACTCCTTGGAATATACCCAGAAGAAGCTCCAGCACACAACAAGGACATATGCTCAACCATGTTCAAAGCAGCCTTATTCATAATAGCCAGAACATGGAAATAGCCTAAATGTCCCTCAGTTGAAGAATGGATAAAGAATCTGTGGTGCATTTACACTATGGTATACTACTCAGCTATTAAAAACAAGGAATTCTCAAAATTTGTGGACAAATGGATTGAACTAGAAATGATCATAATGAGTGAGTTAACACAGAAGCAGAAAGACTCACATGGTATATACTCATTTATAATTGGACACTATCCCAAGAGGCATGTCTCATGATAGTCTTCACTTATGAGAAGATTGGGATAGATGTGAGGACATCCTATTGAGACCCTATGTGAGAGAAGTATGAGATAATGGGGGAAATAGAAGGATCCAGAGGGTCCTAGAAACCTATAAGAAGAGCATCATGATGGGCAGATCTGGACCCAGGGGGTTCTGCTCAAACTACTGCACTAACCAAGGACAATGCATGCAATAAACAGAAAACCCCTACTCATATCTAGCCAATGAACAGGACATTCTCCATAGTTGAGTAGAGAGTAGGGACTGATTCTGACATGAACTCTGGTGCCCATATTTGACCACTTTAACTTGGTGGGGAGGCCTCTTGGCACTCAGAGAAAGGATAAGCAGGCTACCAGGATGAGACTTGATATGCTGTGACCATATAATGGGGGAGGAGGTCCCCACAGTTGCAGACATAGGGGAGGGGAATAGAGTAAAAGTGGAAGGCAGGGAGGAATGGGAGGGTACAAGGGATGGGATAACAATTGAGATGTAATCTGAATAAATTAATAAAATAAAACCAACCCCCCAAAACAGACATGGCTTCCGTAAGATGGATAATAAAGCTGCTATATGAGAAAAAAGAAAACTTAGGCATATTCTAAGATTTGAACCCACATCAGACTCAGTAAACTTGCAAGCAAAAATACAAGCAAAACTTGTATTGCTCTTGTTTTCTGGATATAATTGACAAAAGAATCTTATATCTGAGAAATCAGAAGGAAATGTGCAGTTGTGTTTAGTGATGCCTACCTTATCAGGCTGTGGGGCACTTGACTGGGTGGGAAAGTCATGGACTAAGCTAAAATGGAAATATACATATTCACAAAAGTGTCCTGGAAACCTTCATATGTAAGGCCAAGAATGTGGGTTTACATTAGACAGTGGAAATACAGATGTGGCAATGGGGCTTAAACTTATATATAAGATAAAATTAATTGATTCATTTTCTTAAAAATTATTAGACTCATTTTATGTGTATATATGTTTTGCCAGCATGTGTGTATGTGTAACATTGCATGCAATGGCCACCAAATTTAGAAGAAAGTATCAAATTCCACAGAACTTTTGTTATAGATGGTCCTGAGCCATAATGTGGGTGTTGGGAACAAATATATCTCTACTGTAAAACCAGAAAGTGCTATTAACTGTTGAGTCTTCTCTTTAGTCTCCTTTGCTTCATATATTGCTGAATGAACGTCAACGTTGAGATAAGTCTGGCATTAAGCAGTTTGTTGAGCTTGCCTATGATGGCCTGAAATATTTTTTGAGCAGAATATTAAAAACTCAGACTATGATAAAGAGGTTTTGGTGCATGTAGCATGATTCATCAGATAAGTAAAGCCCATAGAATCTTAAAGCTTCTAAAAATTTCCACATTCCAAATGCTGTTCCTAAAATCCATCCCATTAATGCTAACAGCATATTTCCATGAATTCTACCCTAAATGCCTTAAACTTAATGGGCAATGTCTTTGACCGCAAGTGAAAAGTGTCCTTGTTCTTGTCCTGGCTAGAGGCCAGTAATGATAGAAATATGAATGAAATTTCTAGCCTAAATGGAGACCTAGATTTCCAGTTAAGCAAGTAAATGGCCTGGGTAACAGACTAACCCTTAGGAATGTGGGACCAATCCTAGGTAAGCAGGCTCAATTTTAGCCATGCTGAAGAGAGAGGAAGAACAATTAGCTCTTTAATGAGGTAATGTACTTTTCCTTAAAAAAAAATCCCACCCAACCCCAAGTTGCACAACATCTCTGAGGTCTGTCTGCCTTTTGGAGTCCAGGCTCAACAGGACAGTGATAACTTTTCCTTTTCCTTGGTCTTATTAAAGGGTTGGGTCAAACTAACAGTGTAGTTAAAGATCTGTGAGACAGAAGGAACACAGATTGGGTTGTATTCCAAATCTCTTTTGTCATCCTCTTCATAGAATCCTTTGAGAATTTTTCATTGTATCTTCTTTGTCTGTTCATGATTAATCATAAGGAAAAGAGGCCGAGTGGTTTGGCCACCCTTACAACAAAATCCTGGATTCTCTCTACCTTGTACTCCCTCTTTTG
This sequence comes from Acomys minous, assembly GCF_964271855.1. Taxonomy (NCBI): domain Eukaryota; kingdom Metazoa; phylum Chordata; class Mammalia; order Rodentia; family Muridae; genus Acomys; species Acomys minous. The sequence goes on along the minus strand of NC_140488.1, from coordinate 78,263,838 downwards.
AGACAATGAAGAAATGGAGCCAACCACACTATTCATTTTTACCAATGTGACTTGAAGTGACTGACACCTGTGACTTTGATAATTTCTTTCTGCACTTTCTTCAGTTAATCTTAGCCTGTTTGTATAGTACCCACCATCTCAAAACCCTGAAAAATAAATACAGACCCTCATGAGTCACCTATGTCAGCCAATTTCTTATGATTTTATGAGTCAGGCAGGGTCTCACCTCCCTTGTGCATTGAACTTCCAATATTTTCTTTGAACATTCACTTTGACCTTTTCTCATAAATTTACAATCTGTCAGTGTATATTACATTTCTCAATTTAGACATGATTTAAGTACAATAAGCACTTAGGTTGAATTTTCCATTTAAAAAGGGTTATCTGGATTAAGAAAGCCTATTTGTAATTTTCTATATGTAACTTGGATCTAAGTTTCCATAACCTAGGGAATATGGAAAACAGAAAACAATATCTAAAATAACTTTGAAAAGAGTGTATCAGAATGTTCTTTTTCCTTAGCCTGTGTATGTCACATTTACTGGAAACTAAAAAACAAAATCAACAGTATCCAGGGTGTGATGGGGGAATTAACAAAAGTAAACAATAAGTAGGAACAAAGGAGTCTTGGAAGTGAATGTTTTATCTCATCTAGAGAAAAACAAGTCTGTAGAAACCAGGCAGAAACAGCAAGCATTAAGAGTCCACAGAGTTCACATCTTCAGTCTCCTCTCTGAATAGGTAGACTCTGTTCCCCTTGGCTGTTGCATCTGCCTGCTGGAAGCAGATTGCCTAGAACCTGACAGTGTATCATTGGGGTTTGGTTAGGATTATGTGTCAATACTCAGCCCTGTGTTGTTATAACTTCACAGGAGCATCCCAGGTCTAGTAATCTCAAAGTGTCAGCGTCATTTAGTAGCTAAGTAATGTTTGAGGCACATGGCTTGGGAAACTGTAAGTCTCCTATTAGAAACCGGTATATAAATTGTGGGAAGCAATATATCAAAATGTAATGAACCCACCATGGAATACTAGTAGTCTGTCTTCTTTAGACTGATATAGGGAATGCATTGACCTTATCATATGGGAATAAAATTCATGCTGGAGTCTTGACTAGGGCTTCCATTTTGATTATTCCATTAGGTATCCAAGAAGGTGAAAAGCCAAAAGGAAAAAATAATTTAGAACAAATGATTGGGGTGTGTAGCTCGATACCTGTAGCTCAGAAAATCCTAAGGTTGCACTGATCACCTGAAATCAGGCCTACCACAAAAGTAGTTTTATGGAATTTCTACCATGGCCTATGCTTGCTATCTTATTAATTATGCCACTGTACAAGATGCTTGCAACCATCTACATGACATTACTAGTCAAGATGCCTATAAAACCACATGATTAATTTCTGTTTGCAATGAGTTGAGTCCTATAACATAATGAGTCTATTCCCAAACTTAGAATGAGTACCTGTGTATCTGTGTACCTCAAAGATTAAATGTGCACAGTTATCCTTTGTCCTTTAGAAAAGCACCGTAGTTAAGTTAGCATGGAGAATGCAAGAGATAGTATAAATGTGACAGAAGAAATTGTCCTGAAGTATATAGACTCTAAATACCTAAGCAAAGAAACTAGATAGAAGGCATTGGATGGATTTAAGCCACGAAAGGAGAGTCCATATGCTGTACCACTAATTGTAGATTGGTTCATGAAAATATTCTCAGCTAGATTTCATTTTGATTCTTCCTCAGTTCCTATGTACATGCTGTAACTGGACTGGAAAGGGAACCTATGAACGAAGCAGGAAGAATGGTGAACTAGGACCATCTTTACTCAGAGATTGGCACTGTTTTCCAAAAACAATGTATAGAAACCAGGATGGAGGAAATAACATTGATGCCATTTTGTCTGACCAAAACATGGTGTGTACTGAGACTGAATACACATGTGGCCCTCTGTGCTGTTAAGAACTCAAATACCTTAAGAATAAATTTGTTGAACTTCTTTTATTTAAATCTTTAGAATACTTACTTCTATAACTAGACAGTTATAGAAGCCACTGCCTAGAGACCATAAAGGTCTAAGGTCATGCTGGTGCCCATTGTTATGGTCATTGATGTGTGGGCCTAACTGTGTTAAAAGCCTCTATTCTATCTTCTTCCCCTATACATGATATAAAATCCAATAATCTCTCTCAGGGAACCTTGATAGTGAGGTAAAGAGAGAACCTTATGTAGTGCAAGTTTTGGTTTCCTTAGAAACTCAGTTATGTAAACATGCTTTTGTTTTAATCCCAAGTTTGAGATATGGAGTTACCTTTAGTTTGTCAACAGCTGATAATTGCCTTGTGTGGGGCATGGTCTATGCCAGCTGGAGTTAGTGGAATTCTGAGAACTCTAGGAGAGTATAAGTATCAGAGCCCAGAGAGAAGAAAGGGCTTTGAAGAGATGGACTGAGGAGGAAGAAGGCTGCTTGTTTGTCCTGCTGCATTTGCCATTTGCTGTTGCTAGACTGCTAGATACCCTGATGACCTTACCCAGCTGGAACTAAGTCTAAAGAGGTCTATGTCCCCTTTCCCTATTAACATTCTTTCTCTCCTAGCCAGATTTGGGGGTGTGTGTGGAAGGGAGGTAGAAGAATCAAGGTAAACAAATTAAAATATTATTAAATAATAGCAACAACAGCTCTGTGCACAAAAGAAAAAAAGAGAGTTAAATGTGGTACTCTTCATTGTCCACCATGTGGTCACTGGACACAGTCATATGGAAAAGCAACCCAAGGAACAGGAATTTCATGTGTATTCCATGTCTTTCCACTATTTCCCAGAAAAACAAACTTGGGAAGAAGGAAAATGAAGAGAATTTTTTTCCTTCTCTCAGAAAAACAAAGTTCCAGTTAAACAGCCTATAGCCCTAAGGCAAGATAAAAGATAAAGGAACTTTCCTAAAGTCTTGGAGTACAGTAAATTTCTGTGTCTTCAGAGGAGTTTCTGTAATACTCCTATGTGGCCATCAACATGTTTCTGGAAATTTGGAGGAGTAACCACATGTTATTGGGGAAATCAGAGTCCTTTCTTGGGATTTTAGTCTCTTTAATAAAACAATGTAAAAAGGATGGATTCCATTCAAAATACAATGACAATTATATTAGAGCTTAAAAGAAAAATCTAAGGGAAGGCAAATAATAAATCTTTGCAGTTGACTGGAGGAAGATAATGAAATAGAGAATAAAAAAAGAGCCATGACATTGTGTCATGCTGGCATGGATGGCAGACACATGGTGGACACACAACCACATGCTACAAGGGGACCATTTGAGAAATAATAATAAGGAAAACCAAAGCACAAAAACACATACTAGGCTGCAAACAACATCTGAAACCATGTTCGTAGCAGCCTTATTCATAATAGCCAGAACATGGAAACAGCCTAAGTGTTCCTCAGTAGAAGAATGGATAAAGAAACTGTGGTACATTTACACTATGGAATACTACTCAGCTATTAAAAACAAGGAATTCCCAAAATTTGTGGACAAATGGATTGAACTAGAAATGATCATAATGAGTGAGTTAACCCAGAAGCAGAAAGACTCAAATGGTATACACTCACTTATATCTGCATACTAGCCCAAAGGGCATGTCCCATGAAAATATTCACTAACCAGGAAACTGGGATAGAGGGGAGGGCATTCTATTGGGACTCTAGATGAGAGAAGCATGGGAGAATGGCAAAGTTGAAGGAGTCAGAGGGTTCTAGAAACCTACAAGAAGAACATTATGATAGGCAGACTTGAGCCCAGGGGTCCTGCTCAAACTATGGCACCAGCCAAGGACAATACAGGCTGTAAACATCAAACCCCTACCTAGATCTAGCCAATGGACAGAACATTCTCCACAGTTGAGTGGAGAGTGGGGTATGACTTTCACACGTACTCTGGTGCCTCATATTTGACCATGTCCCCTGGATGGGGAGGGCTGGAGGCACTCAGAGGAAGGATAGCAGGCTATCCAGAAGAGACTTGACACCCTATGAGCATATACAGGGGGAGGAAGTCCCCTTTAGTCACAGTCACAGGGGAAGGGAGTAAGGGGAAAATGGGAGGGAGGAATGGAAGGATACAAAGGAGGGGCTAACCACTGAGATGTAATATGAATAAAATAATAAAATAAAAATTTAAAAAGAAGACAAAAATAAAGTGATATCTCAGAAAGTTAAAGGAAGATTAACTATTTTCAACAAATTTGTTTTTGATGGACTTGAGTTCCTTCTAACACAGAGGACGATACCTGTATCCCGTGTCAGTACACACCATGCTTGGATCAGAAAAAATAGCATATCAGAACCAACATAACTGCACAGAAGTAAATTTTACTTATTAAAATAATGATTATTCCTTTTATCTCTTTAGCATAGTATAAGGTGATCCTGTGTTTTGAAGATTGGCACTGCCTTTGTAAGGGATTGTCTCCTAGAGAGATAATTGAATGTTATGTGTCCACTAAAGCTAGAGATTATAAAGAAATAATCTCCTCATCATAAAGAAATAATCTCTTTATCATAAAGAAATTGATTTCCATTAGTAGGCTTTTGGTGCCAATCTAACCAACTTAAATAAACTGAACTAGGAAAATCTTTCTCATGCATACTCACAAACCAGTCTAATCCAGGCATAAAGCTTCACCAATGTAACTACATAAACATGAATTGAATAAAGCTAAGAATGCACATGCTAATGTGAATAACGAAAGCCCACTACACCTCAACTCTACACAAAGAACTATAGGCAAATGGGGAATGCTGAGAGTGGGAGAAATAGTACACATCAATTTGATATCCAATACTAACTAGTCATCCCTGAAAACAAATACATACAAACACAGAGTCAGAGCAATTTTTATTTATGTATTTAGAAATATATATCCATATACACCTAAAAAACAAACAACTAAGTTAGCCTTTATTGTTCCAGGATGGCCATTGTCACTGTATAGAATTCAGAACAGGTTGCTTGGATTCTCTAAGGTGACTATGTGATGTTTTTATTTGTGATTACAAGTAAATTACAAATAATTACAATAAAGCAATTTTATAAAATGAGAAAAATAATCTAACCACTCCTATCAAAATTCCATTGATACTATTCACTCAATTATAACAGATAATCACAAATGCATTTAGAGGCACAAAATACACCAAATAGACAAAACAGTTGTGAACAAAGAAGTTCAGTGTTCGAAGTATCACAATAATTAACCTCAGATTGTGCTGCAGAATCATCATTCCTGACAATCTTCAGAACTTCCAAATTTCCTCTAAGTATTCTGTTGTTTGAGAAAAATATAATTGACTGTCATTTGAATATTTGACTCTGTATTTTTTTCTTCCTTCTCTAGGCACATTTCATTTTAAATTTTGATTTCACTAAGAATATGGCAGGCCAATAAAGGCAAGATACTCTTGCTGATAAGAGTCTTGTCCCACATATTGAACACTGCATACCTGTAAATGTAAACTAAGATAGTTTTGATATTTGAATTTTCCAATTACCCTTTGCAGCCAGAGGGGCTGAAAATATCTATAACTTCAGTTAAGTTGTATCCACATTAAGATATGAGCAATTAGCATGCCATGCTAACCATAGAAATAAGTATGCTAACTACAGATCTTCATCTTCCTCCAAATCTAATTCTACAGTCTCATCTCCAACTCTGTACCAGACCATCTACTGTAGCCTCCTCTTCCTGCCTGCCTCCACCTTGAGTAGATCACACAGATCTCCCAACCTTACTTCCCTCAACTAATATCTTTGTACCAACTCCTAACTCTAGCAGGTATTCTCTGTAAATGACCAGAGAAATAGGTAGGCTACCTGCAGATTATCAGCCCTTCTTCCTCTCCACCAAATCCAATAACCAAATCTCATCCATATATCTGTGGCAAGGCTACCTGTTGTGGCCTTTCCTCACTCTATGCCCCCATTCCCAAGGGACTAAGCAGATCCTTGTGGAACATCATACTTTATTCCTTTCTGTGGACTCCTCAGCAACCTCCATCTAACCTATCCCAATTCCTATGTGACACCTCTAAATATCTAGAATGCATTCTATTGGAAACCCAGTGACTACAACTAGCAGGACCCAAGAAGAATTTCATTCCAGGCAACACACATTTACCACATCCACTTCAATAACAGAGATGGCAACAGAAATCAAGTTATAAAACTCCCACCTAGTAAAGACAAAACAAGATATCAGCAGTTAGAGTTGCAATCATTCAAAATCCCAGACATCTAGTTGCTAGCTTAAAAAAGGAGGGTGTTTTTCCCAGGATGATATGTCTCCACCACAACACAGTAGGCCTACTAGGCTGAGAAATGCAACATGCTTGAACAAACATAAGACAAGAACTAAAAATAAAATTTATGAATATGTTAGAGGTCCTTAAAGAGGAAGTGAATAAATCCCTTAAAGAAATATATAGCAAGAAAAACAATCAGGAGAAGGAAATGAATAAAATAGTCCAAGACTTGCAAACAGAAAGAAAATCAATAAGGAAAACAAACTTAGGGAAATCTGGAAAATGAAAAAAAAATTAGGAATTTGAACAGGAAACTCAGAGGCAAGCCTCACAAACAAAAGAAAAGAGATGGAAGAAGGAATAGATACTTTTGTCAAAGAAAGTGCCAAAACTAAAAATGGATAAGAACAACATTCAGAAAGTCCAGGATACTATGAAAAATCAAATTTGAGAATAATAGGATGACAAGGAGAAGAAATCCAAGATATTTTCAACAAAATCCTAGAAAAAATGTTCCTAGCCTAAAAAATGGGATGACTATATGGTAGAAGAAGTATATATAGCAACAAATAGACTGAGCTAAAAAAAGAAGTCCCCTTGGACATAGTTATCAAAACATTAAATGTACAGAACAAGGAAAAGATATTAAAAGCTTAAAAGACCAAGTAACATAAAAAGATGAACCTATTAGAATAACACTTGACTTCTCAATGATGTCTCTAAAAGCCAGAAGGGCCTGGAAAGATATTCTCCAAATTCTAAAGACCACAGATGCCACTACATCCAACAAAATTTTCAGTTGCAAGAGATAGATGGAAAAAATATTCCAAGATAAAAACCAATTCAGGTAGTATCTATCTCCAAATCCAACTTTAAGTAAGGAGCTAGAAGGAAAATTTCAACCTGAAGAGGTTAACAACACCCAAGAGGACACAGGGAATAAATGAACTAAGACCAGCAAATCAAAAGAAGAAAAATCCCCTCTCCACATCAATTATCTCAATTCCCCAATAAAAAGACAATATGAATGTGAAAACAGGATCCATCCTTCTGCTGCATCCAAGACTCAAACTTTAACATTGATGATGAATATCATCTCAGGGTAAAAAGTTTGGAAAAAGTTATTACAAGCAAATGGACCTAAGAAGCAAGATGGTGTAGCCATTATAATACCTAACAAAATAGACTTCAAACCAAAACTCACCAAAAGAAATAAGAAAGGACACTACATATCCATGAAAATAAAACTCCACCAGAGGACACTGTAATTCTTTTTTTAATTTTAATTTTATTTTTTAATTTGTTCACTTTACATCCCAATTGTAGCCTCATTTCTTATTTCCTCCCAGTTCCACCCTCCTTCTTTATCTGCCTCCCCCTTTCCTATTCCTCAGAAAGGGAGAATCCTTCTCCCCTGTCATCTGACTTCATCCTATCAAGTCATATCTGGACTGCCCGCATCCTGTTTCTTTGTGGCCTGGCAAGGCTGCCCCACCAGGAGGAAGTGATCAACAAGAGGGCAACAGAGACCATGTCAGAGGTAGCCCATACTCCTTTAATATGGGACACACAAGGAAACTGTGCTACCTATCTACTACATCTGAGCAGAGGATCTAAGTCCTCACCATGCATGGTGCTTGGTTGGTGCATCAGTCTTTGTAGCACCACCAATACCCTCAGCCATATTTGTTGGCTTCATTGCTCTCTGTGCGGAGCTCCTGTCCCTTCCAGGTCTTTCTATCCCCCAACTCTTCCATAAGACTCTCTGAGCTCCATCCCAAACTTTGCCTGTGAATCTGAGTATCTTCTTTGATCCTCTGCTAAGTGAAGTCTTTCAGAAGACCTCTATGGTAGGCTCCCATCCAGTTCCTTCTCTTCAACTGCTTCTGGTGTCTATCTGACACTGTAATTCTTAACATTTATTCCTAAAACACAAAGACACCAAAGTTCATGAAAATATCACTACTAAAGCTTAGTTCACATACCATACTTTATTAGGTCATTCAGACAGAGAAATGCTAGATCTAATAATATTATAAACAAAATGCACTTAATGTATATGTACAAAGCATTTCAACCATATCCAAAAGAATATACCATATTCTCAGCACTGCATTGAACTTTTTACAAAATATAGAACATAGTGAGTCACAAATCAAGTCACAACAGATGAATGAAAATTTAAACACCACCCGGAATCCTATCCAACCAATACAGATTAAAACTGGATATAAACAACAACAGAAACAATAGACAACTTACAAACACATGGAAACTGAAATCAAACCTGAATGAAAAATGAATCAATACAGAATTAAGAAACAAATTAAAGATTTCCTAGAACTGAATGAAATGAAAATACAACATATTGAGACTTATTGGACACGACGAAGGCAGTTCTAAGAGTCAAGTTCATAGCACTAAGTGCCTACATGTAAAAAGTGAAAAGATGTCATGCTAGAAGCTTAACAATATAACTGAAAGATGCAGAAAAAAAGAAGAAATAACACCCCAACAGAGTAGACAGCAAGAAATAGTCAAACTCAGGGCTGAAATCATTAAAATGGAAGCAAAGAATCAATGAAGCAGATAATTTCTTTTTTTTTTCCTTTCACTTATGGGAAATCTATAAGACTGACAAATCTTTAGCAAGCTTAACTAAAAGACACATAGTCACCAAGGAATCACCAGGATAAATGTTAAAAACCAGCACTCATCAAAATTAAAACAATCTAAAAGAAATGGATCATTTTCTCAGTACATAAATGTAAAAGTTAAATAAAGTCTACATAAACATTTTAAACAGACCTATAACCTTTAGTGAAATAGAAACAGTTATTAAAATTTCCCAAACAAACAAACAAAAAAGAATCCCAGGGCCAGATTGTTTTAGTGCAGAATTCTAACAGATTTTCCAGGAAAAATTAAGGCCAATACTCCTCAAATTATTTGACATACTAGAAACGGAAAGAATCCTTGGACAATTTATTTGATGAAACCACAGTCACCCTGAGACTTAACACACAGGAAAACCCAACAAAAACAGTGAAAGAGAGAGTTCCACACCAATATTCCTTATGAACACAGATGCATAAATTCTTAGTAGAACACTTGCAAACTAATCCAGGAATGTATCACAAAGATCATCCAACACGACCAAGTAGGTTTCAATCCAGAAATGTAGGAATGGTTCAATATATGTAAATTGAAAAATGTTGTATAGAAAACTATCTCATAAAAGTCAGAAACTGTCCTATATTTAAATGACAGACTGGTGAGGAAATAACACTTTTTATAATATCCTCAAAATATAAAATATCTTGGAATAACTAACAAAAACTGAAGGTATTGTATAATGAAAAAAATTAGGATATTGAAGAAAGAAATTGAAGAAGATATCAAAAGCTACAAAGATCTTCCATGTTAATATATCTATAAGATAAATATGTTATAAATGGACATCATACTAAAACTGATATACAGGTTCAATGTAGTCCCCATTAAAATTGCAATACAATTCTTTGTAGCTCTTGAATGACAATATCCAGCTTCTTATGGAAGCACAAAAAAAGAAGAATACTTAAAATAGCTCCAAATAATAAAAGAAGTAGTGGAAGCATCACTCTCTCTTACCTTACATTGCACTACAAAGTGATAGTAATAAAAACAGCATAGTACTGGCACAATAAACAGACATATCAATTAAAGAAATCAAATTGAAACCCAGATAAAAATACACATACCTAAGAACATCTGCTTTTTTTTGATAAAAAAGGCCAGAGATTCATATTGGAAAAATGGCAGTATCTTGAATAAGTGATGGAGAGCATATTGATTGGTTTCATGTAGAAGCATGAAATAGATTCATATTTATCACTCTATGTAAAACTCAGCTAGAAATGGATCAAAAAACTCAACAGAAAACCAGATACAGTTAGCCATGAGAAATTTGGGAATAATCACAAACTCATTATCACAGGAAAATAATTTTTGGACAGAACACCTTTGGCACAGAAAATAATACCAACAAATAATAAATAGAACCCCATGAAACTTGAAAAACTGCATGGACAAGAAAATCAGCATTTGGACAAAGAAATGGCCTACAAAATGGGAAAAGATGTTTACCAATTGCACATCTGATAGATGACTAAATAACTAATATATACAAAGACCCAAAAATCAAAACAAAAACTGAATATCAAGACAAAAAGAACCCAGTTAAAAATTGGGGAAGAGAACTAAAGAAATTTTCAAAAGGGAAAATGCAAATGCATAAGAAATACATACAGCCACATTGCTGAAGGTGTGTATCAGTTGTAGGAATTCCTTGGTAGAATTTTTGGGGTCACTTATGCATACTATCATATCACTTATGAATAGTGACAGTTTGACTTCTTCCTTTCCAATTTGTATCCCCTTGATCTCCTTTAGTTGTCTTATTGCTCTAGGTGGGACTTCAAGTACTATATTGAAGAGATACAGAAAGAGTGGATAGCCTTGTCTTTTCCCTGATTTCAGTGGAATTGATTAAGTTTCTCTCTCTTAGTTTGATGTTGACTATAGGCTTACTGTATATTGCTTTTACTATGTTTAGGTATGTGCCTCGTATCAATGATCTCTCCAAGACTTAAATGAATGGGTATTGTATATTGCCAAATACTTTTTCAGCATCTAAATAGATGATCATTCTTTTCTTTCAGTTTGCTTATATGATGGATTACATTGACGGATTTCCATATATTGAACAACCTATTTTCAATTATGTTCATAGCAGCTTTATTTATAATTTCTATTATCTGGAAACAACCTAGATGTCCATCAACAAAAGAATGGATGAAGAAACGGTGGTACATTTGCACAGTGGAATACTATTCAGCTATCAAAAGCAAGGAAATTATGAATTTTCAGGCAAATAGATGGAACTAGAAATAATCATCCTGAGTGAGGTAACCCAGACCCAGAAAGACATTCAAGGCATGTATTCATTTATAAGTGGATATGCACCTAACGTAGATGTCCTCTGGGAACTCCACCCAACGGGGTTTCTGGACAGATCCTGGGACTTTCAGCTGGACGCTGGGCAGAGAGATGACTTGGATAGGAGAGTTAGGGAGATGGAAGGACCAAGAGGGCTTGGGAGCTCTACAGGGAGACCACCAAGGCCAGCAGATCTTGACCCAATGGGGTCTGTACAAACTGATGCAATGCATGCAGAATACATAGACACCCTATTTGGATGTTGCTGATAGACAGCTCATTCTCTATGTGTGTACAGAGGGGGGACAGAGTAGACTGCCTCTGACATAAATTCTGATGCCTGTGAATTGATTATTGCCCCTTGGTGGGGCAGCCATTTGGGTGCACAGAGGAAGGGGATGCAGGTTATTCTGATGAATCATGACAGACTGTGGTCAGACAGTGGTGGGGAGAAGACTCACCCCATCAGAGGTCAAGGGGAGTGGAATAGGGCAGAAGAAGGAGGGAGAGTGGGAACTGGAAGATAAGAGTGAGGGGATAACAATCAGGATGTAATGTAAATATATTATAATAAGTAAATAAGTTTAAAATAAACAAATAAAAATAAGAACACACATAAAAGAAACAAAGAAATATGCATCATCCTTTGTTGTCAGGAAAATGCAAAACAAACTTACGTTGGGATTTCATCTTACCACTGTCAGAATGCCTCAGCTAATTATAACAAATGACAGCTCATTCTGGCAAGGCTATAGAGTAAGGGGAACACTTCTCCATTGTTGGAGGGAGCGCTAACTTGTACAATCACTATTGAAACCAGTATGGGAGTTACTCAGGAAGCTGGGAATCAATCTACATCAAGAACCAGCTATGCCATTCGTAGGAATATACCAAAAGGACACTATTTTATCACAAGAATACTTGCCTAACTATATTAATCACTAATCTATTCATAATAGCCAGAGTTGGAGAATCACTAAATGTCTCTCATCAGAAGAATGGATGAAGAAAATGAAGTACATTTACACCATGAAATATTATTCATTCACAAAAAATGAAACCACAAAATTTACAGGTAGGCAGAATGGACCAGATAAATTCATTCTGATTGAGGTAACCCACATACAGAAAGACAAATAATGTACGTATTTCTTTATATGTATATATAATCTGATAAGGCAATAATATGCAAGCTCTCATGTGTAGAACCACAGGAGTTAGGTATAGAGTAAGGGACTAGAGGAAGACAGAATAATTTCCTTAGGAAGGGGAAACAGAATACATCGTGATGATGGAGGGAGATATACTAGAGTGGTAGGGGTCAAGTGTAGGCAGACCAAACAGAAGAAGGAGGGAGTGGGGAAAGACAGCTAAAATTAAGGGCCATTTAAGGGCTAGTATGGAAACCAAATACAGTAGAAGCTTCCTAAAATATATACATAAATGAATAAAATCTAAATGAAATTGCCAAATAATGGGGGAGAGAGAGCCCGAATTGGATATCTCTGGTCATCAAATGAGGCCTCCAGTCCTGGGAATAAGTTACGTGGGAACTTTAAACAACCCAAAGTGCTTCCAATTCTATACACTGCTTTCCACAAACTTCCCAATGAAGATAATACCTATATAAGTAATAGAACACAGAAAAGTGGAATAGGTGCCTATCTAGAGCCTCCAGTCCTAAAAACTAGTGTTCTTGGTACCAGAAGGTAGTCTGTAGGCTACCAAAGAGAAGCATAAATACTAAATCAGGTACAAATATTTTGATCTACAGTGGTATCTTTTCTTCAGTGCTGGTACAAAGACAATGGGAGTAACCAACCAATATTTTATTTGACTTAAGATTCACTCTACAAGCTAGAAATCATAACCAACACTTTCACATTGCGTAGGTGACCAAGAGCCTAAGACTAGATTTCCCAGAGACCTAAGGTAATACTAAATACTACTGTTCTAAAACATAGCAATAAAATGTATCCTTATTATGTTCTGCTATACACAGAGATAAGTGATTTGCTTAACCACTATCAGAAAAGCTTATCCTTCTGCTTCCCTCTACAACCCCTCCCTCACTTTGTTTCCTGGCTCCATCCACTGCCAATGTTCACTTGATTTCTCCTCAGGAGATTCAAGCATCCCTCTCGTGTCCTTATTGTTATTTAAATTCTTTCGGTTTGTGGATTGTAGCATGGCTATCCTGTACTTTATGAATACTGTTCATGTATACCCAAGTGATACCATATTTGTTTTTGTAGGTCGGAGTTAACTCACTCAGGTTTATCTTTTCTAGTTCCATCAATTTGCCTGCAAATTGCATGATGACCATGTTTTTAATAACTGAGTAGTGTTCCATGGTGTAAATGTCCCACATAGTCTTTATCCATTCCTTTGGTTCAGGGACACCTAGGTTGTTTCCAGTTTCTGGTTGATACAAATAAGGCTGCTATGAACATAGTTGAGCAAGTGTCCTTGTGGTATGATGAAGCATCTTTTGGGTATATGCTCAGGAGTCGTATAGGTGGGTATGGATGTATATTTATTGCCAATTTTCTGAGATACCACCAAATTAGTTTCCTCAGTGGTTGTACAAGTTTGCACTCCCCACAGCAATGAAGGTGTATTCACCTTGATCCACATCCTCACTAGCATATGCTCTTACAAATGTTATAGATCTTGACCATTCTGAAATTGTAAGATGGAATCTCAGAGTAATTTTGATTGGCATTTCCTGAATTACTAAGTATGTAGACCATTTCTTTAAGTGCTTCTTGGCCATTAGAGATTGCTATCATGAAAATTATGTGTTTATCACTATACCCCATTTTTAATTGGGTTATTTGGTTAGTTGTTGTTAAATTTCTTGAGTTCTGTATATATTTTGGTTATAATCTCTCTGTCAGATGTAGGGTTGATGAAAATCTTTCTCCATTCTGTAGGCTGCATTTTGACCTATTGACAGTGTCCTTTACCTTTCAAAAGCTTTTTGGTTCCATGAGGTCCCATTTAATAATAGTTGATCTTAGTGCCTGAGCTACTGATGTTCTGTTCAGGAAGTTGTCCTTTGTGCCAATGTGTTCAAAGTTATTGCCCAGTTTCTCTTCTATTAGATTTAGTGTATCCTGTTTTATGTTGAAGTTTTTGATCTGTTTTGACTTGTGGAGGATGATAAATTTATAACGATTTGCATTCTTCTAAATGCCACCATCCAGTTTAAACAACATGGTATGTTTAAGAAGCTTTCTTTTCTCCGTTGCATAGTTTTAGCTTCCTCATAAAAAATCAAGTGTCCATAGATATGTGGGTTTATGTCTGCATCTTAATTGTGATTCCATTGATCAATCAACCTGTCTGTTTTTACACCAAATACCAGGGTTTTTTAAAAATTACTGTTGCTCTGTAATACAGCTTGAAATCAGGGATAGTAGTAGCACTAAAAGTTCTCTTATAGTACAGGATTGTTTTAGCAATCCTGCATTTTTTCTTTTTCCATATGAACTTTAGAATTGTTCTTTAAAGCTCTATAGTGAATTATATTGGAATATTGATGGGAATTGCACTGAATCTGTAGATTGTTTTTGGTAAGGTGGCCGTTTTTCTCTGTTAATACTACTGATCCATGAATATGGGAGATCTTTCCATCTTCTGATATTTTCTTCAATTTCTTTCTTCAGAGACTTAAAGTTCTTGCCATACAGATCTTTCACTTTCTTGATTAGAGTTACAAGATATTTTATATTTTTTCTTGGCTATAATGGAGCCTATTGCTTCTCTAACTTCTTCTTCAGCCCATTTACTGCTTTTATTTTTTAGGAATTACATAAATGTTACATTCTTCTTGTTTTGGCAATTTGTATTTGACAGCCTTGAAGAAAACATCTTTCCTATCCTGGTGCATCTAAAATTCTGAATATAAATCAATATCCATCACATCTTGTCATTATCAACTTAAAACATCTATCTAGACCAAAACATCCTAATTTCTAAACAACTAAGCTTCATTGTAAAACTAAACTACCTGGTCTTCAACCCCATCAGAGACTTGAGAAGGAATAAACTTCATTACCTGAGTATGCTGGGAGTGCAAGTTAGTAGCTTGGCTACTGATTTTTTTTAATTAAATTTGTATCCAGCCACTTCGCTGAGATGTTTATCAGTTGTAGGAGTTCTCTGGTAGAACTTTTTGGGTCACTTAGGTATACTATTTTATCATTATTGAATAGCGATACTTTAACATCTTCATTTTCAATTTGCATCCCCTTAATCTCCTTTTGTTGTCTTCTCACTCTAGGTAGAAGACCAAGTACTATATTTACTATATTAAATAAATATGGAGAGAGTGGACAGCCTTATCTTGTCCCTAATTTTTATTGCAATTGATTTAAGTTTCTCTACATCTAATTTGATGTTGGCTATTAGCTAGTTGCATATTGCTTCTATTTTTTAATGTATGAGCTTATATTCCTTATCTCTTCAAGACTTTCAATCTAAAAGGATGTTGAATTTTGTCAAAGGGTTTTTTTTCAGCATCTGATGAGATAATCATGTTTTTTTCCTTTCAGGTTGTAAACACTGTGGATTACATTGATGAGCTTTCACATAAAGAACCATCCCTGCATCCCTAGGATCAAGTCTACTTGATGATGGTAAATTATGTCTTTGATGTTTTCTTGGATTTGTTTTTTTAGTATTTTTGCATCAATGTTCATAAGGGAAATTGGTCTAAAATTCTTTTTGTTGAAATTTGTTATTTCTTCTTGTTTTGATGTTGGTGGTGGTGGTAGTGTGTGTGTGTGTGTGTGTGTGTGTGTGTGTGTGTGTGTGAGAGAGAGAGAGAGAGAGAGAGAGAGAGAGAGAGAGAGAGAGAGAGAGAGAAAGAGAGAGAGACAGAGAGAGACAGAGAGAGACAGAGAGAGAGACAGAGAGAGAGAGACAGAGAGAGACAGAGAGACAGAGAGAGACAGAGAAAGAGAAAGAGACAGAGACAGAGAGAGTGAGAGAGACAGAGAGAGAGAGAGAGACAGAGAGAGAGAGAGAGAGAGAGAGAGAGAGAGAGAGAGAGAGAGAGAGAGAGAGAGAGACTGTGTTTTTCTCTTCTTTTGGTGTTTGATGGTGTGGTATTGTTTATTTCCTGTGTTTTCATGGGAATAGTTAATCTCCTTGGGTTGAAGTTTTCCTTCTGGTATCTTCTGTAGGGCTGGATTTGTGGATAGATAGTTTAAATTTTTTTCATGGAATATCCTGTTTTCTCCATCTAAGGTAGTTAAAATTTTTGCTGAGTATTGTAGTCTGACCTTACATCTGTGGGTACTTAGAGTCTGCCCAGAGACCTTTTGCTTTTATTGCTGCCCTATTGCTATTAAGAGTTAGAAATTGGTTGTAATTCTGATAGATTTGCCTTTATATGTCATTTTGCCTTTCCCCCTTGCAGCTTTTTTTCTTTTATAAATTATTCACTTTACATTCCAGTCATAGGCCCCTCCCTCATTTTCTACCTTTCCTGCCTCCCTCCCTGTTTCCCCCGTCCCCTTCCCCTACTTCCCAGAGAAACAGAGTACTGCCACCCAGCATATCAAGTTGCATTAGAACTGTGAGCATCCTTCCTCCCTGTGGCCTGGTGAGGTAGCCCCACAAAGGAAAAGTGATAAAAAAGCAGGCAACAAAGTTCATGTCAGATTCAGGCCCCATTCCCCAAAAGAGGACTTAGCTGCCTATCAGTTACACCTGTGTAGGAGGCATAGATCCAGTCTTAATATTCTTCCTTAGTTCTGTAATTTAGTGTTTTGATTATTATGTGGTGAGATGATTTTTTTCCTGGTCCAATATATTTGGTGTTCTGTAAAGTTTATAGGCCCCTCTTTTTTGTGTTGGCGAATTTTTCTTCTATGATTTTGTTGAAAATATTTTCAGAGGCTTGGAGCTAGGAACCTTCTTCTTCTACTCCTATTATTCTTAGGTTCTCTCTTTTTTAATGTCCCAGACTTCTTAGTTGTTTTGTGTCAGAAACTTCTCAGATTTAATATTTTCTTTTACAGATGTGTCAATTTCTTCTATAGTATCTTCTATACCTTAGATTTTCTATTCCATCTTTTGTATTCTGTTTGTGATATCTGTGTCTGTAGTTTCTGTTCTTGTTCCTAGGTTTTCCAACTCCAAGATCCCATCTACTTGTGTTTTCTTCATTATTTCTATTTCCATTCTAAGGGCTTTAACAGTTTTGTTTATTTCATTTACCTGTTTGATTATATTTTTCTTTATTTCTTTAAAATATTTATTAATTTTCTCTTAAATGTCCTCTACCATCTTCTTAAGATTGAATTTAAAATTATTTTCTCTTGTTTCAGCTGTGTTAGGGTATCCAGGGCTTGTTGTAATAGGATAGCTTGGTTCTTCTGGTGGTACCATATTTCCCTGGCTCTTGTAGATTGTTTTCTTAAGCTTGCCTTTAACCATCTGGTTTTACCTGGTGTTGGCTGGATATTGCTCATGCTGGCATGACTCCTCCGGAAAGCAAACAGAGCCATGGGTCTGACAACAGAGCTCAGACTGTTTTATTTTATTTTCATTCACTTTATCTGTGACAATACATTATAGCAGCAATCAGAAGTAGTTGCAAAACTAGATCACCTAGTTCAACTTGAATAGGTAAAAGGCTTGTAGGAGAATGATGAATATATAAAGACATACAATAAATTATTAGTAGTTTTATACTAGAATCAGGGTTTCCTGTTTTTGGGCTATGAAGATTTCCATCTCTCCACAAAACACATTTTAAAATCTAGTAGCTACGTTCTTGAAAGAAGACAGCCTGAAGACCCTTAGAATCATGGTGTTGAAAATCAATCATTTTCAGTGCCAAATACATGCCAACAACTGAGCTCTTCAATCGTTGATATTTTTCCACTGTACCACTGCACCATATTGCCTGCATTACATTTTGGACACACATGCTTCATGTTCTTACCTATGTGAAAGCATTTACCTTTTATGCTAATTTATATATGCATTTCTTAATTAGTGACTGCAGAAAAGTAACTCATCTGATTTCAGAGCTAACAGAATGTCCATAAAAATAAATAATTCACTACATAGAAATATTTTACTTTGTAGGTGACCTATGCAAAAGTGTGTTTTGTGTTGGTTTTGTTTTATAGGAAAATAAAATTTAATTTTAAAATGTAAATTTGTCTTTATCAAATTTTTCTTGAAGAGTGAATGTAAATAGCGTTATTATTTCTTATTTCCAAGCTCCTAGCTCTTAAGTGTCTTGTGTATGTGCATGTGTGTGTGCATGTGTGTATAAGGAGGTGATAAAGATAGTCAAATAACACAGAAATGTGGAAAAGGATGGTACTAATAGGCTTTTAAAAAGAATTATATTACACATTTAGATGTGTTAATATGTATTATGCCATTTCACTTATGGTTTTTTTTTAATCTCATCTTCAAATGGAGAAGACAGTGACATTTACATTTTAGAGTTCATAAAATTAACTTAAATATGTAAAGTTTTAGTATAGAGATATTTTTCATAGCAGATATGATATAGTAAACAAAAGAGAACACATTATGACATTTTAATTACCATATTTTAAATTATAGGAGTAGCAAAATCTAGACACTACAGAGAAAACTTATGTAACTAAGGAAAACATGTAATTCTTTTCTTAGAGTCAGAAAATTCTCAGTGATCTGGGTGTTGCAGGCATTTGATTTTGCTAGATATGTGTTTCTCTTCCCATTCCAGAAACAGAAAGTAATAGTAGTAGATAGTCTAGACAATGGCATGAGATCAGGAATCCTAAGGTTATACTTTTATATTTATCATTGCCTTGATCAATAACCATGTCCAAGCTTTCCTCTTCTGTGGGCCTCAATGCCATATTTTATAAAAATGGGAAAACAACATATTTGTCTATTAATTTACTTGTTTTTTATTATAGTGTATCTAATAACCAAAACAATACACTAGTTGATAGTAGATTTAAAAATGCCTTCAAAAGTACAGTGAAATTATTATGTTTCTAGTTTCTAGGTAGAACACTCTAGAGAAAAAGAATATATAAACCATGAGAAAGTATAATATAGAGACCTTTTGGAGACTTTTTTTGAAAGATTAGAGCAATGTTCAATGTAAGCAATAATAAGACTGTGAGCTAGGAAAATAGCAGAACTGAATGCATAAAATTGATTCCTAACAAACGTTTAAATCACTTTAACTCTGTACCATGTTCCTGATTCCTCTTGGTTTTTCAGATTATATTGACCTCTTGGTAAGTATGACATATACTACTAAGTCTCTGTTTTGTATTTATAAAGTATGACATTGGTGTAGCTCATAGTGGGAGGTCTGTCCTCAGAAGTGTGGAATGCATGGAGCTATTCATCTTTCAGCTAGCTGTCATCCTAGATTCTCCTGAGAGGAAGCCAAGCATTACCTCACTTAAGTTTTTTTTGGGGGGAGGGGTAGGTCAGTGTATATGTGCTTGCATCAAGTTGAGATGGGATAGAGCTGCTGAGAACACTTGAAAAGCATCTACAATTAATGTCTATGCAAATGAGTACCAAGCCCCATTTGTCAGCATCATTTAGAGTTCACTGTGCTCAGGTCTATTATATAATGGAATATTTTAATTTATTTAAGATTTAAACACCTTTTGCATTTACTAAAGAAATGTATCTTCACTGAAGAAAATTTATAGAGTACAGAATGCTAAACATTTTAAATAAAATTTATTGACTAATATCACATTCTGATCAATTATCTAATATAATGTCATAAGAATACTGAGGTAAATACTCGCTAGCCCTCATTCCTCCATCCCCCATCCTCTAATCTTCTACTCAGAAAGAGGGAGTCCTACTCCCCTAACATCTGATTCTAGACTACCAAGTCTCATCTGGACTACCTGCATTTGCGTCCTTTGTCAACTGGCAAGACCACTCCACCAGGGAGAAGTGATCAAAGAGTGGGCACCAGAGCCCATGTTGGAGGTATCCTCTACTCACCATATCATGAGACCCACAAGGAGACTGTGTTGCCTATCAACTACATCTGGCCAGGGGACTATGTCCTCACCATACATGATCCTTGGTTGGTGCATCAGTCTCTGTGGGCCGCATGGGCCAAGATTTATTGGCTCTGTTGGTCTCCTGTGGATCTTTTGTCCCTTCCAGGTCCTTCTATCCTCCAACTCTTCTATAAGACTCTGTGCTTCACCCCAAAGTTTGGTTGTGAGTCTCAGCATCTTCTTCAATCCCCAGTTGCATGGAGTCTTTCAGAGGACCTCTATGGTATGCTCCCATCCTGATCCTTCTCTTCAACTGCTTCTGTTGACTATTGTATTTGCCCTTCTGAATGAGAATTAAACATTCTCCCTAGGGTCCTCCTTGTTATTTAGCTTCCTTAGTTCTATGGGTTGTAGTGTGGTTATCCTGTATTATGTGGCAATATTCACTTATACATGAGTACATACTGTGCTCATCTTTCTGGGTCCAGTTACCTCATTCAGCATGATAGTTTCCAGAAAAAATTTAGACAGAAATACCAAGGAAAACTTACCAATGATTGAACCATATAGAATCAAATATTGCTAATTTTTGACATATCTTTTTCTAGTATTTTAAAGCACATTTAATAATATTTGGAAGTTAGACCCTGGCAGCAGATGTGTTGGCTCAGTAACTTCTATGACTCTTCCTGTCTCTCACTTCCAGAAACATGGTCTCTGTTATGGCTATCTGATAGTATCATCAAGGTATTCATTGACATGAATGCTCAAGTCCTCAATGCCAGAAAACATGAACCCAAGAAGATAGTGTTCTTCTGCCAGAGTAAGGACAGGAAGTACAGCATCCTGGAAAAGGGCAAAGAGACCATGTTAGGATACATGGGGCAGACTGTGAATCACTCTTGTCAAGATGCTGCCAGAGAAGGACTGCCACTGTTCTCTCTACTATACAACCCATGAGGCGAAGAAGAGCAAGAAGGAGGACCTGGGGTTTATCTTCTGTCCTCTGAGAGTGCATCTCTTAAGAGCAAAATTATCTATGCCAGCTCCAATGATTGTCTCAAAATGAAACTGACAATGATTAAATATGAAGTATAAACAAATTGTTATAAGAAAGTCAAGGACTTTCCCTGGCAGAAAAACTAGGTGGGAGTGCTGTCATCTCCCTGGAGGGAAATTTTTTTGTGATCCACCTCCAGCATGGAACATTTGGCAGTCCCAGATCTGCTCTTGGGCATCACAGACTGCCTATTTCTTCCTAAATCAGAGAGGGGCTGAGGAGATCCCAGCAGACATATAGCTTTCACTTCATCCCATTTCCAAAATGTCTCTCCAATCCCACTGGAATATCACCCTCCCTCCATCCGTGCCAGTTCTGGCCTTCCCAAATCTTTAGTTTTCTGATTCCTCTTCTGTTGAAGGAAACCAAGGGCTCATCCAAGCACCTAGTTTGGGGGAACCATGTCCTTTTAAAATGATACTCCTACTTTCTGTCCCTTCTCATCACAGAGTGCCAACTTCTAACTACAATAATGACTCTGAGGTTGTCTGTTTAATCCTATGTAAATGTAATCCTATAGAAATGACCCTCATTGCTTCAACTGATTGCTCTCTTTTTTCCTTTGATCTTGTCCACTCATGGAAACTGGACCAATAAGAAACCATTTGAGTAAATAAAAAGTACGTTTAGAAAGGCTACTTAACAACAAAAAGTTTGGTAGACATTAGACTTTAAAGAAAATATAAAGTCTTCCCTGAATCATTATTAATAACATGATTTAGGGAGATGAGTAGAAGTATACCAATGAATAATCTTTTATACAATTATAATAAGAGATTTCAGAAAATACATAAGTCAACTAAAAGGTTACAAATTGCATCATTCAATCATAACCATTACTTAGCATCTATCCATGGTGACTAATATTTTAACCTATATATACCTTAATATGTATGCAATCAGACTACTACTGTCTTATGAGCATTGCTATACATGTTGTTTTCAGGGACAGTATAAGATTAAATATATACACTTTTTGTGTAGTTTCGGTGTTTTAGTAGTATAAATGATGCTGCAGTGGATATCTTACCACTCATACTTATTAAGTCTATAAAGACATGTATTTATAATCTGTTAAGAACAAACTTGCAATTCTGAATGATAAAACATAAAAAATACTTCCAGCAATGGTATATATATAATCTTTTGAAATTGAAATGACTCTAGTAAGGGTTTTGTCACTGAAAAATACTTTCAAACTTTGGAAATCAATGTCCTTATTTTTAAACAGTACTTTGATGCTGCCCCTGAGGAATCTGACAAAAACTTTTCAAATATTTTCAGAATAAATGTTCAAAATATCCATGAGATTCCAAATAACCTTAATTATTTACAAAAGCATGCAACTATGATAGCACCCTTTAGAAATAAAAAATTAAGCTATGTGGAAAAGTGTGGACAACTATTCACCAAATATTCATTTCTCCTTCTTCTTGAACACATACCTACACTTGTTTTCAAGTTAAATGTGTTAAAAAGACTCAGTTCTACCTAAAACAATGTGAGTGAAAGGGGTTTGTTCTACATCCAGGCCTTATGCTAATATGGTATCTTTCCATGGGATTGCTAGAGAGTATTACAATAACTTAGAAAATTATGAATTAAATATGGAAGATGTAAATATAATGATTTAGGTCTATAAATAATAACCTGTAGGATATCATTTATATTGCATTTTGAGCAATAGGAACTAAACATGTACCATATTTGAGATATAAAATCATTTTGGATTTATATGTTACAATAGGTTGTGTTGTCTTAAACAATAAATATTCTTAAATGAAATGGCAACTGGTAAAAAGTTAACCAAAAATTAAAACTCTAACTTTACAAAATAATAAAGCACTCAAGTATGAAAAAACTGAGATGATAATATCACTAGATATATTTGCTTGAGTCTAGAGCCAAAGATGGTGAAGACAAAGGTGGTGAAAGACAATTCTTAAAAAAGAAGTTCAAATTGGAAAATTTAATAACCAGATCAAAACACCTGAGTCATATTTAAAGTTCATATTAAGCAAAATTAAAGGAAAATACAAGCAAAGATGATGTCATAGAACAGATAATAAATGAGACTCATGTACAGAAATGAATAATGACACAGATGATCAAGAAGTAAAATGTCTATTCCAATAAATAAGTCATTTTGGTCCTCATTTTCCCATAGCAGGGCTCTTCTATAATGTTTCTTTGTAGTCTACCACATTTGTGGAAAAGCAGCTAAAAATCTTTCACCATAATGAGTATCTTTCACTCATATTATTCCTATGAGATCTTGGAAACAAAGCTACAGCTAATAAAATCTGGATTTTGAACCACTTGAAGCAAAGGCACTTATATGCTCTTCATGGATAAATAATATATCCCTGCAGGATGAGAACTCTATCCATACATTCTAGATGCAAAACTACTGAGATAGTATTATTGAGCTGTCAGAAAATAAGGCATATGGAAAGTCAGTTACAAAATAATGTCAAAATTAGAAGCAATAGAAACAGAACTACTGCATGGTAGGATAGAAGACCAGAAAACACACATCATAAAATCATCTTCATTTATGAATAGATCATTAGATTGTATTCTTCTTTACATATACACATCCTTACAATTTTCCATTCTTCAAAAGAAGGTGAATATATCACTATACCTTGCTAACTACTAAAAGAATTCTTAAGCTATATATCATAGGATGTTCAAAAGCAACATGATGTTTACAGGGAAAGCTGGGAGTTTTAGGTTGGAGAGAAAAAACATTTATGGAGAAGAAAAACTTGACTTTATGAAATTCTTTGTTGAAAATAAAATGAATGATAATGAGAAAAGTGATTTATATGCTTTAAGTACCAGCGAGAGTAGGATAAGAGAGAGGATGATGGTAGACATGAAATTTGACAACAAAATGTGATGAGACACTTGCATAAGATGCTATAATGAACCTCATTATTAATAAAAATTCTAAGAAAAAACATGTTCTTGAATTATGTCAATCCTTATATCTCCAAGTATCACTTATTCTATAAACTCCAGTCTTATATATAAACAAACCTATTTTACAACTCAATTTATATGTTTAATAAGCATCTCTAGATAATGCATCCAATTGCTCCACCCAGCCAGATTCTACACATCATTTTCCAGAGTCTAGCTGAGTGAGTCTGACTGATGCTTCCATCCACACATCTTCCTCAGCACCCCACACCTAGCTCAGAGCCCACATCCACTGAGACTTCCCAGTGTGATCACCCATGCCTAACAATGCTGTAAATGAATGTCCAAGTTTCTAGGAGGCTCGATGCCTATCAAAAATGCAAAGGACTCTCCCATACTATATCCAAAATCTCTATCACCAAGACCCTATACAGCCATTTTCATCATTCTAGCCAGTGAGTACACTTGATCCTCCTCTACACCCATCCTCCACAAAGCCGAGATCTACCCCCAAACTTCGGTCTTGAATCAGTATTCCCATCCTTGAAACCAATGCGGCCTCTGTGGCTGTGTGACTTAATTCTACGTAAGCCACATTCAACCTCTAGGCCATTGAATCCATGTTCTGTCCCAATCTTCTCTGTCTCTATCACACACAAAACTAACAAAAGGAGTCTATATACCCAGCTTCCATCAAACAACAAGAAAAAAATAAAAATATTTTGAAAATTCAAGGCAGGATTTCATCCCTAAAACACATCAGGCTTAGAGAAATATTTGCCAATGAGAATTACCAAGCTGAAAGCTTGAATACAGAATTTAAAAGAACTATTATAAGCTTCAAAGAAATCAGGGATTTTAAAGAAGACATAAACAAGACATTTCAATGAACTTAAAGAAAGAACTTAAAGAGAATAAATGCTTGAGTGATACTTAAGAAAACACAAATATAAGGCTGATGGAAATAATAATGACAATGCAGAATTTAAAAATGGAGATAAATAAAAAGACACATTTATAAGAATTCAAGTTGAAATGAAGGTGGAAATGAAAAACTCAATAACCCAACAATTCTTTTTCTAGGTTTATTCATTCTTTTAAAAATATATTTATTTATTCACTTTACATCCTGATAGAATCCTCCTCCCACCTCTCTTCCTGGTCCCTCCTCCCTCTTTCCCCCCTCCCTCCTCCCCTACTTCTCGGAAAAGAGCAGCCCCCAGCTAACCCACCCCAGCACCTCAAGGTGCATCAGGACTGAGTCTATCCCCTTCAATGGAGGCCAGGCTAGGCAGCCCAGGCAGAAGGTCGTGATTGGAAGGCAGGCAACAGGGTCTATATCAGAGACAGCCCCTGTTCCCCTTACTAATGGATCAACAGGAAGACTAAGTTGCCCATCTCCTACAGTTGTATAGAGGGCCTAGGTCCAGTTCATGCATGGTCTTTGCTTAGTGCTTCAGTCTTCATAAGAACCCCTGGGCCCAGATTATTTGATGCTGTTGGTCTTATGGAGTTCTTGCCCCCATCTTTTATCATCCACACCCCCTTCAACAAAGCTCTCTGGTTCTGCCTAATGTTTGGCTTTAAGTCCGAGCATCTCTTTCAATCTGCTTCTGGGTGTAGCCTCTCAGAGGACAGGTGTGCTATGATCCCACCTGCAGGCATAGCAGAGCATCATTAATACTGATAGGGGTTAACTCTCTCCCATAGGGTGGGTCTCATGTTGGGCCAGACAATATTTGGACATTCCCTCAATCTCTGTTCTATCTTTATCTCTGAATATATTGTAGGAAGGGTAAATTTTTGAGTCAAAGTTTTTGTGGGTGGGTTTGTGTTACCCTTCCTCCATTGCTGGTGGGGGTGCAAACTTGTACAACCACTTGGGAAATCAAGATGGTGATTTATCAGAAAACTGGGAATAGCTCTACCTCAAGACCCAGATATACCACTCCTGAACATATACCCAAAAGATACTCTACAATATACCAAGGACGTTTGATCAATTATGTTCATAAAGGCTTTATTTATAATAGCCAGAATCTGGAAACAACCTAGATGTTCTTCAACCAAATAATTTACTATGAGCATATACAGGGGGAGGAAGTCACCCTCAGTCACAGTCATAGGGGAGGGTCGCAAGGGGAAAATGGGAGGGAGGGAGGAATGGGAGGATACAAGGAATGGGGTTACCATTGAGATGTAATATGAATAAATTAATAAAATAAAATTTAAAAAAGAATTTAATATAATTATATATATAATATAGTATTTTATAATTTATCATTTCTATCGTCATCATTTAAGTGTTAGGTTACATAGTCACAAAACCAGAAGCTTTTCTTCTGTAAACAAGTTCAATATTTCCTTTCTAAATCTTGAATAGCTATTTTGGTAAGTTATAGAACTTTCCATGGAAAATTACCTTCTTCTGAATCTTGGTCCACATTCTTTCAGATTTTTATGAGAACTCTTATTATTCTAATTGACCTCTCTTTACAATATTGGATGCTATTTAAGTTAATACCTTGAAACCTTGTTCATCACTTGTGTTTTACAGAAAGGTTTTGAATATTATTTTTATTTGTTTATACAATGTATCTTCATATAAACTTTGTTCCCTCCCTACAACTCACAGCAGAATCTCCCAATGAATCTCCCTCTGAGCTTTATGTTCTCAATTTTTGTTATTTATTAAGTTAGTTTTCTAACTAGTTTTGATCCACTTTGACATATGTATATGAGTATGGGATTATGTCCCTCAGTGTGGCCACTCAAAGAGTGACCAAACCTCCAAAAAAAATCTCCATGTGCTAGCAGACATAAACAGCTTATAACTCCTCAGAGGTGGAGACATTAGGTAGGACCTTGGTACTCCCTCACTCAGCAGTGCTTGAATATTTAACTGGACTGATCTTGCATGGATCTAGAATAAGTAATCACTTCCTTGTTACTCAGCTATAAAAAAAACAAGGAATTCCCGGAATTTGTGGACAAATGGATGGAACTAGA
Source organism: Acomys minous (assembly GCF_964271855.1). Lineage (NCBI taxonomy): Eukaryota > Metazoa > Chordata > Mammalia > Rodentia > Muridae > Acomys > Acomys minous. Next base: position 78,236,563 of record NC_140488.1, on the reverse strand, counting down.
AATGATCCTACTGAGTGAGTTAACCCAGAAGCAGAAAGACTCATATAGTATATGCTCACTTATAATTGGACACTAGCCCAAGAGGCATGTCCCATGAAAGTCTTTACTTACCTGGACATTGGAATAGATGTGAGGACATCCTATTGAGACCCTAGGTGAGAGAAATATGGGAGAATGGGAAAATAGAAGGACCTAGAGGGTCCTAGAGTCCTACAGGAAGAGCATCATGACCTGGACCCAGGGGGCATGTTCAGGTTACTGCACTGAACAAGGATAGTGCATGCCATGAATGTTGGACCCCTGCTCAGATCTAGCCAATGGACAGGTCATTCTCCATGGTTGTGTGGAGAGTGCAGACTGACTCTGACATAAACTCTGGTGCCCAATGTTTGATTACTTCCTCATGGTAGGGAGGCCTGGTGACACTCAGAGAATGAATGGGCAGGCTACCAAGATGAGACTTGATAGACTGTGACCACATGGTGAGGGAGGAGGTGCCCCTCAGTCATGGACCTGAGGAGGGGAGTGGAGTGAGAGCTGGAGGAAGGGAGGAGAGGGTGGATACAGGTGAGGGGAGAATAGTTTAGATGTAATCTGAATAAATAAATTAATTAATACAAAAGAAAAGGCAAATAAATTTGGGAGTATAGTTTTTAAAAAGCAGAACAAATCTGTGTACATAAATATAAATATTTAGAATGTAGTCTGAAAACATGGCTCCTTAGCAAAATAACAGTAGATTCTCTGCTACTGTCTATGACCCATCTCATCATGTTTTTGACCATAGTTGCAGTACCATGAATGAATTCTTGATTTGATTGTTTTTCTATGCTTGTGTGACCTGACTTTCCATATGTTGCTAGTGTAGTTTCTACATGATCTGGATATAAACTAAGCATTTCTACAAAATACACTACAATTTGCAAAACACACCATTGGTTTTATAACAGCCTTTTAGGGGAACAAAGTGAACATTAAAAGTCTGAGCATGATTGCTTGGAAATTTCCATGTGAATTCTTAGGCCAACATTCAATTGAAGGCAATCCAGCCCTGCCCCTAGAAGCTTCTTCTGGGGACAAGAGATGTCCAGTTGAGGCCCTATTCCGCCATTACTAGGAGTCCTCAATAAGATCACCTTCATAGATCCAAGGAAGTTTCCACTGCACTAGGTTTTCACACCACCTCCCCCAATGTCCCTCAATTCCAGCTGTCTCTCCCCACACTCTCTTCCTCCACCCCATCTCCTCCACATCTGACCCTTCTACTCTGCCCCCATCAACCCCAAGTCCACCAATAAAATCTCTTCTGTTTCTCCTTCCTGGAGAGATTCGTGTGCCCTCCACCTCCGAGACCAGTACTGTTTATCTAAACTCTCTGGGTCTATAGATTATAGCTTGGTTATCATTTACTTAACAACTAGTATCCATTTTTAAGTAAATACATACTATATTTGTCTTTCTGGGTCTGGGTGTATGAATTTCATTACTCCAAATTCCCTTGTGTATCTTCCACTCAATTCATATTCTCTTTTTCTTTAATTATCAAATATATACAAATACAAACATACATATACTCATAGATATGAATATAAATAAACCTTGAGATTCCACGTAATTTTCTTTGTGTGTGGTGCATGTGTGAGTGCATGCATGCATGAATATATGAGTGTGTACATGCATGTGTGTGTGTGTGTGTGTGTGTATGTGTGTGTGTGTGTGTGTGTGTGTGTGTGTGTGTGTGTGTGTGTGTTTAGGGATGTCTGATTCAAACTGGATAACCTAATGGGGGGTCTATCTGGAGAAGATGGATTCTACATGTCTCAAAAGCTGTTTAGTGTCTGTTGCACTGCACCTATGGGTGAGTAAGATAGGATTTTCCCCATCCATTTTCAAATGTTATCTGGTGTTGTCATTACACTGTTCTTGTTGTGACTATATTGTTGAACTTTCATTGCTGCAGACTCTCTGTAATATATATAAGAAACTATCTTGTAACAGATTTCCTGGCCCTCTTAGTATTATAATCTTATCATATTATATTCCAAGATGTTCCCTAAGCCTTGTCAGTAGGAGTTGTGTTGTAGATGTATGAATTGAGTTTGGGCACATCATAATCAGTAGTCCTCTGCATTTTGACATGTTGGGGATACCGCCGAAGTTGTCTCTTTCTGCTATAGAGTAAGCTTATATAATGAGAGTAAAAGCTAGACTTCTATGTTGCTGTATGGATAGGTATTTAGAATGCAGTTAGAGATTATACCAGCTTAAAAAAGTGTAAGTAATTCTAGGTTCTTCTCTAGGGTCTATGATCTCCCCAGGCATGGGGAGTTGGGTGAGTTTATATTGCCATGTATACATTCTCTATTGAGTAGGACTAAAGTCCAATTAGACAGCTGTTGATTCTTCCCCAAATATAAGCTCCACTATTATACCATGGATAATGCCTTGCTATTCTAGTTATTATGTGCCATAGGTGTTACAGTGTAGAAAAACTATAGATTACTCTTCTCCCTTGGCACCTTAAATAATTCCTTTGGATACTATAACTAATCAATAGAGAGAAAACTTCCAGGTCAGTACCAGCTTCATTAATCCCAGCCCTATTCTAAAGTATGTGGTATCTTTATCAGAAGGATTTTTGTTGGGAAGTAACCATGGAAAACTAAGTGACCTATATTATTTGAGGAGTCTGTTGGAACCCTCTGACCAACAACTCAAATATAAATTTCTCATACCTGTCACTGGGGAAATTGTGACATTTTAATTAAAGAAAAGGAGTATTTCAGAAATACATAGCAATATATGTGAAGAAGACATAGTTGGAAAATACAGAAATTGACTGACATGGAGTATTTTCATTCATAATCATAGATAGGTACTAGCAAAGGCAGAATATGAATGCATCTAGACCCCAAGGATACATTTCAGTCAATTATAATACAACATTTACTTCCAATATTTTGAAAATGCTATTGCAGGCTGTTTAGGATAAATAAGATATGCAAGTTAATTGTTAGTTGATCAAATCATATAAATTACTAGTCTATTTTTATCCTAAGAATATAGATCTTAAGTGCAACAGATAGATATGATTCTATAGAAGATAAGATGAAACAATTAAATAAGGTCTTCAAAATCCTCAGAAACATACAGAATATGACATTTAAAAAGGTTTTTACTATTTCAAAGATTCACTGACAATCAAACAGGTTTACTTCTGGCACCACCCAGCCTACCTCACAGGGGATGATGAGCATCAAAGAATCTCTTTATGGAGATGGCTTCAAATGTGGCAAACAAGCCACTGGGAAAATGACCTCATTTCTAGCACAGACAGAGTTCTGCCTAAAAAAGGGCAATCTTGGATGCATGCAGAGTCGATGGCCAAACTCTGCCAAGACAGGGTAAGCAAGTCCTCAATAGTTTCTGCCTCACATATATGTCTGTCAGATATATTGGTCCAGAAGGCTGAAGAAGATGCTTCAACATTATAGAGAGTTTTGGGTGACTCTTCAGGTAGAAAACTGCCTCTGTCATTTTTTCATTTGGAAAGCTACTAACCTGCACTCCTTGTATACTCAGGCAATCAATTCTATTCCTTCTCAAATCTATGATGGAGTTGAAGACCAGATAGTTTGTTCTAAAATTAAACTTAGTTGTTTATGGTTTAAGGTATTTTTAGGTCTAGATAAATGTTTTAAGTTCATAATAAAGAGATATGATAGATATTAATTACATTCAGAATTTTAGACTCACCAAAAAGGAAAGATGTTTTCTTCAAGGATGCCAAATACAAATAGCCAAAACACTAAGAATGTAACACTTATATAATTGCTAATTGTGTCATGGTTCTTCTTGCTGTGATTAGTTTGTTGTATATATATGTAATGGTGCAAATGTATATGTAGAAAATAAAAAAAAATATTTGAGAAAAAATTTATTCACTTTATATCTCAACTGCTGTCCCCTCCCTCATTTCCTCCCAGTCCCACCCTCCCTCCCTCCTTCCCCTTATTTCCCTCCCCTAGTCCTCCAAGAGGGGGAGCTCTTCTCTCCTATCAACTAACCCCACCCTACCAAGTCTTATCAGGACTGTCTGTATCTTCTTCCTCTGTAGCATGGAAAGGCACCCCACCAGGAGTAAGTGATCAAAGTGCAGGCAACAGAGTCCATGGCAGGAACAGCCCTTGTTCCCTTTAGTAGGGGACCCATGTGGAGACTAATTGGCCTGTCAGGTACATCTGAGTGAGGGGCCTAGGTCCTCCCCATGCATGGTCCTTGTTTGGTGCATCAGTCTCCCCTCCCCTCCCCTGGCCTGGATTTGTTGATCTTCTTGTGAAGCTCCTGCCCCATCCCCATGTCTTTCCTTCCCCCCACTCATCGATAGGATTCCCTGCTGGCTGTTATTTTAAAAGCAGTTTTTTTAATCTGAAAATGCATATGTTTATTTTCTGAGAAAATCCAACAGTAAGATATTCTATAATATTTTCTCATGATGTTCACACTCGTGTTAAAATCTTGAGAAAAATATAAATACAATCAGAAACATGGACATTTGTTTTTTAAAATATATTTCATGTGATTTTTTTCTCAAGATATATATTATTTTATTAATTTGTTCTTGTTACATCTCAATGGTTATCCCATCTCTTGTCTCCTCCCATTCATCCTTCCCTCCCATTTCCCCCTTATTCCCCTCCCCTATGACAGTTCCTGAGGGGGCTTTCCTCCCTCTGTATATGCTCATAGGGTATCAAGTCTCCTCTTGGTAACCTGTTGTCCTTCCTCTGAGTGCCATCAGGTCTCCCCCTCCAGGGAAAATGGTAAAATATGAGGCACCAGAGTACGTGAGAAAGTCATATCCCACTCTCCACTCTACTGTGGAGAATGTTCTGATCATTGGCTAGATCTGGGTAGGGGTTTAAAGTTTACTGCCTGTATTGTCCTTGGCTGGTGCCTTAGTTTGAGCGGGACCCCTGGGCCCAAATCTGCCTATCATAATGTTCTACTTGTAGGTTTCTAGGACCCTCTGGATCCTTCTACTTTGCTATTCACCCATGCTTCTCTCATCTAGAGTCCCAATAGAATGTCCTCCCCTCTGTCTCAGTTTCCTGGTAAGTGAAGGCTTTCGTGGGACATGCCCCTTGGGCTAGTATGCAGATATAAGTGAGTATATACCATTTGAGTCTTTCTGCTTCTGGGTTCACTCACTCATTATGATCATTTCTAGCTCAATCCATTTATCCACAAATTTTGGGAATTCCTTGTTTTTAATAGCTGAATAGTATTCCATAGTGTATATGTACCAGTTTCTTTATCCATTCTTCTATTGATGGACACTTAGGCTGTTTCCATGTTCTGGCTATTATGAATAAGGCTGCTATGAACATGGTTGAGCAAATTTTCTTGTTGTGTGCTGGAGCATCTTCTGGGTATATTCCAAGGAGTGGAATAGCTGGGTCTTGAGGAAGCCCTATTCCCATTTTTCTGAGATAGCACCAGATAGATTGGGGAGAGAGGAACACTCTTTCATTGCTGGTGGGAATGCAAACTAGTACAGCCACTTTAGAAATTTAAAATATATTTTATTAATTTATTCATATTACATCTCAATTGTTATCCCCTCCCTTGTATCCTCCCATTCCTCCCTCCCTCCCATTTTCCCCTTACTCCCCTCCCCTATGACTGTGACTGAGGGGGATCTCCTCCCCTGTAAATGCTCATAGGGTATCAAGTCTCTTCTTGGTAGCCTGCTATCCTTCCTCTGAGTGCCATCAGGCTTCCCCATCCAGGAGATGTGGTCAAATATGAGGCACCAGAGTTCCTGTGAAAGTCATACCCCACTCTCCACTCAACTGTGGAGAATGTCCTGTCCATTGGCTAGATTTGGGTAGGGGTTCGAAGTTTACTGCACATATTGTCCTTGGCTGGTGCCATAGTATGAGCAGGATGCCTGGGCCCAGATCTGCCCATCATAATGTTCTACTTGTAGGTTTCTAGGACCCTCTGGATCCTTCTACTTTACTATTCTCCCATGCTTCTCTTCCCTAGAGTCCCAATAGGATGCCCTTCCCTCTGTCCCACTTTCCTGGTAAGTGAAGACTATCATGAGATATGACCCTCGTGCTAGTGTCCAGATATAAGTGAGTATATACCATTTGACTCTTTCTGCTTCTGGGTTAACTCACTCATTATGATCATTTCTAGTTCAATCCATTTGTTCACAAATTTCCCACACAGGCCAGACTACTTTACCCAGCAAAACTATCAATAACCATTGATGGAGAAAATCAGTTTAAAAGCAGTTTTGCTTGGGCTACTGCTTTCACTCTTCTAAAGGGGATTAAAGTTAGGTAGATAGAAAGCATGCCATTATAATAAATAATAAAGTAGTAAAATAATGAAGTGAGGAAAACAAGTCACACTTTAAAAATTTGTCTTATATTTTGTGACTCACAATTTAGAATTCAAAGATGCATATTACTGTGATGCAATAATGTTTTTACACATGTGCAATTGCACACATGTAGGAAGAAAGCCCATTTTCTCATTCAGATGATTTTCTGTTATTGCTCTGTCCAATTCTTTGCTTACAGCTGTCAAAAATAGTGTGATACTTCCAAAAATCTAATAAAAGGATAAGCCATTATCAGCTTTGAAAATATACATATGTAAAGAACAAATAGATGAAGCAGATTATAGTTAAGAATATGTATGTAACAAAGAAAAAGAGGCCATAAATTTGAAAGAAAGGGGGTGTACATGGGAGTGTTTGAAGGCAGAAAAGTAAGGGGTGATGATTTAATTACATTATAATCTCAAAATGTAAAAGAATTTCAAGATGATGGATTGGTGATAGATATAAAGATAGGTATTGTAATTGAGGTGAAGGTTTTTACCATAATAGTAAAAACATGAGAATATATGGAATGGAAAGCTAAGACTACCTCAGATCACAAACACTACTATACTTTTTATCAGATATAAGATGCCTAGATTTTTGTCCTACAGGAAATGTAAAGCCATCATAAACATTTAATAGTAGAGTGGCATGATCATATTATGATTCACAATTTTCTCTCTTTTCTGTTGGAGATAGGCTAAAGAGAAGAGGGAAATTGAGACTATGTGAAAATTATGTAAATACATCTAAAGTAGAAGCGGTTATCCATTACATCAGAGTGTCAGTAAGTGAGTTTAAATTTTAAGAAATGAATTTGTTTAAGATTAAGAATCACACAACCTGATTGGTTATTGACTAATTGGGAATTAGTAGAGTTGAGCATGTGTAAAGAAAGAACAGAAGCTAAGAACCAAGATTTGGAGTCTCTTGAGTTTTATCCAATGCTCTTACGATTTTTCTAAGCTGTTTACTCTTCTCTGCTGCTGCTATTAGCTTGTGCTGGACCTCTTCCATGGCACAGGAGCCTGTTCTTTCAGTAAAGTATCCTGTGTATCTTGCTTGTCTCTGTGATTATATTAAGGGACTGAAAGCAGGGATTACAACTTCTATCTTTCCTTACATTTAGAGATGCTCATTTAGAGAAGCATTCCTGAAAATTAGTCATCCTGTACTTAGGAGATCTTATGGCCATTGGGTGGCCTGGGCATCAACACACAGATTGAGGAAGGTGCCTACTGCACCTAATGATGTAGTTCTCTAGGACCCATTTAAGTGTCTCCGTGGGAAATCTCTACAAATACTGTGATTCCAACTACCCTGGGGGCTTTGCCCAAACAGAGAGTGCTCTTGGCTGAGCCTCCAATCCTTCCATTTCTAAACTTTGTGTATTTCAACAGAAATCTGATCTGGACTCTTCTGATTCATTTACACTTAAATCATCCAAGGGCTCTGTTGTAAGAGTGAATTCGGCTCCAAAAATGTCTTATAAGCGTTGGTTATAAAACTCCCTAAGATTTTGTGAGCTAAATTTTTTTTACTCCCTTTTTCTTTGAAACAAGATGTTGTGACTTTGCCAAGAGTAAATGGATTTCCAACCTCAAAGGGGTCGTGTTTGGTTCAAGAGTCAGAAATTATGGAGCTCAAAGGCCCAAGTACATTCTTCAAGAATTGGCAATAATGAATCCCAGGGGATGGGAGGAATGATAAATCTGAGAAGCTGAGTGAGGGGGTGACAGGAAGCACCCATTCTACTCTTTTGGCTCAGTGCCCTAAAGCCTTAGGACTTTTGTCCCTTAACTGAGTAAATGGGGCCATGAGACAGCACAATGCTACAAGTCACCAACAAAATTAGGCAGAGAAACATTTCCCATTTTGAATAAGTGCCTGACAGTTTAGAGTGCTTTTCACAGTTTTTCCTTTCACTAAGTTCTTCAATGACTCTGAAAGCTTGGAATAATCATTTCCATTTTTCAAAAAGAATGAAGTGAGACTAAGAAGAGTTGCAGTGACAATCTATAATAATACCAGAGCTTCTCTTTAATTAACTTCAGACTGCACTAATAAAGGAGATGTTAGATGTGCCTACTTACCTTGCATTGTCCAGAGACCAAAAGGCAGCATCATAGTTCCAAACTATTTTCCTTTTAAAGTTAATTTTATATTGACCTTCTAGTTTTCCTACTCATGACTCTCCATATTTCATTAGACTGTGCGTGTCTCCGAGGCTGAAATGTGTGTTAGATATCACTCTAAAGCTTCACTCAATGTCAGACATATGAAATGGTCATCTATGTGTTGGAAGTATATAAGTAGATATTGGATATGTGACCATATACAGACATGAATGTAGAGAAAGGTGTTATGGAAATGTACAGTTTTTGATAATTGGAGGTCTTGGTGAAGCTAAGCATATTACCATGAGTTTAGAAGGAGAATGTCATGTATGTGTGTATATCTGTATGTGTATTAGAATTATATTATTCTGTATCTGTGCTTATAGATTGCCCATAAAGGCATTTAAATTTCTTCTTAAGGTATTTTTCCATGGAAGAGTGGGTAACCAAGCAAAGAATTGGGAAAATTAAATTTATTAAAGTCATAACATTTTTTTCTGTGACATTGTTTTGGGCTTCTGTGCATTTATCTCTATACCCAGCTCCTTGGTCCCTCAAGTCAAAGAAGCCGTTCATATGAATTCATGAGAAGTATTGGCACATTTCTTATTTCTGGTGATGTCTTTGTTTTTGTATTATGGTAACCTTGGCATCTTAAAATGAATTTGGACATGTCAACATACCCATAAAAATATATTACAAACCTATAGTAATCAGAACAGCATGCAATTGGAAGAAGACTGGCATATTTACCAGTAGAACAAATAAATACATCTATGCATGATCTTCAGTAAACATACTAAGAATTTCAAACATGAAAAGCACAGCCACTTCAAAAAATGGGGTATGAAAACAAATCATATATGAAAAAGAATGAAAATACATAATATAGCAACTATAAAATATTATATAAGTTTCCTCAAGATATTAAAACTAGAATTGCCATGTGATTCAATAACCCAAGTACTGGATTATATGTTCAAAGACAAGTAAATATTGTGTAGAATGTAAAACTCTACTTTCACATACACTAAAGCATTATTATTAACAAGTAAGATGTGGGAACAGCTTAAGTTCTGTAATGTATGTTTTCCCAGGTAAGATATTTTTGTAACTTTGAAGATTCATAGCCTGGCATTATTGGTGATTAACTTCCTGCTCCACAAGCATGCTTAGAACTTTCCAGCAGTATGACAGCTACTCATAGAACTGAAGCCCTTGAGTCACTATTAACTTAGTTTCTCCTTGTTCTATGATTTAATATGTGTTGTCTTCAGTGATAGTGTCACCATCGAGTTCTATAGGGTAATAAAGAATATTGGCAATAGTCTGTAATGCTTGGGATCTATGGCAGATACCTGGCCAACAGCTCCAAAAGAGATCACTCATTCCTGGCAACTGCATTTCTCATTTGTCTCGTGTGGTTACTTTTTGTGGGGTCATTGTTGTCTCATTATGGGGTAACTTAGCAATTTTTAAAAATGTGTGTATGTATATATTTAAGAAGCTTCTATAGTAGTAGAAAGCTTCATATGACTCTTTCCAGATATCTTTAATATTAGTTATTCATTTTTCCACTTTCTGTCTTACAATTTAATCACCACCTCATTTAACTTCAAATTCTAGTATTCCCCCTTTACTCTGTTATACTACTGCATTTGTTTTCCCTTCAAATGAACCCCTAGCCAGTGATCCCATATTAATTTCCTGGCCTTTATGTACATTTCAAATGAAACATCTGAACATTCAAATGTAACATACATAAATAAGAGAGAAAGGGCAAAATTGTGTTTCTGGATCTGAGTGACCTCACTCAGACTGACTGTTTCTAGCTCCATCCATTTACTTGTGAATTTTGTAATTTCATTTTTCTCAACAGCTAAACAATATTCCACTGTGTAAATATGCCACATTGTCATAATCCATTAATCAGCGGATGGACATCTAAACTGTGTTTCCTGGCTATTGGGAAAAAAGCATCAATGAAGCATACATGACTAATATTCTGATCATATCTCAGATAAAAATGAAGAGTATGCTATTGGACAATGGAAAAATGACCAGTTTTGTTATAAAGTGACAATGAACATGGAAGAAATACAGTGATCTCTTAGTGTTTCTGTGGAAGATAAAACTTGTGAAGAGTGAAGTTGGATTTGTAACAGAAAATATCTTTTGAAAAGTGTTGAAAGAAAAGCCTATCCCTCTTGATTGTTAACAATAAAATATAAGAAGAGAGAACTGATTTAAGAATTGAATTGCTGATCATAAGAGAAGCCAAAGCTTAAAAATGGGTTGTTAAGGAATTCCAGAGTGAATATTTAAAGAAAAAGTGGAATCATCTGTAAATAAATGTATGTAGTTTGACATAAGCTAATCATGCAAGGGCCAAAGTGACTAGCCTACAGGAAATAGACAGAATCTGCCTCATAGGTCAGGCTCAGAGAAAATTGACAAAAAGCCTTTATCTGGCCCAAGTACTAATGTTTACAAACAATTAGCCAGTGTGTGTAAAAACTAGCAGCCGAAGCTTCTTCTTCTAAGATGCTTGCAGCCTGAACTGTCCACCTATAGAGATGCCCTACACATAGACACTAGACAATCCTTTCAACCCTATGTGATATATAAAAGTTGTCCAGAGGTTTCTGGCATATTACTGTGGCATTTGGTGCTACTTCATCAGAGTGCTAACATTACACCTTACTCCAACTTTTCTTTGTACATACGTGTCTTTTTTTTTTTTTTTACTGTCATTATCTTTTCTTTATTCTCTGACTACCCCATACAGGTTTCCAGAACAAAGATGGATGCTGTACCTATCCATGGTGTAAAAAATAAATAAATACACAAATGATTAGCAAGCCTATTTGAAAGCAGACATAAACAATCTGTCCACGGTTAATAAAGAAATTAAAATTCAATAAGACAGTCAGGAGATATGGTCAGCTATCTATAAAGAAACCAAGACCTATATATAACTACAATGGAAAACTGGATCTAAGCACTTCTTGGAAATCACCCTAGCTTCATGTCACATGACAGGACCAGAGTGTAAGTCCCCAGTGCAGGATGCCAAGTGATTTTGAGGCAATGATTATTGTTTCCCAATTCTATTTTAAATTGTTGGCTCTATTTTTCTCACTGTGGCCTTTAGATATACCTTACATAGGTCTACCAGGATCAGTGTACTGTGCATTGTGAGAAATGAGTTTATTTTTTTTTTATAAATCACCTGCTTTAAGATATTCGTTCATTGTAATCTAATATGATTTAATCCTAGTTTATATTCATTTTGAAACTCTCACTACTTCTATTCTTTTATATAAAAAAGTCCAGGTACTTGTGTCTGGAATAAAAGACAAATATGACTCAACAATTCTATTCTCCAGGTGGAATTTTTCTGGGTGACTTTAAGAAGAAAATTAAGCACTATAATTCCTTTACATCTAAACAGTGAAGCTTTTAGTGTATATTTAAACTTGTTGTTTTAAGCTAAGTATAAAGAAATAAAAAACACATAGATGCATTACACAAAGCAAAAGAGACAAAATGTTACACTAAAGTTAAGATAATTGGGGAGTAATAAAGACTGGCCCTAAGTGTTCAACAGCCTTCCATAATTTGAAGTAAATTTTTAATTCTTTATTTTCTCTCTTTGAACATTTTTCTTGGAACAATACTTTACCTGAAAATATTGTTATGTAAATTTAGATATGTAAAATAAAGGCAGTGTTGCTTAAAACAAGATGGAAATTGAGAGTCTATGGAGCAGCTAACAGCAGATCCTAAGAAATAATGACTTATGGGTTAGAACCCATAGAAGTACAGTGGGCAATGTCTGTATATTTTTGTAATCCATGTTTTCCTGTGTGAAGTGCTGTTCAGGTATTAAAGCTTGATAAAAATTCACAAAAAAAATAGCATTTGGATTTTTGTATACTTTTCCCTAGGATCTCTGGCTTATCAGAAACCTTGCCACATTTGATATTTGATTAGCTCCAATAGGTTTCTTTGTCTACTTTTCTTATATGTTTCTTGACCTATGAATCAGAAATCTCTTAACTTCATATTCAGTTTTCCTGACAAATCAAAGATAAATATGGAGGATATTTCCCATGTCTCTATTTCCTGTTGAAATTTTGCCTATATAAAAAGTAGTTCCATCTAGGATGATAGCTCAACATCAATTGAGTGTGTAGCATATTATATAAAACTGCAGCTGCAGCTTTCTTACCATGCCATCCTGTATTACTTTCAGAGACTGCAATATAATCTAGTCTAGTCTAACAAATATTTTTGAGGCGTTCTCCTACTCATGTGGGGGAACACTCATCAAAATCTTGTTAGGCTTGGATCCAAGATGGCAATGCTGATCACACACTATTTCTGATTAACAGGACAGCAGTGATTAAACAGCAATCAAAGGACCAAACTGTGGGTTCCAAAACACCAGTGCTGGTGTTTCCCATATAAGAAGGGATGACATGGTGTAGAACACAGGTGGTTTGGGGTTCAGGTCATCTAGCTAAATGCACAGAAATGTCCCTGGGAACTTGCAGGCATGCACACTGTCTCCATCATTTAGTGATATGAGTTGGTGTGCAACACACTGCACTCTGTGTCTCAGACTGAGCTGTGGGTGACAAATATGGGTCTCCTAGCTCAGAGGAGACTCCCCAGTATAGAACACAGCTGTCTTTAACCTTAGGTCACTAGAAAGTTCTAGGGTCCACACAGGCATGGGTGTAGACTCCAGTGTCTTGCCAGATGCCAAGACACAGGAGTGGCTTAGACTGAACTGCAAGCCTTAAAACACCAGTGATGAATGTCCCTGCAGAGAGGACACATTACAGTGTTGAACACAGTTGTATATTACCTCAGGTCACCCTACTGGTCCACAAAATATCCCTAGGTCTGATTTCAGGTCACTTTGCTGATCGATGGAAGAGTTCTCCTGGTCCCCACAGGCACCATGTCTCAGCTTATAGCCAGTGAAGACCATCAGAAACTACCATAAAAGGGTAGAGACAGACAGATGACTAAAGGACAGTGTAAAAACACAATTTACAAAAACCAGAGCAATAGAGTGGGATATTACTTTCTCACATATTCTGGTGCCTCACCTTTGACCATGTTCCCTGGAGGGGGAGACCTGGTGGCACTCAGAGGAAGGACAGCAGGTTACCAAGAAGAGACTTGATACCCTATGAACATATACAGGGGGAGGTAATCTCCCTCAGGAACAGTCATAGGAGAGGGGAATAAGGGGCAAATGGGAGGGAGGGAAGAATGGGAGGATACAAGGGATGGGATAACCATTGAGATGTAACAAGAATAAATTAATAAAGGAGAAAAAATTCAAAAAATAAATTAATTAATAACAATAAAAAAGGATAAAACAATACTGTAATCTAGGTACATGTGAGAAAAAAAAACCAGAGCAATATGTAATCTTCAGAACCCAGTTATCCTATAGAAAGCAGCCATGGATCCCTAACACAACTGAAACTCAATAGAATGACCTCAAATCTATCCTTATGAAGATGATAATGGAGGAAATGAATAAAAGACATAATATAATACAAGGAGATACACTCAAACAGAGTGAGGACTTTAGAGAGGCCATGAAAGAGGCCTGTGGAAAGGAATGAATAAATAATTCAGGAAAATGCAAACAATCAGTTGAAGAAAATCAATAAAATAAATCAAGATCTGAAAATGAAAAAGGAAACAACAACAACAACAACAAAAAGCAGAAATTGTGAAACCCCTGGAATGAGATAACTTAGAGAAGAAAACAGGGACTACAGAGGTAAGCATCACCAATAGAATATAAGAGATAAAGGAAAGAATCCCAGGAATAGAAGATACAATGGAAGTAGTTGATGTAAGCATGAAAAAAAGTTAAACTTGAAAAATTTCTGACAAAACATCCGAGAAATCAAGGACACCAGAAAAACATGCAAGGTAAGAATAATAGAAATTGAGGAAAGCGAATATGACCAGCTCAAAAGACCAGGAAATATTTTCAACAAAATCATAGAAGAAGATTCCCCCAATTCAAAGAGGCCTACAGAACACAAAATAGAATAGATCAGAAAAGAAAATTCTTACAACACATAAGAAACAAAACATTAAATGTACACAACAGAGAAACTTATATCAGTTCCATTGAAATCATGGACAAGATAATGATGTCCATTCTCTTCATGTCTCTTCAGTATAGTACTTGAAGTCCTAGCTAGAACAATAAGACAATTAAAGGGCATCAAGGGGATACATATTGAAAAGGGAGAAGCCAAAGTATCACTATTCACAGATGAAATTCTACCAAGGGACTCCTACAGCTGATAAACACCTTCAGCAAAGTAGGAGGCTACAAAATCAACTTAAAAAATAAGTAGCCTTCCTACATACAAATAACAAAGGGGCCAAGAAAGAAATTAGGGAAACCACACCCATCACAATAGACACAAGTAATATACAGTATTTGATGTAACTCTCACCAAGCAAGTGAAAGATTTATATGAAAAAAAATTAAGCCTCTAAAGAATGGAACTGAAGAATATATAAGAAGATTGAAAGATTTCCCATGCTCATGCATCTGCAGGATCAACATAGTGAAAATAGCTATCTTAGCAAAAACAATCTGCAGATTCATGCAATCATCATTAAATTCCTAAAGAATTCTCTATAGGCCTTGAAAGATCCATTCTTAACTTCATATGGAATAACAAAAAACCCAGAATACAATAAAAGATCTTCTAGAGGAATTTCCATCCTCGATCTCAAGTTGTACTATAGAGTAACATTACTTAAACTGGCATGGTAGTGGCAGTGAAATAAGATGGCTGATCAAAGGTATTGAATTAGAGATCCAGAAATAAACCCACACAACAGTGACACAGGAATTTTGACAAGAGAGCTAAAACCATACAATAGAAAAAAGATAGCAACTTCAACAAATGGTACTAGTCTAACTGGATATCTACGTGTGGAAAATGCAAATACATCCATATTTATCACCATGAACAAAACTTAATTCCAAATGGATTAAAGTCCTCAACATAAAATCGGATACAACAAATCTGTTAGAAGAAAAAGTGGGGAAAAGCCTTGAACTCATTGGCACAGGAGACAACTTCCTGAACTGAACACCAACAGCTCAGATTCTAAGATCAACTAATACATGGCACCTCATGAAAGTGAAAATCTTCTGTAAAGCAAAATATACTGTCAACAGAACAAAATGGCAGCCTGCAGACTGGGAAAAGATCTACATATTCAATCCAATTCCCATCAAAATAATTACACAATTCTTTACCAAGCTTGAAAGATTGATTCTTAACTTCACATAAAAAAAAACCAGAATAGCTAAAACAATTGTTTACAATAAAAGATCTTCTGGAGGAATCTCAATCCCAGATCTCAAGCTGTACTATTGTGCAAAAGGAATAAAACCAACATGGTACTGGCATAGAAATATGCTGGTTGTGCAATGGAATCAAATCAAAGACCCAGAAATAAACCCACACACCTATGAACTTGATTTTTTATAAAGAAGACAAACCCATACAATGGAAAAAAGATAGCATCTTCAACAAATAGTGCTGGTTTAACTGGATGGCTACCCATAGAAAAATGCAAATAGCTCCATATCTATCACCTGTAGAAAATCAAAGTCCAAATGGATTAAAGATCTGAACATAAAATCAGATACACTAAACCTGGTAGAAGAAAAACTGAAGAAGAGCCTTGAGCTCATTGGCACAAGAGACAGCTTCCTGAACAGAATACCACAGCTAAGGCTCTAAGATCAATAAATAGGAATTTATTAAACTGAAAAGTTTCTGTGAGTCAAAGGACACTGTCAATAGCACAAAGCAACAGCCTACATACTGGGAAAAGATTACCAAACCTGCATTTGACAAAGAGATAATAATATTAAAAATATATAAAAACTCAAGAAATTAAACTCCACCAAACCAAATAACCCAATTAAAAATGGGGTAGGGAACTAAACAGAAAATTCTCACCAGAGGAATATCAAATATCCAAGAAACACTTAAAGAAATGCTCAACATCCCTAGTTATCAGGGAAATGCAACTCAAAACTACTCTGAGATTCCATCTTATACCTATCCAAATGGCTAAGATAAAAAATGTGCTGGTGAGAATGTGAAGAAAGGGGGGCATTGCTCATGGAAGTACAAACTTGTACAATGACTTTGGAGCTCAATCTGGTATTTTCTCAGAAAACTGGGAATAGTGCTACTGCAAGAACCACTCCTGGCATATACCTGAAAGATGTTCCATCATACAAGGACATTTGGTCAACTATGTTCATAGTAGTTTTATTCACATTATCCAGAATGTGGAAACAACCCAGATATCGCTCAACTAAAGAATGGATAAAGAAACTGTGGTATATTTATACAATTAAATACTACTCAGCTGTCAAAAACAAGGGCATCATGCAATTTGAAGGCAAATGGATGGAGCTTGAGAAGATCATCCCAAGTGAGGTAACCCAGATCCAGAAAGACACACATGGCATGCATATACTCATTTATAAGTGGTTATTAGCCCAACATATATGTCATTTGAGAGGCTCCACCTAGCAGGAGATTGGGACAGATGATGAGACTCACACCCTAATTCTTGGCAAGGTGCTGAGAGTCATATGTAAGAGTGGGGGGGATGGAAGGTCATAGAGGTTTCAGGAGCTCCACAAGGATACCATTAAGGACTGCGGATCTGGACCCAGGTGGGGCCTGCACAAACTGATGCACCTACCAAGGACAATGCATGCTGAGGACTCAGTCCTTCTGTTCAGATGTAGCCAATATACAGCTCCTTCTCCTAATCAGGGGTGGGGGCACAGAGCTGGGACTGCCTCTCATATGAACTCTGGTGCTGATGATTTTTTGATCACTTCCTCTCAGTCGGTCACCTTGTGTGCACATAAAGGAAGGGGATACAGGCTATCCTGATGAGACCTGATAGGCTGTGGTCAGATTGTGAGGGAGAAGTACCCCCTGTGTTCCTGGCCCTGTGAGAGAACTAGAGGAGGGGAATAGGGCGGAAGAGAACAACAGGAGGATGGGAATGGGAGGATTATAGCAAAGGGATAACAATCAGGATGTGTTGTGAATACATTCTAAAAAATTAAAAATTAATTTTTGTTACTCTAAAGCACAGAAAGGAGGACAGCCTTGCCACACTTCCCCTGTAAAAATTCCATCATGTCTTTCCATCATGTCAGACAGCTCTGTCTTAATTGTATGTCTTTTCAACCACAGGAAAAGTGATATAACTGCCATCCTACTGAGAAGACATATCATTTCATTAGACATTGCTTATGAGAAACCTATGCCTGTTGTACCTACAGATATTCAATGCCAGAATACTCAGTCTCAGTTGCAAATCTGACTACACACACCAAATGCCATACAACTAAATTTTCCAAACTCTTTAATTCTGTCATATCTCACAGTGATAACCAATCTATTGTGTTACTTTTGGGGGAGCTATATGAAAAAATGCCTATTCATGTCATATAGGGCACTGATGACAGACCTATGCAATAATTCCTATAAGGCCTAGAGTAGTGAACCAATAAGTGGTACAGGTGTTTACAACTCAAAGGCAACTATACCAACAAAATGCCACAACATAGGATGGCTAAGGAAAGGTACATTATCAGAACTTTGACTGTTGTCATTCCTCTACCTCCTACTCTGTCTCTGTCAATGACTCTGTAGATATGACAGGATTACCAAAAGCTAAAAAAAACAAGACAGAATATGTTGATGGAATATTAATCGTGATTCTGGTTGTGCTCCATCTCTTTTTATAAGGGATCATTAGTAACTGCTCCTAGAATGATTTCATTCAGGTGATCACTGCTGCTTTGATTTTAAGGTGACAATAGTCAAATCATGCCCAAAAGAAACATTTAACCACAAAGCAGTTGTTGTTTAACAGTTATTTTAGAGCCCACTTTACCCTAGCTACATACTTTTCAGATTCAGATATATTGGCCAATCTGCGAGGTTGTCTTGCTAATAGCATTTGTATGAATTACTAGGAGGAACTTGCTAAGAAGGGATTCAGTATGTGGGGAAAAATCACCAAGTAAACAATTTTGGCTTATTCATAAAAGTTCAGGTGCTAAAGAAAGTAATGTTTCTAAATACAGTGTAATAATTTGTACTTGAATCTGCTTCAAAAGAAGAAAGATTTTCAGTAAGACTAAGACAAAGGCACCACATTTAAAAACTTAAAGAATTCCTAATTATAGGCTGTAAACACTTCCCAGAGTGTTATGATTAGCAGTATTTGGTGGTATCCTCTCAGAAGGCTAGATCCTGCCCAGAGAAGGGTGTCAGAGTATCGGAGAAGAAAATTGATGAACCTCATAAGGCCGAGGATTATGGGAGCAACTATTTATAAACTAGTTTTGAAATTTGAATATTTTAACATTTTATGTGCATGTGAGTAGGGAGAGACAGTACATTAAATGTATATGAGCTTAGGAATCAAGATGATGTAATCCATATATCACTAAGAAAATGAATCTAGGAGAACAAAATAGAATAGATAGCACAATTGCAGTACCAGACCTTATCTTTCTGGGACTTCTGATTTGTTTTATTTAAAGTGAAGGAAAACAGATAATAGATATTTAAGAAGCAAACCTTGAAGAGGAACATAACTTCCACATATTTTCCACCACATATTGGACATGTAACTATACTTAACAATGAGAGAAGGTACAGAATACAGAATACTTGTGTGATTGTGTGGGTAAACAGTTACATTTGTAGAAAGTGATCAAATACCCATTGTGATATTATCCTTAACATTTCGCAAGTACCATTTAAGTCAATCATTTAATAATCTTTATACAGAAAATGGTACTGCTATCCCTATATTATATATGGTGAAACTGAGCAGATTCAGAAGTGTTTAAGCAAGATTATTCAGCTAATACTCCATCAACTTAAGGTTCAAACCAAAGAACCAGGAACAAAGCTAAGATCTCTTCTAAAAATTTTAAAATGAGTTTGATTGTTTCTATGAAAAATATTTTTTAGGTTCTAACAGAAATTCCATGAAACCTAAAGATAAATTCAGAAACTTGAAATCTTTATTATTTAGGCATTTTCTTTCTGTTATTTACCTCTACTTTGACTTGATACTTATGATAATATATTTTATATGTTCTTGTCTCTAAGTTTTTATGGCACAATAATATGTTCTGTGTATTAGGGAGTATTTCATCATAGCTTAGAAATCACATTCTGCCATTGTCAGACAGAAATATCTCAATATGTCAGTAATCCCCACCACATTTTTTATTGAGCTTTTCTTTTAGTGTCTGAGAGGTAGCTCAGAAGTTCTTAATTTTAATTGTGAGTTTTTCTATTTCTTTTTATTATAATTTTTATTATTTAATTAATTTATCAGATTACAACTCAGTTGTTATCCCATCACTTGTATCCTCCCATTCCTCCCTCCCTCCCACTTTCACCCTATTCCCCTCCCCTAGGTCTAAGACTGAGGAGGACCTCCTCCCCTACCATATGGTCATAGGGAGAGATGGCTCAGCCATTAAAGGCTAGGCTCACAACCAAAATATAAGAGTTTGTCTACTTCATTTCTCAGGTCAATCAAGTGTTACTTCATCTATCTTGAAACTCTGTTGTTTTGTGCATATGTTTATGATGACCTGTCTTACCCTTTTTATCATTATGCAATGCTTTCCTTTGCTCGTAGTAGGTTTTTTCCCTCTGAATGAAAGATATTGTTTTAGTGTAGCTATTCACTAGGGAGTGACATGATATGACACCTATGATAATGTGACACAGAAAACTGTGCTCACCTACAGAACACTGGCTCTATAATCATAGCAGTAAAATCAGAGGACAAACAGAGTGAGAATTAATTCAATGGCAATGGTAACGTAGCTTTTAACATTTTGTAGTAGAAGAAAATTCAGAAGAGTCAAGAACACTGTGGGATTCTTACAAAGCCTCTTTGTCTCTCAGGTGTATGGGGGTTTAGAGATGTTGGAGTAAGAAGGGTAATGTTAACCAAAGACATAACTTCAGTGATGCAACTTTAATGAGAGGCAGCTTCTCATACTGGAGTGAAACTCCTAAACTGGGGTACACTACTAAACTAAGGCAAATAAATTCAGTGGATCACTGGGCTGGGCTTGTACGGAATCATTACTTTGTTCTGTTGTCAAATGCACTGAGGTGAAGTGATTTTTACTACTTTTTTCCCAGGAAAAATGGTGCAAGATAGTAGCAGATATCATCAGACACTAAACCACTCCTGATTTGCTGTGAATAATGTACACTAAATATACTTAAACACATTCTATTAATTCATTTTACTTGTTTCTGTTTTTAAAAAGTATTTTGCATAAACAACAACAACAACAACAACAAAGCCAAATGGGCCATGCTTTTAAAACAACTCCATCACTCTTGGTCCTTCTGATTAGGACATACAGGCCATTTTCACTTGAGATAATTATTTGTGCATGCCAGAAGTAATCTGTCTTTTTGTGGTGCTGGGGATTAAATTTAAGGCATTTTACATAGTAAGCAAATACTCTATCCCTGAGTTAGAACAAAAATATTATGTCTGTGTTTTTTATTGCTTCTTCTTTTCTTTATTTCTGTTATTTGAACACTTTTAAAATTACACATTGCTAGTAGTCATTTTTGTCTCAGTGGGTTAATGTCTATAAAATTTGTAGTGGTTATCCCCAATCCTTCAGCAAGTTACTATAAGTGTGCTTATAAAAGCTAAGATTAATATTTTAATCTTTTAAACCAAATATAGAACTAGTTCAGGTGGTTTAATTACATTATCAACTATCAGTTGCCATGTGTAGAGTACCAGACAATATCACTTTTGTTGAAAACATTATTGTATTATTGTTTATTAATTCATGTGGTGTAGATAATCTACTGTCTGGACTCAATTTCTGCTGTTTTAGTGTTAATTATTTACTGATATCCTACATATGTTAAAAAAGCATTTTCATTATGATTGAAATTTTTCCTTTAGCCAATTTTTCTGTGTAGGTCCAGTTATGGTTTGTTTTTTTATCTTACTATACCTTAAATTTTGTTTTATTAGCAGAGGACATTTTACATTTTCTTTTAAGAATATTATTTGTATTAATTCTTTAAGAATTTCATAAAGTGTGCTATTATCATATTCACTGCCTTTCTTGTCTCCTCCCAGATTCACCACCACCTCTCTAACCACCCAGCTTCATATCCTCTTATTAAAGAAATCCATTGTATCCAAATTGTGTGCCCAAATTCTTTTGTGTAAAGCTAACCCAGAAGTTAGGTCTACTTACTAGTGGACACATTCATATTGTTGGTGATGTTTTCCTTATTTTCATTTAATTCTTCTCATAATATATCAATCCCAGCTTAACCAAGAAACTATTTGCAATTGGCCTCTGCTGAAAAAAGAGAAAATCAGTATTCTCCAATGAAGTGCTACTGGGTTTACTAACCACACTCCAATGCAGGCCATATACTGAGTAGTAGTTGCTCAACACAAAAAGGGAACACATTCTGGAAGAAAACTGACTGTGCCTCTTTTGGTTAGCTAGGGGTGGGGCTTCATTTCTGACTACTCTTGATGCTTAATTTTGTTCTAGTTTGAGTGTTCAAAGTTCTTGTTTGTGCTCTCACAATCACTGTGAATTTATATGCACAGCTGCCCTGCTGTGTCCAGAAGATGAGTCCCAACTTCTCTGGGACTCACATGATTTCCATGCTCTTCTCCACAATAATATTTGAAACTAGAGAGGAGTAAGTGAAGTATATATGCTCTCTTCAGAGATGATAATTCTGCAGAGATGATAATTGTTATTCTCTATACCTTGGCCAGTTGTGGGTCTGATTTAATTATTATCTATTGCAAATTGAAGCTTCCTATATGTATTAGTGTATATGTATAATGATAAATCATTTTGCAGACTAGTAGTAGTGAGTTCTTCTCAGAGGCTCATGACCTTATTAACCACACGTACTTGGCTATCATGCTGCTGACATGTATGGACTTCAAATCAGATCAGAAAGTTATTGGTTACCCCATAACGTTCATCCCACTATTGTGCTCATTGCCATGTCTTGTCAGACTAGTCCTTATTATATCTCATGGTGTTTATAGGTAGATATGATTGTTGATTACTTTTATCTGTGAGTATCTTGCATAGAACCCTCCAGCACTATGATAGTAAACCAGTCAGGATGCAACTTTCAGTTCAGTACCAGCAGCTTTTCTCTGTGTTCTATGACTCAAGTATGTGGTGTCTTTAGAAATGAGCAAGTTCTGGAGAGTAATCAAGAGCATTGGCAATAGTCTGTATTGCCACTGGCTAAGAATCCCCAAATTGGTGTCCCATTCTGGATACTTGGGTTTTTGTTTGCTTTCCCTAAGTCTCCTGTAGGCTCTACACATTATCTTGAAGGACAATTTTAACAAAGACAGAATTCATGGTTGACAGTTATCCTACTTTTCTCGGCCTTTCATTATTTTCAAATGCTGTTTTATAATTTATATTTCCTTCATAGCTTATTTTTCTCTAGTAGCATTCACGTTAATTTGCCTTTGTTTTAATTTTTAGAAATTTACTGTTATTGTCATAGATTTAATTAGGTTTCTTATATTTGGAATCTGTCATAATTTTTTCTGAAATCATAAAGTTTTAGTCAACTTTGGAATTGTGTTTGTGGGTGGTTGGGAGGGGATTCTCTCTCTCTCTCTCTTTGTGAGTGAGTGTGTGTGTGTGTGTGTGTGTGTGTGTGTGTGTGTGTGTGTGTGTGTGTGTGTATTAGACAGTGGTCCTAGATCTGCATCTCATGTATGTGAGACAAACACACTCCCATTGAGTGATGAAATTTTTACCTACTGTTTTAGTAGATTATTGGTCTTTTTTAATTGTTTAATTTGACCTGTCAGTCGCTGCTTAGGTGCATCACATAAGTACTAGACTATATGTTTGTCAATGGTTTTAGTGCCAGCTTTGCCCTCATATCCTTTGCAGAGAATTGTGATGATGGACTCTATTTGATCCTACTGATATAGCCTAAGGGGTTTTCCTAGCTCACAGACCATTGTCTCATAGGAAAATGCTGTCAGCAAGTCTCAAATCATATTTCGTACACTGTGTCAGGGATCTTCTTATCTTTGCTTAACCTTCTTGGTAAAACATGAAGACCAAAGACAAATTAATTGGCTAGGTTTTGTTTATACCAGGATTGATATAGGGTGTTTGGTAAATCCTACTCCTTACCATATCTTTAAAGAGGTTTAGTATGCTATCTTGGTTAATGATTTCTAGGTTATAGTTAGTGAACATTTTCCATTTGTAAAGTTTTAAAATTGTATAAGGAGAATTGTAGTATAAAATAGTGGCTCTAGGGGCTTATGAGATGTCTTTATATATGATTCTTTATTTCTCAGATATACTGGAAATATTTCCAGGAACCATCAAATGGAGACATTTGTAACAATAAGTTTGTCCATAGAGTATAGATTCAGCCAGGAAATTTTGTTCAATTCATGAACTGTTTCTGAAGCTGTATGAACTAATTTGAGTAGTTTCAAAATGAAATTAAAGCAGGTAAAATACATATAAAACACACAAAATATCAGGACACCCTTCCCCCATTAAATATGTGTGGTGCTTTTGTGTCTCTCCTTCTATTGCTGTGTTCCATAAATATTCCACAGGCCATCCACTATGCCATGTCTCATTTTTTCAGATGCACTCATTCACAGATTCAGTTTTACTATTCCTGTACATTAGCAAAGGAAATATAAATTGAAATACATAGTGATTCTGGATGTTCAATATTTTTGTAAAATAATATTATTCTGTCTCTGTCTGCAAGATGTACAGAGGCAAATATGAAGCAGAAATTGAGGGAAAGGTTCACCAATGACTGGCCCAGCTTTAGACCCATGCCATGAGACAGAGCCCACCACTGACACTGTTAGTGTTATTCTGTTATACATGCAGACACAAGCCTAGAATAATTGTCATCTGAGAGACTTTACCCAGCTGCTGATGGAAGCAGAACCAGAGACCCACAGCAAAACCATTATGTGGGGCTTGAGGAATCATGTGGAGGAGGCGGAGTAGGGATTGAGGAGGAGCCACAGAGGTCAACAATACCACAAACCTCCACAGAATCAACTAACTTGGGCCCACTGGAGCCCATGGAGACTGAACTTCCAACCACAGAGCATGCATGTTACAAACCTATGCCCTTTGCACATATGTTACAGTTGTGCAGATTGCTTTTCATGTGGGACTCCTACTTAACAGCAGGAGCAGGATCTGTCTCTGACACTGTTGCCTGTCTTTAGATTCCCTTTGTCCTAACTGGGCTGCTTTGTCTAACATCTATAAAAGAAAATGCATGTGGTCCCACTGCAACTTGGTATGCTAAGGCTGATTGATATTCATGGGAGGCCTTCCTTTTTCTGAGGAGAAATGGAGAGGGGAGTTAGAAAGGAGGGGCAGTGGGAGGAAGGGGGTGGCAGGAGAGGAGGAAAGGGAAACTGAAGTCAGGATGTAACATAAATAAAAATAATTAATAAAAATATTTTATTTCATTTTTGTTGTGTTTTCTTTTTGTTGTATGTTTAATTTTAAGTTAGAAGGTTTATGGGCTGTTTTAAAAAATTGAAAATAGGTAATTTTCATACACTATACACTGATTATAGTTTAACCTCCATCGAATACTTCCAGTTTCTCTTTACATCCCATCCAATCTGAATCCAACTATTTTTGTGATGATAAAATAAATATAATAATGCATTTTAATAAGTTAAGGCCAACCCATAAGGTAAAAAGCCCAAGAAAATGCACAAGAAATGGATATAGCTACAGACATTTGCTGTCTTGACTACTCAGGAATTCCATAAAAACACAAAACTAAGAGCCATAATATATATGTAAGGACCTATAGTGGGAAAACATTAAAAATAAAGCAAAAATGGAATAAAACAAAAAACAAAAAGCCAAAAAGAAAAAAGAAAAAGGAAAAAATAGGCCTGACATTATTATCCCTTTGAATTCATTTTCTATTGCCCATCTACTGCTGGGCATGCAACATACCTTTAAGAGTAATTTGTTTCCACAGTAACACTAAATTTTCATTTGTAAATAGTTATCAATTGGAGGTAGATTTTGGGTTAGGGATGATGGCGTGTGTCTACTCCTCTTAGCTACATCTGGTGAAGACCCTTGCAAGTCTTGTGCTCACTGCTACAGTCTCTGTGATTTCATATGTTGATGTAGAGGGCCTTGTTTCTTTGGTGACTTTCATCCACTCTCGCTTTCACTCTTTCTACCCCATCATCTGCAGGATTCCCTGAGTCCTGAGTGAGGAATTTAATGGAGATTTCTCACTTAGGATTGAGTGTTTCCAGGTCTTTCACTCTGAGCATATTTTCTAGCTTGGGACTCTGTACTGTACCATCAGCTGAAGGATGAAGCTTCTCTTTTGATGTGTGGCCATGTACATAAGTACAGAAGAATAATATTAGGGGTTATTTTACTGCTACGTTCATTTTTATTGATAAAAGATACTATTATCAGATTTCAACTTTACTGAGAAAATTGGTGCTCATTAGCTAGGGACAGAAAAATCCAAGGTGATTTTAAAAAGACCAGCATTATTCAGGGAAAATCTTGGAAGATATTTTCTAGACAAGCACACAGAAGCTGTGGTCTAGGCAGGCCAATGTTGTATGCCAATCTGGAAGCCAAACTTGGTGTTAGAGAAAGCTGTCTCCCCATGTCTCAGAAGTTTCATAATTAGGGGTGGTGTTGTGTACCAATCCACCCATGCTTCTGTGCTGAGATTAGGTTCAGCTTTGACTTTATCAGGTTTTGAAGGTTTTGTATATTCCCATTAAGGTTGAGCAGTCTGCTATCTGCAGTTTGCAGTCTGCCATCTCTTATTCTCTGCACGTTAACCAGTTGGGCATCACTGTGTTAATCACCATCTACTGCAAATAGAAGGTTTTCAGATCAGCATAGCAATAAGTCATTAGTAATCAGTTTGATACTGTCAATTTAGTAGCATGTCCACCCTAAAGCCTAACTACTGACTAGCCATAAGTTCTTAGAACAGTAATGGTGCCAAGCATGGATTTCATTTCTGAAGGACTACTTAAATTCAACCAGAGAATGGTTGTTTATGTCACTGTAGTAACAATGGAAATATATT
This sequence comes from Acomys minous, assembly GCF_964271855.1. Taxonomy (NCBI): domain Eukaryota; kingdom Metazoa; phylum Chordata; class Mammalia; order Rodentia; family Muridae; genus Acomys; species Acomys minous. The sequence continues at coordinate 78,209,756 of NC_140488.1, read as the reverse complement.
TCTAAGAAGGTCATTATTGGAGTTTGCATGGTTATAAATGGGTATGATCTATGGTTACTTTTCTCTTCTTGTAACTTCCATAGCATCATTCAGTGCAATGAAAACTAGCCAGCAGTGATGAAACTTTCAGGCCGGTACCAGTGTGATGTCTCCATGTTTTATGACCCAAGTATACAGCATCTTCAACAATAGAGTCTTACCATTGTTCTGGTAGATATCCAAGTTCTGGAGGATATCCAAGAGTGATATCAATAGCCCATAATGTTTTGACATCTAATGAATTTCACTGGCCAATGTAACCCTTTCTTGGCACTGAGCCTTTTATTAGTTACCCTCTGGTGTTTAGTATGGTTATTTCATTACTCTGTTGTACGGTAACTGTATTTTAATTCTTTATATGCATACACACGAAGTTTCTACAGGACTTGCTTTTCATATATCTTTTGTAATCATTATTTAATGATACCTATTCTTTTCATACTCCCTTCTCTGCCGCACTCTCTGCTCTTTGACCATAGTTCAACCTTTTTCTTTCACTACTCACTTTTTAACCCTTTATATCAGCATATTCTGTTTCATTGAAAATATCCCCCTTTGCTGACTTACTAATTGCCTGATTTCCTGGTCATACCAAATGAAAAACAAACATCTGAAGGCTCAGAATTAACATCCATAGATGCTAACATCCAAAAACTAACATCAACACATGTGACATTTGTCTTTTTTTGGTCTGGGATCCCTCACTCAGAATGATTGTTTCCAGATCCAAGTATTCTTTTGTCTACTAATTTCATCATTTATTTTCCTTAATAGCCAAGTAATATTGGATTATTAAATATACCACATCTTCAATATCCATTAAGCACTTGATTAGGTGTAATGTAGGTTTGTGAACATTCTTTTCTCGTGTTTCCTTTATTTACTACTACTGTTGCCACCTGATTTATGACCCACAATTGATCTCTTCCATTCTTGAACATGCTCAGTTTCTGAGGTTTTTGTTTGTTTGGTTGTTTGGTTGGATTTTTTTTGTTGTTCCTTATAATTACTCCATGTTCTAAGTGGTAAAATATCCCAAGGCTCAATAGTTATATGTTGTCTTTATGTCTTTGTTACTTTACTGAATAGCCACCAGTTTTAAGATGACTTGATGTTTTAAAGTGTCCTTTTTATTTATTTGATATTTCAAAAAGCTCTTAAACAGTGGACAATTTCAAATAAGTGAGAAAAGGAGTGAAAATTTCAATAAAAACCCATAGGAAATAAATGAAGTTCCGGTATCTTTCAGAAAGCACTGCTCCAGAATGATAAAAGGACATGTTACATATTGCTAGCTCATTCTTGCTTCTCCTAATATCAGGCCAGACTCAGGGATCTTCAGTCTCCCTAAGGTTCTTATTAGACTTTTATCTGCCTTAAAATAGAATGTTCTTACCACATGGAGTCTATCAACAAATTAGAGCCCTTTAAAAAATGGTCACATTTACTTATTATACCACCCTTGTGGTCATTTACATAGTCACATACTTACTAGAATATCAAATGTCTTCCAAAACTTTCTGCATATGAAACCAACAGCTGAATATGTTCTTAATTTAAGGTGTTTTCATTTGAGGCAAGCTCGTCTTTATATTCTAAAAATGTCAGAAACAAATGAGCCCTGAGTCATTTTAATGAGAAAGGTGAAAAAAAAAGATTCTTAACTCAAATGCTCATGCTCAATTCAAATGTTCACTGTTCATAAACAGACTAGTGAAATAGATCCTAACAAACTTTTCCTTTTCTTCTCTGTACCTTTCTAACCTCCTTGAGTCGTATGACTTTTTGTGCTTTTTACAAAACTCTGTGGACAAATATGAAAAATATGGATCAGTTAAGAAGCTGCAGACTTGAAAGTTGAAATTTTCCAGTCTATCAGGACATTTTATTTCTTTAGAATTCCTGAGATTATCTGATCTCATTATAACCAGTCTTGGCTCAGTAAGGCACCTTAATTTATCTGTGGTGTCAAGTCTTTGCATTCAGCTGTCTTTGAATACCTCTGCTGGACAATATAGAGAAAAACAGACTTAACAATACTTTATAGTTTTTTAGTGTACCTGAGATGTACCAGATTTTTTTACATTTTTACTTAATAAGAGAACAACTGATACAATTTTACACTATCTTCCAATCACTCTGCTTGGCTTTTGGATGTTGTTTTAAAATCAAGACAACAAAGCTAAGGCTTAGTTCTTATTATGTTACAGGGTAGAAAATTGTGAGAGTTGTATATTTGTTTTATCATTCTGTTTAATTACATAGTGTACAATCTTCTACCATTGCTTCTCCCAGAGATTTGAAGACGTGATACAGAAAATATGAACGAAGTTTCAATAGAGAAGGTGTGACTTAATGGTTAATACCTTTTAGACTTTACATGTTCCAGGTTTCATATAATTCTAAAATGAAAATAAAGGAATAAAGTGACATGCTGTGTCATCTCACTCTCAGACTACTGATCATTCCTGTATCCATCCTGCATTGTAAAAATATCTGACTCAGTGAAGATACAAGTTTAGAAAATTAAAGGAACTCTACTGGAGTAAAAGTAAGCTCAGTATTCTTAGGGAGCAATATTAACTATTTTCTTAGAATGACAAACTTAACTGTACTTCCAGGAGACCTAGAGTGGCTTGTTATAAACAATTAAACTTGTTTGTGTTTTACTACCACTATTCACTACCTCTATTCAGTTTCTAAAGCACTGTCAATTGATCCAATTTACAAAATATAAGTCCAAATCAAACACATGCCAACAGTGCTTTAATGTTTTCATGCTTAACCTGAAAAAGAGAAGGTTGAGTCTACTCTTTGGCCCATAGAACCCTATTTCTGCTAAACTGGTACTTCCCAAATTGTGTGATAACCTGTGGATTGAGGTATATTCTTAAAATTATAGGGTTTGCTTGTGTGGTTTCATTTTAGCTTGGTAGTTCATAACTAGGATTTCCAAAAATGTGCTAGCATGGCACAGTTTCCAATTCCCAAATCACACAGAAAAGGGAAGAATGATTTTTAAAAAGCTTTGGTTTAGACAGTACCTCTTCAGTCAGATCCACTCAACCCATCTTGCAAGTCTTGCTTTTATACCTCTAGTTCTAGAAAGTCACTTTAAAAGATCTTCCTTGTGTTGGCCAAATTAGAGTTCTCTACAGCTTCCATTATTTTTGTAGCTCCAGTTCATTCAGTGATTCCACAGAAAACATACTTCACTCTGCTGACTTTCTTTTGTAACTGCTCTAAGTTTTCCATGCCATTTAAAAGAGTCACAGTGACCTTCAAACAAAACATCTTTTGGACATTCCAGAAAAGAGAACAATGTTATATTTTATGTTTCGAAAATAAATACTTCTGTTGATATACCTTGAAAGGAAATTTCCCTACTTCCTTCCTACTCATCAGCCCTCCATATTAACTTACAGATCTGTACACTCCTCTGCTTTCTCTCCATTTGAAATCAGGCCACACCTCTCTGCAGTCTCTCCCTTTACAGATACAGAGCTGAAGAGTCCTCCCTCACACATACACTTGCAGAATAAACGTACGGTCTTATATAGTGACTTCCTTCTTGACTCTTGGTTAGCAAAAGAAAGGCTAATTTACAGGGTTTGGAACTTAAACCTCCATCCCCTTGAACACCTGTGAATAATAGAAGTAAGTGCCTTTTCTTCATGGTCCCTAAAAGCTGCCTCTCGCCATCACTGTGTTCTCCTCTTAAGGAACTCCCGCTTCAAGGCCTAATCATGGTTGCTCATGTCCATGTTGTTATACATTGTCTACATATTTTCCATTTCATAACTATGTAAATCAAGGTACATGGAGAAAACAATGTACCATAGTAAGAATTCGAGTTAAAAACTGTAACCCAGCCATCCTCTAGCTAAGCAATAAGCTAAGATCCCATAGTTAATACATGGTGCTACAAAATGAGTCATATTTCTTTTTTTTTTGAAGAAGAAGATCCACATCCATGCCTCCATGTCTTCCTTTGTCCTTTATTTCCTCATTCTCTAATTACTTATTTTCCCCCTCCTCTGTTTCTTGACTTATTCTTCTTCTTTCCTTCCTTCCTTTTTTCTTTATGCCTTTTTGTCTTCCTTACTTCCTCTAGCGTGTTCTCAGCACCGTTAGTGCATGGGATGTTTACAGTAATACATAGCCTGCAGTTTATGTAAATAAAGGGTTCACATTCTCTGAAAGAGATGGACATGCATACAAACATTTACAAAATGCACTCATATTAAGATAACAAGGTGAGTGACTAATTCAGAATGAAAGAATGGTGAAAGATCTTTCAGACAGATTTGAGTCACCTCTTGGCGAGACAGCAGGAGCTTGCCAAAAATGTGTGGTGGAAACTGCATACTACATAGGATGAACAGTGTGTGAAAAACCATGGCCTTGCTTAGATATGTAAATTATAAAGCATAGTTGATACATAGGATACCATGGACAATGGTGGAGGAAAACTTTAAAAGCCACGAAAATGAAAACTAAATTATTATTGACCTTTCATAACAGATTACATACTCAGAATTTGGCCAGACACTACTCCTACCAACTAATAACCATGTGGAGCCACATATATCATGCATGTAGCAATATCCACCCATCAAACCCAAATTATACCATCAAAGAATAGTGCAGAGCCAAGCACAGGTAGCATAGCCTACCCTTAAAGTGCCATCTTGAACACCTGAGAATTAAGAAGGCAATGTACCTTCCATTTTTTAGTGATTCACTATCCAGAGCCTTGGGCTGACCACAGCATATTTAACATAAATGCTAGACTTTCAAAACCATAAAGAAGGTCAAGGAGAAAGGGAAGCAAGAGGTGTGTTGGATCTAGGCTAGTTTAGTTAGCCAGCAGCAAACTCAAAATTCTAGGGATAGGAGAAATTAAATCATTTAAAGAAAGTCAATGAGAAAAAATTTAAATATATATGAAAAGAACACGGGAGAACTGTGGGACACCAGAGAAGGCTTGACATTTGAATTATGTACATAGAAGAAGAATATGGTAACAAAGGCATAATATATCTTCAATAAGATCATAGAAGAAAATATCTTAAACCTAGAGAAACAGAGGTTAATTCAGGAACATGAGGCCTACAAAATAACAAAGAAACAGACCAGAAAATCCTCTTTACAGCATATTATAGTAAAAACAGTAAAAATACAGAATAAATACTAGCTCTAATAGGGAAAGATAAAATAAATTATAATGGTAGGCACATCTGATATTTTTGACAGAAATGTATGAGATTAAAAGTTTCTGGAAATATGCATGCCAAGTGTTTTTTGTTTTATTTATATTTTGCCAAGTGTTTTTATTTATTTAAATTGAAGGTAGATATTACCACACAATATATTCTGATCATAATTTTTCCTCCTCCAACTCCCCCCAGATCTTCCCCATTTCACTTTCCACCTAAACCTATATACCTAGTCTTTTTCTCTCTCAAACTTAATAATCATCATCTTATTACTATTATTGTTATTATTGAAAAGGCAAACAAACCAGAATAAGACAAAAGAGGGAAAAAAGAGTCAAAGGAAAAAATTCAGAAAATATATGCAGACAGACACATGCAAAAATCCCATAAAATCATAAAGAAGAGTAGTATTTGCTGTTTCGTTATTGCTGTTGTTTGGATATATGACTTATTTAGTCTTTATCACCTGGGCAGTGTCAAGCATGAGATATTTCTTATGGGGTGAGCACCTTAATTCCAATCAGATAGTAGTAGGTAACTCCCACAAGCTCATGCCACTGTTGTACCAGCACAGCTTACAGGCAGGTCATCATTGTAAATCAAGTTATTTGTGGCTGACGTAGTATTTATCTGTCTCCTCAGGTAACATTCAGAGTACTTTCCAGTATCATGAACACTAATCAGTAGGAGGGAAAATTCTAGGTAGGCACAAGCTGAACTTCTCCATGTTCAGTGAGTTTTGTAGGAGTTGATTCTAGCAATAGGGTCTTACCATCAATTTGTAGAATACAATCAACAGCTTTGTTAAAATCCCAAGGATCTGCCACATTGGTTTCCACAATGGCTGTACAAATTTGCACTCCTACCAGCAACGAAGGAGTGTTCCCTTTTGTCCACATCCTCACCAGCATATGCTGTCACTTGAGTTTTTGATCTTAGCCATTCTGAAGGGTATAAGATAGAATTTCAGAGTCATTTTGATTTGCATTTCCCTAATGACTAAGGACATTAACATTTCTTTAAGTGTTTCTCAGCCACTTGAATTTCCTTTTTTGATATTTCTCTGTTTAGATCTGTGCACTAGTTTTTGTTGGATTGCTTGGTTTCTTGATGTCTAGTTTTTTAAAATATATGTTACATATTAGCTTTCTATCAGATGTGTAGGTGGTAAAAGTATTTTCCCATTCTCTAGCCCTCAACATTATTTGAATGATGGTGTCCTTTGCTATACAGAAACCTTCACTTGCTTGGTTAGAATTACCCTAAGCTATTTTATTGTTTGAGGCCACAGCAGAAGGTATTGATTTCCTATTTTATCTCTCAGTCCATTTGCCATTTGTATATATGAAAGGTAATCATCTTTGTACATTAGCTTTGCACACTGATATTTTTTCTGTAAATGTTTTTCAGCTGTAGGAGTTCCCTAGTTGAAGTTTTCATGCTGATTATATCTATATCTGTATCTATCTATCTATATATCATCTTCATATATATATATATATATATGAGAGAGAATAATCATGTGCAAGTAAAGATAACTTGATTTTTTCCTATCCTGATCCTATGCTCTTGAACTCTTACTTTGTCATATTATTCTAGCTATGCTTTTAGGTAATATGTTAAATAAGTATAGAGAGAGTGCACAGATTTGTATTGTGCCTTATTTTAATAAATATGCTATGAATTCCTCCTCAGTTAGGTTGAGTTGCCTATGGGTTTGCTGTACATTCACTTTATTATGTTGAGGAATCCTCCTTGTATCTCTAGTCTCTTCAGAATGCTTATAATTAAGGGGTGTTGGATTTTGTCAAAGACCTTTCTTTTAAGCTAATGAGATCACAGTGTGTTTTTGTCCTTCTGTCTTTCTGCGGTGGGTAGCATTTATTGATTTACTTATGTTGAACCATTAAACCACCCCCGCATCTCTGGAATGAAGCTTAACTCATCATGTTAGATGAATTATATTTCTGATGTGTTCTTGTACTCCACTGCAAGTATTTTATTGAGAAGTTTTGCAGATATGTCCATAAGGGACATTAGTTTGTAGTTCTCTTTCTTTCTTGGGTATTTATGTGGTTTAAATTGTGATATCATGAAAAGAATTGAGCAATATTCTTTTTGCTTCTATTTTACAGAGTAATTTGAGTATTAATTGGTATTGGCATTAATTATTCTTGGGAAATGTGGTAGAAATTTGCACTAAAAACATCTGACCCTGAGTTTTTTCTTTGTTGGTAGACTTTTAATTGTTGTTTCTATTTCATTAAGGGTTGTTGGAATGTTTAAAGTGCTTAAGTCATCATTATTTAACTTTGGTAAGTGACACATATAAAGAAAATTGGCCTTTTTTAATTTACAATTTCAAATTTTGTGGCATCCAGGTTTTAAAAATATATCCATGTGATTCTCACGGTTTCCTTAGTGTGTTTCATGTTATGCTGCTGCTTTTATCTCTAATGTTAGTGGATACTTTCTCTGCCTTTTAATTAATTTGGTTAAGGTTTTGTCAATTTTATTTACTTTCTCAAAAAATCAACTCTTTTTAAATTGATTATTTATATTGTTTTTGGTTTGTATGTTTGTTTCAAATTTTATTGATTTCAGGCCTGAGTTTATTTCTTTTTTGGTGTTATTATTTTTGTTCTAGAACTTCAGATGTGCTGTTAAGTTACTATTAAAAGGTGTCTTCCAATTTTTTTGATGTAGGCACTTAGTGCTATGAACCACGTTCATTTCATCCAATAACTTTGAATATGTTGTCTCCTGACTTTTATTCAATTATAAAAAAGGTTTTGATTTCTATCTTAATTTCTGTCATGACTTGTTTTTCACCCAACAGTGAGTTGTTCAGTTTCTATGGGTTTGTAGGTTTTCTGTTGTTTCTATTTTTGTTGATATCTAGTTACATTTCATGGTGGTCATATAAGATGCAAGATGTTATTTCAATTTTCTTGTGTCTGTTCAGACTTGCTTTGTGTCAATATATGTGGTAACTTTTGTAGAAAGTTCTCTGAGCTGCTGAACAGATGGCATATTGTTTTGCAGTTGGGAGAAATGTTTTGTAAATATATACTAGGTCCATTTGGTTTATGATATCATTTAGCTTTAGCATTGTGTGGATGACATGTCTATTAATGAGAGTGGGTTCAAGAAGTAACCTTCTATTAGAGTGTAAGGGCCAATATGTGACTTAATCTGTAGTAATGTTTCTTTATGAACATGGGTGGCCTTGTGTTTGGGGAACAGATCTTTAGACTTTTGATACCTTCTTGGTAGATTTTCCCTTTCATGAGTATACCATATTTTTCCTCTATTTTTGAATTAGTTTCCATTTGAAGTCTATTTTGTCAAATATTAATTGGCTATACCAGCTTGCTTCTTGGATCCATTTGTTTAAAATATCTTTTTTTCATCCTTTTACCTTGAGATGTTATCTACCTTTGATGTTGAGGTGTGTTTCTTGGATGCAGCAGAAGGATGAATTCTGGTTTTGGATGTAATTTGTGAGTCTGTCCTTTTTTCCATTATTTAATTATGTTTCTTTTTAAAGAAATGCATTTATATTATTACACCTAAATAAAATAAACTACACATAGCAGGAATAACCTTGAAACAAGCAGGAATTATGTAAATGTTACATTCATAGTGATTTGGCTATTTGTATTTGGCAAATTTGAAGTAAGCATCTTTCCTATCGTGTTGAGCCTAAAATTCTGAATAAAAATGAATGTCTATCATATTAACTCTATTAACTCATCTCTACTAACTTAAAACATCTATCTGTATCTAAAAACATCTTAACCCCCTAACCAACTAAGCTTAATTGTAAGACTAAACTATCTGGTCTTCAATCTCATCAGAGACTTGAGAAGGAATAAAATTCATTACCTGAATGAACTGGAAGTGCAAGTTAGTAGCTTCCAAAATGAAAAATGAGAGAGACAATTTATTGCCTGAATAGTCACCCAAAACTCTTTATAACATTGGAGCATCATCTTCAGCCTTCTAGCCAAATAGATCCAACAGACATATTTGTGGGACAGGAACTATTGAGGACTTGCTTACCATGTCTTGGCAGAGTTTGGCCATTGACTCTGCCTGCATCCAAGCTTTCCAGTTTTTAGACAGAATTCTGTCTGTGGAAGAAACGAGGATATTTTGCCAGTGGCTGGTTTTCCACATTTGAAGCCATCTCCATAAGGAGGTTCTTTGATGATCATCATCTTCTTTGAAGTAGGCTGGGTGTTGCCAGGAGTTAACCTGTCTCATTGTCAATCTTTAGAATAATAAAAAATATTTAAATGCCATAATCTGTAGGACTCTCAGGCTTTTGAAGACCTTATCTAGCCATTTTACTTTATATATCTATGGAATCATATCTATCTATTACACTTAGGATGCATATTCTTGTGATAGAATTTCTAATATATGACATGACCATGATTTGTTCAAGTAACAATTAGCTTGTACTACTTAATTATCCTAAGTAGGCTGTAGAACCACTTTCAAGGTTTTGGGCGTAAACCTTGTGGGATAATTGATTGGATGGGTAAAATACCTCATAAAAGAGTATATATATATATAATGTGTGAAGAATAATCTTGGATTTGAATTCTCTAACAATGTATCAAAATTACATTTATTTTACATCAATATACAAAATTATATGCCAATGAATTAAAAATACCCTTGTTTGTGAGTAACAATTAAGGCCTTGAGCTGAGGAGTAGATTCAATAATCTACCTTTGTTCTATCATCCCTCTATTTTTCTATAGCCTATTTTCTTTATTTCTAGCTCCTATCTCTTTACCTATGAAAGAAAGATAAAGGAAAAGAGAGTCATCACTAAGTCCAACCTAGTTTTCTTTCTGTATAAGACCAATAATTACTTATAAGTACCTCTTGATGAAAATAAGCATCTGTAGCCCAAGAGAGCAATCAGAAACCTACCCAACTCCCTTAGAGGGAATGGGATGTTGTTCTCTTAAGGTTCTTCAGGCTGATTTAGGGTGAATAATACCTTTGAAGCAGCCCAAATAAAATTGAGGGAAATGGTCAAGCAAGCCAAGGATAGGATTTGTTGTCCATTTTCTAAATGTTGAGAAATTTCAGGCTTAATACGAGTCATGTATGGGATAGTCTGAAATGCTGGACCAATTAGGATCAGAAGCTTTCTACAATGCTATCCTGGAAGCTGTCCAATTCTGATAGGTAACAGCAACTGAGATGCCTGGGGCTGGAACATGAAGGATGCAGGAACCTGTCAGGTCTAATTCAGGGTCAGTGTCCAGTTATTTTGTTCTGCAAACATAATTTCTCACAAGCATTATATAATTCTAAAATTATAATTGTGTGAGGTGTGCAGGATGTACAGAACAGTTAAAGCTGGTTCTTTTATCTTTGTATGAGCAGAAGTAAGACATCTGCAAATCTTCAATTATGCCATAGGAAGAATTGTATCTAATAATGAGTCAAAGGGAATCTGTGACCAACATGAATCCTTGCCCTTGCATAGACATTCGTATCTCAGCCAGTCATAGAGCTATTCCTATGTAGTGGGAATAGCAATTAAGTTAACTTCTTGTTCTGCAATTTGAATTCTTTATATCCTGATTGTAGCTTGCTCCCTGTGGATGGGCCTGTGGACTTTGAAGCACAAACCCAGGACCATGCATGGACTGCATCTAGGTCCTTTTTATAGATGTAGCCAATGGGCAGCTCAGGCTTCAAGTGAGTCCACTAGTAAGGGGAGTGGGGGCTTTCTCTGACATGGTCTCTGCTGCCTGCCTTTCAATCACTGCCCCCTGACAGAATTGCCTTGCCAGGCCATAGGAGAAGATGGCAGGCAAACTCAGTCCTGATGCAACTTGATCAGCTGAGGTGTGGGGGTAGGGAGGCTTCCCTTTTTTGAGGAATAGGGCATGGGGATGGAGAAGGTGGGTGGGTCTAGGAAGAGAGGAGGAAGGGGGCTATAATCAGGATGTAAAGTGAATAAATTAATTAATTAAAAAAGAAAAGTAACTAAGACAGCATGTATGAATCCTCAATTATTAAAAAAAAAAAAAGAACATGGAATTTAGCTCAACAAAATAAAGTTTTTACATTGTGACCAGATTGCGCTATAAATTCACCATTATTCTACACTATAGACATCTCTTACCTTTACCAAAAGATGCCCTTTTTCATTTTAGTGCCTTGTTTTGGTTGTTGTTGTGGTGGTGGTGGTAGTTTGTTTGTTTTGTTTGGTGTGTGTGTGTGTGTGTGTGTGTGTGTGTGTGTGTGTGTGTGTTCATGTAGCCACCAAAAATCAACATCAGGTATCCTTCTTCAGGAGCTGTCCACATTATTTCTTAAACACTCTCATTGCTGGGTCCCAAGTCTTGATGCTTAGAACAAAAGGGGGGGGAGGAACACAAACCTCTTTGTATGCTGTTTTCCAGTGATAGAATTAAAACTAGATTTCATCATGACCAGATTTTTAAAATTGTTATGCTTGTGTGGCAATCTTTTCACCAACAAAGCTATCTTTCCAGCCTTCAACAAAATATGTTCATCCTACTTTCATATACTATGCCATTGTGCCAGATATTTAGAGAAAATGTGAGATTAGTAAACATTTTGTTGAAGATATCACTCTGATTTTGAAGATTTCAGTAGCTATTTAGACATTAATCTCCTTATAACTTTTTCTCCTTTGCTCATGTCTCCTTTTCACAGACTCAGAAATCTGATACAGTAGGTGATGCTATATTCACTGTATGCTGGTAGTTAATAAACAATATTGTTTCTTATGCTTCAGAAAAATTCCAGATGAGGTTATACAGCCACATAGCCAAAGATTCACATGAAGAAAAGTTAGGTGTTATGTAATGTAATGGACATAAACATATCTTTTGAACAAAAAATACTTATTACAGGCTATTGCCAAGGCTATCAGTTGTTATCTACAAACTGATCAGAAGGGGTCATATTGCTGAAGAAATCAACACTTAGTTATATAATCAAACATAGTGAAGTTGAGCCAGTGTTTAATTAGAAGTTTCACCTGTACAGATTAGAGTTCATGGTGATGGAAGGTATCCTGCATGTGGGTAAGATGGAATCATCAGTGTCACCCAGATGAGCCACTGAGATTTTTTCTTATTCCAGTCAGAGTGACCAAGATCAATAAAACAATAGCGTATGCTTGTGGGGATGCTGAGAAAAGAGGACCACTTATTAATTGCTGGCAACAGTACACACTTGTATAGTCACTATGGAAGTCAGTCTGGAGGCTCCTCAAAAATCTAAAAATCAGTCTGCCACATTATCTAGCTGTATCACTTTCAGACATCATCACAAAGGAATCTAGATCTTATTACCAGGGTACTTGATCAACCATGTTTAGTGCTGCTCTATTCATAATAGCCCGAGACTGGAAATAATCTAGAAGTCCATCAACTGATAATTCACATAATGAAATTGTGATACATTTACACATTGGAATATTAATCAGATATTAAGAAAAATTAAATTTTCAGGTGAGTGGTACTAGTGAAAAACAAACGTCCTGGGTGACCTAACCCATAGCAAGAAAGAAAAAAAAATTCCATGTTTTCCTTTATATATGGATGACAATTTTAAGCTGTAGCTATGTGTCTTTTGATGAAATAACCACATATGTTTGGTAGCTAGCAAGGGACCAAAGGGGAGGAGATGATCTTTCAAGGCGGGGGAAATAGAGTAGAGTGTTATAAAGAGATAAAGAGAAAGTAGAATAGAAGGACTAAATGGTGAAGCTAATGGGAAGATAAGGTAAAACAGAAATACAGAGGGATAACTAACAATAAAGGCATTGTGAAAAGCCACATAGAAAGCTACTACTGTAGAAGTGTTGTGTATGTGAGTGTGTGTGTGTGTGTGTTTGTGTGTATGTGTGTGTGCGTGTGTGAGTGGGTGCATGTCAGTCAGTCAGTCTGTCTGTCTGTCTTAGTTAGGGTTATTATCGCTATAATGAAACACGATGACTAAAGTATCTTGGGGAAGAAAGGGTTTATTTGGCTTACACTTCCACACCATAGTTTATTATTGAAGGAAGTTGGGACAGGAACTCAAGCAGGCCAAAAACCTGGAAGCAGGAGAACACACAGAAGGATGCTACTTACTGGATTCCTCTCCATAGTCTGTTCAGCCTGCTTTCTTATAGAATTTAGGCCTACCAGCATTGGGGTAGCACCACACATAATGTGCTAGGCCCACCCCCATCAACCACTAATTGAAAAAAATGGCCTGTAGTCTTGCCTACAGTCTGATCTTATGGGATCATTTTCATAATTGAGGCTCCCTCTTCTCTGATGACTCTAGCTTGTGTCAAGTTGACATAACTAGCCAACACAAGTGACCCACTGTCTAGAGGGTGTCATTTTTATCTAAGTATATTCCCTCATAAGTGGGCCATGCTCTGGAGAAGGTCATAAATTTTTGCAGCAAAGAGTGATTTCTTAAGGACACAAATTTGAATGAATATGAAAGATAGGGTGGATCAAGAAAAATCTTGTTGAGGGAAGTTGAGTAGGATCAAAATACATGTACAAAAATTTAAAATATCTAATATTTTTTCATTTGCAAAATGACAAAAATAATCTGGCAAAGGTGTAGAGAAAAGGATATTTTGAACATGGATATAAATTACTATAGGAATTATGTAAAACAGAATCAAAGCAGTTTTTTAAAAAAAAACCCTAAAGTTATAATCTACATACGATATAGAAATCCCACTTCTGTGTATTTATGGAAAGGAATGAAAATAATCATATCAATGAGGTACCACCACTCAAATATTTGTTGAAAACCATTCTCAGTATCTAATATGTAGAATCAACCAAGATGTCAATCATCAGATAGATACAGAAAATATGGTACATAACCTTGAAGGAAATACTGATGTTCAGCCAGAAAAAAGGAGTTAAATTCTCTTATTTGCAACATGTGTAGATATGAAAGATACTCAGTGATATGACTCATGCACAAAAATGACAGAATCAGATGATGTTACTTATTTTATTAAGCTTAAAATCATTGATGTCATAGAAAAGAGTATATTATTCTGACATTAGCACTGAGGAAAAAGAGGGAGTGGGTGGGGATAATATAAAAATGTATAATTAGTACTAAAATATAGTTGCATAGGAGAAATGAAATTTGTCATTCCATGGCATAACAGGTTAAGGCCAGTCTACAATAATGTGTGATACATCTTCAAGTAGCAAGATCAAAGATATTCCAAAAACACCTTCCAGCACAATTCACTGACTCTCATCTAGTGCTAATTAGTCCCATCTCTCCACTAGTAGCCTTTTTGCCCCATTTGTTCCCATGAAACAGAGTTACCCACTGAGTCTACTGGAAATAGTTCTTTGGTCAGGCAGAATAGGCAAAGAAAATGGCAGCAATTTGATAGCAGGCAAAGGATTCCAAGTTAGTAAAAGGAGATGATGGCTGTTACTTCAGTAAAATAGGGAGTTTATGAGAGAAAAGGTGTTAATCTCTGTCATAGCTGATGTTCAGTGACTGTACATGGAGATATTGCTCTGACTGGGGAGTTGTCACTATCAAGGCCAGAATCCACATTGAAGATTAGATATTGAGTGAACCACAGCAAAATTAAAAATCTAACAATTCTGCCATCTCCAAACCTATGGAAGCCATGTACATATATATATATTAAAATAAGGTTTGATTTTATTTTGAGGCTAATTATTAAACACAATTTAGAATTAGTTTTCTATCATGGCTGCCTTTTACTGGTGTGTTAGTTACTTTTATGTTTCTGTGATAAAATACTATGAACAGAAGCAACCTAAGGTAGAAATTTTATTTTGGCATATGGTTTGAGAGGAAGAGTCCATAATGAAAATTTCTTAACACAGGTGCATAATGAAGTCAGAATATTTGACAAAATATTACAAAATGTCCTCTATTCTAGTTGTTGTAAAAGTACTTGCTTTCCTGTAATACCTCTTGAGTGAAGTTTCCACTGTCCATATTTATTTTCAAAACTAATATCTTCCAACCTCATTCTAGAAATACTTGTTAAGATCAGTGTCACAACCTAAACACCTATGGGATTGGCCAAAATGGAGCATCGGGGGAATGGCAAAATGATGAAAACACTACAGAAAATCTGGGATCGGGTGACCCATACACTCCGATAGAGATGCACCAAAACCAACCTAGATACTGAGATCATTAATTATATGAAGTTCGAGTTAGGAGGAGCAGATTAGTTAATCTCAATAGGAGATCAGTCTCAAGCTGCAGTCAAGGGGAAAAGGAATTTTTAAAGGATAGTTTCAACATACATTAGTTTTACATAAGGACCATTCTTTAACCTGCAAAAACATTCATACTTGACCATGGGAAGGCTTTACCATTTCCATGGATTAGAGGCATTTGATTCCTTGACATGGTTATGATCATACAAAGCATGCATATTAACTCAGGACTACATCTGCTTCTCACATCCCTACTTAAAACATTCAACCTTATTTTTAGTCCAAAGCCTTCCATATTTCTCAAAAAAACCCTCCACATGTTCAGGTTCTTCACAACATCAATTGCACATTCCTTGTTACCAACTCCTATTTAAGTTACTTTTTATTATGGCAAATGCTATTTGCAACAACAACAACAACAACAGCAATAACAAACAAAAAAAACTGTCTTTGTGTGTGTGTGTGTGTGTGTGTGCGCGCGTGCACGCATGTATCTGGAGGGAGGTATTTTGGCTTGTAGTTCCAGAAGAAGAGTCCACGAAGGTTGGGAAGGCATGAAAACAGAAGCATGGAACTGTGGGATCACATCTTAACCACATGCAGAAAGCAAAGAAAGTTAATGCGAGTAGTGCAATAATAGTATTCTAAAATGGATACTATTCATTCATTTCTTATATTCTGGTTCCATTATGTTCATACATTTTAGTACTTCTATTTTTTCAGAGGCAGGATTTATAGTTCCAAAAGTTTAGTACATTACATTAGAAGTTATACATACTTAAAGCTTTTATAAAATTTTAATTGTGCATAAGTGCTTTTCCTACATCTATGTCTGTATACCATTTGCATGACTGTGCCCACAGAGGCCAAAAATATAGCATGGAATCTCTTGTAATTGGAATAAAAGATGATTGTGATCCACTGTATGAGTGCTGAGAATCAAATGTGGGACCTCTGGAATAGCAGCTATTGCTCTATAACACTTTGCCATCTCACCAAAACCCATTGTACTTATTTTTACTGACAGTTTCCACATGATAAATTAAGAGATAGTGAACTCTTTGCAGAAAAATAAATCCAGTTCCTGGAATGCTCCATTTAAAATGTTTCTGATGCTATAGCTGCAGCTCAGGGGTAAAGCACTTTACTAGCACACATGAGGCCATGGATCCAGCTCCAAATCACACATTTTTGTGTGGGTGTATTTTTGTCAGTATTCTCCAAAGAAAAAGAACAAACAGAGCACACACACACACACACACACACACACACACACACACACACACACACACACACACGCAGGCACACACAGGCATGAATGCAGGCATGCACACACATATAAGTAAGTGGTAACGCTGGGACTTAAAGCCATATCTTTCTGATTCTGGAATATATCATCTTTACAATATATTACAAAAAAGTCCTGGCATATAAGAAATGTTACTGATGAGCTCACTCAATCTTATCATGGTATATATTGGAAATATTAAGTGAAGTTTAGATGAGAAGGCAGCAAGTGATAGGCCAAAATTTAAGCTACGTTTTACAATTTTTCTACTGTAGTACCTAGGACTTTCTTATATGTATATGTGTGTACATGTGTGGATATTCATGCATTTGTATGTGTGTACACATGTGTGTGTTTGGAGAGGTTAAAAAAAAACCTTTTATGTTGTTTCATTGGTGTTATATGCCTTATTTTTTTCTGAAACAATTCTCCTGTGAGGACAAAAAGGTTCCTGATTTTACTGTGTTAGGTGGCCAGTGAATCCCAGAATCCAATCTCTACCTCCTCAGTACTAGGATTATAAGAGTGTAGCACATGCTCATTTTTTTTAGTGTGGTTGCCTAGGATTGAACTAGGGTCTTTATGATTATTCGGCAAGCACTTTACTGACTGCCCTCTCTCCTTAGTCCCTAGTCCCTAGGTAAGGCACTGAATGGTTTATTATAGGATAAGAACTATATATGCTAAGAGTGATTCAGGTCTGTTAATGTATTTAGCAAAAAAGTTGCGGAGGTGGCTGACCACACTTTTAGGGAGGTCTTCCTCATTTTTCCTACCTGGGGCATCTAAAACCTCACCTGTCTAAGCCAGGTTCCTATATCAAATACACCAATAAAAAAGGATCTCCCTGAGGATCCCAAAATTTAGCTACCATGCCAGGATCCCCTGAAGTTCACAGGGATGTATTGCACCCTTCTTAGGCAAATTAGAACGAATAAATTAAACACCAAAAAAATAAAACAGATGTTCTCCTAGGCAAAAGACATAGGATAGGTGACTGAATTAGAAAACAAGATCCAAACTTATCTACAAGAATCATATCACATCTTCAAGCACAGATGCTATGTTGGAGTAAAAGGATAAACCCACAATCTGATAAGCAAATGAGACAAGGAGAGAAGCACACATCTGTATAATGTTTAAAGAAAATATATAAGAAGCCAAAACTAACCAGAAGATAATTACTTCATTCTTATCAGTGAACAAGCCACCAAGAGAATCTAAAGTTATATGTACCAATCTCAGGAATGCCTACTTTCATAAATATTAGCATGAGTAAGTCCACTGATTTACCAAATACAATGTCTCTGATAGAGTTATTATTGCTGTAATGAAACATTATGTCTAAATGCAACATGGGGAAGAAAGAGATTGTTCCATTTACTCTTTCATATTACAGTTCTTCATAAAGGTAGTAAGAGAGGGGATTCAAGCAGGTCAGCAACCTGGAGGAAGGAGCAGATACAGAGGCCATGGAAAAATATTGCTTATTGGCTTGCTTCTCATGGTTTGCTCTACTGTCTGTTTTCTTATAGAACCCAAGACCACCCAAGCAGACCAGGGTGGCCTTACTCACAATATGCTGAGACAACCCACATCAATTGCTAATTAAGAAAATGCCCTACAGTGTTGCCTACACTCCAGTCTTATAGAGTAAATGTCTCAATTGAGGTTCCCTCATCTCAAATGACTCTAGCTTGTGTCAAGTTGACATAAAACTAAAAAGCACACATAGTAATTGTGGGCAACTTCTGTGTCCCACTTTCACTAATGGACAGTTTATTCAGACAAAAAAAGCAAAAACATACATAAACACTAGAGTTAAATGACACCACAGAGCAAATGGACCCAATAGATAGCTACAGGGCATTTGACACAAACATTACAGAATATACAAACTTCTCAGAGGCCCAATAGAACATTTTTTGGGGGAAATATACAGATAAAAATAAAACCCCACCAACAAATGCAGAGTGGTTAGCCTTGAAGTCATATAAATAGAAACAGATTAAGCAAGTTGTATTTGTATATATTTGTGAGGGGTGTAGGTAGGTTGGGAGAGTTGTATATGTGTATGAAATCAGAAATGCAGACAGAAAAAACAAGACTATCTAGTTGAGAGTGTAGGGAGATGGGATGAGTATGAGGGAGAGTAGAGTAATTGAAGTGAGGAAAGGGTGGGGCAATGTAATTCTATCTCAGTTAAAACATTAAACTATATCAACAAATATAGAAAAATTAAAATAACTGAATTTTTAGACTGTGAATTTCCTTTGGAGTACCCATAGAGGTCTATTAATTAGTAAGAAACTATGAGTAGGGGAGGAGTTCATGTAATGGAAGATAAAACACAGTGGTATAAAGAATAAAAAGTAATAATGGAAAAATAAGTTGAAATTTGTAAATTGGAATAACAAATGTGAGGGCAGAGTATAGGAGGGAATATGAAAAGAAATAACATTCAAAAAAGTCATATGGAAATTATAATCATAGAAACTTCTGAAAATGTATGTTTGTAGGTATCTATGTATGGTTTAAATAGTTACATCATAACAGAGCAATGAAATAAAATTCCCAATGACAGTAATAAATTATTTCTTTTTTAACTGTTGGTCAGTAAGTTCCTTGGTTATCTTTCACAACTTGATATTAATATCCTTTTACTGAAAATTACACATTCTTGAGTCATAAACCTGGGCCAAGGGTACCTTATAGAGCACCAACCAAGGACCATGTATGGACTTGTCCTACATCCTTTGCACATATATAACTGATGGGTATTTTGGCCAACATGTGTGTCCCCTAGTAAGGGGAGCAATGGCTATCTCTGACATGGACTCTGTTGCCTGCTTGTTGATCACCCTTTCCCTGTTGGTGCTACCTCACCAGGCCACAGGTGAAGAGGATGCTCTAAGTCTTGATATGATCTGATGTGCTGGGGTGAGTTGTTTGGGGGAGGCTCCTATTTTCTGAGGAGTAGAGGAGGGATGCTACTGAGAAGATGGATAGAAGATGGAAGAGAGAGAAGAGAAGGAAGGGCCTATGATTGGGATGTAAAATGAATGAATAAAAAGTAGATTAGTGAATCTACTCCTCAACTCAAGGCCTTAACTCACTCACAAGGATATTTTTAATTCACTGGTATATAATTTTGTATACAGATGCAAAATAAGCTTAACTTTAGATACAGTGGTATAGAACTCAAATTTAAGATTATTCTTCACACACACAATATATATATACATTCTAATGTAGTATTGTACCCAAATAATTCAATTATAATACAAGGTTTACTTCTAATACTTTGAAAGTGCTATTGCAGGCTGTTTAAGATAAGTAAGTTACACAAGTTAATTGTTAGTTGATCAAATCATGGTCATGTCAATTACTCGTCTATATTTATCACAAGAATATACATCTCAGGTGCAACATACAGATATGATTTTATAGAAAGTTAAGGTAAAATAGTTAGATAAGGTCTTCAAAAACCTCAGAGACATGCAGAATATGGCATTTAAAATGTTTTCATTATTTTAAAGGTTCACTGACAATGAGATAGGTTAACTCCTGGCAACACCCAGCCTACCTCAAAGAGGATGATGAGTATCAAAGGACCTCCTTATGGAGATGGCTTCAAATGTGGCAAACAAGCCACTGGTCAAAACGTCCTCATTTCTACCACAGACAGAATTCTGCCTAAAAAAAGGTCAAGCTTGGATGCAGACAGAGTTGACAGCCAAACTCTGCCAAGACAGGGCAAGCAAGTACTCAGTAGTTCCTGCCTCACCGATATGCCTGTCAGATATATTGGGCCAGAAGGCTGAAGATGATGCTCCAATGTTACAGAGAGTTTTGGGTGACTGTTCAGGCAGTAAACTGCCTCTGTCATCTTCTCATTTTGAGGCTACTAACCTGTACTCCCTATATACTCAGGTAATCAATTTTATTCCTTCTCAAGCCCTGATGGTGTTGAAGACCAGTTTAGTTTTACAATTAAGCTTAGTTGTTTAGGGATTAAGATGTTTTTGGGTCCAGATAGATGTTTTGATTAATAATGATGAGATAAGAACTTTAGACACACCAAGATAAGAAAGATGTTTTCTTCAAGACTGTCAAATACAAATAGCAAAAACACTAGGAAAATAACATTGTTTCATGTTTCTTCTTGCTGTAGATGTTTATTGCATATGTGTGTAATAATATAAATGTATTTATATTATTTAATATATTAATATATTAATAATTAAATAAAAAATATTTAATAAAAATAAAACAAAGAAAAGCTTCTGAAAAAATAAAATATGGAGACTTCATACCTACTGTTTAGCTTTCTTAATGCTGGAAGGTGCTATACACACTACCAGAAAAGAAAAGTCAACCTTGATTTTCCTGAGCTGTAATCCCTTTGAATATAGTAATAAACAGTATGACAACAGTGGCACTAATGTCATTGGAGAGAATTTAAATACTGTTCCACAAGATGAATCCCATACCTTTATACTGTTGGTATTAAGATCCTGTGGGCACACAGGTCATAAGCCCTAGGGAAGAATCTACTACTTACATTTTGCTAAATGAAAACAGCATTGAATTGACTTCTATTAACTTATTTAACACGTAAATAAGTGTCTGTCTAAATTCTCATCAAAGAAGTTTACTTGTACTGTAGGTGGAGATTAACACAAAGACCCCCCTACTGTTCAGAAGATAAAAATTGCAAAATGCTTAGTGGGGAATGGAACGTATATACCATATCTTCTTCCCAAGACTCAGAGTTTATTGTGAAAAGGGGGACAAAATAATTGTTCCAGTCAGAGGTTATATATGATCACATTTTCTTCTTCATACAGTAGGAGAGTTGTACATGTGAACTTACAACAGATGCACAGGTCCTATGAAATCTTATGTTAAACAAAATTCCAGCATAAAGAAATGAAGTGAGCATTAAGTCCTACCCATAACTGAGTATGTATTGCTGATTGATAGCTATTGGCAAAGGTAGAGTCAATTTTCTTTTAAGGGTCTGGTTCTTAGTAGGTTAGCCATGCTCCCAAGGAATGGCACACATTCAGGAATATATAGGTAGCACAAGTTGAATTTGATATGTTTTTAAAAATAAAGAATGAGACCACAAATTCAGGTGGTTAGGGTAAAGGAATATATCTGGAAAGAGTTCATGAAGGGGCTGTATGAAATTCTCAAAAAAATTGATGGGAAAAGGGAAAAAAAGTTTGGTAAAACAAGAGCAAACCAAAGAGAAAAGCAATAGGTGGGAAAAATAACCAAAACCAAGGCAGACTTTAATGAAAGGGGGGGAAAACAATAAAAGAATTAATGAACACAGAGTTGGTTTTTGAAAAGATAAACAAGATTGACAATATTAATTGCAATATTAATAAATAAAAGAGTGAGGTCTCACATTAACAAATTTTGAGGTTAAAAGGGAGACATTAAAATGGCAAAGAAATTCAGAAAGTCACAAGAACATGATAGCATACCTATAGTATAGTAAGTTGGAAGAAGAAAAATTAAAAAACTGTAACAATAATAAAAATATATCAAATTAAAATAACAATAGCAACAAATATTTAGTTCCAGATATACTCAGCAGAATTATGTCATTTGAAGAACTATGACCAATTACTCTTAAATTATTCCATAAAATTAGAATAAAAGAAACACTTTGAAATATTTCATGCACACTTGACAGTATTCTAATACCCAAACCATATAAATACACAGAGAAAAAGAAAACTAAACACGATTGTTCCTGTATGAACGTAATTACAAAGATCATCAACAAAATACTTCCAAACTGGAGGAAGAAACACATTTAAAAATTATTCACCAGCTCCCACTCATGAACTCTCAACAATATGGCTGCTGAAAAAAAGGATCTGAGAAGTGACAATATCGGTTGACTTGCCATAATGGATAACAGAAATCTCATGGGACTATAGGCAATTGATGACATCTGCCATGTCCGTTTAGTATTGCATGCATGTATGGCAAAGGATATACATTTGAATTTGAAAGTCAAGAAATAATGGAAAAGGTTGGAAGAGAAGAAAGAAAAATATGATTTTAATTAAAAATAAAAGAAAATTAAAAAATAATTTACCATATCCAAGTCTCTTCTTGGTAACCTGCTATCCTTCCTCTGAGTGCCACCAGGTCTCCCGCTCCAGGGGACATGGTCAAATATGAGGAACCAGAGTACGTGAGAAAGTCATAGGGGAGGGGAATAAGGGGAAAATGGGAGGGAGGGAAGAATGGGAGGATACAAAGGATGGGATAACCATTGAGATGTAAGAATAAATTAATTAAAATTTTTTAAAAAATTATCATATCCAAGTTGATTATATTCTAGAGATGTGAGGATGGTTCAAAAAACACAAGTTGATGAATGAAATTAATAACATAAATAATATTAGAGTCAAAAATCACATGGTCATATAAATAGACAGTGAAATCCTTTAATAATAAAATTCCTGGAAAGAATAGGAATGGAGGAAACATACCTCAACCCAATAAAATCCGTAAATGATAAATTCATAGCTAACAACATTATAAATGAGAAAAACAAGGCAATTCTATGAAAATCAAGAACAAGAATCTGGGAAGAGGGCTCCACCATTCATAATGTTTACTGCTGTTCCAGAGGACAGTTCCCAGCACCACATTGTGTGGATCTCAACCATCTGTAACTCCAGCTTTAGGGGATCTAACTCCCTATTTTGACCTTCACAAAAGTATTTTTATTGCACATTATACAATTGTATACATAAAACACTAAAGTCTTAGAACTGATAAGTACTTTCAGAAAATCAACATAACAATCAAAACCAGTAACCATTGTAAAGACTATTATATATTATTGTATATTGTAGAATAAATATTATTAATGGAAAAGAATAGTAAAATCATAAACTTTAGAAGTAAATGGACGGAATGAAAAAAGGTTATATTGAGTGAAGTAACAAATGTCACATATTCTCACTTATCTAAGGCTCCTGAGTAAAAATATTTATATGCAAGTATTTAGACTGTTTTAACTACAGAAACCAAAAAGTAAAATGGAACTATTGCTAAGATAGTAGGGGTCATAGAGCACTAGTGGGGAGAATGGCAGAGTACAAGTAAAATGATCAAAGAAACTTATATCCTATGGGTACATTAGTAGCCGACATACCTTTGTGGTATCCAAGCACTTTCTTTTTAAAAAATTTTTTTATTAATTCATTTATTTTACATCTCAATAGTTATCCCCTCCCTTGTATCCTCCCATTCCTCCCTCCCTCCCATTTTTCCCTTATTCCCCTCCCCTATGACTGTGGCTGAAGGGGGCCTCCTCCCCCTGTATATGATCATAGGGTATCAAGTCTCTTCTTGGTAGCCTGCTATCCTTCCTCTGAGTGCCACCAGGTCTCCCCATTCAGGGGACATGGTCAAATATAAGGCACCAGAGTACGTGTGAAAGTCAGACCCAACTCTCCACTCAACTGTGAAGAATGTCCTGTTCATTAGCTAGATCTGGGTAGGGGTTCGATGTTTACTGCATGTATATTCCTTGGCTGGTGTCATAGACTGAGCAGGACCCCTGGGCCCAGATCCGCCCATCATAATGTTCTTCTTGTAGGTTTCTAGGACCCTCTGGAACCTTCTATTTCCCCATTCTCCCATACTTCACTGGCCTAAAGTTCCAACGTGATGTTCTCCCCTCTGTCCCACTTTCCTGATAAGTTAAGACTTTCATGGGACATGCCCCTTGGGCTAGTGTCCAGATATAAGTGAGTATACACCATTTGACTCTTTCTGCTTCTGGGTTAACTCACTCATTATGATCATTTCTAGTCCCATCCATTTGTCCACAAATTTCTAGAATACCTTGTTTTTAATAGCTGATTAGTATTCCATAGTGTAAATGTACCACAGTTTCTTTATCCGTTCTTCTACTGAGGGACATTTAGGCTTTTTCCAGGTTCTGGCTATTATGAATAAGGCCGCTATGAACATGGTTGAGCATATGTAATTGTTGTGTGCTGGAGCTTCTTTTGGGTATATTGCAAGGAGTGGAATAGCTGGGACTTGAGGAAGCCCTACTCCCATTTTTCTGAGATAGCACCAGATAGATTTCCAAAGTGGTTGTACTAGTTTGCATTCCCACCAGCAATCAAGGAGTGTTCCTCTTTTTCCACATCCTCGCCAGCCTGTGGTGTCACTTGAGTTTTTTATCTTAGCCATTCTGATGAGTGTACGATGGAATCTCAGAGTCATTTTGATTTGCATTTCTCTGATGACTAATAACATTGAACATTTCTTTAAGTGTTTCTAAACCATTTGATATTCCTCTGTTGTGAAGTCTCTGCTTAGTTCTGAGCCCCATTTCCCAATTGGGTTATTTGGATTGGTGGTGTTTAATTTCTTGAGTTTTTTAATATATATTTAGACCTTTGTCAGATGTAGGGTTGGTGAAGATCTTTTCCCAGCCTGTAGGCTGTCACTTTGTTCTGTTGACAGTGTCTCCTGCCTTCCAGAAGCTTCTGAGCCTCATGAGATCCCATTTATTAATTGTTGACCTTAAAGCCTTAGCTGTTGGTGTTCTGTTCAGGAAGTTGTCTCCTGCCAAGCACTTTCTAACTGGACTTAAGACCCACTCAACAAGAATGATACCATGCCTGGTACTGGAAAACTAGATATCTAGTCAGAGATAGTGAAGTCATCGTTATTGGAAGAGAATCTACAACCACTAATTTATTAAGCCAGCATAATCTCTAACGCACTCTACAAGTATTTGTCCTTGTACCCACAGATAATATAGGTTTAACTTTCTGTCTCAAGAAAACTTGTTTTTCCAATAGACAGAGGCCACTACAGAAAACCACAACCAATCAAAATGCAGAGAAGTGGAGTCAAGTCCAATGGATACATATAAAAAGCAACTCCCACACCTAAAGGTCAAGGAGCATTGCAGAAGGAAAGGTAAAGATATTATAACAGTTAGAGAATCAGATAGTTTTCTACAAGATTATTTATGCTATTAACATCAGAAACTACATCTGTGAAGTCTCACCAACATGATCAGCTAAACATGAGCTGAACAAGGATGACACCAACAAATACAGCAATCTGGATGGGGAAAAATCCCATAGGGCCTCAAAGACCTGCAGGCAACTGAGTAAATCCAGGAGTTGGAGAGGTGTCCTCTTAGGGAAGAGCACATCAATTGGCTGTCCAGTGCCAAACATTCAGCCATGAAAATATGCATACAATCAATGTTGTATGGACCCAATGATATTTAGGGATATATATGTATGTACAAACACATACATATATGCAATACAAATTAATGAAAAAAGAGATCATGAGTTTGAAGCAGATCAGGGAGGGATAAGTGGGAGGAGGGTTTAGAGGGTGGAAAAGGAAGGGAAAGATATTGGAATTAAGTTACAGGCTTTATAATTTAAAAAAGGGTTTTAAAATGTGGCTTTTCTGCATACTTCACAAAATGAAATTCATGTTTGTTTGTATAAACCTCTTCCAAAAGCCCTGGCTTGGAAAGTCTTGGACTGAGTGAGGAAAATTACTGCTATTGCTTATCTAAATTGACACACATCACACTGCCATCTAAACATATGTTTATGTCTATACATAAATATTATTTTCAGCCTTAATGAGAGAACCTTTTTTCCAATCAATAATCATAAAATCAGAGATTCCTGGATGCTCAAGATGAGAGCAAGTAAGTATAAATTCTTAGTAGCAGGCTACCAAGAAGAGACTTGATACCCTATGAGCATATACGGGGGAGGTGGTCCCCCTCAGTCACAGTCATAGGGGAGGGGAGTAAGGGGAAAATGGGAGGGAGGGAGGAATGGGAGGATACAAGGGATGGGATAACCATTGAGATGTAATATGAATAAATTAATAAAACATATTTTAAAAGGTATAAATTCTCATCTTTAAGTAATTCATGTATGACTCAAGTTTTAAAATGCAGGGAATATATTAGGAGAGGTGGTAGAAACAACAGTAAAAACGAAGAAGGGCTGCCATATACCATATTCTTGGTATGCCACAATCATGGACAGAGCAGATATAGTTGTTTGCAGTGGGCTTGAACAAGTCTGACTTAGCAAATGTCAGCCATGAAATTAGGAAGGGCTTATGAAGCCATACCCCTTCTTTATGAACTATTGGATACTAACAGCCTAGGGAGATGCCATTCACTTTTAAAGTTATTCTTATAAAATTGTGGGGTTTCTTCTCAGTTTCTCTCTTAGCCCAGCTGTCACACAAATACTTGAGACTAGATTATATTATTTTAACAAGCATCACAGCTCAGAACCTGAACAGTTATTTTAATTGTTTTAACTATTTTAACCCTCTAAGCTAATGTGGCTTCCTCCCAGTGTACATCCCAGAGACATTTGCACTTTGATGTTTTCTCGCTCCAGCTCCTCTTTTTTGATATTTCCTGGACCTCTACTGGTGGCTCAAAACCCTACTTCCTCCTCTAACTCCTCCTTCCATGGCTGACAAGGAGTCCAGCTATATTCTCTACCCTGTTCAGTGACTCACTATAAGCTGCTTTATTGGCGTATAACAGGACAATTGAGGAGCTGTTTTTGCACAACATTGAGACAAGAGATTCTCAAAAACAAGGACTGCAATCAGATATGGTAGGATACAGAAATCAGCATTTGAAAATTGTTCATCACAGTATAATACCACTCAATTTACTCTTTAAATTGTTTAGAGAAGTTTGAATTAGACAATGATGGTAGAGGGCAATAGTAGCATCTGGAGAGGACTAGCTAGTTAAAATACCATATAAACAGATTTTAGGCATCACAGAATGAATTTTTTTTTTGCTTCACATCTAGAAAGGTTTGCTGTAAAAAGACTGTTTCTTGTTTTTGTTCTACCTCTATTAGCCCAAATCATGTCCTTAAATTTTTCTGATTTTAAACAAGTCTAAACCTAGATTGTTCCTAAATTTTCTGGACCACAGAACCTACATTCAGGGTTAAATGTTATGAGCCCTTACTTGGAAAAATTGTGTTCCAAATTTGGCCTTACATTACTAAGAATGTTCCCTCATCACATCTGTGGATATCCTACCTCTGTGTTCAAATACATAAGAGTATTTGAATCAACTGACAGTTTGAGCTTTACATTCTAGCTAGAGATAGGATGTGCAAGCAAAATATGTTGTCTCTGAGAAATTAGGGATTCTCTGCCTGGGAGTAAACCACCCTGAGAATCAGAGCACTTATATATTTGTTTATTTGAAAAATGGAACTTAACTTGCACACATGCTCCTATCTATACATTTATTTTACTTCACCTGTCCCTTTTTAAAAATAATTAATAAATAACCCTAAGTTCTGCTGTATGATGGCTAGTTTGGAGACCTTATTCTGACTATAGACAGTGAGAAATGAAGAAAAAATGAAACACAGACACATGAACACAGAAAAGCTTTGATCAGATGGGCTCTGCATACTCTGAACTTGTTGAGCCAACTATTGAATAACCTGAAACCTCAGTGCTTTTATTATGTACCACACTGTGTAGAGGGGTTAGCTAGCATTGGTAGGAGGCGTCAAAGTGAACAGTCTTAGGCTGTAAACACGTGGGAGGAGTAAGTTGTACTTGTTAACTTTTTCACACACTGACCAATCAATTCATCAATACTCTTCCTTGGAATAATGAAATCATTTGCCATGTTCTTATGTGTCTAGGTTATTGGTCTCTGACACGGCTGTGCATATGTTAGTATACATTCACTCAGGATTTCATCCACTCACACATTCACTCAAGGCTTCTTCCACTACTAACAAAGTTTGTTCCCTACTGTTTTGGCCAAGTAAATGATTGCCTATTGTGGAGCATGTGAATGGTGATTGGCGAAACCAGTCTGGAGTAAGACTAATGTCTGTACATATCCAAACCTTGGAAACATCATCTTGAGACTGACAGGAATAAGGATCACTCCCTCCCTATTCTGGGCCTGTATGTCCTGATGTACAAAGCCCTGCAACCCCCACCTCCATCATCCTTGATGAAGTCACTTGGACTGGTGACCAGATTTCAGGATTCTTCAGGAGGACATGTGCAGCAAGCACCTGGAATTCCTTTCCATGAAGACGAAACATTTCCAGCACCTCAGCCTCAGACAATGATGCACACTCACCTGGAAAATCCCTTCCCACTTCCCCAAGGTTTATATAGCCCTTATTCCTGCATCCCTCCCCATCCAATAAAGAACATTGTATCACTGGAAGAGCTGTACCACTGAAAGTTGTATCTTTCAAGTTCAGCATCTACACACACCTGTGCCTGGACAACCCAAAATGAAGAAACAGGACCTGAGATCCTCAGTGACAGCCTATGAATAATGTTCTATATGCCCAGCAGGTTCAACAAAAGCAGAATCAACAACAAAAACAAGACAAAAAGTAATCTACAGTTATAGAAAGAATTATCTATAGAAAGAAAGAAGGATCCAGAGGGTCCTAGAAACCTACAAGTAGAACATTATGATAGGCAGATTTGGGCCCAGGGGTCCCGCTCAAACTAAGGCACCAGCCAAGGACAATACAGGCGGTAAACCTTAAACCCCTATCCAGATCTAGCCAATGGACAGAACACTCTCCACAGTAGCGTGGAGAGTGGGATATTACTTTCTCAGATACTCTGGTGCCTCACCTTTGACCATGTCCCCTGGAGGGGGAGGCCTGGTGGCACTCAGGAAGGACAACAGGTTACCAAGAAGAGACTTGATACCCTATGAGCTTATACAGGGGGAGGAAATCCCCCTCAGGAACAGTCATAGGGGAGGGGAATAAGGGGAAAATGGGAGGGAGGGAAGAATGGGAGGATACAAGGGATGGGATAACCATTGAGATGGTTATAAATAAAATATAAAAAATAAAATAAAAAGAGAAGGCCTAGTGGCTATAAATATGGATCCAAGTTTGACTCACAAACAGATAGGACACAGCCACCATTATTACATCTCCAGGAGATCCAACACCATCTTCTGCCCTCCACAGCTACTCACTCACATGTGGTGTATTCACATAGATAGACACATGATCAATACATACTGAAAAATGGAGAAGGCCATGGAAAATTCAAAAGTATCCTGTACAAATATAGATGAGACAAGTATGTAAGTTGAAGTGAGGCAGTTAAGGAAACGTGGGTCCTGGAAAATAAAAAAGGAAAGGGAAGTGTTGCTTTCAGATATGACACCAAGTTTCTCTACTGCTAAAGCTGGTGTTAAATATGTAAAAAGGCTCATATATCAACTCTTCTCAAAAATTTTGACTTTTTTCTGACACACAAATGCCTAGTAATTGTTGTTTATTACTTTTTTTTAGAAAAGTAATTTTCCAAAGCAAAATATGTCTGTTATTAAAATAGTTTGGCGAGTATTGCATAATAACAGACCAAAACTTTAAAATCCAATAAGAGAAGACCCACACATATTCAAAGGACAAAACAAACAAACAACCAGCAGGAATAAGTATTGAACAAGTACCCATTAAACATTTTCTACAAACCAAGGAATACATGCATATTTCTTGGTATTAACTTTTTTTCTTTGCACATTTAGTACAGAATCATTACTATTTAATATTCCAAATTTCTGTTAGAATTTTTCAGAAGTCTCCTTTAACAGAGATGCCCCAATTTATTTAGTGAAAATTCAGCCAGTGTTTTATAGACCCACAGAATATAAGGCCTTTTGATGTGAACCCCACCCCTGTATTTCACAGAGCAAAAGAGAAGTAGATGATTGCTACATGTTACAGGGTATGGGTCTAAGATGAGACTTGACTCAGGGATTTACCATCAGTACGCGTTCTTTTTTATACAGGTGCCTTTGATTTGTAGATCTCCAGTGTGTAGAGTATATGACCCATGTGTCAGTGCTGAATCCAATATTTTTGTTTTGTACAACCTTAATAGCCAGGTTTGTTATATTTGAAATGTTCAACCACTAGCTCAGCAACACATTTAGAAAACAACAAATGCATTTTCCTTCATGTCTGTAAAATAGAAATATTTACCACAGGTTTCTGGGAGTTCTATAACTACATTATTCAATCAAATAGGCATTAGCCTCATATGGCTTCTGAATTGTGGTTGGTGCAATGAAGAAAACTTCATTTTCCAGTGTGCTTAATTTTATGTAAAATCAAATAACCATATGGGATTAATACCTACCATATTGGGCTGCACAGCTATATTAAATGAGAACAAAAAGTAGTGTTTTTCTGGGAGGACAATAGCAAATTCCTACACTGTTTGGAGAGGTCCTTGGAGCCCAGTACTCAACAACTTGAATGGAGGTTTCTGATAAAGTTTTTGTTCCACTGCCCCAGAGAATTGCAGGCAGAATTACCACTTCATCAAAAATATAAATAGTATTTTTAATTATGCTTATAAAGTAACCTTTTATCATTGTTTTTTTCAAACCTAGTGTAACTTATATCTCCATGTCTCTCTCTTACTTTGTATTACGCTCTCTCTTCTCCCCAGCTATAGGCACCTTAGGTTGACTCCTTCCTCCATTCTTCATATCACTGGTGTCCTACTATTCACCTTTGAGAAAACATTCCCCGTAGTCTCCTTGTACTATTTTTGTTTCTGTATTTAATTCCAGATATATTCTCAAACCTAAAGATTCAGAGCTAGGATGCACAACTAAGACAGAACACTTAGCGTTTGACTCTTTGGTGCTAGATTACTTCACTCACTTTAATTTCTAGTTTCATCCATTTACCTCCAAACATTATGGTTTCTTTATTCACATATATTCCAACATTATAAATTAATTTATTTTTAATGAAAACAATTACATATTTGACCCCTTTCCTTTTCTGCTGCCAACCATTTCCATGCATTTGTTCAGTTGCTGTCTCCTAAACTCACAGCCTCTTTTTCGGTACCGTTATTACTTCAGATATATGTATACTTACAGAAATAAATGCAGGTAACCTTCAGAGTTGTTTATATTATTTCAGGGATGACCACTTGGAATTGGATAATCCATTATGGGGATCATCTCTGGGGATGGGTAAATTTCTCTCTCTCAACAGTCAAGTTGTTTTTAGTCTAGAGATGAGGCCCTGTGAAATTTCTCCCTTCCATAACAGCATGTCTACTGATAGTTTTATAGTTCAGACCTTGCTTAGGCAACTATATTGTAAAGTAAAGCCATGTGAAGTTTCTCTGCCGTATCTAGGAGACCATGTCACAGTAGAATTTCTGGTTTCCTGGCCATTACAATCTCTTCTGCTATGTCCGCAATGTTCCCTGAGCTTCAGTTGCAGGACTTCTACTGTAGATGTATCCACTGTGGATGAATACCCCCCAAATCCGTTGTTCTCTGCATTTTGACCAGTTATAGCTTTTGGCACTACTTTCTATCTGCTGGAAAGAGAACTGGATAAGGATGAGAAATACACTTATCTCTGTGAATAAATACTTAGAATTCAATTCTGAATTGTATATGTTTAGTAAACCAGTGGTAGAAGGCTCTCCTGTGAGATTCATGGTCTCAGTCACTACTGGGAGCTGGGTAGGTTTCTAATAGAGGACAAAGTTCCCTTCTGTTGAAGAGGTTTTAAGTCCTGTTAGACAGCTGCTGATTACCACCGGCCTATGTGTCAATATAACATTTTTAGGAATGTGTTGCCATGCTGATCATTGAAGTTCATAAGCATCACAGCTGAGTAGGACTATTGGCTTCGTCCCTCTCTTATCAGTATATTTAGTGCTTTCTGCTACAAAAGGTAGTCTTCTGAGAAGGGGAATTCAGATCAGATCCAGCTCTCAAATAGTTCAAGTTCTATTTCTCTGAGTGTGCTGGCCTCAGCAATAGAGAATTACTTTCAGGCTCTGTGAAGCAGTCAGTCAGCAACAGTGGTCTATATCAATTTGGGAGTCACTTGGACAGCCCTGCCCAATAATTAAAAAGAGGATTTTTCATGACTAGTACCTTTTAAATTTTTTTCTTAGACTGTCGATGGCTTCAGGAAACATTGTTAGCCCAAGTAGCATAATTTCATATTTTTCAGCTATCCTTAGTATTATTTCCCTTCTCCATTCCTCTCCTGTCTTATTGACTTCCTTTCTTCCTCTCCAGGTAAAGTCACACCCGTTTTTCCTATTTTACCCTACCTATGACTTTTGTCCTGGATTCCCCTCTCTACTGCTCCTTCTACCTCATCCCAATTACAGTCTCTTTTTGCTTTCCTGTTTTCTGTAGTTACTTCAGATTATATACTCACATGCGAAGATTCCGAACTAGGAACCACAGATGAAAAAAGACTATGTTTGTCTTTCTGGATCTGAGTTTCCTAATCCATTCTAGTCACCTCTTTTTAAAAGTCTTGCTTAAGTCCAAAGACAGCCCCTCCTCTTTCCCTCTCTCTCTCTTCAAGGAAGACAATGAAGCATGGCAGGTACACAAAACCTCCATTGTCTCAATGGTAATACAATGATGATCTCACCTAATTTTTAGGACTGTAGTAAAGATTTTAAAACTGTAATAAATGCATGAGCATTTATAATCTATGAAGGGCAGTACACATGGAAGAAATTAGCAAGTGAACTTTTATTTCACTTTGCTTATAACTCTAGGGATCAATTACTTTGTCTGCAATGTTTTAAAGTTGGATATTGACCTGTCTGTCTCTTTTCCCAGATTGTGACCTCCTGGAAGATCCAGACTGTATCTGAGATGTTTCAGAATATTTAGTCTCAAGAGCAGTGCTAAGCACAGAGCACACACAAAAATTGCTAAGTAACAACCCATTTAACTCACACAGAGCTAAACCTCAGGAACAACAGCATCATTTTCATAGTCATAGAGAAAACCGTCATTTTTGCCTAGAAACTTCTAATGCTGTTAATATTGTCCTCACTAAAGCAACATCAAAATACATCAATTATGTTTATAAAGTAACATCTTGTCATTACTTTTTCAAACATTTTCTATATCTCCCTGCTCCTTTGTATTACTCCCTCTCCTCTCCACAGTTAGAGTCATCTTGGATTGACTCCTTCCTTCCCTTCTTCCCACCTGTATCCTACTATTCCCCCTTGAGAACATTTCCCCCACAGTCTCATTATATGATTCTGGCTTCTGTATTTAATTCTAGATATATACTCAAATCTAAAGATTCAGAGATGTGATGCATATTTATAAGAAACTCATCCACCTGGGTTTCCATTTACTAACTGAACTGCCAAATCCTTTATCTATCCCCACTTATACCAGGAATTTCACAGTTCATTCTTTTCTATATTTTATTGGTTCTTTGAGAATTTTTCTACAATGCATTTTGATGATACTCCCCCAAATTTCTCCCATATACATCTTCCCTTCCTTACCCACCAACTTTGTGTCCTTTAAAAAACTGTAAACTTCAATTTGATTGCTCATATATTTTTTGGATGTATAGACTTCAACTAGACCATGGTGGATGTATAGTATATGGGACTCTGCTGGATAAGGCTGAAGTCTTGACTTCCCCAGAGAGCCATTTTGTGCTTGGTCTGTAAAGGTGGTCTTCCTTTTCTTAGTGGGGTTCTCACTCCACCTGATCTGGTAACCCCATATTTTGTAAGGAGTGTCACATAGCCCTCAGGGAAGATTACAAGCCCTGCCTTTCCCTGATAAGGAACCTGAGCAGCAAGCTCAGGGAATTCCTCAAAGTACCCAACCTTATGCTGAACACATCCTAGCCTCCTGCAAAAGACCTACCTAGAAGTCATCCCTTCACACATAGGATAATTAAGTACTGATTTCTCCTTCTTGAGATGAGACCCACCCTCAGCCTCCATGTTACTGCACGTATATGAACTACTGTACCACTGTATGTAGATTAAGTATCCTGGAATGCTTAGCCCTAGGCAATCAGACACATTTACTCTCAAAACCCCTCCCCACTGCCCAAGGTTTATAAATAAAGGGTGGCTGGCTTGCTTAGGTGGATGGAGGGCTCATGCTTTCTTGCTGCCATTCCTTCATCCTGACTGAGACTCCATTTATTCTGGGGGGACCACCACTGAAGGCGGGGGCTTGACTGTCAATTAATGTAGACAAGGCAGCTATGGCAGAGCTGCCTTGGCAGCCACTCCACCACTGCTAGCTAGTTGCTGATCCCCTTTGAGTCTGGGAACCTGGCTTAGTGCCCTGGGCCTTGGGCCTCACCCTAAAGCTCCCTACCTGCCCCTGACAGAGAAACAGGCCCTTGGGACATTTAATCCTAAAATCCATTGGTTCTCAGTCAGGAGGCAAGCGGTGCCTGTACCAGCTCACAGGACATGTGACCCAGGCCACCCGTGCACCAGATGCAGATGCTGGTAAAAGAAAAGAGACACATGCTACCCTCAACAGAACAATGCTTCTAAGTGATTATAACATATCCTGGATCCACCTTACAGGTCAAATGAACTATGTGAAGAACTATGAAAACAGTTTACTTTTCACAGACAAGCTGTTACTGTCTTTCAGACACATAATTAACATGTTTCATTTCTTAGGTATTTTAAGCAACTATGATTCCCAGCCCTTCTCATTGGTTTCCTAACATCAACGCAGGTGATTGCCTACTTAAAGGATGGCAAATCAGGATAGAGGTTCCTCTAACACCCACCTCTTGCTTTCTGCAATGTCCATCTGTAGTAATTCTGCTCAGCCCACTGCAGTGCCAATCTGCAGGAGCAACAGATCCAGCTGTTCCTGAAGCAGCCATTTTTGTCCGTGTGAACAAAAACAGGCAACTGCCTGTGCTTCTCTCGGTTTCAAGGCTCCCAGCCAGCCCCAGTCACTGGCTGCTCATGAAGCAACCGCTGATTCGTCTGCTTGGGCAGAACCTGGCCTCTGTCTCAGTCCTTCTTGGTTTCAGAGCTCTGAGCAAGCCTCTGTTACCCACTGCTCCGGAAGCAGCCACCGATCTGCCTGAGTCAAGCCAGGTCCTTGTTGGTGTCTGGCTTGGGCTCTACACATGCCTTCACTCTTTTCTGCCCTTTTCTGCCTGGCACCAGAAGAGGGGAGACAGAACAGAGAACCAACGTTGCCTGCTCTATCCTTGGCCTTGCTCTGGGCCCTGGCTGCTAAGAGCATGAGTGTCAGGCCTGCTATGGGCCATGGGCAAAGTGGGTGCCATGCAACACTGCCAGGTCTTCCCTGGGTCACAGTTCCTGTGGTGGTGGCAAGAGCATCCACCCAAACAAGACCCATCACATAGACTTCCCACCTCACCTGCAACACAGCATTGGTGGGAAGATGTCAGACTCCCATGGAAATCCAGACCTCTTCTGAAGTCTCCTTCCTCCTCTGCCATACTGAGAGTGGCTGGAGGTGAAGCTACCAAGCTGCAGGTTTCCCAAATACTTACTTAAATATTTCTTTTCTCTAATAGCTTATGCCTTTAATCCAAAATTGGTCACAAGTCTTGAAAGCAGCTAATAAAACCATGCATCTTTTGAGTTCCTCTCAAAGGGGTCTACCCCATATCTTGGCCATCCTTGCCAATGTCCCTTTGGTAGCAATAGCTCATCCATCCCACCCAATGTCTTTTTGTTAGTGATAGATATTAAAAATTACTTTTTAAAAATCCCTCCCCAGCCTAAAGGCTTTGGATACTGTACTTTTTCAGTACAACCATTAACAGGGCAGGGCCAGACTCAGGCTATAGTTAACCGCCCAACCCTTTGCCAGGAGGCTGTGGCCACTGCATTAATTCATCACTTAGAGAAAGGACCCAATATACATCCTGGTATGGGGAAATTCTTCCATCTCCCCCTCCCAACTTAAACACCGCCTTCACTGTCTTCTGTAGGATTTCAAATAGCCCCTCACAAAATACAGCTTATTCTTCACATCAGATTCTTTAGAAAAAAATCTCCCTCTCCTCAATATGCCCTCTTAATCCCATACTTTTTTCTCTCAGAAGGACTGTTATAGCTCAATTTATAAGGCTGCAGGCCTTGAATCTGAAGGTGCAGGGTTCAATTCTCTATTATCTCTTTCTTTAGTTTCTCCCCATCACAAATTGCCTGTAAGTAGCCAGGCTGGCTAGCAGCATGATAGAGTTTCTTGCCATATCATGACCACAGCCCCAAATGGCCAGGCTACCAGCCTAAAAGTTAAAAGAAAGGCAGTGCACCTTCATAGACCAATTGCAAAACAGCTATCCAGAGAAGTCAGACTTCAATCGTACCCAGCAGCGTCCCATAAAAGGGACTACACTCTTAAAGAATATTGACTCCCATTAGCTATCAAATGATAATAACTTCTGTGTCCATGCTGGGATTTTTTTCCTGGCATGAGTCTCAGATTGTGTGTGTGTGTGTGTGTGTGTGTGTGTGTGTGTGTGTGTGTGGTTTTTGTTGTTGTTGTTGTTGCTTCTAATTTCCTTTTTAGGACTTGAATAGTTTTGTTCAATTCTTTCTCTCATTAGATTGAATCTTCCTGTAATTTTTTATAGAATTTATTCATTTCCTTCATTTGCTTGAATATATTTTCCTATATGTCTTTGAGAGATTTATCTCCTTCAAGGCTTCTACCATTTTCATCACCTCAGATTTAAAATTTTCTTCCTGTGCTTCGTGAGTGTTATTATCTCCAGAGCTTCCTGTGGTTGGCCCACTGGTTTCCAGTGGTGTCATGTGGCTCTGAATTTTGTTGCTTGTTTTCTTGTTCTGGCCTATAGCCATTTGGTTTTTTCTAATGTTAGCGGGCATAAACTTTCCTCCAGTTGTGTCAGTGTCTGTGTATGTCCCACATGGGTCAGTCAGGTTGGGAGCAAGCAAAGAGAGCTCCAAGATGAAGGCTACTTGCTAGGGATCTCCAGAGGCCTCCTCATGATGATGGACGATGGGTGTTGGAGCCTACCCCCAGCTCAGCTCTGCTGGCTTCCATGTCTGTGTCCCAGTTGGCTCCACCAGAGAGAAGCAGGCTGAAAGAGCTCCAAGCCAAAAGTTGCTCTGGTGTCCCTCAAGCTTCCTTGGTATGGTGGGTAATGTGGGTTAAGGCCCGTACCTACCTCACCTTTGCTGGTTCAGTTTCTGTGACTCAGATGTGCCAGTAAGGTAAGCAGCAGGCAGAGACAGAGCCAAGCCCTAAGCTGCTCAGATGACCCTCAGGCCTCTTTGGCATGGCAGCTAATGTGGGTTGTGGTCTGTATCACATTCACCTTTGCTTGTTAGCTCACTGTGTCCCAGATATGGCCAGGCTGTGGGAGGGGAGCGGTCCAAGTCCAAAGCTGCTGATCTCTACCCTTTTTAAGCTTCTAAATTGCCTCTGTAATTGCTCCTATTTGTAATTGGTGATAGATAAACTTACAGACTCCCACATTGCCTTCCCCTTCATGATTGCTTTTACTATTCATATCCTCCACTGAAATTTTCCAGTGTGCTTCTGCAGCATGTGTTCTAGGAGGGTAGGGAAAATATGTACACACTATACTCTTGGCCGAGGTAATTACTCACACCATAAAAATAAGTTTAGTTTGCCTCACCTGTATGGTTTTCTTCCCATATTTGTCCTCCTCCACTTATTGGCCCTGATGTTTTTGGGTATTACCATCAATCAATGTAAATTTTGCTTCAGTACACACTAGGGTCTAAGTGTTCTTTATATTAGTGAGGCACCAATAATTCTCTAGTTTGACATGAAGTCTCTGGTTACTCTATATGGCTCTTATATATAGGCAATCTTGGCCATATCCTCAAGTGAGAGACGGGGTAGATTTCCACACCAAGAGGCCTTTCTCGGCAGCAGATGGAGAAGTAGGGATGACCTGTAGCTCCTGGTTACCACTACCACTTACT
Source organism: Acomys minous (assembly GCF_964271855.1). NCBI lineage: Eukaryota > Metazoa > Chordata > Mammalia > Rodentia > Muridae > Acomys > Acomys minous. The sequence continues at coordinate 78,171,092 of NC_140488.1, read as the reverse complement.
CTGCTTCTGAATCACTGATCTTACTTGAAGGCCCTCAGCAGGCTCACAAACATAATTTTGGGTATCCTATCAATTTTATCCCTAGGTGTTCAGCCACATCTGTGCTAAGGAGACATATGGAGCAACCCTTTTCCCTGACCACCTCACCTCTCACTTGATCCCGCTTGCTTCAGCACTTTGCATATCTGGCTTACATGCAGACATAAATCTTTTAGATTGCCCAACACCCCTCCCACTTCATACAGGTAACACCCTACCATAATGCTTACCACTGCCAATAGTGCTCCATACCAGCTAGACCTGTGGTCCCTCCTGAGTCAGTTTCATTTTTTACTTCTTTCCCAAACAGTGTCCAATCTGGCCTAGGAACTGAGCATCAAACACATTTTCTAATCTCCAGATAACTTAATAGGGCCTGTCCTTTTTCTACTATTCTCCAAGTCCTAATATTAATAAAGGCCATGACTGAAGATAATCAGATGCTCTTAATGGTTGTTAGTGATCTAATGCCACAGGGTGTGAGTTTCCTCATATTGCACTAGATTATGAAGTTTTTGTCATTATCCTGACTTTATGTTTAGCATGATTTTTACCTTTTTGTAGCTTTAAACATTCTTCCCTATTTTGTATGTGTAGTGTTTTGAAATTTTATGTTACGCATTTATTACCTTTTTCTGTCTATTTGGTGTTCCATATGCCTCTTGGGAAACTTCCTTCTACGATATTAATAAAAATATTTTCTCTCCCTTTGTCTTGGTTAGTTTTGTGTCAAATTGACTCAATATAGATGTCTTAGTGGCTTTTCTATTGCTTTGAGTAGACACCATGACCAAAGTAACTCTTATAGTATAAAACATTTAATTGATGGCCTTCTTGCAGTTTCAGAGGGTTAGTTTATTATAGCCATGGCAGTGATCATAGTGACAGGAATCCAGCCATGGTGCTGGAGTAGAAGTTGAAATTGTTACATCCTGATCTGCAGGGAGAGGGAGAGGGAAAAGGAGAGGGAGAGAGGGAGGGAGGGAGGGAGGGAGGGAGGGAGGGAGGGAGAGAGAGAGAGAGAGAGAGAGAGAGAGAGAGAGAGAGAGAGAGAGAGAGACAGACAGACAGACAGACAGACAGCAGACAGGCATAACCTCCTCCACCACAGGCACACCTACTCAAACAAGGTCACACCTCTGATTCCTTTCAAACAGTTCATCAACTGGAGAATACACCCAGAAATAGAAAAGCCGATGGGGTAGGTGGGCATTCTAATTCAAATTACCACACTAGAATTGTTTGAGAAGGGTGAACCTCAACTAAGAAAAAACTCCAGTCAGATTGATCTATAGGCAAGTCTGTGAGACTTTTTCCTGGTCAATGGTGTATGTAGGAGGGCCAGCTCACAGTGGGCAGTGCTGTCCCTAGGAATATATAAGAGAGCATTCTGAGTGAATCATCTCTGAGCAATCCAGTTTCCTGCCTTGAGATTTTGCCTTGGCTTCTACTGATTATGGACTATAAACGATAAGCCAAATAAACCTTTTCTCCCCAATTTGATTTTGTTCAATGTTTTGTCACAATATTAGAAAGCAAACTAAGACAGAAATTGGTACTAGGTTCATAAAGTATTGGTGGGACATATATGACCATATTGTTTTGTGAACAATTGTGAAGGAGTTTTGAACTTTGATCTGGAAATAGCATTAAGTAGTCAAAGTTCATTGAGCAGTTGTGAGAGCTTGAAAGATAGTACTGAGAAAGGTATAGCAATGCAAGACTTGTAAAGTTTCAGAGGGAAATTTGAGAGTGCCATTAAAACTCTATTAGGAAGATTCATATGATATGTTTCAATTATGAATTCTCTGGTTACCTGGAGCTAAATAAGAATAATAAAAAATGATCAGCAAGAGACCAGTACCATGAGTATGAAACCTCTGCTTTAGTAGAACAATCAATTCTGGTCAACTAGAACTAAGAAATTAACAGAGATTAAGAGGGACATCAATGAAATGAAATTTTCTAGGAGGATTTCCTCAGGGTCAGCATGCAGAAATACTGACCTAGAGGAGGCTAAAGCTGCATCAGATCCTGGCCTCGAGTCTCAATAATATGTAAGAGTCTTCCAGGTGACACTGGTTCTGAAGGACTGATCGGGTCATGCAGAGAAGCTGTGGCTTGGAGCTATATGTAGTCATGACAGGCCAATGATGAAGGTCCAGCCTTACTTGCACTGGAAACCTTAGGATTGAAAGTGTCATGGGGTAAGACTTGACACCATGAGTCAGGATTAGGGGCCCTGAAGAGGCCAGGAGACCATTGGTGAAAATTCAGCCTTTGGAAACCTCAGAATATTAAATATACCAGGACTAAAACAACCAGGAAGGGCAGAAACATCTGCATGTTCAGAGGATGGCAGAACTGGAGATGAAGTGCTGCCTAGACTCTTTGGAACCCAGATGACTATGATTGCATACCAGACATCTACCACCAAGCTTTTCGCACTGTTGATATTTGATTTATCTTGCTACAGTTTTAACTATGCCCTGATTCATTCCTTAAGTATGTATCTTATTTGTGACTTTTTAGAAAATAAGAGTTCACAGTAAAGAGACTGTGGCTTTTTATAGAAACATTGCACATTTTTAAAAGACTGATCTTTTCTGTCTATGGGACTTTTACATACTGAAATCTATATTATATTGTCATATTAACATGAAATCTTTGATATAAAAAGGAAAAATTATGATTTAAAAGAGACATATTTGTATGTCAAGTTGATAAGGGGTCAGTGGTGCTGGTAGATTTTTTTCAGCTTCACACCTGGAGTCTCTGGGAATAGTAAACTTTAGTTGACAAAATTCCATTTATTAGCCTGCAGGCAAGCCTGAGAAGCTGATTAATGATTGATGCAGAAGGGTCCAAGCTATCATTGGACCTCTCTATCCCTGGAAAGGTGGTCTTGGGTTATATATGAAATAAGACTGAGAGAGTTATGGGAGACAAAATGAATAAATAGCATTGCTCTATATTTTTTCCTTGAGTATGTACATCCAGGCTTCTGCTTTGAAATCCATCTTTGGCTTTCTCAGATGGTGTACTGTAACCAATTAACCAAATAAACCTTTCCTTTCCAAGTTCTTTAGCCAGCGTGTTTTTTATTTGCTTATTTATTTTACACCCCAATCAGAGCTTCCCCTCCTTCCTTTCCTCTCCTCTCGGGTCTTCCTTCTCACCTTCCCTCCTCCTATGCTCCCTCCCTTTCTCTAAGAGAAGGGGAGACCTCCCATGGATATCAACTCACCTTTGGCATATCACAAGGTTCCCCAAGCTCTACCTAATGTATGTCTCTGCATCAGTTTCCATGAATTTCTGGATAAAGCCACTCAGATAACAGTTATTCTGACCTTTCTGCAAGTATAGCAGAATATCATTAATAGTGTCAGGAGTGGGCTCTCTCTATGGCATGGGACTCAAGTTAGGGCAATCACTGGTTGGCAACTCCCTTATGTTTTGCTCCCTCTTTATCCCTGCACCTCTTATGGGCAGGAAAAATTGACGGTCTAAGGTTCTGTAGTTGGGTTGGTATCCCTATCCCTCGGTTAGAAGTGTTGCCTGGTTACAGGAGGTTTTCATGTTACGTATCCCCTATTGCTAGGAGTCTTAACTAATGTCACCCTCATTGACTCATGGGAGTTTCCACTGTCCTAGATTTCTAGCTTGTCCCAGAGATATCTCCCCACTAATTACCTTTCTCTCTCCCAGTTCTCTCTCCTGCCATCCTCCTGACAATTGATCCCACCTGTTCCTCTTGCCTCCTCCTCTCCCACACAGTTCCCTCCATCTGTCCACCCCAAATGTCTATTTAGTCAGTGTTTTGTCAGAATAATAAAAAGCATATGAGGAAAACTTTTGACCTGGAACTTTTTTTCTTCTTCTACACTTACTATTTGCAGGTTTGAAGCTTTTAAATAGCATTCCATAGTTCTATTCTGTTCTTGTTAATTTTCTTTCTTTCCGTTTTTTTTTATTTTTCTTAATTGAATGATCTGATTCCTCTACCTTGTCTCCAAGATCTAATATTCTCTTTTACACTTCGTCTATTCTATTGGTGAGGCTCTCCTCTTAATTTTTTGTTTGAATTACTGAACTTTTCATTTTGAGTTCAATTTCCTTTTAGGTTGTCATCATCTTTATTACATTCTATTTTCATGTCTTGAATAGTTTTCATTATTTCATTCATCTAATTCTTTGTGTTTCTGCTACCTTCATTCTGGCATTTATTCATATCCTCCTTACATGTCTTGATTATATTTATTGTTATTCTGAAGTAATTGTTTTGTACATTACCAAAGTATCTTTTTTTTTCAGGGAACATTACAAGTAAGTACTAATTTCTGGCAGAGGTTTACTGTTTTGGTTATTGAAATTTGGGTTTTTACCATGAGACTGAGGCATCTGGAGTTAGATTGTTGGTAATGTTTCTTGGTATGAATAGCTTGTCTCCTCATTGTTGAATATGGATGATTCCATTTTATTCTTCTGTTGCCCTAACTTTTCAGCTGTAGGGTTCACTCTTGGGAAAATCTAGTGTCGATATTGGAATCAGTAGTTCCAGCTCAGTTCCAGTATAGTTAAGTGTCTAAGTCCAATAGCAGACCATCAGTAGGAGTAGAATTAATTTGAAATTTCTCACAGTCAATCTTTAGGAATCTGGGGGATGCTCAAGACTTCTTTATAGTGGTAGCTGATGGAGGTTTTGGTGCAAGTCTAAGATCTCTACCTGAAGAAAAGATAAAAGGATGAACTAATAGATATAAAAATGGGTGAGACTTGTGGCATAAGCCTAGGATCATAATCTGAGAGACACAGCTTTGTATCTCAGAGATGAGTACATCTGACAGCATGTTACCAGAGTCACTGACAAGATATGTGGCCAATGGTATGTATCTGGGAAGAATAAAATTAGGGCTGTGAATATGAAGAGATAAATCTGGAGAAGAGCCATAAGGCTAAAGAGTCTAGGACTACTACTTGGTCGGAGACAGTCCTCAGTTCAGGAGTATAGTGAGATTGGAGGTACCAGTCTAGAGTTACTGCCTAGAAATCAGAGCAAGGACAAATGGAAGGGATGGTTGGATGTGCTGAGAATTAGTGGAGTTGGTGGCATGAGTCTGGAATCTTTAGCTCGAGAAGTAAGGATCCAGAAGGGCTATCGGTAGGCAGGCATAGAAAACGGTATTCTCAGGAAGGTAGCAGAGATGTGTAGACTTCTAGAATAGTGTGTTTAGGGCTCCCTATGTAGAAAGAGGTGGTTCTTGGGTCTCGGGGAACAATGATTTTGGTGGTGGGAGTCTAGGAACTTTACAGACACAAGAAATGAAGGCATTCTGGTGAAATTAGTTGAAGTAGGCAGTATATATATATACATATATATCTGGGTTCCCAACTTAAGAAAAGTAGAGAGAAGGGAAAGCAATGAGACAGATCACAGGGGTAGACTTTTTTCTTAAGCTTAGGTCAAAGTTGGAGTGCTTCCTGCTGATACACAGATCTATAATTCATCTCCCAAAGCCTGCCTCTAAATTCTCTTTTTTTCAGGCAATAAGTACAAGCTGCCTATCTAGTTTGCCTAAAAAAACATTTTGCAAACTGTCTAAATAAGAAAGAAAGACCTGGGATCACACTGCAGTGCCTGTCTCATTTTCTCCATGGGGAGTTCCTTCAGACAGCTCTTGCCCGGAAGTTTTGTCTGCAGCACTTTTCTATCCTTTCATTATGTTCATATTTATTACAAGGGCATAAGCAGTGTCTGAGAGCCTATCTGCTTGGCACAGCAATAAGAATTTTTACATTCAGGACAAAATTTGTAAGGCTTTTTTTGGATGAAATATTCTCTTAGCAAAAATGTGTTCCAATATGTATGCTTATATTGTGTGCATATATTATTGTGCATGTATACTGTTGTTCATAATACATAAAACTGCACTATTATAATTGAACCAAGAATCATGGTCACATCATTTCATTCTCAGAACAATTTTGTCAATGTGGGGGCTGGAGGAAATATGCCATTTATTCAAAGTTAGACAGCTAATTGTTGGTGAAGCCAAGATTGTAACAGAGAATCTCCACTTGAAGCATTCTTCAAGATACCAATCAAGCTACTGTACAATGATACATTTTTTAGAATACCAAGAACGCAGAATATTGAGTTATATCAAGAGCCTTTGAAACCACTGACATTTCTTGAAAAAAAAAACGGTTCTTTGAATACATTGATTTCTATAGAGATCAGAAAATTCTATAAAAATTTGCTATAGAAAGACAAAAGAAGCACCTTTAGACCAAGAATAAGTTTTCTGTTTTGTTTGAATTAGTTTGTATAATGCAACCAAGAACACAAGCAACTTGGAATGTCTTGAGTCCCATGATGTTTTGTTTTGTTTTGTTTTTGAGATTATGATACAGGTATATTACTACCTGCTTTCCACCCACCAATCTCTTTTGTGTACCCCACTTGCTCTGTTAAAACTCAGGACTTCCTTTTCTTTAATTGTTATTTTTCCTGTTGTTGTTGTTTATATTCTTAAATGTATAAATAGAACCTACTAGTTTACATAATGTTACTTGTATGTATATGTTTTCAAGGCTAAGCATTTGGTATTTGATAACAATTGGTATACTTTTCCTTGAGGAAGACTATTTCTATTTTCAATATTCTTAGTTACCTATAGTTCTTTTTCTACAGTTAAGGCCTTCCTCCCTTCCACATTAGCCTTGTGTGATGTTATCCTTATACAGGCCATGTTTAGGCAGCCATCTTGTTGATACTCCAAGGGTATAGCTTCTGTGTCATTTCTAGAAGACACACTCTCACAGCAAACTTTTTGTTTCTCTGGATTTTACAATATTTCCATATTCCCTTCCTCAATAATACCTTAAATGCAAGATATCTGTTGCATATATATCAGTAGGAAAATTCAAAACTTTTATTTACCTTGCTAAGAAAGTCAAGGTTGTCATATCCAACGCCTCACATGTTTCAAATCATTGCCTCATCTATCAATAATGTAGATCAACCTGCCAGTTTGTTACAAATTTTAAAATTTGGGGAGATAGCCCTTTAACCATTTATCTTAGCTAGCCCTGTGGGTCTGTTGTATATATTACACCATACATTTTCTTTGGAATGATCCCTTTATCCACTTAGAAAGTGATTTCCAAACACAGAACTCCTAAATCCTTGTCTTTCTCTTCAAATAGTTCTGTTTGGAATTCCAAGATTTCCACTTTCTGTTGCTGGTGGTTTTTGTCTTCCTAGTATTCATTGCCAACCCCTCATGATCCTTTGGCTTTGAATCCTTATATAAGCCACTGTTCCACATAATCTTTCCTCTTCCTCAAACAATCCTCTTTTCTATCTCTGCCTATATATTTCAATTCTTGTCTATTGTAGCAAACTTTCCCATCTATCAGGTTCTACCTACAATTATTACTCAGCAAAACCATTGAGGCTTAAGGTGATTCTGTTTGTTCTTCTGTCTCAACTTGAACATTGAAGGCAGAATAAATTCTTCTTCCCTTTCTCTTTGGATAATTTTCATGTTTGTTTGTTTGTTTGTTTTTCCTATTGCCTCAAAAATTTAGGTTAGTGAAGCTCAATGTATTATCTTTTGGTTTCTAATATGTTGTCATATCTGACAGGAGTTTTACAACTTTATTATACTAATAGAATCTTTTACCTTAAGTAAAATTCAACAACCATTCACACTGTTAAAAAAGAAAGGTCAAAGTGAGCTCCTCTGGTGAAGTAGGAGGACTATATCTTCTAGATAATTCCCAAGATGTCATTATAGAATATTTAGGATTCCATATGACATAGTTTTATAGTAATTGCCACAAACCCTAATAGGCTAGACTTTATTAAAATTAAAACATATATTTGGTGACTATTGACTGACAAACATGAAAATTAAGCAATCCAGTGGACTTGAGGTTACACTGTGGAGCTATGGTTAAGCACATATAAGGAAATAAGGTTTATAATAGTCACTCACAGAAAAAGAAAGGGAAAAGCTTCCAAGACCATATCTGTCCAGTAATGGACCTCTGCTACTGAGGAAAACTCAAGATTCTAGGACAGGTTTTCAGCAAGTTCTGTTGGCTCTGTTTAATATACTCCACTGCCAAAAGTAAAGTCTCCCTGTCTGAAAATCATTTTTCTTTTTTTTTTTCTTTTTTTTTTTGGGGGGGGGAGGAAAGGTTTTTTTTTAATACATTTTTATTAATTTATACATATTACATCTCAGTTGTTAGCCCATCCCATGTATCCTCCCATCCCTCCCTTCCTCCCACTTCCCCCCCTACTCCCCTCCCCTATGTCTGTGTCTGAGGGGGATCTCCTCCCCCTGAATATGCTCATACGGTATCAAGTCTCTCCTTGGTGACCTATTATCTTTCCTCTGAGTGCCACCAGGCATCTCCATCCAAGGGACATGATCAAATATGGGGCACCAGAGTTTGTGTGAGAGTTAGATCTTCTTCTCCACTCAACAGTGGAGAATGTCCATCGGCTAGTCCGGGTAGGGGTTCAAGGTTTTTACTGCCTATTTTTTCCTTGGCTGTTGCCACAGTTTGCGGAGGACCCCAGGGCCCAGACTCTCCTGTAGTTTTCCAGGACCCACTGGATCCTTCCATTTCCTCTTTCTCCCAGGCTTCTCACACCTAAAGTTTCAATAGGATGTCCTCCCCTCTTACCCATTATTCTGGTAGGTACAGTTTTTCATGGGGACGTACACCTTGGACTAGTGTCTCGATATAAGTGAGTATATACCATTTAGCTCTTTTTGCTTCTGTGTGAACTCACTCATTATGACAATTTCTAGTTCAATCCATTTGTCCACAAATTTTGGAAATTCCTTGTTTTTAATAGCTGAGTAGTATTCCATAGTGTAAATGTACCACAGTTTCTTTATCCATTCTTCTGTTGAGGGACACGTAGGTTGTTTCCAAGTTCTGGCTATTATGAATAAGGCAGCTATGAACATGGTTGAGCATATGTCCCTGTTGTGTGGTAGTACATCCTCTGGGTATATTCCAAGGAGTGGAATAGCTGGGTCTTGAGGAAGCCCTATTCCCATTTTTCTGAGAAAGCACCAGATAGCTTTCCAAAGTGGTTGTACTAGTTTGCATTCCCACCAGCAATGCAAGAGTGTTCCTCTTTCTCCACACCCTCGCCAGCATGAGGTGTCAGTTGAGTTATTGATCTTAGCCATTCTGATGGGTGTAAGATGGAATCTCAGTGTCGTTTTGATTTGCATTTCTCTGATGACTAAGGAGGTCGAGCATTTCTTTAAGTGTTTCTCAGCCATTTGATATTCCTCTGTTGAGAATTCTCTGTTTAGCTCTGCGCCCCATTTCTCTATTGGGTTATTTGGTTTGGTGGTGTTTAATTTCTTAAGTTCTTTATATATTTTGGATATTAGACCTTTGTCAGATGAAGAGTCGGTGATGATCTTTTCCCAGTCTGTAGGCTGTCGCTTTGTTCTCTTGACAGTGTCACCAGCCTTACAGAAGCTTCTCAGCCTCATGAGGTCCCATTTATTAATTGTTGATGTTAAGGCCTGGGCTGTTGGTGTTCTGTTCAGGAAGTTGTCTCCTGTGCCTATGAGTTCCAGACTCTTCCCCACTTTTTCCTCTAACTGGGTTAATGTCTGTGGTTTTAAGTTGAGGTCTTTAATCCACTTGGACTTGAGTTTTGTGCATGGTGACAAATAGGGGTCTAATTGCATTTTTCTACATGTAGACATCCAGTTACACCAGCACCATTTGTTGAAGATGCTGTCGTTTTTCCATTGAATGGATTTGGCTTCTTTGTCGAAAATCAGGTGAGCAAATGTGTGTGGATTCATCTCTGGGTCTTCAGTTCGATTCCATTGATCCACTAGCCTATTGCTGTGCCAGTACCATGCTGTTTTAATTACTGTTGCTCTATAGTACAACTTGAGATCAGGTATGGAGATTCCTCCAGCGGATCTTTTATTGTAAAGGATTATTTTTGCTATTCTGGGCTTTTTGTTTCTCCATATGAAGTTGAGAATTGTTCCTGAAAATCATTTTTCTTAGTTCAATTTCCCCTTGCTTGAAACAATTTCCAATAAGCAGCTGACTGGTTTCCTATCTCAAAAATCCAAAGATACACTTCCTCTCATGAAGTATAGTCTTTTTAATAAAAAGCATGAGTATATGAGTATATATTTCAGACCTATATTTGTTTGGATGACCATCCATGAAATACAATTATGGTGACCTGTGGTTTGTAAACTCTGCCCTCTATATTTATCAAAGGTATTTCAACATGAACTTCTGGTGTGGTTTTTTTCAGCCCCACAAGCTCTGAGTTATTATAGTTATTATTATTGTTGTTATTATTCTCCTCTCATATATTACATTGTGACTACAGTTTCCCATCCCTATCCCTTCTCTCCCCCAGATAAACCCCATCTGCTCCCTCTCTCAGGAAAAATTTGGCCTCCCAGGAACATCAACTAAAGACAGCATAACAAGCTACAGTAATACCAACAATAATTATCTGGTGATCCCTTTTTCATTTGGTTTGCTTGGTTTAACTTGTTATTTCATGCAGTAATTATATGCTATAAGCCCTACTGGCTCACTGATTGATTAGCTTACTTCTGAAGAGAGAGTCACATTATATAGCCTAGATGAGTCCAATGTCTGGGATGTTTCAGTCTAGCCTTTGCAGTGAGGTGCTATGTTTATTCCAAAGAGAGTTTAAAGAACTTCCCCAAGCTTGAGAGCTGGAGTAATGACCTATTAATTATATATTCAAGCAAGGCTTCTTGAAAATGAAGACACAAAGGCCTTAGCAATAAAAAATTTTCTCAATATTAGTAAGGTACTTCTCTACCTACTATGAACAGTACTAGATTCCTCTTGGGATTTACAGCTATTGTTTTACAGCGTTTAAACCATCAGGGGAGGACACATAGTGGGCACTACAAATATCTTGAAGGCCAGTGGTTTGGAATGTCTTTCTTTGTTATTAGGTACCTCGTAAAGCCAAGGAGGAAAGTATACCCTTTCTCTGGATCTCCATTTTTTCTAACTATAACATACATTGATACCTTTTTCATCCTAAGTCAGAATATTAATTTTATAGGCTTATGTTAATTTGAAAAGCTTACCTGTATGTTTTATATTCTACTCCATTACCATTATGTCTTAATATAGTATAATTTTTTTCAAAAACTCTAGTAAAAATTGGGACCACCTTGCTGCTGATGGCTGGAGAAGAAAAATTATCAGTGATTTCAATAAGGGATCCAGGCAGCAGTAAAGGAAATCTGTGTAGTTGTATAACCATATAACTTATTCTTAAGATGAAATCTCTATTCCATGTCTTAGATTAAACCTGCATGCTCCCCAGTTTCAGTGACAAAACAATTCACTCAATGAATGAGATAAGGGTGGGAAATGAATATTTTGTCTACCTTGAAGATAGTGACAGGTAAGGTGTGAGAAAATGGTCATGGGGGTCATATATCTGTCTGACTGAGGAGTTCCCACATGGAGTGAGCTTGTTAACTGTTATCAGCAACTTTACAGGCTTACAAGGCCTGAAGTCGTCTCTAGCAGTGTGTTCTCTAAGAAGGTCATTTTGTGTGACAAGTCAGAGTAGGAGTCAGACAAAGATCAAAGCTATCAGAAGTATCAACGATCACTTTTTTATGGAACCTGTATCTGGCTCTATAGGAGAGAATTTCTTCTTCTGGAAGGGAGGCAGGTAAGGGTTTCTTTGGAAAGCAGCTCAAGGCTCTTCTGATTTCAATGAGGAGTGATATGTCCCTTCAAAACCATAACTAGTAATATAAAAATGTGTTTACCTGATCAGGACTAGAAACATATTCCTTCACTTTCATCACATGATGTCTGAAAATAATTTCTTCTTGCCCTTCTTCCCTTTACACTACAGGATTGATTGGGAGCTATATTTGTGGAGTGCTTCAAACCTTTCACTCTAGATACCATGTCCCTCTGTACCTCAAACAAATCCTATCTATATCTTTCCCCTTTCATATTCTTGTTCTATTTATTTAAGACCTAACTTCTGTCACATCTTTGAAATGTCAGTGAGATTATTTTTGTAAAACTTTCTTAAATCCAAGTTGAGTAAGAGTTACAGAGCACCCTTTGTATTTGCATATCTGGGATATATGACTGCATCATCCTAGAGTATGACCCCTCAGATCAGGGACCATATAACTTCAAGTCCTTAAAGAGCCCCAGAATGTGACTGGTCCAAGGCTCTCTTCAACCAAATTTGTTAATTGAAATTATATTCAAAAATTTGAGGAATCTAGCATGTTAATAGGGAAATCAGATTTCCCTTGGAGTTCTTAGTCTTATTCATAAAAATAATATGAGTATACTCAAAAGGAAAATCTTATGAGAGTTGAATAGAGCAAACCAATAGCAGCTAGCTAAAAACCTTGGGCAATGTCCAGAGAAGAAGAATAGAGAAGAGAAGAAAAAAAGCCATGCCGTTTGAGATAAGTGATCACAGAGATAAGCCACATGGCAGAGAAACAGCAGCATGATGGAGAGGGGAACTTTGGAGAAATAATGAAGTCCAAAGTAGTAGGCAAAGAATACTGAGGGGAGAAAAAAGAGTGAACTAAAGGAAAAGTTCGGTTTTTCTGAGAAAGTGTGAAGAAGACCAGAGATAATCCCATAGAGACTCTACTGTGACTACTAAGGATGCATAGTTTCTGGGAAGAAAATATGCAGTATCTCATTAGGGGAAAATTACTCTTCCTAGATCTAGTATGGTTTAATATAAATCCCCATTTCTTAAGGGTAGTCCCCTGGCCAGGAAATTTACCAGTTCTATTGGATTAACCTTAGAGAAAGAAGATGTCATCATATGTCCACTCAGAGGTAGATTCCATTATACACAGTAACAGATTTAAGTCCTTGCCATAAATCAATGAGATCTGGAGTTTATTAGGTAACATTGAAAGTTCAGCTCATCACAGAGAAAAATTAAAACAAGACGTGTGTGGTACATATCTATAATCCCAGCACTAAGAGAAACTAAGGCCAGCCTGTGACACATAGAAGGACCATCAAAAATAATTTTTACTGCTTCCAAATAATCCAGTAAAGAAAAATACCCAGCAAAGATTGCTCTTGTAATTTACATATTTCTAGAAAACTGAGGAAGAAGACATTCCCGTCCAAAGCCATTGACCTAAAAGCAGTTCTTCTCTGCTCTGATGATTTTAATGTACTCAGTCAATTCAGTTCAGCAACACAAGTATCCTTTCCTAGCTGAACCTCATGGTGCTAAATGAAGGAAAATAGAAAGAAGGCAGAAAGGCAAACAGGCTGAGCATGTTCTCTGAACTCTTTAGAAGTCTTCATTTATTTGTGATAAAGGGAAACCAAAGAAAATTTAAGGAGTGAAATAGAAGGGTATAAACAAGTATTGTGTCTTAGAATCATATATCTGTTTCAAAAATCATCTTTTCACAGACCCCTCACCATATAGGTGAGAGATTTGAGATACTAGCATAGAGAAGCCTTTGCCTGAAATCATATCACACTGGTAATGTAGTCTGGGCTACAGTGTAGTGATGTTGTTGGTCCTGAGGAAATTGAGGTTCTTTTTTTAGAGTTTTTAGTCTTCCTAACAAGAATTTAGAAACTGACTCTAAAGGAAAACTGCAGACAGACTTATTAGCTTTAAAGAAAGAAACAATAGGGCGTACAAACAGCTCTGATGAAAAAGAAAATGGTAAAGATGGAACACAACAGTTGGACCATTTGTTGTGGAGATCAACTATATCAAAAAGGCAGGGGGAAGCTTCAGGAAAACAGGTAAAAAGCCAATTACAGGAAAACATACTTAGTCTTTGTTCAGTAATCAAAAAGGGATTTTAAAAAGGAAAAGTTAAGCTTTTCTGAGACAAGTTGCCTGGAAGACACACCTCAGTGTTCTCTGATAGAAGGGGATACAGGCATTTGTACTGACCAGGGACTTCTGGGAAGGAAAAATATATCATTTTATTAAGAGATAATCCCTCCCATCTCCTTTTGGGTAGCTTAAAATAACAGGTTCCCACTTAGGGCAAGAGGTGAAATTAAGAAGAAAAGGTTAAATTTATACCTTAAATTTTTCATATGATAATTGAGATTCCTAGAAAGAGCCAATCAGATGCCGACACTTCTTGTGTTACCAAGGAACACAGGAGGTGGTGGCAGATAGTTTCAGTAACTTAATGCTACTTTAACACAGCACAAAGTTAAGCCTAAACAGTTAACACTAGTAAGATTTACAGGCAAGACATTGATTTTCTCATTTCTGAAGTGAGAAGGAATCACACATTTATATAGGAATTAATATGCTGATCTCTTGAGGGAATGCATGTGAGGTGTCCTTTGGGTGTTTATGTCTTGTGACTGGAGAAATTGAAGAATTAGTAAAAGAGTACTAGAAATGTGACACATGATTGGAAAGAAAAAGAGTGTTTTTGATCAAAAGTAGAGGCAGACCAGGTGGACACTTTAGAGAAGAGAGGTAGGATTATATAAGACTTACTCTTGCTGCTATCTGTTTAGAACTATTTAGCTAGCTCAAAATTAAATAAAATATGGTTATTTTATTTAACAAATATTTGCACAGTGCTTACTTTGTGACAAGCATTTCTCTAAACATTTTATAAGTAATAACCAGGCTAATCCTCCTGACAAGCTTATTAATTTGAGTATGGTATTTTGGCTCATTTTACAGATGAAGGAAGGGGAGTCCAAACAAACAACATAACTTACATATGTCCACATATTTGATGAAAGGCAGTGAATAACTTTAAATGCCAATCATATGCCTTGATAGCCCATGGTGTTACCTGTCAGAAATTACTTAATCAGATGAAATAGGTTGTGTGCAAATTGGCATCATGAAAACGTCTAGATTCTAGTCTAAATTTTATGATTAAAATGATTTTTATAATTGGTTAATCGTTCTTCCTGCATCTTCCTATGTGTACAAGAGGTTTCCATTTTCTGCTACCATTCTTGATCCTATGAATTCCAAGTGTGTTACAAAGACATTTTATCAATCACCAGCCTTGGTGTTCTTTTCTCATCACTTCTTTCAGCTTAACCTGACTTATCTACTCCAGGGCACTATTTTCTTCCCAAAGAAGATTCTACTTCAAAAGGAGCGAGAGCTCCAGGAAAGTTTATTTTTCTGTTGTTCATTTAGATTTAATAAGACAATTGTTGACTGATTTAAATATTATTGGGTTATTAAAAGCATTAACAACGTCTTTTTTTTTCATCTTGTTTGTTTAATGTCTATTTGGGAAAAGAATGTGATCAAAGAACCATTATCTAGCAGATGTATTTTCTTTGTGCTACAAATGTAAATTTAATTTTCAGAGGAAGCTAAAGACATGGTCTAAACATACAACCTAGGGCACATTGTTTAACTTTGGTGAAACAGAGTATCCAAGGAGCTAGGAGGTAGTTTTTCCAACTCCTTGAACATATATCTTGCCTTAAAGGAAAAGTATAGTGCTGTAGGTCCAAAGTGGAACTATTATGTATAGTAATGGCTACCTTTTAACTGATAAGGAAACTCAACACATAGAGAAGGGAATTGCCCATGAGTCACTTTGAGTGGCTAATTGTGGAACATAACTATTACAGTGAAAGCCTTAGGAGTACAAGCATTAGATCTAGTTTATTTGCCACACAGTTTCCTCAATAATTGGGTATAATGCAAGGCCCAATGATAGCAATTAAAAACTACTGAGAACTGAGTCACAGGAATAATTCAGGTCTCCTGACTTCTAAGTAAGAGAATTTTTAACAATGACTATAATAAACTTTGCAAATTAGCTTGGTCATGGAAATCTCTTTCCTGGAAAAAAACCCAGGCTTTAAATAACACAAATTGGCTTTGAGCTAACGATAGGAAAAATTCTCTGTGTCATAATCCTCTCAACTCCACTTCTATTTTTTTTTATCCTGGAATTCCTTATGGTTTCACAAGAATCATTACACCCAAATGGTAGCTAAAGGAAAGGGCCAAGGCATGTAAATTCTCTTAATTATGAGGAATAGAATCTGTGAACCTTGGTCAGAAGGCAGTCACTTTTAAAGACATTATTGAAACCAAATCTTAGTGTTTTCATTTATAGCTATGAGACCTTGAGTACATCAGTCTGATTTCAAGATTGTCTTCTCCATAAACTATGATGGAAATACCTACCTTGATGGGGGCATGGAAAGAGTAGTGTATATATTATTAAAATTAAATTAAATCAATGTGTATAAAATTATGAAACATCATAATTGGCATACAGTTTAAATATTCAAGAAACAATAATTCCTGTATCAATCAAATTTTGATTGGCTCTGTTTTTTTTCTTGTAGAGACTGATGACCCTGAATAATCTTAGGGATATTCCCAAATTTTCTGTCTTTCCATTGAGTCTATTTTGGAGATACCAACTTAGTATGATCCTTCCTTGTAGTACCACATCTCTGCCATGTGAACATTTTACATCTACACATAGACTTTTCATCAACTCTTTAGTCTGTGTCCCTGAAGGTAAGGCCTTGCAAAATTTCTGGCAGCATTCCTAGACTCTATTTTACTATTTCTCATTGTCAGGGTTAACTTTGGATTGTAGATGACTATGTATAATTATTTGTATTTATGGAAAACGTTATACTTAATTGAACTCTTCTGTTTTTGAAACAATGTATCTGTAGTCCAATCTTCCCTGAAAGACAAAGTAATCTTTTGGTCACTTGCTCTTTAGAACCAGTGTAATAGATGTGCAATGGAGCATGGACGCGCGCGCGCGCGCGCACACACACACACACACACACACACACACCTTTTCACTTTGAAATCTCTTCTCATCATCTTGATAGGTCTGGAATAGGAAAAGAACATTGTTTCTATTTTGCAAATATGGTAATTAAGACTCAGGTGAAGCCTATATTTGCTCTTCTTCATGAGAATGTACATGTGCACACATATATACAGAACTCTGAAGGGAAATGACTCTGAACCAAAACAGTGATTTAATATAAAGTAGGTTTAGAGAGGATTTTAAATTCTCTGTATTTGCTAACCCTTCAAAGCCTCTCTAAATGTTCATAGGCTGAATATAAAGTCAATCCACTTACCTATTTAAGTAGAGGTTGAAGTTAAATTCTTACATCCACTCTTACCCTTCTTTCCATGAAGAACCTGGAAACACCACTGTCAAAAACAATGGGCAAGACTGAAAGCTTACCTAATACCTCCTTTCCTCTTTTATAACACATGGTGTCTTACACTATCTACTGTCTCTGACACTGTCTCAGTTAGAGAGGCAATTTCAAAGTAATCTCAGAATTGAATCTCCAAAAGACCCCATAAAAGAAGCTGTGAATCTGCTCTGTTTTTCTGAAGAAGGTGGTATCTATGGTTGGGATTAGCATGTGGGTAGACATCAAGATGGACAAGATTCTACTCTTACCAAGACCAACATTTCTGGGGATCAAGGCAGAAACAAATGGGACTACTGTGCAGGCTGCCTATGCTTATCATACATGCAGATGACATGCCAGAGTTCAAGTAATGATGGATGTGGAAAAGTGAATAAGCAGATAAGCTTTGTATTTGTAACAAAGGTATGCAATACCTAATTTTTCCAGTTACAGAGACTGAACCTAGAAAATAAATGTTCTTGGGTTCCCTCTCAATTTTCTATGTTTTATGCCTCCTCCAGTCCTCAGTTCCTGGAATTTACAACATTGTTAATTGGTCAGACCCTAGCTTGGAAGACTGTGTCAAGATCTAAGCCTCAATATTTAATGGGAATAATAATAAACCATGAACTTGAACACAAGAAAGTGATCAGAGTGAAAAATCAGATTCCAAGACTCACAAGGATTGGCTGAAATATACGATGCTATTTGACTGGAAGTTATGAAGACTCAAAGGGGATATGGAGGGCTTCAAATGGAGCAAAAGAAATACTGAACATTTAGTGAGTCCAAGAGACAGAGTAAAGGTCTGTAGATAGATTCCACAATGAGTCAAATCATTTCCTTTCTAAGCAATTTATGCTTAAAATGGACTGGGTCTAATGTAAGTCTCAGAGCAGGGGATTGGAGAATACTTTTACAGCTATTTAGAAATCGTAAGATTTTTTTGTGTGTGTGTGTCAAAAATAATACAGCTACTAAAACATGGATCCAGGAATCAAATTCTACAAGTCTCAACACTCATGGTGTTCTATTTGATTAATCCTTACTTTTGACCTGGGTGAGGGATACAATTTACTCCCAAGATATGGAGAAAGCAGAGATATTGCTAAGGAAGGTTTCATATCCATTTTCCTAAACTCCACTCTGTCAACATCAGGAACATCTGTTACAAATGTGTCCGCCATTTTGTTGCTACTCCAAAAATCCTAGAAATATGCAAAGGAAGAAGTAAGGGAAGGCCAAAATTCCTGGGTTTCTTTTGGACCTTCTGTCTGCCTTCTTTCAGCATGTCTGGTTTTCTCTCTACAGTAGCTACTACAGAATATGTGTGTCTGTGGCTTGTGTTATAGTGGTGGGAGGCAATAATTTCCCTGGTGTTAGTTGGCCTGCAGGCAAGCTGAGCACCTACACTGCACTTCAGAGAACTCACCTCATGTGCACCCATTGCTTAAAAAGCTTTACTTTTCACTCATTTTGTTCTACATTTAATTTTCTTACCTTTGACAGGAAAGGAAATTAGGAGGAAGGGGGATAAAAGAAGAAAACAACCTAGAAAGGGCTGAAGGGGAAGAATGGTGGGGGCATTAAAACCACTGCTATGTAACCAGCCAACAATGATACTGCATGTTTATGGGCTTTGGTTGCTATAGAGACAGTTACGTAACTCCAACTGGTGGTGAAATTTCATACTGCTTGTGGTGGCGAGCGATATTTCAGTCACTTAGGGGCTACTTTTAAAGAGAACAAATAAAGTAGCTGAGGGGCCCTTTGTCTTGCCGGCTACAACCTGCACTGTTTCAGCCCCACACACCAGTCATTTTCCAGTTTTCTGTGTGTAGCAAAATGTTCCCAATTATTCTCTGAGTAGAGCTGGGCACTTACTCCTCTCCTCAGTCCAGAATGGCTAGGCATAAGGCTCAGAGCAAAAAGAAAAAATAAATAAAGCCTCCTTTGGGGTGGAAAGCCTGTGTGGAAAATTTCAGCTTGGAAAGCTTGTTTTCTGGGAAAGTTATGACTTGAAAAGTGTGCATGTGTTCACTAGCGCAGAGACCAGAGGCTAGATCCTCTTTATTCAATATCTCTCTCTCCCTATCTTCCTCACCACCTCTCTCTTGGTTAGATACATATACATACATTTGAACTCACATGTATACTAATATAGAGTTATATTTACACAAGTTCTACTAGCATATATACACTTGATTGTGCACAATTCATTTACATGAAACATCTGTTTGAACATACACATTTCTTTATTTATATATGCCTTCATATAGTAGGATGAAATATAAGAAATTCCCAATTTTAAAATGTCATGAGCTTATAAAAATGATGATTTCATGAGATCCAACCTATAATGTCTCCTATATATTTACATCATTTTATATAACATACTGTCAGTATATTCATTCTCTCACAGAATGGGAATCTCACAAACTTACGGATATTTATGTTTTCTCTTCGAGATTATTTTCATGCAATTTCCAAATAGTTTGTTAACTCTTCACAAATAGCCACACACTTTTATATATTCCCTATTTATTTTCACTCATACTTTTCCACATATTCTCACAGGTTTCCCCCACTTTCGCACATGCATTCATTTATGTTTATTTATGGTGTCCTGCTTAATATCCAATACTAATGCACATATGAGCTACTCTGATACTTGTGTATACGCCATGGAATTAGAACTTCTCAATGGTTGTTTTTGTTTTGTTTGCTTGTGTGTTGCTTTAGAGACAGAGTGTCACTATAAAGCTCTCCCTAACCTGCAACATGCTGTGTAAACCAGGCTGGCCTTGAACTCATATATATATATATATATATATATATATATATATATATATATATATATATATATATATGCCGGCCTTTGCCTCCTGAGAGTGAGGATTAAATGTTTGTACCACCATATCTGACCAGAATTTTAGGGTGAGAACTAGTACTAGTGTTTCATTTGAAATCTCAAAGAAACCTCAAGAGATAAGATACCTTTGGAAGAATTACAAGGATTTGTACAATTATTACTATTTGGTTAATAAATTAAAAGACAAAGAGCAAAGACTGGCCTATGTTCACACAAGAAGTACTAAATAGATATTGGCATTTTGATGCCATGCTCATTCCCTGTACCACCTGTTCATTATAGGAAGACATTTCCAGTGAAAATATTTTCCACAAAACAGATGCTCGATATCTCTGCTTATGCTGAACCATGGAGGAGGTCAAAGTTGGCAGTTAAATGAAAATATTAGTAAAGGAGAACCAGAATGATATTTTACTCCAACTTAGAATCCTCCAACTGTCCTGGTCCTTCAAATGTCTCTAGTTCTAGCTTCTTGTCTTGGTGGGTGATTAATAGAAACTTTGGATTTATGGGACCCATCATTTAGGATTATTTATAGTGCAACAACATGTTGCTTGTCTGGTGTACAGAAAAGCATGAGATCCAAAATTTACCCTGAATCAGAAGCAATTCATCTATGTTGACTACAATATAAATAAAGAGAGAACGAATGTTTCAGAATCATGGGCCTGTAAGAAGAATATTCCTAAAGGGATTGTGGAATGGTGGATCTCTGGAGACAAAAATGTCTGGGATGTCCTCCCCTGTGTCCCAGTTTCCCGGTAATTGAAGGCTTTCATGGGACGTGCCCCTTGGGCTAGTATGCAGATATAAGTGAGTATATAACATTTGAGTCTTTCTGCTTCTGGCTTAACTCACTAATTATGATCATTTCTAGCTCAATCCATTTGTCCACAAATTTCGGGAATTCCTTGTTTTTAATAGCTGAGTAGTATTCCATAGTGTATATGTACCACAGTTTCTTTATCCAGTCTTCTACTGAGGGACACTTAGGCTGTTTCCATGTTCTGGCTATTATGAATAAGGCTGCTATGAACATGGTTGACTCTGGATGAGAAAAGCATGGGAGAATGGCAAAGTAGAAGGACCCATAGGGTCCTAGAAACCTATAAGTAGAACATTATGATAGGCAGATTTGGGCCCAGGGGTCCCGCTCAAACTAAGGCACCAGCCAAGGACAATACAGGTGGTAAACTTTAAATCCCTACCCACATCTAGCCAATGGTCAGAACATTCTCCACAGCAGAGTGGAGAGTGGGATATGACTTTCTCACGTACTCTGGTGCCTCACCTTTGACCATGTCCCCTGGAGGGGGAGACCTGGTGGCACTTAGAGGAAGGATAGCAGTTTACCAAGAAGAGACTTGATACCCTATGAGCACATACAGGGGGAGGTAATCCCCCTCAGGAACAGTCATAGGGGAGGGGAATAAGGGGAAAATGGGAGGGAGGGAAGAATGGGAGAATACAAGGGATGGGATAACCATTGAGATGTAACAAGAATAAATTAATAAAATGTTTTAAAATGCCTGGGAATGTCCTATAGGAGAAGCTTTGGAAACCATGAAGTTTTACTTCGGAGACTTCAAGTTGGAGTCACAGCATTTGGACCCAAAAGGATGTTAAAATAAAGACAACGAAGCAGACATATTTTGTTGTAGGGGTAAGGTGGCACCGGGAGTTGCATTCCCCTGGAGAGTTTTTTCTCAGCTTGGGTTTTTCTTCCTTAAATCTACTATTTACATTCTTCCCCTTCTGGCTTTGGAAACTTCTTGTATCTTAAGAGGATTCAGCACCCACTAACTTTCAGTTCTATTTGCTTATCCTAAGCTCTGGCAAAATTAAATGGTGTAGAGGCAGCCAAACATTAACCAGAGCTGGGGGAATTCTGATTAGGACAGGAAAGAAGAATTGTGGGAGCAAAATGGGTTAAAGGACAGCACAAGTAAACTCAGAATCAACTAACCTGGACTCACAGGGGCTTACAGACACTGAACCAACAAGCATGGGATGGACCTAGGCCTTCTGCACATATGTTATGGTGTGTGCCTTTGTCTTCTGTGGGACTCCTAAGAGTGGGAGTGGGTGGGAGCATTTTTGACTCATTTGTCCTCTTTGCAGACCCTTTTCTTCCTACTGGGTAGCCTTATCCAGCCCTAATATGAGGGAAGGAGCCTACCTAGTTTTACTGCAATCTGATATGTCATGTTTGGTTGATATCCCTGGGAGGCCTGCCCTTTTCTGAAGAGAAAAAAGAGGAGTAGATTGGTAAAAGAGGAGAGATGGGGTGGAGAAGTTGGGAGGAGAGAAGAGAGGGAAGACTGTGTTCAGGATGTAATATATGGAGAATAAATTTTCAAAAATTAAAAAGAAAAGGTATGGAGAATGAAGTAGGGGTCTTGATGCTCTCCTTCCTACAGTGTCAGCTAGAATTTGTTGTTCTCCTCAATTCAAAAAATTATTTCTCTGTCAAAGCTGGCTGTCTGCTTTGTAAATTTCAGTAACTCTTTTCTTCTTTGTTTCTAGACTCCATGGATTGAAGATACACACACACACACACACACACACACACACACACACACACACACACACACACACTCTTCTATTAAGAACTTCTTGATTTCACATAATTTGCATGCATTGTCTATTTCTTTTGCAAGGGCAATTTGTTGGAAGATCTATTATTGTTATGTCTATTATTGTTATCCTAAACTATGGAGCCATGTTAGAGAGAAGTTTAAGCTATACTTCTGTGTTGCCCTATTATTACCTGTCCTAGTTACCTTGGGCATGCTAATATAGTGAGTACTAGAGACACTTTGACACTTCAGAAGCCATAAGCCAGTTTAAAGGAGGCATGAACTCACTCATTGAGAAGATATTTCCTATCATTTTAATTTGCTTTTTATTCAATTTCTCTCATGAACAGTGCCTAAGGATCGGCCACTAAATTGCAAGGAGAAATATATTTCAGCCTCATTAAGGCCCAGAATAAATGGCAGTTATCACAACTCACAAGATTGTTTCTCTCTCTCTCTCTCTCTCTCTCTCTCTCTCTCTCTCTCTCTCTCTCTCTCTCTCTCTCTCTCTCTCTCCTACCCTGTGTGTGTGTGTGTGTGTGTGTGTGTGTGTGTTCAGAGAGGCCAAAAGACTGTTGAGTTCTCTGGATCTGCAATTGTAAGCAGTTGTGGGCCCATTGTGGTTGCTGTTAATGAATTCATCTATTGCCTTTCTGGCCTCCCTCTTGAACTTCTGTCCTTAGAGTTAGGGGTTGGAGGAAAGGAAATCCTTTTCTGACCCTTCTCTCAACTTAGTAGTCAGTTAGCACTTCACTATCACACTCCATGGAAGATTGAGAAGTGGTTGGTTAGCCACTCTTTGCATGGCTTGTTTACTTCTCCTTTAGTCTCAAACATGCCATTTCCCCTAACTTAGGTGATTTAAAAGATCTTATCTAGACAGATACTTCAAGATTATATAGAGGAGTCAGTTTCAAACTGTGTGCCTTTAAATTGCTTTAGGACTACCATAATTATATTAATGAGAGTTTAAATAGATCATACTCTAGCACAGAATTATTTTCCCTTAAGTACTATCACCTTTGCTGTCTCTCCTATCCTTAGTGTATATAAACAACTTTGCTTTGTTTTGCTGTGTATGTTTGACTTTGATTACTTTATAATTAAATTTAATTGTTAATTATTGTCTGTCGTAATGAGAGAATGAGGGAACTTCTCCAGTACATTTGCTGTACATATAAGGAAATTGAAGCTCAGAGAAGAAAAGGACTTTTCTCAAGATCACACAGTAAATCCTCCAGTAGCAGGTCCAGTCAGGCCAAACCTAGTGAAGATTCTTTGTTACCTTAAACTAACTAGTATTTGCCATCAACATCTCTGCATTCCCTGACAGAAGTCTATCCATTGATAGGTATAAAAACAAACACATCGTGCCCTGGGGTCCTAGGGGATATAATTTGAAAGCATAGCTAATACCTGGATGGTACCTGCAGAGTTGTGCCTCGCAGGGCAGCTGCTTGGCACACCTGGAACTGTATTATGCAAAGCCGCAACCTCTAGCCTGGCATAATTCCCCTTGTGCCCAAGGTCTTCATCTCCCATAGAGGTTTCCATCTAATTAAATATATTTTCAACTTTAAACAACTATCAGTTATCCTAACTACTACAGAATGACACCTAGAGGAGATGTTTCCAGGCCAGAGAAGGATTTTGGCTCATACAGTACCAAATTGGTGCAGTAGCTATGTTGAGGGCAAAGTACAGTTTGGTAATTCTTACAGATCACACTCCACTGCCAGAGAATTGCAAAATGCTGCTGCCTTCTCAAGCTTAAGTTATTGCACACAAAGGTGAAGAAGAAGTGTTTCAGTAGTTAGCTAGGAACCTCTGAACTGTGTTGCTCTAGCCTCTACATCTTTGTGTAGGCCCAGAAGCACAGTATATAGGAGTTTTAAGTTAGAATTTGATCCACTTAAGCTAAGTCTAATGTTTCTAGGCATAAAGGTAAGTAAGAGCTTATACTCGGCAGTTAGTCTGCTTTGGTCCTAATCTTAACACTATTGCTTACTAGCTACACATCTTGTACAAGTTTCTGAGTCATGCTTTACCTCAATTGCAGTATTTGTTGAAGAGCAATAATGCCCTAAATTACAGGGATGTTGTGAAGATTAAGTGCAATGACTCATGTTTCAGTGTCCAGGAACATAGAAAGTTCTAGATAAGTATTAACAATTATTAATATTTTCTAGACCCTTGAACCAAAAAAAAAAGTTGTGACTATTAACTCAGATAAGTTAGGGCCTATTCATGAAGCAGATGCCAGATATTAGTTCCTTGGAATTAAAAACAAAGAACTTACAAATTTATTTTGTTGCAGTTAAGATGAAGATATTTTATTCATAAATCAAAATGACATGGCTAAATTATCAGATCAAATGTGCAATATATTCATATATATTCTTATGTTAATACAAAGGAAAAGTGGCTGAGGAAAGTAAACTACTTGTAAAAGTGTACCTAGTATTAGTTGTTAAACCTACATTCCTATGTACCAAGTCCTCTAAATTTAATCTGTACTTATGGCCAAATAGACATAATAAGAATTAATATTAGAAATGAGATAGTGATAAGGTGGAGATGATAATTAGAAAAAATTAACATGTAGGAAATTATCAAATTAAAAGTTAATGATGAAATGTTTGCATCTTTTTTCAGCCTCTAACTGTTCTGACCCTTTTTCAGTAGAATCAGATGGTCATGCCTAGTTCTTCATTCTCTGCTTTCTGAGTACTAAAAGACACTGGAACAATCATTTCTGACTCATCTTTGAAGTGTGACTCTGTGCAAGAGGCTCAGGACATTTGCAAATCTCAGAGCTAATTCCACTGAATCTTCAATGGGCCAATGTCTAACAACACATCCCAACAAAAGCAAACAGGATACTTACAGGAAAAATGAAATAAAACACCTGAGCCTAGGAAGTAGAAGCTTCAAAGTTTGATCCACTTTTGTCTCCCCTATAGTGGAGCACCACTGTTGGTTATAGTAAAACTTAAGTAATTTTATAAACCTTTGCCTGTTTTATGGACATAAAATTTGGCCATCACACACACACACACACAAAACCATACCCCTATTTGTCAGAGTTTGTTATATAAATAAAAGAACAAAGTATTAATTGAGCTGGTAGAAGCAATCGTAACTGGGAAAGCATTATCTACCCTGGGAAAAAGCAAGCAGAGTAGCAAAGCTGTCCTACAAACCAACAGACATTGAAAAAAGCTAACAAAGGAATTAAATAATTTTAGATAGGTACCAACATATGCGTACAACACCATGCGTATCTCTATATGCATGGAAAGTAGGAAACAAGGAGATGGAACAATAAAAGAAAGAATTTCAGCTTGATGATAAATAATGTGGAAGAAATTTGCATCAAAAAAAGCAATTGTAAACTTTGGAGATAGTTAGGTATGAGTAAAGAGTGTTTAAAGTCTTCAAAAGGGTGAAAGGGCAGAATAAAGAAAACAAGCCTGTAGACTCAAGCTACAACTTTTTCACCAGCTTCCAAGTCCCAAGTGCCTTACAGTGCCTAGCATGCTGTTGGCATTCGGCAAAGGAGATTTATTACTGTGCTCATTGGATGAGACAGGCAGGAGTCATGAGTCTTGGCAAGAAAACCAGGCCAAAAGATTTGCTTTGACTAAAAGCCATATAACTTGAAAGGTTTATTGCTGAACTGATTATGTAATGTAGCTTTGAAAGAGCAGTATTTAAGATAAAGATTTGAAGCCCTCAGGCAGGTTTGGAAAAAGAATTGGGGACTAGAACTGAATGCATTAATAGCCCATTTAAGAATTGCCTGCCTCTTAAACCTAATTTCAGACTGTGAAGCAGGAAGGCAGTGGGGTACAGTAAAGGGTACTGATTTGGACTCTGACCTGGGCTCTGTTAATGTCTCATTGTGATATGAAGTGAAACCTTTCACTTTGCAAACATTAGCACACCAATTCAAATTCAGGAAGATGGGGTTAAGGTGCAGGAGTTAAACTTGAGAATCACTAAGACTTGCTGTATAACTCTACCTGCTATACCCAGGTGTTTGGCTCCATACAACTCCCAAAGTTTACCAAAAGTCCTAATTGGACCAATTCTCCAGGTGGAAAATTTCCCAAGGTTCTTTCTGTTTTGGCCATATCCAGTTTCAATTGGCCTGGACTAGTAGTTTTCCATTCTGGCAATCTCTTCCACTCCTACAGGAAACATTAAAAATGCCAAGATTCAGGCCTCACCTCCCAGATTTACTAACTTGAAAGGTTTCCTGCTAATCTCAATATGCAGCCAGGGTAGTGAATTACTAGTTTAAGGAAACTCTCAGGTAGACTCTATGTAAACTTCTATAATCTCCTCAATTTTCATTTCTTCTCTCATTTGTCTACATTTATACTGGTCCTTTGAGTATTCACAAACAATATACTTCTAATGCATTTTACACTTTTGGTTTAGATACTAACAATAGCTAACAATTGAAACTAAGATTCTTTATCGCTGAAATCAGACTTTGACTCATGATTAAAACTCTTATATCTAGGAATTTTATGTACTGTTATTTAATTGGCCAGTGCTTATAGATTCATAACTTTCTGATGATAATAAAATACCTCATTTGTACATACCATATTCACCTAATTTTATTGTTGTAATTAATCCTATCTTTGAAAACAGCATTTAAAAATATTGCCTATAAATGATAGAATTAATCAGCTTAAAACATACATTTGAATGATTTTAATACAAATACATATGTATCACTATCTACATAAAAATTTCAGGAAGTATTTATCATATAAAAAAAGAAACTTCACTGTGTAGAACAGAGGTCGGTCTGGTCTCAGGCTACCCAGCTAATCCATAGAAAAATCCCTTGGTCCTTACAGGATTGTGCGCACTCTCCAAAGCCTAGTCACTCACGTTCATGCATGTGGCAACTGTATTCTGGGTATGAAATGGAACTAGAGACTATAAGACATCAGTATCTGGATTTTCTAGCCCAGAGAACACCCCATAGTCTGGAATACAAGGGGATCCAACCTCAAATCATCTGGCCAAGCCATGGAAAGTTCCTGGGCCCCTGCAGACAGCTTGGGCTTCAAGGTCCAGCAGCATACCTGGTAAGACAGGCAGCACCTACATTATGTGTCTCAGAAGGAACTGTGGGCTACAAAACACCAGTGTCTGAATCTGTCTGCCAAGAGGAGATACCATGGTGTGTAACACTGGTATATCTGACCTCAGGTCAAATGGCTGGTCCATGGAAAGTTTCCATTTCTGATCTTAGGTCACCCACCTGATCCACATGAAAAGTTTCCTAATCCCCACAGGTGAGAGGTCTAAACATAAAGCTACTCATCTATGAGCTGGTCTCAATGGCCAGTGAGGGACACCAAAACCCCCCACCCAATGCCAGAGAAAAACAGATGGCTAAAGGCCAGCTTAAAAACACAAACAACAAAAGCAAAAGTAATATGGCATCTCCAGAACCCAGTTACCCCAAATCAATCAACCCTGTAAACTCTAACACAACTGAAACAAGAAAATGATGTCAAATCTTTCCTAATGAAGATGATAACTAAGAAAATGAATACAATCCATAAACAAATACAGGAAGATACAACCAAACAGACTGAAGCCCTTACAGAGCCCATGAGAGAGGCCTATAGAGATGAAAGGAAGAAATCACTGAAAGAAATTCAGGAAAAGAAAAACAATTAGGTCAAGGACATCAATAAAATGGTTCAATATCTGAAGATGAAAATGGAAACAGTAAAAGTACAAATTGAGGAAAGCCTGGAAAGAGAGAACTTAGAGAAGAAAACAGGAGCTGCAGAGGTAAGCATCTCCAACAGAGTACAAAAGATGGAGGAAATACTTTCAGGTGTAGAAGATATAATGGAAGAATCAAAGAAAATGTTAAATCTAAAAAGTTCCTGGCACAAATCATCCAAGAAATAAAAGACACATGAGAAGACAAAACCTAAGGATAATAGGAATTGAGAAAAGAGAAGATGCCTGCTTCAAGGACCAGAAAATACTTTCAACAAAATCATAGAACATGTCCTCAATTTAAATAAAGAGATGCCTATAAACATGCAATACTCGCACAGAACACCAAATAGAGTATACCAGAAAAGAAAATTCTCTCATTGTATAATAATCAAAACACTAAATGTACAGAACAAAGAGAAAATATTAAAAGTAACGAGGAAAAAATGTAAAGTAACATACAATGGCAAACATATCAGAATCACACCCAACATTTCAGTGGACATCATAAAAGCCAGAAGAGCCTAGGAGGATATCTTGAAAACCCCAAGAGACCACAGATACCAGTCCAGACTATTATACCCAGTAAAATGTTAAATAACCACAGACAGAGAAAACAAGATATTCTACAAAAAAAAAATTAACAGTACCTATCCACAAATTCAGCCCTAGAGAAGATACTAGAAGGAAAACTCCAACCCAAGGAGACTATCAACACTACCAAAAACACAGAAAATTGATAAATTCACTTTAACAAAAACAAAATTAGACAGGCAATCACATACAATAACACAGAAAATTAAAGGACCTAGTAGTTACTGGTCATTAATCTCTCTCAACATCAGTGGTCTCAGCTCTTCAATAAAGAGACACAGACTAACAAATTGGATGTATAAATAGGACCCAACATTCTGCTGCAAACAAGAAATATACCTTAGCCTAAAAGATAGACAGTACCTGAGAGTAAAGGGCTTGCAAAAGTATTTTCAAGTAAACAGACACAAGAAGAAAGCTCGAGTAACCACTCTAGTATCTAGTAAAATAGACTTTCAAGCAAAATTAATCAAAAGAGTTGATAAAGGACACTTTATCCTCATCAAAGGAAAACTGAACCAAGATGACATTGTAAATCTGAATATCAATTCCCCAAATACAAGGGAAACCACATTTGTAAAAGAAACATTAATAAAGCATAAACCACACAATGATTCCAACACACTAATACTGAAAGACTTCAACACCCCACTTTTACCAAAGAATAGGTCAAAGAAACAGAAGCTAAACTGAGAAATAATGACACTAACAGATGTCATGAATCAAATGGACCCAACAGACATCTACCAAACTTTCCACCCAAACCAAAAGAGTACACCTTATTCTCAGCACCTCACAGAACCTTATCCATAATTGACCGTGATGTAGGTCATAAATCATGCCTCAACAGATACAAGAAGATTGAAATAATATCTTGTATCCTTCAGACCATCATGTCCTGAAGTTGGACCTCAACAACAACAGAAATAATAAAAAGCCTATACACACATGGAAACAGAACAACTTTCTATTCAATAATAACTTTGGAAATCAATCTGTCAGTTTCTCAGAAAATTGGGAATAGTGCTACCTCAAGACATGGCATATACACGAAAAATGTTCCACCATACAACAAGGATATTTGCCCAACCATGTTCAAAGCAGATTTATTCATAATAGTCTGAATCTGGAAACAACCTAGTTGTCCCTCAACCAAAAAGTAGATAAGGAAACTGTGGTACATTTACCCAATAGAATACTATTCAGCTATTAAAACAAAGGAATCTTGAAATGTATAGGCAAATGGATGGAACTAGAAAAGATCATCCTAAGTGAAGTTACACAGACCCAGAAAGACATGCATGGTATTTACTCACTTATAAGTGGATATTAGCCCAACATAGATGTTCTCTGAGAGACTCCACCCAGCAGGGGATGGGGACAGATGCTGGGACTATCTGCTGGACTCTGGTTGTAGCACTGAGAGTGGTATAGAAGACTGTGAGAAAGGAAGGACTCAGAGGGATCAGGAGCCCCACAAAGAGATCATCAGTCCTAACAGATCTGGACCCAGGAGGCCCTGCACAAACTTTTGCACCAGCCAAGGACAATGAATGCAGTGAAACTAGACATTCTGTTCAGATATAGCCAATGGACAGCTCATTTTCCATGGCTGTAGGGGGAACATGGACTACCTCTGACCATTTGATCACTTCCCCTTCATGGGGAGACCTGGAAGGCACACAGAGGAAGGGGAAGCAGGCTATCTGGATGAGAATCTGAGAGGCTGTGGTCATATGGTGGGAGACGAGGTCCCCTTCTGTCAGATGTCTATGGTCAATAGGGTGCAAGAGCAAAGGAGAGTGGGAATGGGAAGATACAAGTGAAGGGATAACAATCAGGATGTAATCTGAATACATTATAATAAATTAATATAAAAAAGAAACATAGATGAAAAATAAAAAAAGAAACTTTAGCAAGCATCATTTAATACATTCATATGTCCCTAAGTAATCTATTTTATCTATATAGAGATTTCACCATTTTTTAACTGTATATGACTGGATCATATAATATATTTGAAAAGTAACTCTTTCAGCCTTTTTGCATGATTTACTCATATTGTAGCATCTATGACATTCTTTTTATGGTTGAATGATATTCCATTACATATTTCATTTTCTTTATTCATTCATGAAATTGTACATAGTTCAAGGTGTCAAACAATGCTGTTATAAACATTTACATATCTACCCTTAAAGCCTTTGTGTAATTCTATTTAGATAATATAATTTTTATTGTTGAGGTATATATTCTTGATATAATCTCTTATTGGTTATTTGCTTTTTTTTTTTTTTTTGGTTATTTGCTTTAAAATACTCTCATTTGTTGTCTTTCTACATTCCTTTCCATTTCTTATTTTTTTGTTTTTGTTTTGGAGATAGTATCTTACTATGTAGGCCATGCTGGCTTAGAAGCAATGGCCCTTCCTGCCTCTATCATTAATATGCACCACTGTATCTAATTTGTCTCTATTTTCTGATTGGCATTTTGAAATACAAACATTTAAAACTTGATAAATCCCAATTTAAACATTTTTTCATTTGTTGCCCATAGTTTTTATATTAAATCTGGAGATTTTTTGCCAATTCTGATGTCACAAAGATTTATATAAATAAAAGCATTGTTCCAGCATTCTGACCTCAAATTTACTTTGAGTTCAATCTTCATTCATTTGCATGTGATTGTCCATTTGTCCTAGAATTATTTGTTGTAAATATTCTTTCTTCAATGACATTCTTGATGCCCTTCTCAACATCAGTATTTATTTAGAGATCTTCAATTCTATTCCACTGATGTATGCACCGATCCTTTAAGCACTGTTTTAACTATACCGCATATGTTTTGGTACACCTTACTCTATTTTCAATACTTTCAACACTTTTACTAATTTCCCTTTAATTTATGCTTAACTCATTGGAGATTTGAGCTTCTTTATTCTCCATGTATATGTACATTACTCTAATTTTCCCCAAATGATCTTTTTCTACTTTCATCTAAAAACACAATTATATTATTTGCACTCATAATTTTATTGAGGCATGTAATATAGTCTACCACATTTTGGAAAATATTTTCTTTGAAATTACAAGAGTTATTGGGGGTGAGTATTCCAGAAATACCTGTTTTGTGTTTAATTTTAGTACTGTTTCATTCTTCTGTGGAAAGTTAGTGAACTTAAGTCTATATACTGATAGATTCTTAGTTTTCTTCCATTTGTTGTTTTTTTTCAGAACTACATTTTTAGTTAGTGTACATAATAATGGGTTTCATTATGACAATGTGATACATGCATATCATTTTCTCTCTTTATTTTTAAGATTTTGTACTTAATATATTTTATGGAATGCTACTGTGTTTAATAATGGTTGTACTTTGCTAAATTTAAATTTTTATTTTTTATTTATCTAAAATATTTTTTTTACTCTGAAGCATGTTCTGTCTGATATTAGTTTACCAACCCAGTTCTCCTGGATTGTTTGTTTGTGTAACAAATGTATTTTTCCATCATTTAATTTTAGTAAATATAGTCTTTGTACTTAAATTGTTTTCTTCTATAAAACATGTAACTGAAATGTGTTTTTCTTACATACTAACAATTGTTCCTTTTATTTGCAAAGTTTAATACATTCACATTCATTACTAATATTTTAAGATTATGTCTGACACTTTAATTTTGCTTATGATTAATATTTTCTTTTAGTTGCAATTCACTATTTTCACTGTACTGCTTTCTTCTACATTGAATGAAAAATTCCTGTGCAGATCTTTAATTTTATTAATGTTTCAAATGTATTTTGAATCCTACTTTTTATGATTCCTCCAAATTTTACCACATACATCCTATTATCAGAATATAATTCAAATTCACACCTGCTTATTCTTGTAATATGTAGGAAAGTTAACCTGCTTGAATATGTTATATATATATTGATATTATAATTTTACATTGTTATTATTAAAAATATGTTCACCTGTGTACCTAGTCTGTGATGTTATTGAAACATTCTCTATGTGTATATTATATAAAGTACATATTTGTGTTGAAGACACAATAAAACATTATTATGTAAAATTAATTTTTATATTTATAACAAGTAATTACATGACACAATATGATGCTTTGATACATGATGAAATAAGGTTAATGAGCACATCAACTAAACTATGATTTAAAATTCTTCCTTAGAGCTATTTTGAATTACACAACATGTTATCATTAATCATATTCTTGATTTTATATAATAGAATACCAAGACTTAGTCTACTTCTATGGTTCAACTTTCTTAAATTCCACATATGTGATGCATTTTATTATTTGTCTCTTTGTACTTTACTTATTATAGTTAATATATTAAAACTCCATATTCATAACAATGATTTAATATTCTGTATCATATGGAGAATGAATAGCATTCAAATACATACGTGTCTTTTGTTTAGGTGGGTTTGAATTACTATCTGGAATCATTTACTTTCCTCTTAAGGAATGTATTAATGCTTTTGTAAAGCAGATATGGCAGCAACAAAAATTGCTTCTATTAATCTGAGAATGCCATGTTTTACATTGCATTTAAGAATAATTTCACTGCGTCTAAGATATTTGGTGGGCATTTTTTAAGAATTTAGAATATTTCTTTCCTACTT
The DNA here is from genome assembly GCF_964271855.1 of Acomys minous. Lineage (NCBI taxonomy): Eukaryota > Metazoa > Chordata > Mammalia > Rodentia > Muridae > Acomys > Acomys minous. The sequence continues at coordinate 78,137,357 of NC_140488.1, read as the reverse complement.
TCTTGTTTCTAATAAGTTAGCTGTTATTTTTATTGGAGTTACCTGCCATTTCAAGATTGAGGTTTTACTTTGTCATTGAATAACAGTATTTTACTAATCATATTTGTCTCGATCTTTCTGGATTAGCTTGCTATTGTTTAAAAATAAATTTAAAGAGTTTTTCTTTTTTCTGTTTGTCTTTTGTTCTTATTCTTTCATTGTGTATACACTGGTCTCTTAATGGAGCCTGACATTGTAAGTTCTATTTCCTTTACTTTTTCATCTCTGTGTTTATGCTGACAAAATATTTCATGATCTATCCTCAAGTTTTGTGCTATTTTTGCCTCTCTCTTTTTTTTTTACTTTTTTTCTCCTTTATTAATTTATTCTTGTTACATCTCAATGGTTATCCCATCCCTTGTATCCTCCCATTCTTCCCTCCCTCCCATTTTCCCCTTATTCTCCTCCCCTATGACTATGACTGAGGGGGATTACCTCCCCCTGTATACGCTCATAGGGTATCAAGTCTCTTCTTGGTAACCTGCTGTCCTTCCTCTGAGTGCCACCAGGCCTCCCCCTCCAGGCGACATGGTCAAAGGTGAGGCACCAGAGTATGTGAGAAAGTAATATCCCACTTTCCACTCTACTGTGGCTAGAAAGGGATGGAACATTACCAAATTCATTCTATGAGGCCATATTCTCATTGATACCCAAACCTAACAAAGACTCAACAAAGAAAGAGAATTTCAGACCAATTTCTCTTATGAACATCGATGCAAAAATACTAAATATTTTTGCCTCTCATATGAAATTTATTCCTTAAATTTTTAGTGAATATTTACATTTTCTGTTTTTTAACCTTAGATACATAGGGCCATGTGTACTGTCAGACACATAGTGAGGAGGCATAATCTCATCCACCTGAATTGTTAAGCTTAATGACCAGGTCCATGCATGCAGGTGGATGACTGTGACTCTTTGTAAGGATGAGGAAATGATTATATCATATTTTTCTCCCTGAGCCCTGCTCTTTGCTCCATAAGGGAAGCTAAGAATTATAGTGTTTAAAAGGAAACTATCATTCTGGCCTCTAAAGGCATATATAAAAATGTGGGTCAGGAGTATCATAGCTTTGTCCTGATGATGAAAATCTTTGTCGGAGTGAGTAGTTCTAGATGCATTGAAGAGGGGTCCTCTGTAGAAGGGTGTTCTCTGGTCACTTCCCAGGTGCTTTTACTTAAATGGCTGGTATGAATCAAGTCACTGCCACCCTGCATTCCTGAAAAGACTTGAAAAGTAACTGAGATACTTTTCAAAAATGCTGACAAATAAGGGGAGAGACTTGGAGGCCAGAGAGATAGGGTGGGCCTGTGGAAGAAAGTGGGCACCTCTGAGTTGATTCAAGGTGATAGTGGCTAGTCCCGTTGCTGGAACTGCATGCCAAAACGAGCAGGCAGAAACAACAGGGAGCTACAGAAGATCGAAGGAAATAAACAAGAGAAAGTAGAGGACTAAAGTAAAGAAAAATGGGGGAGAAGAAGTAATTTGGGGGATAAAGAGGGAAGGGAAATTGCATACAAGATATAATATATGAGACAGGAATAAATAATACATAAAGGAATTGTGTCTAGACCAAGGTGAGAGGGATGAAAGTCTCTTGCAGCCAGAGTTTCTTCATAGTGTCTAAAAGGTCTATTTTGCACATAAAATTTCAAATACAAAATTTGCACAGGATTCCTTTTAAAATCATTGTCTCTTGTGAGTTCCAGCCATATAATCTTAGGAGTTTAGTTGCCTAAACAAGATCTGCACCCTGACAACACCAGTTGACATTGCACCATAATGAGGAAATTTTAACAAGGTCTCACTACAGGTAACCAATGGCTGCTGAAAGAGGGAGATTGAATCTTTTCCAGAGAAAAGTCCCTGTTTGGTGGTTATTCAATTCCAAGTTTTCAGCCATAGGCATATTTATATATACAAACAATGCTAAATGGATCTAGTAGTATGTGTAAATAATAACAATATTAAAGTAAATGACATGAAATTCAGAGGGACTTACAATTGAACTCAGGTCATCAGGTATGACAGCAAGTTCCTATATCTACAGAACTATCTCACCAACCCTCCATTATTTAATTGTGGGTTATTTAGGTTTTATGAGCATATCTGTAATAACAAATTTTATTTCTGTTAAATACAACATCTCTGAAAGTTTCTTTAGAGTGCCTTTTTTGATGCCTAATTCTTTAGAAAATCAATTGGTGTATCTTTCTCTGGGGAAGATTTGTTGAAATGTTTTCTCTCCTCCAGCTTATGTTTTTCGAATCTTTGTCAAACATTAAATATTAAGTTCCTAGAGTTATGGGTTCTCATCTTCGTTCTACAGTTTTGTTCCATTTTGTCTGAATGTCTGTTGTAGTGCCAGTAGCATATTGATTTTTATTACTATAGCTCTGTAATATATCTTAAGATATGGAATGGTAATGAGGCTTTTCATCTTTTTGTTCATGATTACTTTAGCTATCCAAGTCCTTTTGTGGTTCCATATGAATCCTAGAATTTTTTTCTATTTTTGTGAAGAATTAGATGGAGATTTTAATTGAGAGTACATCGAATCTGTAAATTGCTTTTAGTTGAATGGTCATTTTTCAATGTTATTTATACTAATCCATGAGCATGGGATGTCTTCCCATTTTCTAGTATCTTTGTCTATCTTGTTCTTCAGGGGTTTCAAGTTTTTATTGTAGACTTCCTTCAATTCTTTATTTAAATCTGTTCCTAGATATATCCACTCTCTCTGAGGGGCCATTTTGAATAGGGAGTGTGTACATGATGTGCTTACCTTTATGTTTGATGGTGATATATAAAAAAGTTATTGGTTTGTGGAAGTTTATTCTGTGTTCTGTGACATTGTTGGATTCATTTCCAGTTTCTGGAAATTTTGAGGTACAATTTTGAATCTCTTCTGTAGAGTCTCATATTATTCTCAAGTAGTGATAGTTTACCTTCTTCTTTCCCTGCTTGTCTCTTTAATTTTTTCCCATTATTTCTTTCTCCATCTAGTATTTCAAGCAGTGTAAGTTGTATGGATAACAGACACCAGTATTTTATTCTTTTTTAAAATTTTTACTAAATATTTTTACATATTTATTTATATTAATACACACATATACAATAAACTACTTATAACAAGAACCACAAGACAACCAGCAATTATGTATATGCGACATTCACACTGTTTTGGCTATTTATATTTGGCAGTCTTAAAGGAAACATCCTTCTTATATACAGAATTTGGCATTTAAAGATGTTTTTTATTATTTCAAATATAGATTTACAATGAGACAGGTTAACTCCTGGCAACACCCAGCCTACCTCAAAGAAGATAATGAGATTCTAAGAACCTCCACAGGAAAATGGCTTCAAATGTGGCAAACAAGCCACTGGGCAAAATGTTCTCATTTCTACCATAGGCAGAATTCAGCCTAAAAATGGGCAAGCTTGGATGAAGGCAGAGTAGACGGTCAAACTCTGCCAAGACAGGGTAAGCAGGTCCTCAATGGTTCCTGCCTCACAAATGTGTCTGTCAGATATATTGGGCCAGAAGGTTGAAGATGATGCTCCAACTTTGTAGAGAGTTTTGGGTGACTGATCAGGTAGCAAACTGTCTCTGTCATCTTCTGATTTTGGAAGCTGCTAACCTGCACTCCCTCTATACTCAGGTAATCAGTTTTATCCTTCTCAAGTCTTTGATGGGATTGAAGACCAAATAGTTAAGTTTTGCAATTGAGGTTAGTTGTTTAAGGGTTAAGATGTTTTTAGGTCTAACCAACCCTACATTTGACATAGGTCTAATATCCAAAATATAAAAAACCTCAAGAAATTAGGCACCACCAACCTAAATAACCCAAATAACCACACTGGCCATGTGCGTTTCTTCCATCTAACCCATGGAGGCCCCCTACTCTTCTGTTCTTTCTCCTTCCTCCTTGTGGCAGTCTTTCTTCTTTTTCTTCCCAGGATTCCTCTCTCTCTCTCTCTCTCTCTCTCTCTCTCTCTCTCTCTCTCTCTCTCTCTCTCTCTCTCTCTCTCTCTCTGCTTTCTTAGGACACTTAGCCACAACTATCTCATCTGTCCTGCCCAGGTGGGATGGCTTTTTATTAATTAGAAAGTAGGTCACAGGGACAACAAACAATAATTAACATCAAAATACATCAGACCTTCCCCCCAACAGATGACTGTTATGCTAGTCTCCTGTCTGCAGAATATTATTAATAGTTTCAGTGGTGGACTCTCTCTCATGGCACGAGACTCAAGTTGGGGCAGTCATTGACTAGGTGGGTGGAAGGTTTTGTGGGTAGGTTGGTGTCCCCTTCCCTCTACTTGAAATCCCACCTGGCTACAGGAGGTGGCCACTTCAGTCTCCATATCCCCTGCTGCTAGGATTCTCAGCTAGGGTCACCACAATAGACTTCTAGGATTCTTACCATCCCAGGCATGCCCACCCACCAATTTCCATTATCTTTGAGAGCCCTCACTCCCCCTTTCCCACACCTTTCCCACACCTTTCCCATACCTTTCCCACACCTTTCCCACACCTAATCCCCACTCTTGTTCCTCTCCCCGACTCCTCTCTCACTCAGTTCTCACTGACCCTTTCTTTAGTGAAATTTAAGCATCTTCATCTTCCTTTGTGCAGAGACCTACAGCCAAACATTATGTCGAGATCAGGAAATCTTAGGGAAGACAAGGCAGAAAGGATTGAAAGGGCCAGAGAGGTCAAGGACACCCCAAGGAAACTTACAAAATCAGCTAACCTAGGCCCATAGGGACTCACAGAGACTGAACCACCAAGCAGAGAGCATCCATGGGATGGATCTAGCCACCCATGATATATGTAACAGATGTATAGCTTAGCCTTCATGTGGAACCTCTAATATCAGAAGCAGGGGCTACCTTTGACTCTCTTGCCTGCCTTTGTATCTCTTTCCCCTAACTAGACAGCCCCAGTAGAAGAAGATGGGCACAGTCCCCTTCTGTGAGAAGAAAGAGGGGACACAGACAGAGGGGAAGGGAGGGGAGAAGGAGGGACTAGGAGGAGAGGAGGGAGAGAAACTTCCTACTGGGATGTAAAGTAAGTAAATTAATGAATCAATGAAAAAATAATATTGCTTGTTTATTTGGTTTAGCTCCTTCAGTTTATCTTCAAGTCATAATATTGCATTCTCTGCTTGACTCATTCTACTTATAACATTTTCATTTGAGTCTTCTGGTTATTACTAAGTTTTTCAACTGTATCTTCATTTCAGCTTTTCTTCCCTCCTTTTTAGAATTCATTTTCATTGCCTTGGTTGACATCTTTATTTTCATCAGCTTTATGTTTCTTTTTTCTTGGACATTATTCATATGTTTATTCTTCTTAAGGTCTTTGCCTTTAGTTTCATTGAGTTGTTTCTTTGTGTCTAGTTGGTAAACATATCTACAGGACTGATATTTCTTAATGATAAGATACTGGTTTATTGGTAGTTTTGTGGTGAGATGTGGGCTTGTAAATTTCTTTTGTTAGTCCAAAGTCATACATAGACAGTAGGCTGGGGCAGATGAAAATATGTTTAGGCAGATTAGCCATATAGGTTAAAATGGCTTGGGTGCAATGAAGTCAGTTTCACAGAGGAAACTGGGCTACTGTACAGGATGTGCCCTATGGGGAAAGCTTGGAGTTTGGGGGTAGATCTGGCTGAGTAGAAAGGTTTGATGTGGTATGGGAGAGGCTGGTACATTGGGAGTTATGTAGGGTGTGTCTTGGAAGAAGTCAAGAGGATGTTTGGAGAGCAGGCAGGGGAGATCAGACCAGGCTGGGGCACTGGGACCTGGACTAGATCTAGTTGGGGAGAAGGCATACATGATGAGGTCAGGGAAACACACTCTACTACACTCTGGAGAAGTAAGTAGGAAATTTGGTTGGGTGAAGAGGTGGTATGTGGTCATGATCTCTATTATTAACTCATAGTTTGGGGTATATTGTTATAGCATTTCAGATAAATTGATATAAGTTTGTAGAGGACAGCTAGATAAATACAGTTGTCTTTAGGAACATTTTAGGAAAATATGATAATTAACTACCTATACCATATACATGTATGCTTACACTTATGGTTACATATGTGAAAATGGAAGGAAAATATAATGCCATAAGACAATATAAAATTTCCTTTGACCAAATCAAGAAGTTCATCAATTAATTATCTAAAAAAGTAATAAAAATGGAAAATATTTTTGTCCATAGAGGCACATTCAGGCATGTCTAAGCATTAATATTTGCTCTTCTAGGATGAATAATGAAAAAAAGAAAAGGTTTTAACAGACATGTGACATGGCTGTCTTTGTATTATTTATGGTAGCAGTATGGAGGATGTTTTGGAAACGTGCATTGAGAAAATGCAGTGTTACTTTACTTATAGATGTGTGAATTTCTTTTTCCAGTTATAGTAATTTCTCTGATTATCTATGGACATAGCTTTATATCCTACAGCTTGGTCAAATACTGACAATATCTGAAGTTAATATTAGATGCCACAATTTAAGTTTTCTCATCTCCTTCAAACTCCAATCCTTTGTCTGGACTTGCTATACTCCTGATCACATACTCATTAATATATTATATACATATTTCTACCTTGCATTTGATAATTTTGTTAAATTGTTCATAAAACTCCACGAAGCATTTTACTTAACATTTATTGATTTATTATGAAGGATAATATACAAGGATGAAAAAGAGTGTGGGAAAATTTTGGAAATTTCCTTTTGGAGAGCAGAGAATTTTGGGCAATTGTGGGCATTGCCTTCCTCGAATGTGAATGTGTCCACCAACCTGAATCTGTATCAAATCTCATTGTTCAAGAGTTTTTTATAGAGAGTAATCTGTACCTATCCCACTTCCAAGAACTCAGTTTAGAGGAAAGCCTCAATCTTATAATCACTTGATCTTTCTGAAAACATGGAATAATCTCATTAGCACAAACTCAGTTGTGATTCATAAGTATTTTCATAAATAGATCAATACACATCTATTGCTTAGGAGACTGCAGAAATTTTACATGCTCTTTGCCTGGTACCAGAGACAAAGGTCAAATATAATTCTTATTATACACAAGTACAGAGATCGCATACAATGACAATAGCTTGGTAAAATGCTAAAAAACATAAAAAGACTACTTGGATACACAGCTGGTACAGGAGAAGATTACTCCATTATATGAAAAATGCAAAAATAATCCCAAATATCATTTGATCATCCAGAGGGATAGTGTTATTTTGTAAGATCAAGTTTGAAGGATGATACCATAAATTTAGATTTTAATAGTCATTCAGGTATGGGCAGCCCTTTAGTTTGCAGCAAGAACATAAAGGAGTTGTTTAGCACTAGATGACACTTGGAAAAAGTGGCTACTATATTATGACTCATTAGAGCACTGGCTCAATAAATAGAAAATCCAAGTTGTATTGTCATTTTGTGATAATTGACATATAAAACACCTAGCAACCTCTCTTTCATAAGGCATCTATGGCTTTATCACTATAGCAGTTTATCTAACATGAATTGGTTACAAATACCTGTTTTGCATAATTCATAGCATATGTTATTTTAGAAATATTATAATTTTTCACATTCATCTCACACATTTAATATTGTGATATTTGATGGAATTTCATTGATATGTTAATATAGATTACATCTTTAAAAGTATAATATTTGAAAAGTGATGCAAATATTATATGGATAAATTGAACTAATTTTGTATCATCTGAGTGTTATTGCTTGTTCCAATAGTCTCTTATTATGTAAAAAAGCTGGACCTGCATTTAGAGGAGTTGGTCACAGTTCATTTCATACTTAATTACCTCTTAGTCTCTGTTTAAATTTGAGTTCTATGTCTGGAGCCTAAAGATGGATTTGAAGGTCATTAGACCCATTTAACTTTTCCTCTGGCCAATGCAAGCTGCATTGAGTGATCTTACTTTGTTTTCTACTATTATATTCTTAAATTGCATATTCAGGGTGGATGGCCAAGCTTAGCTTGTAGGGACTACCAGAGCCTATACTTTTGCTCTAAATTCTGATAACTACTCTAAAGGAATAACCAGAATTCTTATATGTTGTTGTGTGTTGATTTGTTTCTCTGTCTATATGAAAATATAAAGAACAGAGAAAGTCATTCTATCTTCTAGTATCTGCCTCAATTTCTTTGTTTAGTTTTAAAAAATATTATAGAGGTCTTTCATTCCCTTGATTAGGCTTATGCCTAAATTTATTTATGTTTGTTTATTTGCTGTGGTGATTGTGACTGGAATTGATTCTCTATTTTTTTTTTGAATGATTGTGGCAATATATAGGAAGGTTACTAACTTTTGTGTTATTTTTTTTATCCTGCTACTTTGATGAAAGGGTGTGTCAAGTCTACAAAGTTTTAGTGTGCTCTTTATAACCCCTTATATATAGAATCATGTCTTCAGCAAGTAGGGAAGCTTACTTATTTTCCCATTTGTAGTCTTTCTATTTCCTTCTCTTGCTGAGACTTAAAGTTCTATATTAAGTAGCAGTAAAGAAAGTAGATTTTCTTGGTACCTGGTCTTTCAAATTATTATTCCTTTAGATTCATGTTGGCTTTCAGATTAGCATACCTAGCTTTTACTATGTCAAGTTATGCCTTGTCCATGCCTAGTCTCCCCATGACATTGATCATGAAGGGATATTGCATTTCGCTGAATACATTTTCTGCATCACTTGAAATGATCATGATTTCTTTTAGTCTATATGCTGTAGAAATTTTATTGATTCTTACCAAGGCCAAGGTTATCACAATGACTTTTGATTTGATGTGGTCTTGAATTTAATTTGGCAGTTTTTATTTTCACTTTTGCCTCTGTTTATCAGGGAAGATGGATAGCAATTTTGTTTTGTTGTTATTATTTATCTTAATCTGGCTATAATATCATTGTAATACTGCCTTTCATAATGCATGTATACATATATAGACAAGCACCTGGTAACAAAAACATCCCTTCGCAAATATGCCTACATGCATGCACACACACACACATACACACACAGAGGCACAGAGGCATGTACACTTACTCTTTTTACTCAGTAAAACCACACACAATGATGTCAGATCTCCTTCTTAGATGAAAGAGGACATAGTACCATTTTTATGGGGAATAATTTTAATATATATATTTAATTTATATCTACCCTATCATATTGATAATGCATGATGACTTTTCATTTTTGTTATTCTATTTGTATTTCACTGTATCTGTAATTCATCTATATCATACCAGACATGTGAAACTCATAAGAGAAAATAGTTAATTTTTATATTTCACCCATTTGAAGCTGTTGTGTCAAGGTAGTTGTTTCTCTGATATTAGAAGACAATATTGAGTAATGCACATACTAATCTGTTTATACTTAGACAATAAAAACCCTTGTTCATTTCAGACACAAGAAAAGTTTCATTTAATAATTAATATACCCTTCCAGTATAATAATAAAAAGTGTCCTCACTTCATTCAAAATTAACAATCACCTTTTACAAAGTTATCTGCGTACAATGGTGGGAAACATAATAGTATTTCATCCTTATAAGCATTCTCACTCTTCACTATGATACCTCCAGTCTTTTCAGGGTTGAGAAATTATATGAATATGAAAGAGAAAAAAAGGATATCATGGTGTGTAGTTATACAAGTTGTATGTCTACCAATTACTCTGCTCTTCATGATAACTCTAGTATGGAACAGAAAAAAAACTCAACTTCACTGATACAAAACAAATCTGGAATTTTTAAAAAGAAAAATATGCAAGATTTCCTATGATGCTTCTTCTATGCTTTTCCCCCTTTAATTATCAAGTAATGTGTTCTTCACTTTTAGTATACTAAGAAAGGTTTCAAGGAGGTCATATAAAAAGCTGAAATAACCTCTATCATTAAAGAAAAGACTGATTTCTCAATATAAACTTTGAAAGAGAGGCAATCCTGAGCAATGCACACTAAACTTAATGAGACACGTACAAACATAAGCTAATATATCCAGCAAAAATACCAGTCATATTTGAAGGAAAAAGAAATTCCAAGATGACAAAAATCAGCTAAATCATTTTCATATTCAGAAATCATAAAATATGGGAAGACATTCTTTGAATTAAAAGGGGGAATAGGCATAATCAAGAACCTGTTGAAAGAAAAAATAAATTTATTATTACTGAATGACAAATTATGACTGAAAATACAAACAACATCACAACAGTCAACACACCTATTCCAATAACATTTTAAAATATTAATGACTTGATTTATCCAATCAAATTATACAAGCTGACTGAATGGACTAAGATATAAATTCAGCCTTCTGTTGTATATGAGAAACTCATTTTAGCATTAAAGATAGAAATGATATTAATGTGAAATGGTGAAAAAAGTATTCCAACTAAACGAGAACAGGAAACATTCAGTTGTTGTTGCCCTGATATCTGAAAAACAGACATCAATTTAAAACTAATTATAAGTGATAATAAAAGACTCTTCATTCTAATTAAGGGAACAATTAACCAAGAAGACATTATAAGCTAAACATATGTGTACCAAAATCTGTTACATCTAATTTAATAATAAAAAATACTTGGTACTGAATTAAAGACACAGATTATCATTAACCCTTTATTTTTAAAATTTTTTATTAATTTATTCCTGTTACATCTCAATGGTTATCCTATCCCTTGTATCCTCCCATTCTTCCGTCCCTCCCATTTTCCCCTTATTCCCCTCCCCTATGACTGTTCCTGAGGGGGATTTCCTCTCCCTGTATATGCTTCTAGGGTATCAAGTCTCTTCTTGGTAACCTACTATCCTTCCTGCGCCTCATATTTGACCATGTCCCCTGGAGGGGGAGACCTGGTGACATTAATCCTTTAAAATAACTGATTTCCATACCTCACATTCTCCAATAGGTTGGTTATCCTACTGAAATATAAACAGAGATATTTTTATTCAAATTGCTTCAAATATGTAGATTGCTTTTGGTAAGATGGCCATTTTTACTATGTTAATCGTACTGATCCATAAATGAGCATAGGACATCTTTCCATCTTCTATTATCTTCTTCAATTTATTTCTTTAGAGACTTGAAGTTCTTGTCATAGAGGTCTTTGACTTGTTTGGTGAGAGTTATGCCAAGATACTTTATATCACTTCTGGCTATTTTGAAGAGTGTAGTTTCACTACTTCCTTTATCAACCAATTTGTCATTTTTATACAGGAAGGCTAATGATTTTTAAAATTAATCTTGTATCCAGCCACTGTGATGAAGGTGTTTATCAGCTGTAGGAGTTCCTGGGTAGAATTTGTGAGGTCACTTATATACACTATCATATCATCTGCGATTAGTGGTGCTTTGATGTCTTTCTTTCTAATTTGTATCCCCTTGATCTCCTTTAGTAGTCTTATTGCTCGAGCTAGAACTTCAAGTACTATGTTGAATAGATACAGAAAGAATGAGCAGTCTTGTCCTTGATTTTAGTGGAAATGCTTGAAGTTTCTCTTCACTTAATTTGACGTTGGCTATTGGCTTGTTGTTTATTACTTTTATTGTGTTTAGGTATGTGCCTTGTGTCCCTGATCTCTCTAAGACTTCAAACATGAAGGGGTGTTGGACTTGGTGAAGGCTTTTTCAGCATCTATTGAGATGATCAGGTGTTTTTTTTTCTTTCAGTTTGTTTATATGGTGGATTACATAGCTGGATTTTTGTATATTGAACCATCCTTGCATTCCTGGGATGAAGCCTACTTGATCATGGTGGATAATATCTTCAATGTGTTTGATTTGCATGTATTTTCCTGAGTATTTTTGCATCAATGTTCATAAGGAAGATTGGTCTGAAATTCTCTTTCTTTGTTGGGTCTTTGTGAGGTTTAGGTATCAGGGTGACTGTGTCCTCATAGAATGAGTTTGGCAGTGATCCTTCTGTTTCTATTTTGTGGAATAGTTTGAGGAGTACTGGTGTTAGCTCTTCTTTGAGTGTCGGGTAGAATTCTATGCTAACGCTGTCTGGCCCTTGACATTTGTTGTTGTTGGAATACTTTTAATGACTGCTTTTATTTCCTCAAGGTTTATAGGACTATCTAAAAAGTTTACCTAGTTTTGATCTAGCTTTGGTAAGTGGTATGTATCTAGGAGTTTTTCCATTTCATTTAGATTCTCCAATCTTGTGGAGTACAGGTTTTTGTAATAAGAACTAATGATTCTTTGGATTTCTTCAGTGTCTCTTGTTATATCCCACTTTTCATTGCTGATTTTGTTAATTTGGATACTATCTCTCTGCCTTTTAGTTAGTTTGGCTAATGGTTTGTCTTTCTTGTTGGTTTTCTCAAAGAACCAGCTCTCTGTTTCATTGATTCTTTATATTGCTCTCTTTGTTTTTATTTTATTGTTTTCAGCCCTGAGTTTGCTTATGTTCTGTCCTCTTGGGTGTGGTTCCTTCTCTTTGTTTTAGAACTATGCAAAGCTTTACAGATACAAAAAGAACAATTCTCAACATCATATGGGAAAACAAAACAAGTAAAAAACCCAGAATAGGTAAAACAACCTTATAGAACAAATGATGTTCTAGAGGTATCTCTGTCTCTCATTTCAAGCTTTACTACAGAGTAACAGTAATAAAAACTGCATGATATTGGCTGGTGTATCAATAGAATCTAATTGATGACCCAGAAATAAACTCACACACCTATGGACATTTTACAAAGGAGCTAAAACCATACTATGGAAAAAATACATCTGCAATACATGGTGCTGGTTTTAACTGGATGTTGAAGTGCAGAAAAATACAAATAGATCCTTCTCTGTCACTCTGCACAAAAACTCAAATCCAAGTGGATCAATCTAAAACTAATAAAAGAGAAAGTAGGGAAATGCCTTGAAATCATAGACACAGGAGACAACTTCCTAGACAGAACACCAAAGTACTAAGATCAGCAATTTGTAATGGAACCTCTTGAAACTGAAAAGCTTCTACAAGGCAAAGGACACTGTCAATAGAACAAAACGACAGTCTACAGATTTGGAAAAGATCTTCACCAACCCCACATCTGACAGAGGGCTAATATCATATATATATATATATATATATATATATATATATATATATATATATATATACCCATACATACATACATACACACACACAAACACACACATTAAACACCAACAATGCAAATAACTCAATTAGAAAATGCGCAGAGCCAAATGGAGAATTCTCAACAGGTCAACAGGAGAATATCGAATGGCCAAGAAGCACTTAAAGAAATGCTCAGTGTTCTTAGTCATCAAGGAAATGCAAATCAAAATGACCCTAAGATTCCATTTTACACCTATTAGAAAGTCTCAGATAAGAAATTCAAGTGACAGCAAATGTTGGCAAGGATGTGGAGAAAGAGAAACATTCCTCCATTGCCGGTAAGAGTGCAAACTTGTTTAACCACTTTGGAAATGAATGTGGAGATTTCTTTTAAAAAATTGGAGAAAGATCTACATTAGACCCAACTATACCACTCCTGGGCATATACTCAAAAGATGGCCCACTTTACAAGAAGGACACTTGCTCAGTTATGTTCATTGCAGCCTTATTTGTAATAGCCAGAAAATGGAAACTACCAGGATGTCCCTCAACTGAAGCAGGAATAAAGAAAATGTCGTACATGTACACAATGGAATATTTCTCAGCTATTAAAAACAAAGGAATATGTTGGGAGAGGAGGTTCCTTTCTGTCAGAGGTATAGGAGAGGGGAAGAGGGCAGAAGAGGGAGGGAGGGTGGGAATAGGAAGATGCAAGCAAGGGTATAACAATCAGGAAATAATCGGAATAAATTATAATAAATTAAAAGATAATCCTGAGTGAGGTAATCCAGACTCAGAAACACACACTTGGTATGTACTCACTTGTATGTACTGTACTCACCATACAGTACAGGATAGCCATACTATAATCCACAGATACAAAAAAGACACAGAAAGCCCAAGAGAAGATGCATGAATCTCACTTAGAACAGGAAATACAATAGACATATTAAGTAGATGGAGGCAGGGAACTGTGGGAGATGGGCTGGGGAGGATAATGGGAGTGTGGATTAGGTGGGCAGAGGAGGGTGGGTGAAATTAACTGGGAGAGAGAACAGATAAGAAGGGGGCATCTTTGGGACAGGGAAGGCTCCTAGGAGTATATTGGGTTGACACTAGCTGAAACTCCAAGCAATAGCTGTTAAGGAGACTAAAATAGGCATCCTTTATAGCCAGTTGGGACTCCTATGGAGGGAGCATGATACCAACACACATGTAAAACCTACAACCCAAAATGTGGCTTGTTTGCAACAAATGTAAGGGCACAAATGGAACAGAGCTTGAGAAAATGCTAAACCAGTGACTGCCTCAGCTTGAGATCCACTCCATGGGGGAGGTCTGATTACTGTCACCATTAATGATACTCTGCAATGTTTGCAGACAGGAGTCTAACATAACTATCTTCTGAGAGGCTTTGTCAGACAGTTGATGGAGACAGATGCAGAGACTCAACACCAAGCAATGCACTGTGCTCAGGGAGTGTTGTGAAAATGCGGGAGGAAAGATTGAGGGAGCTGGAGGGGTCAAGGACACCACAAGAAGACCTAAAGAGTAATCTAACCAGGGCCCATGGGGTCTCACGGACAGTGAACTGTGGGTTCCTTTCTCTGGGAGGCTGGGCTGAGAATCTGGTCACAGCGCTTTCTTCAGCCTTCTGGAGGCTAGCTGAGGAAGCCTCTGTCTAGAGAACTGGTCACAAGGAAGAAGATTTCCACGGCAGTGAGGGAGCTTTTTAGTTAGATCCATTACCTTGAGGGAGTGCAGGATAGCCTTGTGCTTAGCAGGGATTGAGACAATGACAATGGGAGTCCATGTCCCTTCCAGTGGGGGAAGGGAGCCTTGGACTTGTAAAAGGACAGATAATTTGATTAAAATAAAGACAGTCAAGATTTAAAGAGCTAGATTTTAATTTACTAAGCTTAATGATAAAACAAAGACAAAGAAAAGGAGTTACAGAGGGAGAAAAGGGGAGTGAGGGCCCCCACCTCAGACCTCTGGGCAACCTAAGAGTGTCTGAATTGCAGGAGCCACACCCAGGATCCCAGGGCTTGTCTCCAGGACAACTTTGATATATGTTTCATCAAAGAGCCTGCTTTTGACATTGTTTGGCCTAAACTCTATGTGGTTTGCTTTGGAAGTGTCCCTGCAAGGAACTAGCCTGTTAACACATTCTGGTCTTGTGGACTGTAGCCAGTAGGGGAAACAGCTGCCTATTTCTGAGCATGAAGCTTACATGGAGGGGGCATCTCCTTCAACTACAGACAAAGGCCCACAGTGAACAGCAACCAAAGACTTTGCATGGACAGAACCTAAAGCCCATATACATATGTAGCAAATGTGCATCTTGGTCATCATGTAGGTCCCATAACAATAGGAGTAGGAGCTGTCTGTGAATCTGCTACCTACTACTGAGTAAGATTCCCCTAGCTGGATTTCTTCTTAACTCCTAGGCTGGAGAGGATGTGCTTGGTCCTGCAGTGACTTGAGATACCTGGGTGAATTGATACCAATTGGGGGCCTCCCCTTCTCTAGGAGGAAAGAGAGGGGGGAATAAGAAGAGGGTGTTAGGAGAATGGGATTGGGAGGAAAGGAGAGAGGGGACTAGATTGGGATTAAGTAAATCAAGAAATGGAGAAAAATAAACAGAGAAACATCAGAACTAAGGACACCACACATCAAATATACCTAATAAATATCTACATGGTCTACTTAGCAGCTCATAGATTCTCCTATGAAATATATCACATCCTGAAGCACAAATCTTAACAAAATCATAATAATTGAAACCACTCAATGTGCCCTACCTACACATAATGCAATAAACCTAAAAATAGAACAGGAACAAATCTCTAGCAAATACACAAAACTCCTGAAGATTAAACAATTCATTGCTGAATAATGAATGGGTCAAAGAAATCACAAAAGAAATAAAAACATAAAAATATTCCTGGAACTAAATGGAAATTAAAACACAACAGAACCAAGCATCTGGAAAACATTAAAAGCAGTTGTATGAGCAAAATTTATAGCTTTAAGTACCTACAATAAAAATCAGAAATAACACAAATAAATGATTTAATGATGTAATTCAAAAATTTGGAAAAACAAGCGCAACCTAAATCCACATACAGTAGACAGCAAGAAATAATAAAAAATTGTACTTGAAATTAATGAAGTAGAAAAATAAACCAATACAAGAATCAACAAATCTAAGGACTATTTCCTTGAGGACATAAACAACATTCAAATATTCACAAGCTCTTGGCCTCAATAACCCAAAGACTGAAACCGAAACCTCAAAACCAAACCAAAACAAAACAAAACAAAAACAAATGTTATGAGGGACTTTTTGGAGCAAGGGACCTGCTTCCTTTGGGTATTCAGTTGTACTACCTGACTAAAGTTCAATCTAGTTGGGTTTGTTGACTATTTACACCCAGTTGTAGAGGGATAGTGTTGATCATGAAGCCTTCTCCTGAATGTCCAGCCACTCCCTAGGATCTACTGTAAGCAACTCTTTCTTAATTCTATGTGGGTTTGGGAAGGAGTAGGGCAAAAGCTAGAGCACATAGGCCAGGAAGGAGTAGGGCAAAAGCACTACAGCTCTGCTGCTATATGGAAGTCCTCCTCCTTGCTGGGCAAGGATTTTCAGATGTGGTGGTTTGTTGTGGGAAGAGCATTCATATCTGAGTAAGAAACTCTTTGCCTATGTTCTATTAGGAAGCCCAATAAACTAATTGGTTCCTCAGAGTAAATTTTGGTAGAAAGCATGCCTTGATTTGTCATTGGAACCTCAGGAGAAAGGCTAAATATTGCTTATCTCCATCTGTGAAGGAAATTTAGCAACGGTTGGCAGGATATGATAAAAATGATGAACTGAGGTAGAACAATACATGGTACTCCTATATGGCATATAAATCAAACAAATGAAACAAAGTTTCCTAAGGGATTGTTGCAGAAAAAAATGTTGCCTTAGTGGTTTCTTCCCCATAGGACTTGTTGAAGGCAGTGGGTGAGGAATGAGCAGTGCAGAATGCTGAGGTATAACTAAGGTTTGGCTATCAGAGTCAGTGCTATAGATGGGAGAAATCCCCAATTGGCACTTTTATTCCATAAGATATGAAATGACATGGTTGTCTGATGGGTAGGGTACACTCTGAGATTATAAAGACCCTTTAAGAATTGCAAAAGACCTAGAATGGACATTTAAAGTCCTGGGGATAGTATATCATGGATGAAGGTGTCAATGAGCAGCTACAGATGCAGCCTGGCTGCTGCTAAGGCTAATAAGTCTCTCTGAGGTTTTGGTGGCATGCTAAAGAAATATTGGAGGTATAAAGTGAGGAGGACATGAGGCTGGTGGCTTTAACATTTACCTCTGATTTAGTATGTAAAGTAAATGAAAGGTATAGAGAAATGGAAGTGTTGGCCCAGAGTAGAACAGTAATACACAACCCCTCCAGGGACCCCAAAGCTTGATATAGAATATCATATTCTAGCTGATATTTTACAGCTAGGAGAACAAAACAGGAAGAGAGCTCAGATTATACCAGTAATACCTGACCCCTTCTGGGACCCCAAAACCTGTAAATCCTGGGGAAAATTATTCAGCAACAACAAAGAAGTGACATTAAAATGATCACAGATACCTTCAGGTCCTATCTTTAGTACAGAGAAAAGGAAAAATCTGATACAGTATACTTATGGAAACATTAACAATGGACAAGTGCAAAAAAAAAAAACTGTGGTAATCAGAGAATGTTCATATTCAGAGCTGTTGGATCTAGAGAAGGCTTTCAAACAAGCAATGCAGTAACTCTTCACTACCTGGGTTTTGAGACTGTATAGCATGGGAGTATATGGCATCATTCTTGAGTGGTAAAAAAGGAAAGGCTGAGGAATATAACCACTCATCTCTCATTTAAATGAATGCTTAACTATCTAAGGCAATGCAAGGATAATTAGTTTCTGATGCATCAAATCATAGAGCCATTACGGATACCTGTTTATCTATCTCTAGCCATTTCCCTATTTATTTTAGGTCCTGGAAAACAGCAAAAGGACATTCATGATAAAGAAAACTTGATGATCTTTTCTAGTTCCAGAGGTCTAGGGGAGGTGAATAGAACAGAAGAGGGAGGAAGGGAGGGAACTGGAAGATAAGAACTAGGGAATAACTATCATGATGTAAAGTAAATAAGTTATAATAAATAAATAAGAAAGAAAGAAAAGAAAACTGAAAATTCAGAAAGTAGTGTCTGTTGTCTGGTTTATAGGATCAGACTGGACTCTATTTACAGAAAAGGGAAAAAAACCTGACTCATCGAGGGTTCGAAGGCTAGTAATGTATCACTAGTGCCAGTGTTGAGCCTCATGGCTGTGTGTTACCTGCATGAAGTGGGGGGAGATTTGGGCCCATTTAAAGGATTTAGACCTTCAAGCAAACCTAGTTCAAATGGTGCTGAAGTAAAGCGTGAGTGAGAGGGGAGGGGTTCAGGAGAAAGGGCTGATTATCAATAGAAAGTCTCAAGTCAAGGCACAGGATATCTCTCTATGAGTTACTAATCAAAGTATCCCCAAAAGGCAACCAAAATAAGACACACTGTTGGCATTTCTCATGTTTTCATAATATAACTAGATGGAAAAATATTTGCTGAAGAAATCACATTCCTTGATTACATGATCTAAAGAACTCAGTCTTGAAATTACCAAGAAAATCTCCCTGTTGATTAACGTTCCCATTTCTGGAAAATGCTATATAAGATTCAGAGAAAAATGATACCAGTGGTCTTATTCAACACTGTACCATATATACTGCAATATTGACCAACCATGAAATATATTCTGTCCAGTACAATGGCAGTGTGGCTGTTACATGTGGTAACTAACTATGTACTAATAGAACTTCAGGCCTGTTTCACCAAATGGAATTTCATGCCTAGTATGTAATCCTGGTCAAAAGTCCATGGCATAGGGCAGTTGTGCTCAACTTTACTAATGGTCTAATCCTTTAATGCAGTTCCTATGTGATCCCTAACTGTTCCTCTTCCTCCCAAGTGTTCAGCCTATGGGTGAAGGCAGGAGGTTCAGACCATGGGGCTGTGTCACACAGAAGGACACTGGGAGTTGGAAAAGCAAACCAAGGGCAAGCAGTTGCAGACTCCTTTAATTAGGAAGACAGCTAGCTTTATGGTTTTGGGTGACCAATCAGGTTCCTCCACACCATCTCAGAGCTAGCAAATGGATATTCATCTCTGGGCAAACTCTCCAATGTAAGGTCATGTACCTTCCACTCAAATACTCATGTCCATGGAAGACACCTCTGGCCCTTTGCCAAGAGTGCCCAGATAATCAATTATTTCATTGCTGCTTCATAACTGTAATTTTGTTACTGTGATGAATTGTAATGTAGATATGTTGGGAGATAGAGGGTTACCAAAGGGGTTTCAACTCACAGGTTGAGAACAACTGTTTTAGGTGATCATAGGGCCTAAACTAGAACCTTTTGCTGCTTTAATAACTGGTAATATAGTCAAATTGCCTTCTAAATGTTTGTATTTATTTCCAAATAGTTGGTTGTTCCCACCCTTGGTTAGAGAAATTTCTTTTCACATTTGGCAGCAAACAACGGAGAGATGCATGACCAATCAGTATACTGAGAATAAGATATTAAGTGTTCAGCCTTAAATGTGATATTTTTACCAACATCCCAGTTCCTCCAAAGCTTAGAGAATGTTGTAGAATTTAAGAGCCAGAGGATGTATATGAGTGTGAAATATTGTCTTTATGAGATGACATGACTATATCACTCATTAGCAAGATCAAGACAGTCAAAATTTCAGCACAAATGTGGGAGATACTTTCCAAGCCCATCCATTACTGATGAAATGTTGGCATTGGAGAGCTACATTTGAAGGGAAATTATTCTTCATTGATGGTATGGACACTGGTAGACTTGTTATGCTCCAGTTTCTGTTTCTACACTCATGCACTTATGGGTAACACTACTTGTATTTTGTGTGTGTGTGTGTGTGAGAGAGAGAGAGAGAGAGAGAGAGAGAGAGAGAGAGAGAGAGAGAGAGAGAGACAGAGAGACAGAGAGACAGAGAGAGACAGAGAGAGACAGAGAGAGACAGAGAGAGACAGAGAGAGACAGAGAGAGACAGAGAGAGACAGAGACAGAGAGAGACAGAGACAGAGACAGAGACAGAGACACAGACACAGACAGACAGACAGACAGACAGACAGACAGACAGACACAGACAGACAGACAGAGAGACAGACACAGACACAGACACAGAGAGACAGACACAGGCATAGACAAAGACACAAACAGACACAGGGAGGCAGAAAGAGACAGGCACACACAAAATAAGATAAGAATTTGGAAGGTGATGGTATGGATATATACATTTATATTATTGCATGTATATACAATAAACAACCTATAGCAAGAAAAACCACAAAACAATCAGGAATTATATAAATGTTACATTCTTAGTGCTTTGGCTATTTGTATTTGACAGTCTTGAAGAAGACATCTTTCCTATCTTGGTGGGTCTAAAATTCTGAATGTAAATCAATCTCCATCGCATCTTGTCATTATCAACTTAAAATAACTATCTAGACCTAAGAACATCTTAACTCCTAAACAACTAAGCTTCATTGTAAAACTAAGCTGTCTGGTCTTCAACTCCATCAGAGACATGAGAAGGAGTAAACTTCATTATTTGAGTATGCCGGAAGCACAAGTTAGAAGCTTTCCAAATGAGAAGATGACAAAGACAGTTTTCTACCTTAATAGTCACCCAAAACTCTCTATTATGTTGGAGCATCTTCTTAAGCCTTTTGGCCCAATATATCTGACAGACACATTTGTGAGGCAGGAACTATTGAGGACGTTCTTACCCTGTCTTGGCAGTGTTTCGCCATCAACTCTGCCTGCATCCAAGCTTGCCCTTTTTTAGGCTGAATACTGCCTGTGGTGAAAATGAGGACATTTTCTTAGTGGCTTGTTTGCCACACTTGAAGCCATCTCCATAAGGAGGTTCTTTGATGCTCATCATCCTCTTTGAGGTAGGCTGGGTATTGCTAGGAGTTAATTTCTATCATTGTCTGTGAATCTCTAAAATAATAAAAACATTTTAAATGCAATATTCTGCATGTCTCTGAGTTTTTGAAGACCTTATCTAACCTACTTTTTCTTTCTATAGTATCATATCTATCTGCCTCACCTAAAATGTATATTCTTGTGATAAATGTAGACTAGTGATTGACATGACCATGATTTGATCAACTAACAATTAACTTGTATAACTTATTTATCTTAAACAACCTGCAATAGCACTTTCAAAGTACTGAAAGTAAACCTTGTATTATAATTGAGTTATATGTGTATAATAACTCATATTAGATGATATATGTGTATATATAGATAGAACAATAAACTTACTTTTGAATTCTATACCACTGTATCTAGAATTAAACTTATTTTGCATATACATACAAAATTCTATACCAGTCATTTAAAAATGTCCATGTTTTTGTGTGTGAATGTGTATTTGCATTGCAAAATTCTCTTGTTTTGAAATTTATTGAATATAGTGTTTTCATCCTATATATTTTGATTGTATTTCCCTCTCCAGTTCTTCCCATACTCCCTCCAACTTACCATCTAACCAAATCCACATTCTTTCTTACAACCCAATGAAATACAAGCAAATAAATACATTAAGGTTTTCCAGGCAGTAGTGGTACACACCTTTAACCCCAGGACATGGGATGCAGAAGCAAATGGATAGAACTAGAAAAGATCATCCTGTGTGAGGAAATCCAGACCCAGAATGAGAGACATGGTATGTACTCATTTACATGTGGTTAATAGCCGTAGTGTCAAGGATAACCATTCTACAATCCACAGATCCAAATAAGCAAGGTAGCAAGGTGGTCTCAAGGGAGAAAGCATGAATCTCACTGAGAAATGGAAATAGAATAGACATCATGCATGGCTGGGAGAAGGGGACTGGACAGGGGTGATGATGGCAACAGGAGGGATTAGGTAGGGAGAGGTCAGAAGAAGAGACTACTGAGAGAGACAACTGGAATGGAGGGCATCTCTGGGACAAGCTATAAACCTACTGCAGTGGAAATTCCAGGAATCTACAGGATGACCCTAGATAAGACTCCCATCACTGAGGCATATTGAGCCTGAACCAGCTCTTTCCTGTAACCAGGCAAGACCACCAATGGAGGGATTAGGACACCAACCCAGCAACAAAACCTTCTACCTAGAATTTGTCCTGCTTACAATATATTTGGGGGTAAAGATAGAGCAGAAATTGAGGGAATGGTCAGCCAATGACAGGACCAGCATGAGACTCATGTTATGACAGTGAGCTCACTCCTGACACTGTTAATGATAGTCTGCTATACTTGCAGACAGGAGCCTAGCATAACCATCATCAAAGAGACTTCACTCAGTAACTAATGGTAACAGATGCAACGACCCTCAACCAAACACTAGGAAGAGCTTTGGAAATCCTGTGGAAGAGGGGAAGAAGATTATAGGAGCCAGAGAGGTTGAGGACACCACAGAAAACCTCAGCATCAATTAACCTGGGCCTATTGGGGCCCACAGAGACTGAACTGCCAACCAAGGAGCATGCACAAGACTGACTTAGGCTCTCTTCACATATGTAACAGCCGTGTAGCTTGGTCTTCATGTGGTACTTCTAAGAGCAGGAGCAGGGGCTCTCTGACTTTGTTGCCTGACTTTAGAATCCTTTCCTCCTACTGGGCTGCCTCATCTAGCCTCAATAGGAAATGAGGAGTCTAGTCTTAGTGCAATTTCATATACCAAAGCTGGCTAATATCCATGGAAGGAGAAATGCATGGGGAATGGAAGGAGGGTTGAAGAACTTTGAGGAGAGAAAAGAGGAGAAACTTCTGTTTATATATAAAGTAAATAAATTAGTTAAAATTTAAAAAGAAAGCAGCTCTATTCAGTAAAGAGGTTAGCACCACTAACCATAAATCTCTTGCTCATCACTAGGTCAATAGGAAAGATGTCCTTAAGTCAAGACCTCACCCATCAAAGTTGCCATTTTGTAAAAATGGGAGTTTGCTTAAAAGAATAGAGCACAGAATAAGAATGTCTCTGAAGGGAATTCTTGTTAGAAAACAAATACCTAGATTTCCTAAAGTAAGCGCGCAAATGGGAATGCAACTGTGATCCAGAAGGACTAAGCCAGAGACATTGGAACCATCATCAATATACATTTAACAGACATGAAAGATGAAGGAGATAACTAAGACATGTGCCAAGAGTCTTGAAGTTCTGTAGGGCCAGTCAGTTCATAACAGGGTTGGACTCCCTGAGTAGAGGCCCTAAATCTATATTGTGTCATTTCCTAAGGTAAAGCCATGATTGCTATAAAGGCAATAAGATTTTGGTGATACGAGGACCATTAGATGTTTGCCAAGAAAATCTACAGGAATGAAGTAGAGCTAGCCCAATAGAGAGGTCATGTATGTGGCAAGAAACAAAAGTAGAGGAGTAGGTTGTTCAAACCTTTTGGAGTCCAGATAATTCTATCATGAACCCCAGATGTCATGCTTATAACTTCTGGATTTCTTTTTCCTTCTGAGTTTTGGTCTTGCTTTATTTCCATGTTTCCTATGAAATCCCAATTCCTTCTCTTTTTTTTGAATGGAAATGTCTACTATGTGGCAAAGAATACTATTAGCATAACGTCCTTTTTAGTTGTACACTGGTACATAGTTATGAGACTTCTTTGATAGTTAACGGTTCTTGGGTGAGGAGGTAACATTTTTCATGGTTATTGGTATTTATTGTGGTACTGGAGTCTATTAATGGGGATTGCACTGAACCTGTGGTTTGCTTCCGATAAAACAGGAATTTAAAATATTAACTCTAGCTATCCATGACCATAGGAGATTATGGTGGCTTGTATGAAAATGTCTGATATAAGATCATACATTTGAATACTTGGTCCACAGTTTGTAGAAGTATTTGAAAAGGAAGAGGAGGTCTGTTGCTGGAAGTTTGTCACTAGTGGTAGCCTTTGAGGGTTCTATTTTCAGTTAGGTCTCTGCTTCCTACTTGTGGATAAAAATGTGAGCTCTCAGTTGTTCCTTTCACTATGGCTTTTTTTTTTCTATCATGAACTACAACACTCTGAAAACATAAGCCAAATACTTTCTTTTATAAGTTGTCTTGTTCATGATGTTTTGTTAGCAAAGAAATAGATATTTCCATCTTCTTGTAACTTCTTCAATTTAGTGTTGGTGTCTTTAAATATTCATTATGATGGTTGCCTCTTAGGTTAGGTAGTTTTAAATATTTTATTCCTTTTAAACCTATTATGAGTAGACTTTTCTTCATTTCTTTCTCTATTAGTTTGCTATTATGTATAAAATGATTAGTTTTATTTATTTATTTTAATTTTATTAATTTATTCATATGACAACTCAATGGGTATCCCATCACTTGTATCCTCCCATTCCTCCCTCCCTCCCGCTTCTACCCTATTCCCCTCCCCTAGGTCTAACACCAAGGGGGACCTCCTCCCTCACTATATGGTCATAGGCTATCCAGTCTCATCTTGGTATCCTGCTTATTCTTTCTTTGAGTGCCACCAGGCCTCCCCACCAAGGGGAGGTGGTCAAATATGGAGCACCAGAGTTCATGTCAGAGTCAGTCCTCCCAATATCTACATATCTGTGGAGAATGTCCTGTCTATTGGGTAGATCAGAGTAGGGGTTCAATGTTTACTACTTGTATTATCCCTGGTTAGTGCAATAGTTTGAGCAGACACCCCCTGGGCCCTGATCCACCTGTCAAGATGTTCTTCTTGTAGGTTTCTAGGACCCTCTGGATCCTTCTATTTCCCCGTCTCCTATATTTCTCTTACCTAGAGTCTCAGTAAGATGTTCTCACATCAGTCCCAATCTTGTGGTAAGTGAAGACTTTCATGGGATGTGGTTTTTTGGCTAGTGCACAATTATAAGTGAGTATATACCATGTGCTTCTGTGTTCACTCACTGATTATGATCATTTCTAGTCCCATCCATTTGTCCACAAATTTCGGGATTTCCTTGTTTTTAATAGCTGAGTAGTATTCCACAGTGTAAATGTACCACAGGGTTTTTTTTAATCCATTCTTCAACTGAGGGACACTTAGGCTGTTTCCAGGTTCTGGCTATTATGAATAAGGCTACTATGAGCATGGTTGAGCATATGTCCTTGTTGTGTGATGGAGCATTTTCTGAGTATATTCCAATGAGTGGAATAGCTGGGTCTTAAGGAAGCCATATTCCCAGTTTTTTGAGAAAGTGCCAGATAGATTTCCAAAGTGGTTGTAAAAGTTTATATTCCCACCAGTAATGAAGGAGTGCTCCTCTTTCTCCACACCCTCGCCAGCATGTGGTGTCACTTGAATTTTTTATCTTAACCATTCTGATGGGTATAAGATGGTATCTCAGAGTCATTTTGATTTTCATTTCTCTGATGACTAAAGATGTTGAGCATTTCTTTAAGTGTCTCTTGGCAATTTGATATTCCTCTGTTGAGAATTCTCTGTTTAGTTCTGAGCCCCATTTATCAATTGGGTTATTTGGTTTGGTGATGTTTAATTTCTTGAGTTCTTTATATATTTTGGATATTAGACCTTTCTCAGAGGTAGGGTTGGTGAAGATCTTTTCCAAGTCTGTAGGCTGTCACTTTGTTCTGTTGACAGTGTCTCCTGCCTTCCAGAAGCTTCTGAGCCTCATGAGATCCCATTTATTAATTGTTGACCTTAAGGCGTGGGCTGTTGGTGCTCTGTTCAGGAAGGTGTCTCCTGTGCCAATGTGTTACAGGCAAGTCCAGGGCAGCCAGGGCTACACAGAGAAAAACTGTCTCAAAAATAAAAAATAAAAATAAAGCTTATAAAGCACAGATGAACACACAGGATAAAAGGAGTAGTTTTTTTAGTGTGAAGTTTAGTTTGATTTTCTAAAACATTCTTTAAAAATATGCTACTTCTGGGCCAGCAAGATGATTCCTGGGTAAAAGCCCATGCCACCAAAGTCAATCCTTAGAGCCTGATGTGACTCCCATAAGTTCTCCTCTGACCTTAAAATATATACGCTATGACACACACACACATACACACACACACACACACACACACACACACACACACACACACACACACTCATACACACACTTAAAGTAAATAAATAAATAAATGTAATTAAAAACTAGCTATTTCATTCTAAGAGCTTTGTAATGTTGAACTACTTTTTTTTTTCAATAAAATTGAGATCTTAGGATATCTACATATTTCTTAGAGTAATGTTGCGCCCTCTCCCACAGGATTCTCCAAATTTCCCCTGGTGTTTGGCTGTGAGTCTCTGCATCTGTTTCCATCAGCTGCTGGCTAGAGCTTCTCCTGTCTGAAACCATAGCAGAGTATTGTTAACAGAATCAGAAGCAGGAGTTGCTTTTCTTCCATGGGGTGGGTCTCAGGTTGGGCCAGTCATTGGTTGGAAAATTACTTTTATATTCTTATTTAAGTAGTATCACATTTGGAGAATAGACTATCTTCTGATTTTCTTATAAAGTTTCTTTTTATTTCTCAGTACTTGCTTCTTGATTTTATGTAGCTTCTACGTCCTTACCCCAAACAACATAATAAATAATAATTTATGCTTGAAAATTGTTTTCTTGGAAGAGTTGTCAGGGAGGAGAGCAAGGGAAGGAATGGTGTAATTATATTACAATCTCCAAAATAAAATAAATATTAAAAAAAGAACTATTTTCTGTGCCTTTGACCTGGGTTTCTTATTATTATTCATAGATTGGCCATTTCATAATATCTCAGATTTCCTTGACTAGGGTATTTATTTCTTCTATCTTATGCTCAATAGCCAAGATTTCTTCCACTTCTTGTATTCTCTTGATAAGGCTTGCGGTCTGAGGTTCCTGTTCAAGTTCCTACTTTTTCTTTCCCAATTTCCTCTCACTTTGTGGCTTCTTTAGTGATTTTATTTCTACTCTAATGTCTTTTACTCTTTTTGTCATTTAATTTCTATGTGTTTTTGTTGATTTCACTAATGAATTCATTCACATCCTCTGTAAGGACCTTGAACATACACATACTGTGAAGCTCTGGTCTTATCCTTCAACTACATTGAATTTCTCAGGTCCTACTACAGTAGGATTGCTGAGCTCTAGTGGAGATACACTTTCCTGAAGATTGTGTTTTTGTGTTGCTGTCTAGGCAACTGCTTTGGACATGATTGAAAATCTAGTTTTGTTTTGTTGTGTTCTATTCCTTGATTTCTGTTGCCCTCTCTAATTCTTAGGAGAGTGTGGTAGCTGTGTGTTGCCTAACAAAGAACTCTTCAGAGATCTTGCCAGCTGGGATCACTGGGGTGCTAGATAGAATATGCTTCAAATACTGGAAACTAACACTATGAAATGGAACTAAGATAAAAGTGAGGTGGGAGGAACCACAGAAAATTAGACAACTGGGTGTGCCACTGGTATCTAAGTAAACTCTGCAAGTAGGAGTAGAGGGGATAGAGAGACCACAGGATGTGGTCTGCTACATGGATTCTTGGCAAGTTTGTAGGTGGACTTCTAGGGATTATCTTCTGGTGCTGGTGAGTTAGACAAATGGATGGGAAGATAGAAATAAGTTAGTGGAGATGGTCTACTACAAAGCTATGGATAAGACTAGGATTGGAATTGGGGAACAGGAGAGACAGTAACAGCTGCTCAACTGCTTTCTGGGCTGCCATGGCTGGCAGGTTTCCAGGGATATCCTATGAAAGTTGGAGGCTGAGAAAAAGGGATATAAATTGTTTTTTATGTTTGGGATAAAAACTTGAGGAATCACACAAGCAACCTGTTATGGAGATAGGACTCAAAATTATGATTTAGAACATTTCTTCAAGCCTAACATATACTACATGCCTCCCATGTTAACAGTTCAACCAGCTTTCTTAGCTCTAGTGATTATGAGCTCATGCCCCTCTATGATAGCCTATTCTCTTCTGTGAGAACTCTGCTTCATAGAAGGTCATTTTTTATTGAACTGATAAAATGTACTCTCTCCCTGACTTAGTAAAGTCTTCCCCAAAAGGCATGTTAAACCATTTGTCCATATGTCATGTCATCAGTTAAGCAATCAAAGTTAAGGATAAGTCTTCTTGATTTTTTTTTCCTTTCCAGAGGAAACATCTCCATCAACTTTAACTATTTCTTACTGGATGTATTTTCCTTGGCTTTCTTGTTATGAACTGAGTGTTATATATTTCAAAATTTATATGTCAAATTCCCAACCTCCTTTGTGTCTATATTTGAAATAGGGAGGTGACTAAAGTTAAATATGATCCTGTAAAACTGCTAGAATTTGTTATTATATAAGGAATGATTTCTAGTACTATTAATAATATGACAATTGTATAACTTATAAAGTTCTGAGGAGACTTAGTAGGGTGGATTCAGCTCATAGGGATGAAGGGCTCCTTCTCCCTGAGGACTAGGGGAGGAGGGGCATGGAGGGAAGGTAGGAAGAGTAGGGCTGGAAAGATATGAGGAACTGAGCTACAATTGGGATGTAGAATACTTTCTTCTGCACTCAAGAAACACATCTCAGCCACAATGACAGACATTACCTCAGGGTAAAATGCTGGAAAAAGGTCTAGCAGGCAAATAGACACAAGAATCAAGCTGGGGTAGCCATTCTGATATCTAATAAAATAGACTTTCAACCCAAGTTATTCAAAAGAGAAGAGGAAGGACACTTCATACTCATCAAAGGAAAGTTTAAGCAAGACAACAACACAATTCTGAACATCTATGCCCCCAATTCAAGGGCACCCATATTTGTAAAAGAAACATTAAAAAAGCTTAAACCACACATCAACCCCAACACATTAATAGTGGGAGATTTCAACACCCCTGTTTCACCAAAGAATAGGCCAATGAAACAGAAACTAAACTGAGAAATAATGACAGTAAATGATGTCATGAATCAAATGGATCTAACAGATACCTACAGAAGTTTCCACCCAAACAAAAAAGATTAGACCTTCTTTTAAGCACCTCATGGAACCTTCTCCAAAATTGACCATATAGTAGGTCACAAAGCAAGCCTCAACAGATACAAGAAGATTGAAATAATACCTTGTATCCTATCAGATCACCAGGGACGAAAACTGGACTTCAACAACAACAGAAATGACAAAAATCCTACACATATGGAAACTGAACAACTCTACTCAATGACAACTGGGTCAGGAAAAAAATACAGAAATTGGGGGCTTCCTAAAATTCAATGAAAATAGAGGTACAACATACCCAAATTTATGGGACACATTGAAAACAGTGATAAAAGGAAAGTTCATAGCACTAAGTGTCTTCATAAAGGGATTGGAAATATCACATATAGTCAAATTAACAACACACCTGGAAGCCCTAGAAATAAAAAAGAAGAAGAAACACCCAAGAGAAGTAGATGGCTAGAAACCATCAAACTTAGAGCTGAAATTAATAAATTAGAAACAAAGAGAACAATTCAAAGAATTGACAAAACTAAGAGATAGTTATTTGAGAAAATCAAGAAGATAGACTAACTGTTAGCCTAACTAACTAAAAGGCAGAGAGACACTATCCAAATCAGCAAAATCTACATGTAGAAAAATGCAAGTAGATACATATTTATCACCATGCACAAAACTCAAGTCCACATGGATTAAACACCTTAACATATAACCAGGGACACTAAATCTGTTAGAAGAAAAGTGGGGGAAAGCCTTGAATTCACTGTCACAGGAGACAACGTCTTGAACAGAACACCAACAGCCCAGACTCTAAGGTCAACAATTAATAAAAGGAACTTCATGAGACTAAGAAGCTTCTGTAAGGCAGAAGACACTGTCAACAGAACAAAGTGACAGCCTACAGACTGGGAAAAGATCTTCACTAACTCTACATCTGACAAAGGGATAATATCCAAAATATATAAAGAACTCAAGAAATTAAGCATCACCAAACCAAATAACCCAATTAAATGGGGTTCAGAGCTAAACAGAGAATTCTCAACAGAGAAGTATAGAATGGTTGAGAAACACTTAAAGAAATGCTCCACTACCTTAGTCATGAGAGAAATGCAAATCAAAATGACTCTGAGATTGCATCTACACCCATCAGAATGGCTAAGATCAAAAACTCAAGTGACAGTACATGCTGGCAAGAATGTGGAAAAAGAGGAACACTCTTTCATTGCTGGTGGAAGTACAAACTTGTACAACCACTTTGGAAACCAATCTGGCACTTTCTCAGAAAATTGGGAATACGGCTACTTCAAGACCTAGCTATTCCATTTCTTGAAATATACCCAAGCTATGCTCCACCACACAACATGGACATTTGCTCATCTATGTTCAAAGCAGCCTTATTCATAATAGCCAGAATCTGGAAACAACATAGATGTCCCTCAGTTGAAGAATGGGTAAAGAAACTGTGGTACATTTACACTGTGGAATACTACTCAGCTATTAAAAACAAGGAAATCTTGAAATTTGCAGGCAAATGGATGGAACTAGAAATGATCATACTGAGTGAATTAACCCAAACCCAGAAAGATACATATGGTATATAGTCACATATAATTGTATATTAGCTCAAGATGGATGTCCTCTGAGAGTCTTCACTCAGTGGGGAATTGGGACAGACGCTGGGGTTTGCTATTTGGATTCTTGGTGAGAGAAGTATGGGGGAATGGGTAAAAAGAATGACCCAATGGGTCCTGGAAACCTACAAGAAGACCATCAAGGCTGGCTGATCTGTACTCAGGGGGTCCTGCACAAACTACTGTACCAACCAAAGGCAATGCATGCAGGAAACCTAGACCCCCTATTCAGATCTAACCAATGAACAGCATATTCTCCACAGTTGCGTGGAGAGTGGGAACTGACTCTGATATGAACTCTGGTGCCCCCTATTTGATTACTTCCTCTTGGTGGGGAGAACTGGTGGCACTCAGAGGAAAGGTAAGCAGGCTACCTAAATGAGTCCTGATAGGCTGTTATCATATGATGGGGGAGGAGGTCCCCTTCTGTCACAGGCCTAGGGGAGAGGAATACAGTGAAAGAGAAAAGGAGGGGGGAAACTAGAAGATACAAGTGAGGGGATAATCACTGGGATGCAATCTGAATAAATTATTTTTAAGTTTAAATAAATAAATAAACAAATAAATTTAAATTTTAAAATATTTCTTCAAATCCTAGAATCTAAAAATCCAAAAAGATGGTGCTGGCATTGGATCAGAGCCTTCTCACTGTATCATCCTTTAGCAAAACGTGAAATAATTAAGAGCATATATTTTTAAGCAATGAGCGTATAGACATGCAGACCACATCCTTTATTTAAGACTTCCCATGGTAACTAACACATTTTAACAGTATTCTCCTGATCTAGTAACCTATAAAGGCAATTAAGTTTTAATATAAATTTTGCAGGAAATACACATCCTATAGAACCCACCCCATATTACCATGACTACATACATTAAGGGTTGGCAATGAGATGATATTATGAGAACACTACAATATAGAAGCATATTTTCAAATCCCAAAGACCCTGCCACCATTATTTGTAGTATCCAATACTATGAAAAAATTAATTTCCATTGCATTTATTTTGTGAAAGTCTGTTAATGGCAGTCCAAGGAGGTTAATATACAGGATCAAGAACCTTCCTCTGAACAAGGCTAAGTTTATACTTTCTTCGTGTTGGGAATCTAAAGCTAGTGTCATGATGTTGATCAGAATGAACAAAATAAGAACCAATGTAACAATTCCATCAAGTAACTCTTTTTGAAAGTTTTGTGCTACTTATGGTTCTCCTGACCCAACTCAGCAAGTCTGTCACACATCACAAGCATATATACACTTTACTTCCCTGAGCACTGAATCCTGAGGCATCTAGATCTCTACTCACACTGTTCCTTTACTCTTCCAATTTATTTATGAAACACTACAGTATTTTTCAGTAAGTATTTAATAAATGCTGAGGAGAGCCCTGAGCACTGAAGATACAGCCACAAGTAAGAAAGACAATTGATTATATTCTGGAGAAAGAAATAGGTGATAAAACCTTTTTTTTTTTTTTACTTATAAGGAAAAAAGAATGCAAATTTTGACTAGGCATTGTCTCCCAAGCAATTGTGCTACTTCTATGAACACATTTTAACAGACTTTGTGTACTTGAGAAAGTCAAAGTTTTTTATATAACCCTGAAGGAGTCTCAATTTTTAGCTTTGGTTTTAAATTGAAGGCTACCAGCTAGAACTCAGCAACAGTCAGAAATTTCCTTGAAATCAAAGGGTTTGTTGAAGCCAAAAAAGGAACATGAATTTCAGTAGGGTCTTATTACAAAAGTCTGCATGTTTTGGGGGATGAAAGGCTCAAAGCAAAATTTTGTTGTAGTTATAAGTAATTTATTTGGTAATAAATTAATTAAGGATGCACACATTGAGCCAGTTTTATCTGTATAATATTATTATCAAACACTGAGGGCTCAATGTAAGCTAAATTCTTTCTACTCAAATATTTTTTCTGATTTTGAGGGGAAAATAAGAATGTATATTTATGAAAGAAACAACTTTTCTTTTATGCATTCATCTGCATTGAAGTAATTGAGTTTTATACAATTCCTTTAAAGTTTTCCAGCCTCTGAACTTAAAAACGTGTATGGAATATCATCATTTTATGTTATAAATCTGAAATTATCTTCATGTAGAATTAACTGCTGTTATTGCATTTGTAAAATGTTATTAAAAAGCTACTATGTGTTCAGCTTTCATTCTAAAACAAAACAATCTTTTAAATTAATTTTCAGTGAGCCTATTTGATATTTTACTGTGACCTTATTATATATTTTTCCATATGGTTGACTTTGAAGTAATCTCTGTATTAAGCCCTCCAAGGCAACAATATGCTAATACAAAACTAGCAGATGATGCTAATGACATCATGTAGAAAACAATCCAACCTTCTCTACACAATGAAACTGAACAGTAAGTAACTAGTTGGTGCTTTAACTTTCAGGAAAAAAAAGCTCATTCTACATCATCTTTATGCTCTGAAACAGTGAAATCCTCAGCCTTCAAATGTCAGATGTTATGCTTCTTTGTTTGTTTGTTTGTTTTTCTTCCTTCCTTCCTTCCTTCCTTTCTTACCTTCTTTCATTCTTTCTTTCTTACCTTCATTCTTTCACTTCTTATACTCTTGTACTTATCCTCCTGCTCCCCCTTCCTCTTTTGCCTTCTCCTTGTCCTCTTCCTCCATCTTCTTTTTGAAATGTAAAAAAATAATAATAATTTTTATTCCTGGTACTACTGCAACAAATCACTGGGCAATATATAACTATTGTAATGGGAAAAAAGAGAGAAAAGGAAAAAATTAAAACAGATAAAAGATTCTGCAAATGTACAGCTTATATACAATACATTGCATTAATCAATACCAGCAATTTTACTAAGCTATGACTATCATAGTCCTGAAAATGAAGCCTTTCCTGATTAACTGACAGTAATTTTTCTCATTGAGGGCCATCATTCCTTCTGTGGACACTTTTTTCAGTTCTTTTAATATATATGTAATCATTTGTAGCCCTTTTTCTTTTACTGATTTAAAATTTTGACTATTATCATATTAACCATTTGAACCACCAGAAACCATAGCCACTACCAAAATGGTTGCCTGAATTTCTTCTACTATATTATTATATTATTTCTGTTCTCTACTTAAATTTGCAAAACCAGTATAATTCCCATTGTCACCATATTTATCTGCTGAGAAATTTTCCTCCTTTATTATAACCATTATCTCTTCCTCCAATATTACCATAATGACCACTTTAATTTCTATGTCTTTGTTCACCAAGATTATATCCTGCTTTAGTATTATAATAAGGCCTACCATCATTGTTGACATCACCACCTTTGAATCTATTATAGCCACCATCACAGCCTCCATAACTACCTCTTCTACCATTGTCTTTACCACTATAGTTTTTCTTTGCCAAATTTTAGGCCATGGCCAAAATTATTCCACTACATGTAAAGTTTTCTCCATGATCCACAAAATTCCACCTCCAGATCTACCTCCACTGCTGCTTTGTGATTCCTAAGAATGCATCTCTCATTTACAAAGGGCACATTTTACTTGATGATCATGCCCAAAACAAGTGTTATATTTCCGAATGATGCTTTTTAAACTGTGTTTTTATTATTTTAATTATGAGCATGTGAATGCAATTGTATAAGAAAGCTAGAAGTGTCCGATATTTGTAGAGGTGGACTTACAGTAAGGTCATTTACTATCTCCATGACATGGGTGCTAGGAACTGAACTCAATTCCATTGGAAAAGCAGCAAGTACTCTTCACAAGAAAGCCATCACTCTAGGCCCTAAGAAACAATTGTGTTGATGATATCATAATCATCAGAAGTTACAAAAGTGAATTCTCCCACTCAAGTACTAATCCAGCCCAACCCTGCTTACCCATATAACTCAATGTTAATACAAGGTTTACTTCCAATACTTTGAAAGTGCTATTGCAGGCAGTTTAGGTTAAATAAGTTATACAAGTTGATTATTAGCTGATCAGACCATGGTCATATCAATTGATGGTCTATTTGTATCACAAGAATATACATCTTAAGTGTGACAGATAGATATGACTCTATAGAAAGATAAGGTACAATAGTTAGAAAATGTCTTTAAATACCTCAGAGACATGCAGAATATGGCATTTATAATTTTTTTATTTTAAAGATTTCCTGACAATGAGACAGGTTAATTCCTAGCAACATCCAGCCTACCTCAAAGAGAATAATGAGCATCAAAAACCTCCTTATGTAGTTGGCTCCAAGTGTGGCAAACAAGCCACTGGGAAAATGTCCTCATATCCATCACAGACAGAGTTCTGGCTTTAAAAAGGGCACGTTTGGATGCAGGCAGAGTCGAGGGCCAAACTCTTCCAAGAAAGGTTAAGCAAGTCATCAAAAGTTCCTGCCTCACAAATATGTCTATCAGACATAGTGGTCCAGAAGGCTGAAGAAGATGCTACAACATAATAGAGAGTTTTGGGTGAATATTAAGGTAGAAAACTGTCTCTGTCATCTCATTTAGAAAGCTACTAACCTGTACTTCCAGCATACTTAAGTAATGAAATTTATTCCTTCTCAAATCTCTGATGAAGTTGAAGACAAGGTAGTTTAGTTTTACAATGAAGCTTAGTTGTTTAGGGATTAAGATGCTTTTAGGTCTCGATAGATGTTTTAAGTTGATAATGACAAGATATGATGGAGATTGATCTACATTCAGAAATTTAGATGCACCAAGAGAGGAAAGATGTCTTCTTCAAAACTGTCAAATACAAATAAACAAAGCACTAAGAATGTAACATTTATATAATTCCTGATTGTGTCATGGTTCCTCTTGCTATAGGTAGTTTATTGTATATATGTGTAATAATATAAATGTATATGTAAAAATGAAAAATGTTTAAAAAAACAAAAACAAAATTGAATTTTCTTTTTTTCATTAGGCCTATTTTTTTTATAAATTCTATGGTTTCAATCCTGTCATATTTTTAAAATAATCTCAAGTAAAGGTAACAGGGAGAATCATGCTCAGAGAAGTAAAAGGAGAAACTTGTATAATGATATGATTATTCTGTGGCAGAACTAACAACCTTAAACTGATTTTCTAACTGCTTGTCTAGTAGTATAATTTTTCTGTCTTTTTGTATATCAAATAAAATGTGGTAGAATATCAAAAATCTTATAGCAAGTGGAAGCCAAGCTACTCTAAAGGCTGAAAGGAAAATATGATAAGAAGATATTGTGAAAAATACGGAGTTTACTATGGTACTCCAAAATAAAATGCTTAGACACTTGGAAAATCAATTTATGATCTGACTCATGACACCTAAAATGCTACATGTGTATTTTCTTATATTTACCCCAAAGTGTATATAGGTAAAATTCTCTAGTGGCTTGATTATATATTCACAGTATTTAAGGGAGATAATTCTAATGTAGCTATGTAACTTGATTGTTTCTGGTATATATAAGTATTTTATGAAAGGAAATACTACATGATACATTGACTTACACACACACACACACACACACACACACACACACACACACACACATATATATATACACATTCCAGGCACTATATTGTGTGCTGTGGACAAGAATGAAGAAGACATGGTCATACCCAAAGAAGTTCTAAACTAGTAGGTAACATTAATAAATAAACAGAAACTTACACCTTTTATGAAAGACTTCTTTTACAGATAAGAATGGAAAACTTTCCTTTTCACTCTTGAAGTGTCATTGCTCAGTTATGACCCTGAGTCTTGAATATTTCCAGAAATTGAGAAAGTTAACGCCTTTCTAAACAAGATCATCTGTGTTAGTTAGTTGTCTCCTGTTTGTGACAAAACACCTAGCAAGAAGAAAAGTTAAGGGATGCAGGCTTCTTTGTATTATACTAAAAAAAAACCAGTTTGTTCAGGCAAAGAAATCATGGAGACAAGGATTTAAGAAGCTGGTGCCATTGCATCTACCATCAGGAAAGCAGAGTGAGGAATTCTTGTGTTCAACAGTTTCTTATTCATATGTTCTGTGGAATAATGATGAATTTTAGGGTTAATCTTCTAATCCTGTTGACTTAATAAAAACAATGTTTTCACAGGTATAGTCAGAACATAATCAGAATTATAGACATGCCCAGGATATTGTTTCTGATGTGACTCAAGACCCTTTCAAGTTGACAATCAACACTATATAACATCTTTATAGTATCTAAAATCTGAAATCAGAAAATCATGCCAGGTCTTGACACAGTTCAAGGTTCAAAGGAAGAAAGAAAGGGGAGCAGCTTAGTTTAAAAAAGAAAGAAACAAAGAAACAGAAAAATCACAGGGAGTTCAATGACAAGAGTTAAATAAATCAGGAAACAAAGATTCAAGAATATTGCACACTGAATCAACTGACTAGGACTCAAGCAAACTCACAAAGATCAGGGAGCCTGGATGAGTCTGTCTTAAGTCCTCTGCACATATGTTATAATTGTATAGCTTGGTGTTCTTGTTGTATTCCTAAAAGCAGGAGTGGGAGCGATATATCTGATTCTTTTGCCTGCCATTAGGTTCCTTTTTCATCTACTAGGCTGCCTCATCCAGCCTTAATACGAGAATATGTGATTAGCCTTATTATAACTTGTAGTGTTGTATTTAGTTGAAGTCCCTAGAAGGCCTGCTCTTTTCTGAGAGGAGGTGAAGGGGAGTGAATCTGAAGATAAGGAGAGAGGGGATAAACTAGGGTGAGGTGGCGGGGGGGGGGTGGAGAAACTGCAGTTGGGATGTAATATGTGATAGAAGAATATATAAAAAGGAAATATATTTTTCTGAGCAAAAGAAAAGAAAAAGAAATTACTATGAAATTTTGAAAAGAATGAAGGAATAGGTCCTACACTACACTACTATATTCTCGGATATTGCATAAGCCTTCCTCTAATAGTTCAACCATTCCTGATTCTGCAAGGGTCACTAATCCAGTGGAAGGCAGATGGTAGTACATACAAGTAAGTTAGAGAAAGGGATAAATGAATCTAATAATGTTTGGAAAAGCAATAGCAAAACAATATTTTATGTTTACCTAAAATGCATATATATGTAAGTTTCCGTATATAGATACACAGATCTCTCGTGTGTGTGTGTGTGTGTGTGTGTGTGTGTGTGTGTGTGTGTGTGTGTATGTGTGTGTGTGTGTGTGTGTGTTTGAAGTTAAACCACTAGGGGTAATGTTTACCCAAGACTCATAAACTATCTCATAAAAGCCCCAGTACCAGACATGTGAAACTTTCCCTTGAGTTGTTTTTCAGGAAAGTTCAAGAATGTCATAAAGTAATATAAGCTATTGTCTTTGTCCTTGGTTGCCACCCATAACTTGAAAGTAAGAAAGTATTTACTGAAAACACATCATATTTATGATGCAAAAATGTAGAAAGTGTACCAAAACTAACCTAGAGGCCTTCTCCCTAAGATCTAGCTATGCAGGCTTTAGGGAGGAAAATAATTAACAGCTCTACAGAGTTGTAAATGCTATGCACCACGACAATGACCATCATTGAAAGTTCTCACTAAGTGTAGAATAGTGGTACTTATATTTTGAGATAATCAACACCCTCTAAATGGACTTAAGGCACACTCAACAGGAAGAAATTCATAAGATAATTTTAAAGTTACTAGCATTTTATGGCATTTTTCTCATATCATTTATAAATTTAACAAATGTTCCACAACTTCATATATTTTTATGATAAAATATCAAACAGAAAGCAACTTAGAAAACCTTTCAAATTGAAAAACTAGCTCTGAGTTCATGTTTGGGTAGCCAAAGAATACTCTGAAATTTCACCAAAAAATACATTAATTTGGTTTATATTTCAACATCTTACCCACTGAAAATCTTATAGGCTATCCTTTATCTGTTCATTTAAAATAAGGATGGTACTTATCCAATGTACTAGCCTAAACATTCTACCATAAAATATAACTGAAACTTGTTAAAATTAAACTTCTTGAGACCACCCTGTCTTTCTTTCCTTGGTTGCTACAAACTGATTATTTTTCTTTCCTAGAATTTTTATTTGTATTAAATTTCATTGTTTTATGTTTTCATACTCTCTGATCTTTATCCAATTATATCTTTTTGAAAATATCAGTCCACTTGCCAATCATTAGCTTTTGAAAACTAATAGGAATGTTCTTGGACTAGGCTGTACCAAAGGACAGTGGCCAGATTCTAGTTCTCAGAACTTTGATACCATGAAACAGCTGGCCTGAGACAGAATGCTCCATAGGCATGCAGTTTCCTTGTAATCTCTTTTTAAGACTAAAAAATAACTGAATACAAGTACTTTCAAGGAACAATCAGTTTCATGAGACTATGGTTTTGGTATTACATATAAAGGGTTTTCAAAAGAGTTGCAAGAAGTATCTTAGATTCTTGAAAAAATAAGTTATTATAGTTTGTTATTTGTGCCTTAATACATTAACAAAATATTAAAACCTACTGATAATATAGATAATATCCAGGTATGTGTCTTTTCGTTTAAGGATCCAGAAACTAAGTTGAAAGAGTCCATAACCAAAAACTAACTTTTAACACATCAGTTATTCAAAGAAATTCCATGTGAGTATTTTAACTATATCCTTTGGCAAACTAAAATTTGAGACCTTAAAAAACATAGCATCAAAAGAGGCAATATTATAGAAGGATCTTACTCTATAACCTAAATACCATGAATATCAAAGTAATCATAAGTTCAATGCTGGAGGTATTACAATACCCATTCTCAAATTATATTGCAAAACCATAGTGAAAAAGACAGAATGTTGCTCCCATAAAAATAGATAGGTAGACTTAGGCTGTTTCCATGATCTAGAACCCTACAAGAAGAACATTATGATAGGCAGATTTGGGCCCAGGGGTTCCGCTCAAACTATGGCAACAGCCAAGGACAATACAGGCCGTAAACTTCAAACCCCTATCCAGATCTAGCCAATGGACAGGACATTCTCCACAGTTGAGTGGAGAGTGTGGTATCACTCTCACACAGACTCTAGTGCCCCATATTTGACCATGTCCCCTGGATGGGGAGACCTGGTGGCACTCAGAGGAAGGACAGCAGGCTACCAAGAAGAGACTTGATACCCTATGAGCATATAAAGGGGGAAGAAATCCCCCTCAGGAACAGTCATAGGGGAGGGGAGTAAGGGGAAAATGGGAGGGAGGGAGAAGTGGAAGGATACAAGGGATGAGATAAACATTGAGATGTAACAAGAATAAATTAATAAAATAAAATTAAAAAGATAGATAGGTAGGCCAATGTAATAGAATAGAGAAGCAGGGAATAAAATGCCAATTCTATACCCACTTAATATTTGATGTAATTGGTGAAAATAACTTTGGGAAAAGATATTCTGTTGAACAAATGGTGCAGGAAAACTGGATTTCTACTGCACAAGAATGAAAATAGATTTATAATTTTTCATTTGTACACAGTTCAATTCAAAATGAATCAAAGTCCTTAATTTAAAACCTGACATACTAAAAATTCTAGATGAAAACATAGAAATTACCCTTTAGATATTAAGGTAGAAAGGAATATTTTTAATAAAATCCCAATAGCATAGGAACTAATACAAAGTATTAGAGGGTAGGACTACATGAAAAAAATCTCTGTACAACAAATAATCATAAGGGAAAACAGACAAGTCATAGAATGGAGGGCATTCATACCTTCTAGACTTCCAACAAGGGGATAAAATACAGAATTTACAAAAAAAAGTGCATGAATTATAAAGAAAGAAAACAAATTTGTCAGTTTAAAAAAATGGGCAAAAGACTGAGATGGGACATTTTCAAAAAAAATTAAACACAAATGGCAAGTAACTGTTTTAAAAAGTGTTCAGTATTCCTAGGCATCAAGGAAACTAAAATTAAAACATGCATTAATGACATCAACAAATTTGATGACATATTAGAAAGAGTATGTAGAGAAAGGAACCCTTATTCACTATAGATACATATGCCTGTAAATATTTAAAGTCATAAGAATACTATTCATCTCTGAAGAAAAATGAAATTACAAATATTTCAGAAAAATGAATTGATGTAGAATGTATATCAGTAAACCAGGTTGCTAGTTTTGTCAGAAATAAAAAAAAAATTTTATTCTCCTCCATAAGTGGAATTTAGGCTGATTGGGAGACTACTGTGATTTTAGATTATTCTGTGCTATAAAATTAGTGCCAGGACAATCATAACTGCATAGCAAGAATATGTTTTAAACAGAACCAAAAATAATTTTTCAAGAGGAATTAAATAAACAGCTATTATAATTTAGTCAAACATGAAGAGTTTTTGCTCCTTATTTCTGTATGAACTGTATGTGACATTTCATTAGCTAGCCTTTAATTGATATGACAAGAGAACCTTAAGAAAAAAACAATTTCTTGGCTTTATAATTTGAAGGTATAATTCATAATGCCTGGAAAGCACTGTGATATCAATTACATGTGAAAGCTAATCAGATTCTATCCACAATCCTAAAGCAGAGAGCAAGGAATGCTGACTCTCCATTTAATGTCTTGAACTTCAGACTATTGAATGATGTCACCCATATTCAAGATAGGTTTTTGTACTACACTTAAGCCTCCTGAAAATGATTCCCTCAATAGCACATAAAAGTTCTCTGGTAGGTGATTCTAAATCACATTATGTTAATAGTCAAGATTGACTATCACAATCCCATCCATAGTTTAAAAGTTTTACTCTCCTTATCTGAATGCCACAACTTCTATTACCCATTAGCTACAGTGAGACAACTTTACAAATTAAGAGCATGTCAGAAAAGATAGTCCCAAGTTGAGGACCACTCAAGAAATCTTAGTCCTAAGCTAAAGACGCATGTAGCTCTTTGCAAAGGTTAAATTCCTAGATGTAAAACAAAAGAAAATAGCTGTGTACACTGGACTTTTTCCAACTGGCAGAAACCCATATTTCAACAGTTGAAAGACATGAAATCATCGACTTTTAAAACTGTTAGAACAAAAGGAAAATGCAGACAAACTAAACAACTGTTATCAATACACTTTATAAGGGGAAAGAATTTG
The DNA here is from genome assembly GCF_964271855.1 of Acomys minous. Classification (NCBI taxonomy): domain Eukaryota; kingdom Metazoa; phylum Chordata; class Mammalia; order Rodentia; family Muridae; genus Acomys; species Acomys minous. The sequence goes on along the minus strand of NC_140488.1, from coordinate 78,095,416 downwards.
AGGCTAATCATGACTTCAAGAGCTAAGCTAACTTCTTAGCCTGGAGTTATTTTAAACTTATTGTGCATCAGACATTGTTGGATGTGCCTATGAATAAACCTATGAACCGAAATATAAATCATCTGTGCCTTGAAATACATATTAAATATGCTGAAAAATATAAAATCCTCAGTACTACGAATACCAAAAAATGAATTACAAATCACATTCCCCTTGAAGTTCTTTGTAAAAAAGTTTAATATTGAACTTAATCACTTTACAGACCAATAGTAGGCTGCCTCTCTCATCTCTTCCTGATCCCACCTTCCCTCTCTCACACACCCTTAGTTCAGAAATAGGGAGTGCTCCTCCCCTATCATCTGACCCCAGACTATATCAAGTCTCATGTGGACTGCCTGTACCCTCTTTCTCTGTGGCCTGGCAAGGCTGCTTTTCCAGGAGGAAGTGATCAATGTGTGGATGCCAGAGTTCATGTCAGATAAAGCTATGTTAGTATGAAGCAGTTTTGATTGCTGTTACTTTATATATGGCGTTGTTTAAGATCAGGGATAGAGATACCTCCAGAAGATCTTTTATTGCTCAGGATTATCTTAGCATTTCAGGTTTTGTTTTGTTTTTCCATATGAATTTGAGAACTGTGTTGGCATTTTGATGGGAATTGCATAGAATCTGTAGATTGCTTTTGTTAAGATAGTCATTTTTACTATGGTAATCTCATCAATCCATGAGCATGGGAAATCTTCTATCTTCTGATATCTTCCTCAGTTTCTTTCTTCAGAGAATTGAACTTTTTTTTCTTACAAGCCTTTCATGCTTGGTTAGAGTTACACCAAGACACTTTATATTATTTGTAGCTATTATGAAGGGTGTACTTTCGCTAATTTCTTTCTCAGCCTATATGTCATTTTTTAAATTTTTTTATTTAATTAATTTATTCAGATTACATCTCAATTGTTATCCCATTCCTCTTATCCTCCTGTTCCTCCCTCTCTCCCGCTTTCACCCTATTCCTTTCCCCTATGTTTGTGACTAAGGGGGACTTCCACTTCTATGTGATTATAGGCTTTCAAGTCTCATCTTGGTAGCCTGCTATCCTTCCTCTGAGTGCCACCGGGTCTCCCCATCAAGAGGATGTGGTCAAATATGGGGCACCAGAGTTTGTGTGAGAGTCATTCCTCACTCTCCACTGAACAGTGGAGAGTGTCCTGTCCATTGGCTAGATCTAAGTAAGGGTTCAGTGTTTACTGCACGTATTGTCCTTGGCTGGTGCAGTAGTTTGAGCAAGACCCCTGGGCCCAGATCTGTTGTATATCATTTTTATACAAGAGGACTACTCATATTTTTTTAGTTGATTTTGTATCCAGCCATTTTGCTGAAGGTGTTTATCAGTTGTAGGAGTTCCTTGGTAGATTTTTGAGGGTCATTTATGTATACTATCATATCATTCATGAATAGTTATACTTTGACGTCTTCCTTTCCAATTTGTATCCCTTTGATCTTCTTTAGTTGTCTTATTGCCCCAGCTAGGACTTCAAGTACTACATTGCAGAGATACAGAGAGAGTGGACAGCTTTTTCCTGTGCCTGATTTCAGTGAAATTAATTTATGTCATTTTCCATTAAGTTTAATGTTCGCTATGAATTTGTTATATATTGCCTTTACTATGCTTAGGTATCTGCCTTATGTCACCGATCTCTCCAACACCTTTAACACAAATAGATATTGGATTTTGTCAAAAGCTTTTTCAGCATCTAAGGAAATTATCATGTTTTTTTCTTCTTTCAGTTTCTTTATGTAGTGGAATACATTAATGGATTTCTGTATGCCTGGGATGAATTCTACTAGCTCATGGTGGATGAATATTCTGATATGTTCTTTTTTTTGAGACAGGGTTTCTCTGTGTAGCCTTGGCTGTCCTGGACTAACTTTGTAGACCAGGCTGGTCTCGAACTCACAGCAATCCGCCTGCCTCTGCCTCTCGAGTGCTGGGGTTAAAGGTGTGCACCACTACTTCCCGGCTCTGATATGTTCTTGAATTCTGTTTTTGGCTATTATTGAATGAATGTTCATAAGAGAAATTGGTCTGCAATTCTCGTTATTTGTTGGATGTTTGTGTGTTTTAGGTATCAAGGTGACCTTGGCCTCATAGAATGATTTTGATAATGTGCCTTCTGTTTCTATTTTGTAAAAAAGTTTGAAGAGTATTCATATTATCTCTTCTTTGAAGGTCTGGTAGAATTCTGCACTGAAACCATCTGGCCCTGGGCTTTGTTGTTGTTGTTGTTGTTAGGAGACTTTTGATGACAGCTTCTATTTCCTTAGGAGATATAGGATTATTTATTTTGTTTACCTGATCTTGATTCAATTTTGTAAGTGGTGTCTATTAAGAAAATTGTTCATTTTGTCACATTTTCTAACTTCGTGGCATATAGGCTTTTGAAGGAGACCTAATGATTCTTTGGATTTCCTCAGTGTCTGTTGTTATAGCTCTCTTTACATTTTTTATTTTGTTTATTTCAATATTTTCCCTTTGCCTTTGAGATAGCATAATAATTTGTCTATCTTTTTTATTTACTCAAAGAACCAGATGTTGGTTTCATTGATTGCTTCAAATTTTTTTCTGGTTCTAATATATTGATTTCAGCCTTGACATTGTTGATTTCCTGCCATTTACTCCTCATTGATGTGTTTGTTTCTTTTTGTTCTAGAGCTTTTAGGTGTGCTGTTAAGTTGATATTATGAGATCTCTCCAATTTCTTTATGGAGGCACTTAGTGCTATGAACTTTCCTCATAGCACTTCTTTCATTGTGTCCCATAAGTTTGAGTATATTTTGCCTTCATTTTCATTAAATTCTATGAAGTCTTTAATTTCATTTTTTATTTCATCCCTAACCCAGAGGTCATTGAGTAGGGAGTTGTTCAGTTTCTATGAGTTTGTAGGCTTCCGTTTTTTCTGCTGTTGTTGAGTTCTGTTGGTCTCACAAGATGCAAGGGGTTATTTCAGTCTTTTTAATCTGTTTGGCTTGCTTTGTGGCCAAGTATATGGTCAATTTTAGAGAAGGTTCCATGAGATGCTTGGGTAAAATGATATGTAGATATCAGTTAGGTCCATTTGATTCATAACATCTATTACTTTCATTATCTCTCATTTAGTTTCTGTCTCAATGATCTGTCCATTGGTGTGAGTGGGGTGTTGAAGTCCCCCATTCTTCAGTGTGTGATTTAAGTTTAGTAATGTTTCTTTTACAGATGTGTGTGCTCCTGCTTTTAGGGCATAGATGTTCAGGATCAAGACATCCTTCTGGGGTATTTTTCCTTTGATGAGTATGAAGAGTCCCTCCCCATCTCTTTTGATTAGTTTTGGTTGAAAGTCTATTTTATCAGTTTCCAGAATGGCTACTCCAGCTTGCTTCTTAGTCTGTTTGCTTAGAATGCCTTTTTTCAGTCCTTTACTCTCAGGTAGTCTATCTTTATTGCTGAGGTGTGTTTCTTGTATGCAGTAGCATGATGGGTCCTGGTTTCCTATCCATTCTGTTATGCTGTATCTTTTTATGCTTTGTTGAGGAATTGAGGCCATTGATGTTGAGAGATATTAATGACCAATGGTTGTTAGTTTCTGTTTTTTTTTTTTATGTTGGTGTTGATAGATTGTGTTTATCTGTGTTTTCTTCCTCTTGTTTTAACAGATGTGAGGTTATTTTGGTCCTGTGTTTTCCTGCAGGTAGTTAGCCTCCTTGGGTTGCAGTTTTCCTTCTAGTATCTTCTATGAGGCTGAATTTGTGGCTAGGTACTGTTGAAACTTGGTTTTGTTGTGGAATATTTTATTTTCTCCATCTATGGTAATTCAAAGTTTTGTTGGCTATAGTAGTCTGGGTTGGTATCTGGGGTCAAGTAGTGTCAGCATAACATATATTTGGGCCCTCCAGCTTTTACAGTCTCTGTTGAGCAGTCAGGTGTAGTTCTCATAGGTGACTTGACATTTTTTCTTCCAGCATTTAATATTCTTTCTTTCTTCTGTGCATTTAGTATTTTGATTATTATGTGGTGAGACAATTTTCATTTCTGGTCCAATCTATTTGTAGTTCTCTGGGCCCTTTGTATATTTATAGGCTTCTTTTTTATTCAGATTGGGGAAGTTTTCTTCAATGATTTTTTTGAAAATATTTTCTGGGCCATGGAGATTGCTGTGGGAAGCCATGGCAAATTCTGCCAAGTCAGAAATCCCATGCTTAGGCTGCATGCTGTGACCTTCCAGCTGCTAATCTCTGCTGGAGGAGGTCTTTGTGTTCCAGGCCATCCTTGGACTATTTACCTTTGAATGAAGTAGGGAAGTCCCTACTGAGAAACACTTGGAGGGTGAAGGAAGTTCTTACAGAGAGCTATTCAGGCTATTGTGTTCTTCTTGCCTTGGGAGATAGGAGAAAGGGATCAGAATAGATCCTATTGACCTTACTATATAAAGTTTTACTCGTCTGCATTAAAGGGAATTTTGATCAGAAATTTCCTGACTTCATTCGTTATTTCTTGTGTCTCTGTATCCTACTTTCAATCCCCACTCCCTCTCTCAGTTGAACCCTGATTCAATTTTTCCAGTGGGCTGGGACCCAACAGATTGCAATCTTCGCCTTCTTGTATTCCTATTATTCCTAGGTTTAGTCTTTTTATAGTGTCCCAGATTTATTGGATGTTTCATGTCACAAACTTTAGTTTTAAGATTTTCTTTGACTGATGTATTTTTTACTTGAACCCTATCTTCTACACTTGAGACTCTCTCTTTCATTTCCTGTACTCTGTTGGTGTACTTGAGTCTGCAGTTTCTGTTCTTTTCAACTCCAGAATTGCCTCAGATTGTGTTTTCTTTGTTGCTTCTAATTCCATTTTTAGGATTTGAGTAATTTTATTCATTTTTCTCTCCCATTGGTTATATTTTCCTTTATTCCTTAAGTGATTTGTTATATCCCTTCATCTTCCTGTATTTCTTTGAGAAATTTATTTACCTACTGTAATGCTTCTATCATTTTTATCACCTCAGGTTTAAAATCTTATTCTTATGCTTAAGAGGTATTAAGATTTCCAGAACTTGCTGTAGTAGGAATGCTGGTTTCCAGTGGTATCATATGGATCTTCAGGGCTTTTTTGTTTGTGTTGGCAGGCCTGGAAGTTCCTCTAATGGAGGTCACTACCTGTTTCCCACGTGGGCGAGGAAGGTCAGGATCAGGCGAAAAGAGCTCAAAGATAAGGGCTTATAGCTAGGGCTCCCCAGCAGCCTCTTCACAATGGTGGACAATGAGTGTTGGAGTTCTTGCCCAGCTCAGCTCTGCTGTGTTCACTATGTCCCAGTTGGTCCAGGCAGGTGACGAGCAGGCTGAGAGAGCTCAAAGATGAAAGCTGCCATTTGCACCACAGGTTTCCTTGGTATGGTGGACAATGTGGCTTGTGGCTAGTGCCTGACTCAACATTTCTGGTCCAATGTCTGTTTCCCAGATGGGCCAGGCCAGTCAGGTACAGGTGAAAAGAAATCCCAAAGCTTCTCAGGTGCCCTATAGGCTTCCTTGGGATAGCGGCTGATATGGGTTGTGGCATGTGCCTAACTCATCTCTACTGGTTTGTTCTCTGTGTCTCAGATGGGCCAGGCTGGTGACGAGGAGAGAGAGAGAGGGGGGGAGGGAGGGAGGGAGAGAGAGGGAGAGGGAGGGAGGGAGGGAGATCCAAGCCCAAAGCTGCTTGGGTATCCCCCTTAAACTTCTTAACAAGTATTTGGAGATGAAGCTTCCAAGTGATTACCATGCTGATTTCTCCTTGTACTATGTCTCAAATTTGTGTTATCTTCAGGAATAAGGAATAGGAACTTACCATCAAATTCTGTAAGGTAACTTGTAGAATTATGAACATTTTTAATGTTTGTGGTTGAGGATTTATAAAACCTCACTGGACAACAACTCCAAAAGAGCTTCCATAGTACTAGAAGATGTTATGCATGCTACTGGAGGAAAAAATATAATCATCTATCTTGCCCAGCAGTGAATCCTGGAAAGACACACCTAATGGTAAAATAGTGACACAAACTTCACAAAGTAACCAATTGTAATGTTAAATTTACTCCTAATGGCTTATCATTATAGCCATAGATTAATGCATCTCTCCACCCTCATTAGAGACGGTTCTACATGATATGTAACCCAGAGACAGTTGGCCAAGGTACTGAGACTTAGATATTGTGTAATGCTCAGTCCTCAATGGCATATGTATATTACACTCATTCCTTTCAAGGTTCAGACATCATTAAGAAAGAAGCTATACACAGAGTGTAAGAGCCTGCAATTATGCATTGTTATTCTGTGTCCGGCTAGTAGGTGTCCTGGGCCCCACGTTCTTCAGACATGAATTTTCCACAAGGTGTCATGAAACTGCCTGTCTTCCAATGGCAGTGGAAACTCAGGAGCTCCACAACCCCGTGATGATAACAAATGCTACAGCTCCTTGTTTGAGCTGCCGTGCCAAGCACAGCAGAAGCAGGCAGATGTCCTACACACACTGGCAAGCAAGTCCAGTGAGATAGTCCAGCAGTGCTTCACTGGTGGTCAGCATGGAGCTATAGGCAGTGGTTGATCAGGCCCAAGTGGGTGCAAATGCAGGTTCTGTCATTGCTGCCTGGCCATTGGGCATTCAGAGTTGGTTTCCCACTGAAGAAATGGAGTCTCAGACAGTTGTGGTGAAGGAATGGTGAGCAAGAGAACATGAACAAAAGCACAAGATCTCCTGAAAGCCAGCCAGCCATTATTTATAAACCTTGGGCAGTAGGGAGGGGTTATGAGGGTGAATGGGTCTGATTCACTAAGGCTAAGAGTACCATGATACTTACTCTACATACATTGGTACAATAGCTCAGTTGCATGCAGCAACATTGGAGGTTTCCCATCAAAAGAAGGCTAAAACAATACTTAGTTATCCTATGTGAGGGGAGATGACTTCTGGGTTCAATTAAAGGTCATTTGCTGGAGGCTAGGATCTCAGCATAGGGTGAAGTACTTACCGAAATTTCCTGAGCTTGCTGGTCAAGTTCCTTATCAGGAAAGATTAGGGCTTGTAAAGAAAGATTATAAGCCCTACTCTTTCCTGAAGTATATGTGACATTCATTATGAAATCTGGGATTACCAGATCAGGTGGAGTGAGTACCCAGCTAAGAAAAGGGAATCGGCCTTCATAGACTAGGCATGAAATAGCTTCCCTGAGAAGTCAGACATCGACTTTATCCAATACAGTCCCATAGTATATGAATACAAGGAAATCATGTCTTCTGGATACAGTAAAACAGCTGTACATTTGAATTTATAGCAGTTTTGACAGCATGCAGCAAGATCAAATCAGACAAAATAAAATCTTAGAGAAGGGATATGGACACAAAGTCAGAAACCTTAACTGAGGAGCTACTGATAGCTGCAGTGAGAATAATAGTTTATTTTCTCTTAGAGTATAGTGATTGACAAGTCACCCATGATATATGGACAGGAAAAATTGGATTTAATGGGTTTAAAACTAAATGACAATACAACTTTGGGTAGAGGAAAAGGCTGAGTCTGGCAGTAGTTGGGTAGGTGAATATGACAAAAATACATGATAAAAAGAGCTCATTATTCAAAATTACTTGAGGTAGTAAGAGTTTTTGCATTGAAAGTCTAAGGTAAGATATAAGGTCATATCCTGTGGCTTTTTTTAACCTGGACATTTAAAATTTCCATTACACAGTTATTATATAGCAAGGATAGATTTTTATCATACTTCTAACATTATGGCACTTGTTTTTGGTGGCCTATGCTAAGGCACTCAGTTGGTTTTTGTATATTCACTTACCCATGCATTTTTACTTTTCATGCACATTTCTTTCTGTTTTATTTCTAATCACTCCATCTCACTTGAAAGCATTTGTTTCATGAACTGTTTTATGATTCTCTTTTCAAATACACCTACAAATAATCTTTCTCCAAAACCTCTGTTTAAAATCTTTACCTACTAGACAATTTTAAAATTTTATGCTGCTTATGTTTCTCTAACATTATACATACAGAGCAAGATATGTTTGGGGATATATCTTTATATGGGACCAAATAGAATAGAACAAAGTTGTTTGTCCTACAATGATATTATAGTTCAGTAAACAAAATGAACATATAAATGAATACTGTAACACTGGGTGACAAAAACTTTAATAGACATTTTCGAGGTAATTTGGAATCTTAGGATAACAAGGAATTAGTTTCCAAAAGGCAAGAAAAGACAATATTCATCCTTTCAATGAGGAGTATAGAGTAACTGCCAATTGAATACCTTGCAGTAAGTATAAGTGACAGCATAGCAGGTGTGGTTGAAGTGCTATATGACTATGTGCCGAATAACTTAGCATGACATAAGTGTTCATACTCGAAAACAGCTGAAAATGAGTTTTAACCAACTACATGACTTCCAGCATGAAAGACTTTCCCAAGCAACTGAAAAATAAAGCAGAAAGGGTTTTTCCAAAACCAGTAGGAAGAGGGATTCTGGAGAGAGAAATCAAACAAGTTTCAAATAATCTCAAAGTGACTCTGCTATGTAATCTAACATTAGTCTATCTTCATGAAATGGAAGGCAAGCTTAAAAGTACATTCTGCTCCAATGGATAGGTCATATGAAGGCCAGTTTCTGAAATCCCAATGCATGGAAAACTGGATTCATAAAATAAACTTGGAATATAGACAGTCAGAAATAAAACAATAATTATTACAGTTAAAAATTTAAATGATGTGGTAAAAGTTACTAAGTGTACGTCTTTCAGCTACCTTTGAGAAACTTCATTTATTCTCAATCCACTTACCAGAAGCATTTCCTTTGTAGTTAATCACTGTTATAGACAGCTATACCAAAGACTTCAAATGGCAGACATTTATTGATGGGAGTGCTGCTTCTGGAATAAATAAAGTTTTAGAGATTTATAGTACAATGATAAAGTGATCTATGAAGAACTTTATTTTGAAGATAAATAATAAAATAATTTGTAATTGATCTGGATAAAATCAATAATGCAAATAGAAAAATGGGTTGATTTTATTAAAATTTTTTAACAGGGTATTCTTTTTGTGATGTTTTAGATACAGGATTTTTCTGTTTTGTTTGTTGGCCTTGAATACATGATCACTTGTCTTGGCTTCCTGAACATTTGAGTTATCAGTATGTACAGCTATACCTGGTTAGCTAAGTTCTTGATACCTCTAAGAAACACCACTTAATAGAACAAATAGTCAACATGGAAGTTAAAAGCATTGCACTTAAAATTTAGCACAAGCACACAAACTACCCATATTAATTTATAACATGATACAACATGTTACACATTCTTCTCATGTTGCTCATCTATTATGCCCAAAGACAGGCATATATTAGCTAAATGAATTGGTCAAATACTTTATCCAGTTGATTGGATACAAGGAAACTGAAATTACAGAAAAATTGAGACCAAATTAGTACCTACTCAAAAAGAAATATATTTAGAAGGTTAAATAAAGTGTTCAGACCTGTAGGATGTTTATTTCAATATCTGTCTTGAAACATTATGTAAAAAACATTAATATTTAACTGATTCTTTAATGAATACTAATGGAGTATATTACATATGTAAATAGTTTTCAATTACATATAGATATAATTATTTTTCTTTTATCTGAGGTTATAATTACATCATGGCCTCTTTTCTCATTAATTTGCTGTTACATGCATACACATATATATTCCTGAATACAATCTGATCAGTCTGTATAATGTTACTTGTATGTATGTTTCTAGGGATGGTAATTTAGTATTGGATAGCCAATTGGTGTGCTTTTCCTTTGAAAAACTTTTTTCCCCAAATACCAGCATTCTTTAGTCACCTGTAGTTCTTTGTGTAGGGTTGAGACCACATGGACATTTATTAAAATTGCTCAAAATATCCCTAAGATATATTTTCTAATGAAAATAATGTCAAATATCTATAGGTGTTTTGAAGCTGTTGTTCATCAACTCAAAATTGAACATCCAAGGAACAAATTATCTTATTTACCTTAAACTCCTGTTTCTCCAGCTGTCAATTCTAACATGTTACTGGGGAGTCAGGAAGGATACAGAAGGAGTTGAAGAGTGAAGAGGAAGAGGTGGAAATGATGTAAATATCACACTCATATATAAAGCTTCCAAAACAGAAAAAAAGAAATAGAATAGAAATAGGGAAATAAATATATGTATTTATTTTTAAATGCATGAGGGGTGGTGAGATGTCTCAGTGGGTAAAAACACTGGAGTTGTGTTCAGACCATGGAACACATGTTAAAAATACAGAACTGACTCCTTCTGCAAGAACATTGAAGCACATATGTGTGTATAGTCTGCACACATATACACAACTAATAAAATTAAAATTAAATAAAAAGAAGGTGTGAAATTAAAATTGAGTATGCTAATTCAAATCACTAGTATGTATGCACATATATTTAAATATTTTTACGTGTATAGAGTATACATAGCATACATGTATACAAATATATAAATAGACATTTGCTACTGATAGTATATATATATATATTGTGTATATATACACAATTATATTAGTAGTATATATAGGTACAGATGTAATACATATTTCATATGTATGTACATATTGTATTTATGTAATATATGTCAGATTGCATCAAGTATGTTTTTAATCAAAATTATATTCAGGATTGAAGAGATGGCTCAGTAGTTAAGAGTACCCACTGCCTTTTCAGAGGACCTGTATTTGGTTCTCAGTGACTATATGTTAGCACACAGTTGTCTGCAGTTTCAATTCCAGGTGATACAATGTCCTCTTCTGGCCTTTGCTTGCACCAGGTATATATGTGTTACACATGCCTACATTACAGGAAAGCACTCATGCACATAGAATAAATATAAATAAATAATATAAAATTATTTTTGAGATGCAAATAATTGAGATCTTGCCTTTCACATACCAGAAATTTTAGAGAATTTCTCCTTAGCAAAAGTAATGTTTTGAAGTTCGGTTTTTGCAATGTACAGATGCACCCATGTCACCAAAACACTTGTACATAAAAGTGTACCAAAAATAATTGAAAACTTTGTTCCCAGTCAATTTTTCCTCTAGGTACCATAACTTATAGGTCTATTTTCTAAAAGATGCTCTATATTTGTTTCTCAATATCAAAGCTTTTCCTATTGTACCAACTGTTCAGTTATTTTGCTTTAAGGAAATTGACTGAATATTTCCTAATCTCAGACTTCAGAAATCACCCAATCTTACATACAAACTACACTTATTTCTTTGTTTGAGGTTTTGTTCCTCCAAGCTGTCTTTATGCACTGAAATTTGATTTTTACCTCAAGATCCAGAGTGCGAATGTCCCATGAAGCTATTGCTACCATTTATTTCTATAGCACTGATATGCTTCTACTCTTTTTCTGTCTTAAACATGATAACTTATTCTGTGAAATATATTATAAAGCTGGAAGGCATTAATTTGCAAGGCTATTTGGTCTAACTCTTCACTTAGGACAAAGCAGTCCAGAATAATCTGTATCCAAATCATTGTAGGAATTTAATATATGTCTTAGGGTTTCTATTGCTGTGAAGTACACCATAACCATGACAATTCTTATAGAGGAAAATATTTAACTGGAACTGGCTTAAAGTTTCAGAGATTTAGTCCACAATCATCATGAAGAGAAACATAGTGGTTTGTTAGCAGACACGGTGCTGGAGAAGGGGATGAGAGTTCTATATCTTTATCTACAACTAGTAGAAGGAGACTGTGCAACATTGGGTGTGGGTTGAGCATATATACCCTCAAAACCACCCTTCACACTGATGCACTTCCTCCAACAAGGCCTTACCTACTCTGACAAAACCACAACTTCTAATTATGTCATTCCCTAGCTCTGCATGGCAAAGCATTCAAACATATGAGTCTATGGGTGCCATTCCTATTCAGACCACCACAACATATACTCAGATTTCTGAGTTTTGTGACAAGTTAACCTGGACAAGAATTTCAGGGCTGGTATCCTAGGTGTTACAATGAGGTGTTACCATGTTTGAGCACTTAGGAGTCATCTAATATTACCCACTGCTGAACCCAGAGACTGTTGGGTTCTCTGTCTTTATGGGATAATATCAGTCATTGATTCCTCTGACATCCATTTCTTTTTCTTTTATGACATGGCCCAGCTGAGCATTTGGGATCCAGTTTTCAGATTTGTAGAGACATGGAACACCACACATGCTAACAGGAAGGATAGAACTAAGTGATGACATAGTCACAGGAACACAGAGGGATAACGTCTAGATCCTCTATAACTTGTCTCTGCCCTTTAAAATGGCAGAGTAACTTCCATCTATTACTAAATACTGTGAAGTTCTTAGATACTGCTTCTGTATTCATTATCAGGGACACCCATAATCCCATGATAGCTCTGCCCATTAATTTTAAGTGTCAGTTTCTTCATATAGAAAAATGAAAGTAGTAATAGTACATACTTACAAGATATTATGTGAATTAAATACAGTAATGAAGAGTAAATTTCTTGACATGAAGGAGAGGTTAAGTAAATTATTATTAGTACTCAGAATAGAGTCTGATTCCAAATGGTCTTCAACATTTTTTATCACTATGCTTAGAAGATAATTTGAATATACAAGTACACTGTACTATATTCAAAGCATATTGAATGGTTTCAACCCTCTATGGGAAGCCCTCAGTGAAAGACAAAATCTGATACATTCAAAAACAATGAAGATAAAGCCAGAAGAACTAACAGAAAATGATGCCTAAGGGTTCTTAATCTGTTTCACTTGAATCTGTCAATACACTGTCAATATCACAAACGTTAAAAGACAGTCATGGAAGCAAAGATTAGAAAACCTGATAAACACTTTTCTCAAAGTCTTGGATGAATATGTTTCCTGTCCCTATCCTGCCTTATCCCCAGGGAGGCCATCTGTCATATTGGGCATGCAAGAGAATGTATATTGATAAAGAAAACAGGCAAGGACTATGAGAATTTCCAAGGAGCAAGGGGAAGGTAGAGCAGTGTGATGGTTATTCTTGTCTGTCAACTCAAGTACATCTGTAATTAACTAAAACCCAATTGGATGAGTACAACTGTCAGGGATTTTTTTCTCTTAATTAAGTTATTTGAAGTTGGAAGATCCACTTTTAATCCGGGTCTTCAAAGGTGGAAAGATATGCCTTTAATTTGTGCCACACCTTCTATTGGAAGCCTATAAAAATGACATAGAAATAGGAAGCTTGCTCTTTCTTTTTGAAAGTTTACCCTGACTCTTCCTAGCAAGCCCATTACTTTCATTGGCATTAGAGTGAGTTCTATAGGATTCTAGCATCTGCCAAATACCACCTGAGAAATTCAGCTTTCTGGACTAAACAACTACTAGATTGTTGGACCTTCCATTGCTAGGCAATCATTTTTGGACTAGCTAATACATATATTCATTGTATCAGTTCTGTTTCTCTAGAGAACCCCAACTAATACAACAGGCAAGGTAAAAGAAGTGAGAGTGGTAATTCATAGAAATACAAGAATACACTATGTGAATTAGAATCTCTGTCCTTTATAAATTTTATTTTTCCATTTAGCTTTATTTTACACATTTATCTACGTTATTTTTAACATGAGTAGTCATTATATTTCTATTCCTAAGTAGCATCAAATGGAGTTGATATGTCACACTTATCTGTAGATAGACATTTTCCACATATTGATGATTTAGAATATGGTTGTTATTAACATTTCTAAAAAGTTTTATATATAAATATAAGTTTGAATTTTTAACTATTTAAGAAAACTGCTAACCTTTCTTTGAAACCAGGTGTGCCATTGTTTTCTTCCACTATTTCAGTGGCATTTGTTGTAAACAAAAACTGGCTTTCTATATTTGCACACCCACATGTTAGATGCTGTATTGCTACTGGTCACAGAGCCAATGCAAAGGAGCTTGGGGCATAAATTATGCATGTATCTCTCCTTTTCACTTCTGTTGCTGTTAATTTAAAAGTATGGCCTAGTGATGATTATGATTAGCTTTATAATTCTTATGGCTGTATTATATAACCTGCTATCACAATTAAAAAGATACAGACACCTAATAGATTCTTAGAATAGCCTTATTTCATCTGGGGAATGGCAAGTATTACCTCCCAAGCTACCTTCCATTATCTTCCAGCCTCTATCCAATGTCATATGCTTTAATAATTCCTATCTAGGCTACTTCCCATCCATAATTCCAAAATACTTCCTAATGTTCTTCATTTTGCCCGCTTTACTCCATCTACACTGATCCTGCCTCTCTCCTCTCTAAGCTAACCCATTGCTGTGGCTCTGCTTCCTTCTTCTGCCAATACCTGTATGCTTCCCTTCCCTTGATCCTTCTGTTCCCAAAGCTTACAAACCTTCACCACACCTACCTTCTGTTGGAGGTTGTTCTGATGTGTTGTGATGCTAATTACTGCTTGCCATCTCCTGTACTTTGCCTAAGAGCCTAACTTGTTTGACCAATAAAAGGCCATCAACCTGGGCAAGGCAAAAGGGATAGGCATGGCTAAGGCTCCAGGGCTAGGGGAGACATAGAGAATCTTGGGAGGAGGAAAGATAAGAGGAGAGGAGAGAAGAAGGCTGCACCATCATGGGTTAGGTGGAGGAGAAGCACATGGCTGGTATGGATGGGGACTTGATCCAGATGATGATAATTAGCAAGTATTTTGGATTATGGATGGGAGGTATCTTGATAGAAATTATTAGAAGCAGTTGGCATGGGATTGCGGCTGGCATGCCATACCTGCTCCACTATGGGAAGTAGTTTAGGGGATTAACAGAATGCTAAATTGATAGAAGCCGGAGCTCAAGGCCTTCTAACTGCAAGGTATTTGTCAGATCTTTCTAGAAAGGGTCCATCTATAGCTAGGAATAACTAAATTCCAAGAAACGATGAACAGGGCTTCACTAACTGAAGCTTAAACCAGCACAAATGAACCAAGACTTAGACTTTTCTTATTGTCTTTCTTGACTTTTGTTTGAGATTTCTGAAGATTTTGACCGGAATTGAGATGAAATATTTGAGCAGGGCGGTGGTGGCACACATCCTTAATCCCAACACAATGGAGACAAAGACAGGCAAAGCTCTTGAGTTGCAGACCAATCTGGTCTCCACAAGGTGTGACCCCTGCTGATAAGATATTTGCAGATATTGCCTAGGATTTAAACTGATAATTTTTCCTTAAATTTACTATCTAAGTTCCCTTTATATATTTTTTCTTTAATTTATTCATATTACATCTCAATTGTTATCCCATCCCTTGTATCCTCCCATTCCTTCCTCCTTCCTGTTTTCCCCCTACTCTCCTCCCCTATGACTGTGCCTGAGGGGGACCTCCTCCCCTTTTCTTAATTATGGATTTTATGTCCTTACTGATCTAAAAAATGGATACACATCAGTCTTATATTTATGTAAGGAAAAATGATGTCACTGTTCTAAGAAGGCCAGTCAATCCCCTTAAAAGTGGAGCTTCCACAGGAGAACTGATGCCAAAGGGTAATTGGCCTAAGAGATATGTTCTGTTGGTTAATGTAAGGGCCAAGGTTGGGTGGGCAGACAAACATGCAAGCTGCATGCCTCCCACGTCAAAAAGATTTTGTATACAGGCTGAGTTGAGGTGTCACTGCTCTGGCAGCAGGCTTATCCCTCTAAATGTGAACAACTTTCACAGGAGACAGGTGGTGGTCACACAGGATACAAAGATACACAAGACTTAAAGGTGACAAAACACGAATCAGCCTAGTTAGGTCTCAAAACCTCAAAGGCTACAATTCATACATATAAATGATGGAAAGAAGAGATGAGACAAAAAATATCCGCAACAAAAGTAAAAACCCAGGTATAAGATGCCTAGGGTAGCCATAAACTCTAAAATAAAATGGGAGTTTATATAAAGTTTAATTTAAGCTTAATTAATGCTATTTCTTTTGCTCAAGGAAACTGGCCTGTCTCTAAAACAGAGTGCATTTTCTTGAGAAAGAGGTAGTGGCCTAACCTTTATATCAAAGGGCCATAGAGCATAGAAAAGGACATTTAGAACTAAAAGGTGAAAGTCTCTATCCTCTATCTAGAGAAGGGATGAGACAAAATACCCACAACAAATGTAAAACACAGGAACAAGATGACTAGGGTATGCATAAACTCTAAAATAAAATAGGAGGTTATATAAGGTTTATTTAAAGCTTAATGCCTTTTCTTTTGCTGAGGGCAACAGGCTTGGCTCTAAAATGAAATACATCTTCTCAGGAAACAGATATCAGCATCACCTATATATCAGATGCCATAGAGCCTAGAGACAGACATTTAGAACTCTACAATCTTGTTTGATTTCAATATTATAATGATTGTTTGCTTGTTGGTAACGGTGATGTTATACTTCCTCTTTGAAAGTGGTCAAAATGAAACAGACCTAGATGAAAGATAGACTCCTAACTTAAGTCAGTTTATACTTACATGAATTCAAACTGCAGGACAAGCAGGTAACTTATATTGCTATTTCAACTACATGGGAATAGCTCTAAGACAGGCTGAGACATGAATGTCTGTGCATAGAAAGGCTTCTTGTTGGTTACAGGATCCTCATGATTTATTTATTTTTTATTAATTTATTCAGATTACATCTCAATTGCTATCCCATCCCTTGTATCCCCCTGTTCCTCCCTCCCTCCTGCTTTCACACTATTCCCCTCCCCTATGTCTGTGACCGAGTGGGCCCTCCTCCTCCATTATATAGTCACAGCCTCTCAAGTCTCATCTTGGTAGCCTGCTTATCCTTTCTCTGAGTGCTACCAGGGCCCCTCACCAAGGGGAAGTGGTCAAATATGGGGCACAGGAGTTCATGTTAGAGTCGGTCTCCTCTCTCCACACAACTGTGGATAATGTCCTGTTCATTGGCTAGATCTGAGTAGGGATTCAATGTTTATTGCATGCATTGTCCTTGGTTGGTGCAGTAGTTCAAGCAGAACCCCTGGGCCCAGATCCGCTGATCACGATGTTCTTCTTGTAAGTTTCTAGGGCCTTCTGGATCCTTCTATTTTCCCATTCTCCCATACTTCTCTCACCTAGAGTCTCAATAGGATGTCCTCACATCTATCCCAATCTCCTGGTAAGTGAAGACTATCATGGGACATGCCTCTTCGGCTAGTATCCAATTATAAGTGAGTATACACCATGTGAATCATTGTGCTTCTGAGTTAATTTACTCATTATGATCATTATTATTAGATGCCATTTTTTGTATTATATGAAGATTTATAGATGTCTTTCTTCTGCTCATACAAAGAACAGAGAACCAGCCTTAATTGTTTTGTGCATCTTGCACACCTAATACATTCATAGCTTTAAGCCTGTATAGTGCTTATGAGAAATTATGTTTTCAGAACAAAAGAACCAGACACCGATGCTGGATCAGACCTGACAGGACTCATTCCTCCAGCATGCTGAGATGCTGACATACTGCATCCTTCATGTTCTAGCTCAAAGTGCTTTGGTTACTGTTCCTCACGAGAAGAGGACAGCATCAAAGAAGGCTCCTGATCCCAATTGGTCCAGCATTTCAGACTGTCCCACACAGGACTTATATTAAGCCTGGAATTTCTCAAACTTTAGAGAATGGACCACAAATACTATTCCTAGCTTGTTTAACCATTTTTCCCAATTTTATTTGTGCCCAGACATAGGTATTATTTGTCCCAAATCAGCCGGAAGAAATTTTAGGAGAAAGACATCCCATTTCCCTTAAGGGGGTTGGGTAGGTTTTTGTTTGCTTTCTTGGGCTACAGATGTTTATTGTCATTGGGAGTTGGTTATAAGTTATTGTTGGTCTTATTCAGAAAGAAAATGAGGTTAGACTCAGGGATTTCTCTCTTTTCCTTTATCTTTCTTTCTTAGGTATGGAGAAAGGGGTTGAAAAGAAAGAAGGGAATATTGAAATATGTAAGGATAATAGGACAAACAGTAGATTATTGAATCTATTCCTCAACTTAAGGCCTTAATTGTTACAAATAAGGTTAATTTTAATTCATTGATATAGAATTTTATATATTAATACAAATTAGGTTTACTTTTGATACATTGAAGTATAATTTAAATTAAATATTATTCTTCACACATTACATTTCTACTCTAATATGAGTTATTATGCATATACAACTCAATTAATACATGGTTTACTTCCAATACTCTGGTAATGCTATTGAAAGCTGTTTAGAATAATTAAGTAGTACAAGTCAATTGTTAGTTGATCAACTCATGGTCATGTTAAGTACAGGAATATACATTCTAAGTCTAATAGATATAATTCTATAGATAGACCTCAGAGACCTACAGAATATGGCATTTAAAGATTTTTTTTTTATTATTTTAAGGATTCTTTGACAACAAGACAGGTTAACTCCTGGCAACACCTAGTTTATCTCAAAGATGATGAGCATTGAAGAAACTCCTTGTAGAGATGGCAAATCAGCAACTGGACAAAAATATCATATTTCCCACAGACAGAATGCTGGCTAAAAATGGGTGGCTTGGATGCAGGTAGAGTCGATGGTCAAACTCTGCCAAGACAAGACAGGGTAAGCAAGTCCTCAATAGTTTCTGCCTCACAAATATGTCTGTCAAATATACTGGGCCAGAAGGTTGAAGATGATGCTCCAAAATTAGAGAGAGTTTTGGGTGGCTGTTCAGGCAGCAAACTGTCCGTCATTTTTTCTCATTTTGTAAGCTGCTAACCTGTACTTTCTGTTTACTCAGATAATTAAGTTTATTCCTTCTCAAGTCTCTGATGGGGTTGAAGATCAGATAGTTTTAAAAATTAAACTTAGTTGTTTAGGAGTTAAGAAGATCCTTTTAGTTCTA
The DNA here is from genome assembly GCF_964271855.1 of Acomys minous. Taxonomy (NCBI): domain Eukaryota; kingdom Metazoa; phylum Chordata; class Mammalia; order Rodentia; family Muridae; genus Acomys; species Acomys minous. Next base: position 78,076,447 of record NC_140488.1, on the reverse strand, counting down.
GATAAATATTTAAGACTGATAGATATGAGCTTAATAGATATGGATTTAGGTTCAAAACTTTGGACTCACCAAGGTAGGATAGATAATCTTTCTTCAAGTTTGACAAATATCTTTTGATTAGACATTATGTATATAAGTCTTACCTATTGTTTTTTATAATTTTTCATAATTGTTCCTACTGAATATAAAAAGAAGGATCTTTTTATTTAGACAGAAAAGGGGAGTTGTTGGAGGTTGGTCTGATACATTTTGATGCTAATTATTGCTTGCTTTCTTTGCCCCACCTGTACCTTGCCTAAGAGTCTAACCTATTTGGCCAATAAAAGGTCATCACATCTGCGCAGGGCAATTGGGATAGGTGTGACTAAGGTTCCAGGACTTGGAGAGACAGAGAGAATTTTGGGAGGAAAGGAGACTGGAGTAGAGGAGAGAAGAAGGAGGCTGTACCATGATGGCTTAGGTGGAAGAGAAACACATGGCTGGCATGGAGGCATGGGTGGAGACTTGGCCCAGATGATGATAATTTGCACGTATTTGGGATTATGGATGAGAGATAGCTTGATAGAAATTATCAGAAGCAGATGTCATGGGATTGGGGCAGGTATCCCATACCTGTCCCACTATGGGAAGTAGTTTATGAGATCAATATTGCCCTTGCATAGGTTAACTCAGGTATAACAGGGATCTGTGTCTTGATGATTGCTAATGGGTTAAAAATACTTCTGCAATAATAATTATACGCCTAATAATAAGCATTAATAGGCCATACTGGTAAATTAACTGCAACAACCTTCCTTTGGCCCTGCCCAGGTATCAGCTTTTTATTGGTCAAACAGGAATAATTTCTTAGGCAAGGTTTACACAACAATGGCAAGTGTGAGAATGTGCTCATCTGGGCAGCAACTAGACCTTGGGAGCCAGTAATTAACATCAGAGCACATATCATCCGACCAACCCCAAACACACTTCTTACAATTTCCCTTTGAAACTATGTTTTCCCTAGAGAGTCCTTTGTAACAAGTAGACTAAAAGTTATGTATTTCAAGTTCCATCCAAGTCATTCTTAACAAACTCTCCACAATTCTTTCTCAGCCTCCTTACCGCATGACCTTATAGCCTATACAACAGCAATTGAAGGAAATTAATTCCTTTTCCCTGAATTACCCCATCATCTCATGTGAACTGTATGGTGAGTTTTAACAGCTACCTTCAATGAGTATTTCAAGCTAATATCTCTAATAGGTCCTGTGTATTATAGGAGTTTATTATATTATCTCTACTTTACAAAATTAGAAACAAAAAAAATCAGATAAATCAATTAATTTACCTAAGCCATATAAAGCTAGTGAATTTTAGAGACAGAAATTTAACAAAAGACAACATAATTGAGCACAAAATCTTTTCTCCTGCATTTCAATATCTGGTATGATCTTTCACTATTTATTGTAAAAATTATACTGCAGAGATTAAGAGCATAGGTTATGTCTAGATGCAAATGGTCTGGGTCTGGATCTTGAAATGGCTGGGATTCTAAAGCAGGACTTAACATGAATGAGGCCTCATTAACGTACACTCCATTCTCTCCCCAATTGTGAGGTAATAATAATATTAAGCTGTCTCTAAGGGTTATTTTGAAAATTAAATGAGGTAATACACACTAAACTGAACATTATTTCTGAAATGTAATATGAATTGGAAATATTTTACAAATATTATTTGTTATTCTCCTATTTTACCATTACTATATTTCTTGTCTTATTCATCATCCTGATTATATATATATATATGTATATTACATACATATTACATATTAAACAATATTTTATAATGTGTATTTTATATTTATATATATTATAGGAATATATATTTATATTTTATATAAATATATTTGTATTTTATTATATATGTATATCTGAATGTGCGGGAATCCACTTAATTCTTTCCTAGCCCTGGTCAAATGTCATCATTTTTCTTCTTTTTTTATGTAACACTTTTTTGGTTGAAGGCAAAATCATTTTTATTGATTTTAATGCCATATTTTAATACAATTTTGTATAATCAAAATTTTAAAAATTGAATATTATTAAGATATAAACTATAAATGAGGATAGCTAAATAAGTGCTATTTTTCATGAGGTACATTTTTTAATTCTTTTTAAATTTTTAAGTTATTTCCAACATCTATTTTATTAGAATTTCATACATAAACAGCGTATTTACATAATTTCCACCCTACATTCGCCTCTCCTGAATCCTCTGTGTCACCTATTCCTTTCCCATTCTTCCTTTTAAATCTTTTGTTAAATATATTTTTGGCAATGTTGTGCAAACATAATATGTATTTTGTTACTCTCTTATATATACAGCATTCTTATATCTCGCTGGCACGTCTGTCAACACTCCTCCTCCAGCCATGTCCCTTTCTCATGTAGATGTTTTGTTGTTGTTTTTCTCTTGGCTGATTGAGCTTAATCATGGCAGCATCTGCATTTCAAGAAATTCATTGTAGTTAGTGGACTCACCTGTGAATATATAATTTAATACAATGACTATTCTCATCCCAAAGGTCGGCAGATGTTGCATAATCTTCATAGTCCCTCCCTCATTCATGGCAGGCTCAATCTTATACATGAAATTATAGCTGTTGCTAGCTATGAGATCACAATTGCAATGGCAGTAGCTTAGCAAGGAGATAACCTTTTTCAGCTCTTCTCCCTATCTTCCAGCTCTTATATTCATTCATCTCACTAGTCTAAGATGTTCCCTGAGCCATACAGGAGTGGTATAAATGTCCCACTTGGGGAAAAAATTCAACCATCATCCATTCTTTGCACCTTCAACAGTTAAAACACCCTTTCTATATATGAACTTATTAGATTATACAACCTAGGATCCAATTTATCTTCTACAGAATAACCAGAAAAATTCTCCTAACTTTTATTTCTTTTAAAAAGCCAATTATTCATTGATAGTTGAATACATGTGTATAATACTTTCTAGTCACACTCACAACACTGCCTCCTGTGATTACCTTACAGATGCCATCCCCCCTACATGTTTCTCTCCTATTATGTCATTTTGCTTGTTTTTGCCTTGTCTTCCAGTAAGTTAAATCATATCTGTTTACTAGGGCATGGGTGTGGAAATAACCACTGAAACTCGGGCACCTCACTTAAGACAATGACAAGCCCTTGTCCAGTAGCTATTACATGGCAATATCTCTCTGCTGAGAAGTCAGATCCCACGATTTCTTCACCATCTGTGCTGGAATACTAATGTAGTTTGTCTGGTGCACGTCCACATTTTGCTCCCATAATAACAACTTTTGTTAGTTCATTATTTTGAATACATGTGTGACTATGTGATATTTTTGTGTATGTGATATATTTACACATTACACAATCAATCATATCAGTCATGAAAACAGAAGGGAAACTATCAGGAGAAAAGAAAAAAAATTAGAGAGAAGTGCATCTATTTAATCATAGTAAATTCTGTTGTCTTTTCTCATGTGGATGGCAGTGACAGACAGCTTCACATTATATTAGTTTCCTTAAGAGCCACCATATATTTCTGAGCTACATTGAAGGATGTAGCCCTCAATGAGGACAGAGTAATTATACTGGAGCCACTGTAGAGAGTGAGGCATAACATTGTATAGGCATATCATCTGAGGATGCAGAACCAACATTCTTTCTGGAACAAGGCTTCAGTGTCTTCCTCAGTATTGGTTCTTACTGGTCAGTAGAATAATATGCTAGTGGCTCAGGCTGTGTTTCTCTTTTCCCTCATCATCAATGCCATCTACCTCATACTTGTTGGTTGTGACTGACTACTTCATCCAGCGTCTACTTTTTGTGCCCATTCAAGGCCTTCACCTGGGCATTACCTTACCTTCAAGTTTTTCCGTATACTCTCCTACAACTACATTTCGCAAAGAGGTAGGGGCTTGTTACCAGGCTTCCCGATCCAGAAGGGCAAGATCATGCCTGACTTCTGCAGCAAGGTCATTAGTATCCTTCTATGTATATGTCTATGTGAGAGTTGTGTTTCATGGAAGACAGTTGTAATTTTCTCTCTTCCAATGGTTACTATATTTTTAAAAATCTTAAAAGTGGCTTTGCAGAAGATTTTGAGCCAGACATCAGCATTGCCTTGGAAGCTGTTTAGAGGCCATATAATTTTGTTTAATAACAAGGAGAAATCTTACTCTGTGACTAGATTAACATGTGTGCCTTTTGGATATCTTGAACACACTTCATCAGTTTCCTTGATCAACTTTTAGAACTCTGGGAAAAGTTCTGCAATACAGGAATCAGAAAAATGAGAGGCATGATGTAAGCCTATAAAATTCATTTAGTCTGCAACATTACCAGGATATTACACTGGTAAATGTCAGGGAAATATTAGATGTTTCCCTGAAACACTTATCCACATTTTAGTATTATACTTGTATACAAATATTCGTGATTTATTGAAGAGGAGTTCTTACCAGGTTGGATAGGTACAAAAGGGCAGGGGTATAGAGGTAATGAGTAGAGAATAATCAACAAATTTTGTTTGAAAATGTCATAAGAAAACCCAATAATTTTATGCTAATTAAAGTAGATAAATAAATAAGAATGTAGTAAGGATTCATGTAGCAAAATGAATGAGACTAAATAGGGAGGAATTGGAAGTGGAAGAAAATGAGCAATAAATCAAAGCATATTTTATGCATATATAAAATATCATGATGATGCTCAATAATTTGTGCTATTTAAATATGAAAATAATATAAAAGAAATAAATATATTGATTTAAACATATGTTACTTTTTGACCTTGGTTATATATCTTTGTATTTCTATGGGCCTCGGTTTAATAATTGCTAACAAAGTAACTAACTTATGTAATTATTCTGTTGAGTCAATGAGAAGAGCCACAAAATGCTTTGCATATAGTATCTGTCACAGAAGAAGTTTTGATTTTACAAATATGTATGTCATTGAGTATTTAATAGAAAATGGAGTTTCTATTTCTACTTCTGGTAAGATACACTACATGCACAAGTAAAGATGTAAGTAAGCAGACAATATATACCCTGTTTTGATACATATTGTCATACCTCATATTCTTGTTTCTTTAGAGGTTTCCATGGAAACATCTAGTTCATTTTTCCTCACAATTTCCTCCCACAAGAGCTTAGAAATTAGTGTATGAAATCTGGAGGATGTAAAAATACAACTGACATCCTCTGTGCTGAATTCATTATCATTCTTTCTCTCCACTTGATACATTCTTATTAAGCTAATTTTGTATGACTGACCCTCTCTTCTCTTAGAGTGACATAATTTTCTCTTAAAAGACTCCTTTGTACTTTACATGCAAAATAAATGTCTCATCTAGTGTTATCACATCTTCAATAATGGTTATACTTTAATGACAAAGAGAAGTTCAAAGAAAACAGATATTTGTACTTTGAGAAGGCTTGCTAACTCTCCTTTCAGTATCCATTTTCTCTTTTTCATTTCCAATTAATAATTTTTATTCCTGCATTCAGAATTTTTTACAGTTGATGCTGATCATATTCACCTTCTTTCAACCATCTCTTTCTTCCACCTCTTCCCAGATCCAGCCACACTTCCTCCCAACTTTTTGTCTTTTTTTCTTTCATCAAGGCTAATTTGTGTTATCCAAACACCATTACCCATTTTGTTTTGGGAGGGGGCAACTTCAAGACAAGGGTCTCTCTGGGAAGCCCTGGACAGCTTAAGCTGGCCTCAAAATCACAGAAATTCACCTGACTCTTCCTCCCAAGTGCTTGGATTAAAGGCATGTGCCACCACTGTATGGTGCACATGTGGCTTGTGGGTTGAATGTGGTTGAAATGCCAGGGTCTACACTCTGGGAGAATACTGAACCTTCCCTTCCCAGAAGCTAACAATAATAGCTCGATGGATACAAATAGAACTTTGTGTCCCAATCAATGCACTATACTTAAATTTGGTTGGGATTGGGCTAGAGAGGTCTTTGCATTTTCTCCTGAGCTGCTCTATATTTATATGTTCCATTTCCCTGCTGTGTCCAGAAGACATTCTTTCCAGCACCTCTGGCTCTTATACAATTCCTGCTATTTTCCACAATAATTGCTGAATATTTAGAGGAGGGGCTGAAGTATAAATATTCCCATTAGTGATGAACATTCTGCTTCCTTTTATCCTCTGCACCTTGGGCATCAGTGGGTCTCTGTGTTAATTACCATTTCCTACAAATAAAATTTTTTTCTGGTGGGAGTTGAGAGGTGTCTTAATTTATGGGTATAATGATAAGTCATGCAGACTTAGTTTACTATTTTATCCACTACTAATATAATTAGTGTCTCCACTAGGAACTATGATATGTCTAGCCACAAGTTAATAGCCCAATAACAATGCTAGATGTTGGTTTTTATCTCATAGAATGACACTTAAGCATAATAAGAAAGTGATTAGTTACTTCCATCACATTCATGCCACTTTGACACCAGGTGACACATCTAGTGAGGCCTGATAAAATTGTAGGTCACAGGGCTCACAACTGAGTATGGCTCATGATCACTTCTCTTCTACAGGAATGTGCATATCACCTTCAAGATTTATGAAAGCTAGCCTGTAGTGATGATGTGTCTAGGTAAGTATGACCTTGGTTTCTTCATGTTCCAATACTCAAGTATTTGATGTCTTCAGCAGCAGAGTCTTAACATCATGCTCTGGAGGAGAACCAGGAGCATTGTCATTACCATGTAACGTTAAGGGGTCTTCCGAAACTCACTGGATAATAAATCCAAAATATACAACCCATGGCTGAGACTGAGTCTTTTATTTGTTAACCTCTGGTGTTTAGAAGAGGCACTGAAAATAACTCTATTTTAAATTTTTATATATGTAATTTTAATATATTTATTTTAGGAAGTTTCTACACTAGTATGATTCCATACATCCACATGACTTTTCAAAGTCATTAGTGTTATTTACCCACCCCCCAGTCTGACTTTTCTACTCTTCCATCCCAATTTAACCCTTTATGTTCTATAATTTGACTTCAAAGATTTTTAATTTTAATTTTATTAACTTATTCAGATTACAACTCAATTGTTATCCCACCCCTTGTATCCTCCTATTCCTCCCTCCCTCCCACTTTCACCCATTCCCCTCCCCTAGGTCTATGACCGAGGGAGACCTCTTCTCCCACTATATGGTCATAGGCTATCAAGTCTCATCTTGGTAGCCTGCTTATTCTTTCTTTGAGTGCCGTCAAGCCTCCCCACCAAGGGGAAGTGGTCAAATATGGGACACCAGAGTTCATGTCAAAGCCAGTCTCTGCTCCCCACACAAATGTGGAGAATGTCCTGTCCATTGGGTAGATCAGAGTAGGGGTCGTATTGTCCTTGGTTAGTGCAGTAGTTTGAGCAGGACCCCTGGACCCTGATCCACCTGTCAAGATGTTCTTCTTGTAGGTTTCTAGGACCCTCTGGGTCCTTTTACTTCCACATCACCTATTTTTCTCTTACCTAGAGTCTCAGTAGGATGTCCTCAATCTATCCCAATCCCTTGGTAATTGAAGATATTTCTGGGACATGCCTTTTGGGCTAGTGCCCAATTATATGTGAGTATATACCATGTGATTCTTTCTGCTTCTAGGTTAACTCACTCATTATGATCATTTCTAGTTCAATCCATTTGTCCACAAATTTTGGGATTTCCTTGTTTTTAAAAACTGAGTAGTATTCCATAGTGTAAATGTACCACTGTTTCTTTATCCATTCTTCAACTGAGGGACATGTCAGCTATTTCCAGGTTCTGACTATTATGAATAAGGCTGCTATGAACATGCTTGAGCATATGTCCTTGTTGTGTGGTGGAGCATTTTCTGGGTGTATCCCAAGAAGTGGAATAGCTGGGTCTTGAGAAAGCCATATTCCCAGTTTTCTGATAAAGGGCAAGACAGATTTCCAAAGTGGTTGTACAAGTTTGCATTCCCATTAACAATGAAGGAATGTTCCTCTTTCTCCACATCCTCATTAGCATGTGATGTCGCTTGAATTTTTCATCTTAGCCATTCTGATGGGTGTAAAATGAAATCTCAATGTCATTTTGATTTGTATTTCTCTGATGATTAAAGATATTGAGCATTTCTTTAAGTGTTTCTCAGCCATTCGATATTCCTCTGTTGAGAATTCTCTGTTTAGTTATGAGCCCCATTTGTCAGTGGGGTTATTTGATTTGGTGGTGTTTAATTTCTTGAGTTCCTTATATATTTTGGATATTAGACCTTTGTCAGAGGTAGGGTTGGTGAAGATCTTTTCCAAGTCTGTAGGCTGTTGCCTTGTTCTGTTGACAGAGTCTTCTGCCTTCCAGAAGCTTCTGAGCCTCATGAGAGCCCAATTGTTAATTGTTGACCTTAAGGCCTGGGCTGTTGGTGTTCTGTTCAGGAAGTTGTCTCCTGTGTCAATGTGTTCCAGGCTCTTCCCCACTTTTTCTTCTAATTGATTTAGTGTCTCTGGTTTTATGTTGAGGTCTTTAATCTACTTGGACCTGAGTTTTGTGCATGGTGGCAAAAATGGGTCTAATTGCATATTTCTACATGTAGACATCCAGTTAGAACAGCACCATTCGTTGAAGATGCTGTTCTTTTTCCATTGAATAGATTTGGCTTCTTTGTCAAAAACCAAATAACTATATGTGTGTGGATTCATTCCTGGGTCTTTGATTCAATTCCATTGATCAACCAACCTATTGCTGTGCCAGGACCATGCTCTTTTAATTACTATTGCTCTATAGTTCAGCTTGAGATAGGGTATGGAGATTCCTCTTGAAGGTCTTTTATTGTATTGGATTGTTTTAGCTATTCTGGGTTTTTTGTTTTTCCATATGAAGTTGAAAATTGATCTTTCAATGTCTTTGACTTCAAAATCGTATTCAAGGACTTTATATTCCCCCTTCCATGTAAAATACTTCCCAGTAAACTTTAAGAATGTCCTTACTTTTGTGCAAATTTCAAAGGAAACAAATATATCTAGAGAACTAAAGCTAATATGCACAAATGAGAGAAAACATTCACAAATTTTGGGCCTGGGTTACTTAACTGAGAATGATTATTTGCTGCTCATTTGATTTACACAGCAATTTCTAATTTAATTTTTCTTAGCATCTGGGTAATTTCCCATTGAGTAAAGATACCATAGTTTCATTATCTATTCATTAGTTGATAGGAATTTAGGTGCTTTCTATTCTGAATACTGTTGCAATGAACACGCATGAGCAAGTATGCCTGTAATCAGATACAGAGTCTTTGGGGTATATGTCTAAGAATAGAATTATGGAATAATGTGATAAATTATTTTCAACCTTTTCTGGAACATGCACAGTAACTTACACAGTTGTTATACCAGTTTACATACTCACTATCACTCAGTAAGTTTTCTGCTTTTCCCAAATCCACATAAGAATTTGTTGTCAGTAGTCCATTGAACATTAACTATTCTGACTGAAATAAGATTAAATCTCATAGTAGTTTTAATTTTCATTTCCAATAACAGCTAAAGACATTGAACATTTTGAAAATACACAATTTGGCCAGTGATGCATGTAGGCTAACTGTAGATCTTCACTCCTCCCTCCATTTCTCTAAATCCAATCTTTCAGTCTCATTCCCATATCAACAGAAGATAGCCTGCAATGGCCTTCTTTCCCCCATAACTCTATAACCAGTGGATCACACAGAACTTCCTTTCTAACTTTTCTTCCCCTATTCATTGTTTCATTCCAAGCCCCTAACCCCAACAGACATTCCCTGGGACAACCTCCTCCTGAAGGTCACTCCAGCCAGAGAAGCAGGTAGATTAACTGTGGATCTTCCCCTCTTTCTCTATTCTTCCAAGTCTAATCACCCAGGTTCATCCCCAGGTCTGTAGCAGATCCCTGGATGCAGCCCTTCTTCATTCTCAGACCCCATGCCTACAGGTCTAAGCAAAGCCTGATAGAACACACCACTTTCCTCGTTACTTTGGGACCTTTTACACCCCACCTTTTGCTCCATCCCCATTAGAAGCTGTCAGCCCCTAATACCTAGAAACACATTTTACCTAGAACCATCAGTAACCCCACATATCAAAATCTCAAAAGAATGTTCTACCAATCAACACACAGCCACCACACTCTGCTAAGAAAGAGAGAAGGCACAGATACCAAGGAACAAAACCCACTCACCAAAGTCTCTACAATATATCAGCACATAGACTATAATCTTCTTAACTGCAGATGCCTATATGCCATTGTAAAAAGACAATAAACAATAGCCACAAAAATATCTTCACTATAGCCCAGCAACACTACCACAGTAGGACCCTGAGTATTAGCAACATAGCTAAAGCATTAGAGAAAGACCTTAGAAGAAACTTTCTTCTTCTAGAAGGTCTTTCTGAATATGATAAAGGTCTTTAAAGAGGAAATGAATGGATCTCTTAAAGAAATATATAAAAACACAAACCAACAATGAAAGAAAATGGATAAACAGTTCATGACTTGAAAGCTGAAATAGAACCTGTAGAGAAACCCAAACTGAAGGAAATCTAGGAATGAATAATTTAAAATTTAGAACAGGAACTTCAGGGGCAAGCCTCATTCACAGAACGAAAGACATTGAAGTGAGAATCTCAGTTACTTACAGCAGGATAGCAGAAAGAGATATGTTTGTTACAGAAAATGTTAAATCTAAGAAAGAAAGAGAAAGAAAGAAAGAAGGAAAATCCTGACACAAAATATTCAGAAAATATGTGACATTATGGAAAGCCAAAATCAAAGAATCATAGGAATAGAGAAAGTAGAAAAAATCCAGGTCAAAGGTGCAGAAAATATTTTCGACAAATCACAAAACAATTTTTTTCTAATTTAAAGATATATGTGCCTACTAAGGTACAAAAACCACATAGAACAGCAAAATATACTGGACCAAAATAGAAAGTTTCCTCAGCATATAATAATCAAAGCGAAAAGGGCCCGAACAGACTGTAAGATACTACAAATTTCAGACCAGACCACAATATCAATCAAAGCTTTCAAAACAATAGATGGAGAAAATAAGACATTCTATGATACAACTAAATTTAATCAATATCTATCTACAAACTGAGCCCTACAGAAGGCAGTCAAATGAAATTTCTAATGTAAAGAAGTAAACCAAACCCAGGAAAACAAAGAATACATAAATACAGAGCAGCCAGTCAAAAGTATAGAAACACATTGGAACACACATATTGCCATCCATACACAGAAATACCACAACAGCAAAATAAAAGAAAACAACAAGCACTGATCATTAACATCTCTCAACATCATTTGTCTCAATTACCTAATAAAAAAGTCTCATATGTGCAAAGATCCAAAAACAGGAAACCTCCTTCTTTTGCACCCAAGAAACACACCTTAACATCAAAATAGACATCAACTTAAGGTGAAAGGATGGAAAATATATATTCCAAGGGATTTTTACCCAAGAAGCAAGCTTCTGTGGCCATTAGAATATCTGAAAAATATAAGTTTCAAACCAACACTAGTCAGAAAAGATAGGGAAGTATTCCATATATTCATTAAAAACAAAAATCCATCAAAGGACAATGCAATTACTTATATATATATGCACAAAATACAGGGGCCTCCAAATTCATTTTTAAAAAACTCACTACTACAGCTTAAATCACATATGTATTCTCAAACACTGTGTGCAAGAGGCTTCAATACCCTTCTCTTCCTTATAGACAAGTTACATAGTCAAAAATTAATAAGAGAAATCTTGGTGCTAACTAAAATTATAAACCAAGTTGACATACAGATATTGACAGAATATTTCACTCAACAATAAAAGAATATACCTTTTTCTCAGTATCTCATGAAATTTTGTCCAAAACTGGACACAGAGCGTGTCTCAAGAGATACAAGAAAACTGAAATAATTCCTTGCATTCTATCACATCACCACCAATGGTATTAAAGCTTGATAGCATCAACAATATAAACAACAGAAGCTTACAAACTCATGTAAACTGAGAGCATCACTACTGATTTTAAAAGATGTATTCACAGAACATAAGAAAGAAATGAAATATTTTCTAGAATTAATGGAAATGAATATAAAACATACTCAAGTTTGTGGAACACAATGAGTAATGTGTTAAGAAACACTAAGAGCCTGATTAAAAGAGAGACTCCTTTTCACACTAGTAACTTAATAGGAAACCTGAACACCCTAGAACAAAAAGAGGAAGTAATACCCAGAGAAGTAGATAGCATAGCAAAGTAAGACAATATCAATAACAAAACAGTCAAAATCAGGGCTGGAATATATAAAATAGAAAAAATACACGAAACAAATGAAATAGAGAGTTGGTTCTTTGAGAATCAGTAAGATTAACAAATCTTTAACAAAATTAACTAAAAGTCAGGTAGACTATCAAAATTAGAAATGAAAGAGAGCATAGAAACAGACACGGAGGGAATTCAAAGAATTTTCAAAACCTGCACTTCAGCAAATTGGAAAATCTAAAAAAATATTTTTCAATATATACCACTTAATAAACTTAAATCACGATCATATAAGCAATTTAAACAGATCTGTAACTCCTAGTTAAATAGAAACTGGTATGAAAACTCTCCCAACCAAGGAAAAGAATAAGGGCAGATGGTTTTACTATAGAATTCTATCACACTTTCAAAGATCTAATGCCAATACTCTTCAAATGACTCCACAAAATAAAAACAAAAGTGTAAATGTAACTTTTATTTTCCTGAAGAATTCTCATCTTGGAGGCTTACTGCTAAATAAGCTTGCCCTTTCTAGTACTTCTGAACTCTTGCTAGCTGGTTCAATCTGCTGTTCTGGCTCATATCTCCTCTCCAAGCTGATGGATTCAAACTGGCTTCTCTTGGTTTCTCCTGAATTGCTTTGCTTCTGAACTTAAGGAACTGAACTGCACGGAACTACATGAACTCAACTGTACTTCACAAAACTGCCTGTACAGTATTGTACTGAATTCAAGTATATTCTACTGTCTCCTTTACTGTATTAAGCTTCACACTACTCTACTGGCTTCTCTTCTCTCTGTCTCTCTGTTTCTGTCTCTGTCTGTTTGTCTGTCTCTGTCTCTGTCTGTCTGTCTATCTGTCTGTCTGTCTGTCTGTCTGTCTGTCTGTCTGTCTGTCTGTCTCTCTCTCTCTCTCTCTCTCTCTCTCTCTCTCTCTCTCTCTCTCTCTTTCTCTCTCTCTCCTGTACCATACTCTACTATCACAGGTCTATTTCACTGTTTTATTTTATTATTATTATTACTTTTCTTTTTGGTTTTTCAAGACAGGGCCACTCTGTGTTAACCTTGGCTGCCCTGAACTTGCTTTGTAGACCAGACTGGCATTGAACTCACAGTGATCCACCTGCCTCTGCCTCCCAAGTGCTGGGATTAAAGGCGGGTGCCACCACACTTAGCCTACTGCACTGCTCTTAAGTAGCTTCTTTTTCCTGTCCTCGTGAGAGTAGGAAATATCTTATCTCTGACTCATTCTGTAAAATCTTTCTCTGATTTGTCACTTATGCCCCTCAATTAGACATCACTTTCAAACATGGGTACTTCCTTCTACCAACTAAAGTTACCTTCATTGTTAGGGATTAAAGGTATGTATGAAGGGTGTGTCTGTATTCCAGGCAGATCACATAGACCTAGAAGGTCTTTGGATATGACCAGAGCAGTCATGTTTCTGGTTTAAATGGTGAAAGCATTTCCCAATTCATTTTATGAGGCCCAATTTCCCTGATGCACAAAGCACATAAAGACCAAACAAATAAAGATAATTATAGACCAATTTCCATTATGAAAATGAGTGTGAAAATTCTCAATAAAATACTTGCAAATCAAGATCATGAACACATCAAAAAAGGTACCACGATCAAGTCAGATTCCCTTTCATTATAAAAATCCTGGAGAGATTATGGATACAACAGATATAACTAAACATAATAAAGGCAGTTTAGTAACAGGTTATAGCAAACATTGTATTACATGGATAGAAACTCAAAGAAATTTCACTTAAATCAGAAACAGACCAAGATTGCCCATTCACCATAACTATTCAATATTTTACTTGTGGTCTTAGCTAGAGCAATAAGGCAACTGAGGAATTGGTTTTGGTATTAAAGCAATGATACTGCTTTCATAAAAGGAATTTGAAAATATTATTTCTGGTTATATTTCGAGAAACGTTAGTGGGGATATTTCTTTGAAGATATGGTAGAATTGTGCACTAAATCCTTCTTGCCCCAGGGTTGTGTTTGTTTTACTGAAAGAATTTTTGATTACTGTGTTTATCTCACTGGATGTTATAGATATATTAGTATTTAATTATTTGTTTTTAAACATCCCTCCTATCTCCAAATTTGAAAGTCCATTTTCCTTTATTGGTGTTAAAACAAAAATACTTGTTGTTGTTGTTGTTGTTTGTGTGTGTGTATGATTTGTTGTTGTTTGTGTGTATATGGTTTGTTGTTGTTGTTTGTGTGTGTATATGGTTTCTGAGATGACCAATCTGCATTGGGCAAACAATAAGATGATCACCCCTGAAAGAAGTGTATTCTTATTATGGAACTAATTAGTTACCTGTGGTTCTTTGTCTAGGGCTGAAACCCTCCCTCAAATTCTATTCTATCTTTATGCACAGTGGAATACTATTCAGCTATAAATAAAAATGAAACTATGAAATTTTCAAGTAAATGGACAGACATTTCTGAATTCAATGAGGTAACTTCAATTAAGGAAAACAAACATCATAACTTCTCTCCCATCTGTGATTCCTAGCTTTAAATCTTCACATGGGAGTATACAACATAGAAAAACAAGAAAAATGGGAAATAAAGAGACCAGATTTGGAGAGGGGTATTTGGCAGTGGAATTGCAGGATACAGGTAATATGAAGTGGAAAATGAAATAATGAGGGTGTTCCAATCGTGGAAGATGGAAAGAGGTCAATACAGAAGGAGAAGGACTAATAACACCAAGATTGTTTGGAAAACCCTTAAGTAACCATTTTATTTTCTATTTATCTGAATTATAGTATATATCTTAAGGCTGCTAAGGTATTCTCTGATTGTGTTCCTGACAAGAATCAAAGACTATCAGAAACTCCATATCAGGCAAAATAAACCTCCTTTCAAATGGTTTCTAAGTGTAGTCTGTTAATACCCAAATAATATAGATTATTAACGCATGCTTTCTTGCCTCTCAGAGGTTAGGACACAGGACTCAGATAATTTGAGATGGATATGATCTTAAAGTCCTTTCCTGTGCCCTAGCTTTTATGGTTCCATAAAATACTACATAAACTGCCAAGGAATGGAACCAATTAAAGGGTCCTACCTAGCTGTGATACCTATGATTCACAGCAATTACCAACATGGTAAAAATATGCATAAAGGTACAAGAAATGGCACTCACACATCAGTGGCAACCAAAAGCTGTCATGGCTGGATATTTGAAAACACCCGTAATCAGAGCACTTTCTCACCCTCACTGACTCATTCTTCCTCCCCCACCCCTCTCTCTCTCTCCCTCTCTCCAAGGTTTTTCTATGCATCCCTGGATGTTCAAGAACTTTATTTGTAGACCAGGATGGCCTCAGTTTCAGAGATGTTCCCTCTTCTTCCAGAGTGCTGGGATTAAAGGAGTGTACCACCATGCCCAACTAAACATTATGGAAGAGGGAATGTAGAGATTATAAGAGCTAGAATACCATAAAATCTACTGGGAAACAGTGTCTCCTAGGAATGGTTGTACAATCAAGAATGGAACAATGTCAATATTAATGGACATGTGTACATAAAAGGAAAGAATACTTAATTATCTTCATCTTGATTTAGCTTTGATAAGAAGTATTGGTATTTGTCCAGAAATACAATCATTTCTTTAGGATTTCCCAGTTTAAAGACATATTTTTAAAAATATTTTATTAATTTATTCATATTACATCTCAATTGTTAGCCCATCCCTTGTATCCTCCCATTCCTCCCTCCCTCCCACTTTCCTGCTACTCCCCTCCCCTATGTCTGTAACTGAGGGGAACCTTCTCCCCCTGTATATGCTCATAGGGTATCAAGTCTCTTCTTTGTAGCCTGGTGTCCTTCCTCTGAGTGGCACCAGGCCTCCCCCTCCAGGGGACATGGTCAAATATGGGGCACCAGAGTTTGTGTGAAAGTCAGTCCTGACTGTCCACTCAACTGTGAAGAATGTCCTGTCCATTGGCTAGATCTGGGTAGGGGTTTGAAGTTTACTGTACATATTGACCTTGGCTGGCGCCATAGTTTGAGCAAGACCTCTGGGCCCAGATCCACCCCTCATAATGTAGGATTCTAGGACCCTCTAGATCCTTCTGTATCTCCATTCTCCCATGCTTCTCTCACCTAAAGTTCCAATAGGATGTTCTCCCCTCTGACCCACTTTCCTGGTAAGTGAAGACTTTCATGGGACATGCCCCTTGAGCTAGTGTCCAGATATAAGTGAGTATGTACCATTTGACTCTTTCTGCTTCTGGGTTAACTCACTCAGTATGATCATTTCTAGTTCCATCCATTTGTCGACAAATTTCAGAAATTCCTTGTTTTTAATAGCTGAGCAGTATTCCATAGTGTAAATGTACCAATGTTTCTTTATCCACTCTTCTACTGAGGGACACTTAGGCTGTTTCCATTGAAACTTCCAAGTCCTTTGTCCAAACTACATAATGTCTTTAACAATAAAGGCTTATCTTCAATCTCTAGGATGTAATCAAGGAAAACAACAAAGGCTATATTGTTTGGGAGTCTTCTGAAATCTCCTGATGAACATCTCTCAAAGGAAAGCTTCTCATACCAGGTGTTGATATGTGTTTCCTCCTGTGAAGCCAGCCTTAAGTCCAGTCAAAAAGCAGCTGAATAATATCATAGCATGTGTGTCATCATTGCATCTATTGATATATCTGCATCACCTGCATTCTTCTGTCTTCTCCTTCCTTAATATCTACCCTCCCCTCCTCACAAATAGTATTTGTCTGAATTTTATAGGTACTCCAAATAAAACATAAAGTCTCAGGATTGGAGTTATGATACACATATGTGACAACACTTTATTAAATATCTTTCAGAGTCTGAGTCAGTATAATATTTCCAAGCTTCATCCATTAACTTAAATTTTTCATATCTTTTTTTCTTTACAACAGTACAAAATTCATTATATATAGATAACACACTTTTAAAATTATTCATTAATCAGTTGATGAATATCTTGTCTGTTTCCATGTCCAAGCTCTTGTGAATAGAGAAGCTGTGAACATTGATGTAAATGCATCTATGTATTACGGCATAGGGGCCTTTGGATATGTGCCCAAGAATGGAATAGTTGGTTCATATAGTATATCTATTTTTAGTTTTCTGAGGAACTGCCATACCAGTTTTCATATTGACTACATCAATTTGCATTCTCACTAACTTTACTACAAAAAGACAGCATTTGTTGTCTTTTGTTTTCTTAAATGTCATCATTCCAGCTATGGTAAGATAAAATTTCAAGTAGTTTTAATTTCCAATTTCCTATGGCTAAAGATGGTAAAAAAAAATTAAATATTTCTTAGCCTTTTGTATATCTTCTTCTGAGAACCCACTATTTAGTTTCTTTGTACACTTTATAATTTGTTGGTTGTTTTGTGTTTAGTTTTTAAGGTTCCTTGTATATTCAAGACACTAGTCCTCTGTAATTTGTATAACTGGCAAATATATTTTCCCATTGTGTAGGCTGCCTCATAATTCAAATGATTGTGTTCTTTGTTGTAATTTTAATCCATTCACTTTACATCTCAATAGTAGCCCCCTCTTCTCCTCTTAGTCCCACCCTCCCTCTTCACCCCTCCCCATGTCCTCTAGTCCTCAGAAAGAGGCGTCTCTACACCCCTACCATCTTACCGAAACATATCAAATCTCATTAGGACTGCTTGCATCCTTCTCCTGCTCTGTGGGCTGTCATGGCTATCCCACAAGGGGGAACTTATCAATGAGTGGGCAACAGGGTCCATGTCAGAGGCAGCCTCTACTCTAAAATTTATAAGGTTCACATGGAGACTGCTGCCAATCGACTACATCTGTGCAGGGGGTTCTCTCCATGAATGGTCATTGGTTGGTGCATCAGTCTCTGTAGGTCCCTCTGGAACCAGATTTGTTGGCTCTGTTATTCTCATTTTGGGCCTCCTGTCCCCTTCTGGTCCTTCTAGCCCCGATCTCTTCATTAAGTCTCCCTGAGTTGTAGCCCAAGGTCTGGCTGTGAGTCTCAGTATCTGCTTTGATCCCCTGCTGGTTGGAGTCCTGCAGAGGACTTCTATAGTAGGGTTCCATCCTGTACCCTCTCTTCACGCATTTCTGGTATCTATTCTAGATGCCCTTATAAATGAACATTAAGCATCCCCCCTAGGTCATCCTTTTTATTTAGTTTCTTTAGGTCTGTGGATTGTAATGTAGTTATACTGTATTATATGGCTAAAATTTGCTTATAAGTGAATTTTCTGAGTATGGGTTCTTTCGATTTTCTTGTATTGCTTGAAGATTGCTTTGTTATTGACTGTATAGTCAATTTTGGAGAAGGTTACAAGACATGCTAAGAAGATGGTATATTATTTTATGTTTAGGTGAAATGTCCAAAGGTATCTCTTAGGTCCATTTCATTCATAATATCTGTCAGTTTCATTATTTCCCTGTGTAGTTTCTGTCTTGAGGACCTGTCAATTGAGTAGAGTAGGGTATTAAAGTTTCAGGTTATTAATATGTGAAGTTATATGTGTGATTTAATCTTTAGCAATTTAAAAATATGAATGTGTGTTCCCTTGCATTTGAAACATAGAGGTTCAGAATTGAGATGTCATCTTAGTGGATTTTTTTATTTGATGAGTGTGAATTTTTCTTCCCAATCTCTTGATTAATGTTAGTTGAAAGTTGATTTTATTGGATTTTAAAATGGCTACTCAACCTTGCTTCTTGTGTCCCTTTGCTTGAAAGAACCTATTTGCAGACCTGTAATTTGAAGTATTACCTATCTTTGTTGATGAGGTGTATTTCTTATATGCAGCCGAATGGTGGATCATGTCTTCACATCCATTCTGTTAGCCTGTGTCTTTTTATTGGGGAATTGAGTCCACTGATATTGAGACATTATTGACCAATGATTGTTAATTCCTGATATTTTATTGTTGGTAGTTGTAGTAGTAGTAGTAGTAGTAGTAGTAGTAGTAGTAGTAGTAGTAGTATGTGGTGGTGGTGGTGGTGGTGTGGTGATGGTGGTGGGAGTGGTGTGGTGGTGTGTGTGTGTGCTTGTGTGTGTATTTCCTTTCTTTTGTTTTGGCTCCTATGGAGTTATTTATTTCTTGTGTTTTCTTGGATGTAGTTAACTTCCTTGAGTTGGATTTTCCTTCTAGTGTCTTCTATAGGGTTGAATTTTTGCATAGATATTAAATTTTGTTGTGGAATATTTTGTTTTCCACATCTATGGTGATTAAAATATTTGCTGGGTGTAGAAGGCTGGACTGATGTTTGTGGTCTCTTAGAGTCTACAAGATGTCTTCTTAAGCCCTTCTGGCTGTTAGAATCTCTGTTGAGAAGGTGGACATAATTCTGATAGGTCTGCCTTTCTATGTTAGTTGGCTCTTTTCCCTTGCAGCTTTTAATATTCTTTTGTTGTTGCTGTTGTTTTGTACATTTATTATTTTGGTTATTATGTGGTGAGAGGATTTTCTTTTCTGGTCCAAACTATTTGATGTTCTGTAAGCTTCTTGTATACTTATAGGCATCTCTTTAGATTGGGAAAATTTTCTTCTATGATTTTGTTGAAAATATTTTCTGGGCCTTCAAACTGGGAGTTTTATTCTTCTTCTATTCCTATTATTTTTGGGTTTCAACTTTTCATAATGTTCAAAATTTCTTGGATGTTTTGTGTCAGGACAATTTTAGATTCAACATTTTCTTTGACGATATAATGCCTTCTTCAATCTTATCTTCTGTGCCTGAGATTCATCTTTGTATTTCTTGTATTATGTTGGTGGTGCATGTATCTGTAGTTTCTGTTCTCTTCCTTAGGTATTCCATCTCCAGGACTCCCTCAGTTTGAGTTTTCTTTATTACTTCTATTTCCATTTTTATGTATTACAGAGTTTTATTCATTTTCTTCACTTCTTGTTTGATTGCACTTTCCTGTACTTTTTAAAAATTATACATTTCCTCT
The DNA here is from genome assembly GCF_964271855.1 of Acomys minous. NCBI lineage: Eukaryota > Metazoa > Chordata > Mammalia > Rodentia > Muridae > Acomys > Acomys minous. Next base: position 78,056,159 of record NC_140488.1, on the reverse strand, counting down.
TTAAAGGCCTCTACCATCATAATAAGATTGGACTTAAGATCATATTCTTGTGGCACAGCTATGTTAAGATATCCAGGGATTAATTAGGAAGATAACTCCTTGTTTTGACTCTTGTTGATTGGGTTCTTATGCTTGCAGTTAGACCACTGGCTATCATTGATGCAGGCAGGCATCCAGGAATGTAGGCAGTGTTGTGTGCTGGAAAATGGATGCAGGGAAGTAGATGTGGTGTATTACTCTTGGGTATGCTTTTGGTGGAACTGGCAGGCAGAGAATTGGGGACAAGTGGTCTTACCTGGTTGTCCCTGGTGCTAGCAGGCATGCTGGAATGCAAGCAGAGCTGTGAGCCATAAAATGGGGCTCAGAGGACTTACCACTCAAATATAAACTTTTTGGTTTTCGCATTTTTTTAATTTTTAAGTTATATTTCTTTTTTACATATACATTTATATTACTTCACATAAATAAAACAAACTACATACAGCAGGAAGAATCATGAAGCAATCAGGAATTATATAAATGTTACATTCATAGTGGTTTGGCTATTTGTGTTTGGAAAACTTGAAGTAAACATCTTTCCTATACTGGTGAGTCTAAAATTCTGAAGGAAAATCAATATCTATTGTATCTCATCTCTATTAAATTAAGACATCTATCTACATCTAAAAACATCTTAACCCCTACCAAATAAGCTTAGTTGTAACACTAAACTGTCCGGTGGTCTTCAACCCCATCAGAGACTTGAGAAGGAATAAAATTTCATTGCTTGAGTGAACAGGAAGTGTAGGTTAGCAGCTTCCAAAATGAAAAAAAAAATGACTGAGAAAGTTTAATGCCTGAACAGGCACCCAACACTCTCTGTAATGTTGGAGCACCATCTTCAGCCTTCTGGCCCAATATATTGACAGACATATTTGTAAGGCAGGAATTATTGAGCACTTGCCTCCCCTGTCTTGGCAGAGTTTGGTTTTCGACTCTGCCTGCATCCAAGCTTGCCCATTTTGGGGTAGAATTCTGTCTGCGGCAGAAACGAGAACATTTTGCCCAGTGGCTTGTTTGTCATATTGAAAGCCATCTCCCTAAAGAGGTTCTTTAATGCTCATGATCTTCCATGAGGTAGGCTGAGTGTTGCCATAAGTGAATCTGTCTTGTTGTCAAAGAATCTTTAGATAATGAAAACTTCTTTAAATGTCATATTCTGTAGGTCTCTGAGGTTTCTTAAGTCCTTACTAAACTATTTTACCTCATATATCTTTTCATGTATATCCACATGATTCTCTATGTTTCCTCAGTGTCTGTTGTATTGTGTAAATTTTCTATCTAATATTATTATTTTTGGTCTTCTCTTTTACTTTTGGTTAGATTGACTAGAGGTTCAAGAAGTTTCTTTCTTTTTATTTACAGAACCAATTTATTTTTCATTGCTCTAGCACTAATTTCTTTGATTGTCATCATTTATGTCCTCCTATTGCTTGGAGTTTATTTGTTCTTATATTTTTCAACACCCTAACACTAATCATCAGGTTGTTTGAGAGCTCTCTAATTTTATAATTTAGCACTTCAAGCTATGATCTTCCTTCTTCATTGATTCCCATCGAAGGAAATGTATTCTGATTTTATTTTCATTTTGTTTTAGAATGATTACATTTCTTTCTTGATTTCTGCAATGGCTCATTCATCATTTCATAGTTTGTTGATTAATGTGTTTGTATATTTTTCAGTAGTTCCTCTTTTTGATTAATTCTTGTTTTATTGAATTTTTTCTATGTAGAATACAGAATGTTGTTTCAATTTTTATTTATTTGTTTCTGCCTATGTGGAGTTAGAGCACTAGTTATGATTTGTTATTTTTTTCTTTTAATTCTGGTTGTTTCTATTATTTCAATTGGTGTGTATGCAGTGTTCAGGTTAGACAAGGTTGTCATACTGTTGTTTTGATATTTTTGTATGTTAGACTGATAGTCCTAGTACCAATCCTTGCCTCTTGTTTGTTTATGTGGACTGCAGCAATGGTAACTATCTAGTACATAACCCACATTCACAGTAAAGTAGCAAGTCACCACAAAACAGATGCTTAAAATGTAAAAATTGAAGCTGGGCATGGTGGTGCACACCTTTAATGCCAGCACTTGAGAGGCAGAGGCAGGGAGATCTCTGTGAGTTCAAGACAAGCGTGGTTTTCAAAATGACTCCAGGAAAGCTAAGGCTACACAGAGGAACACTGTCTCCAAAGCCAACAACAAAACCAAAGCCAACAACAAAAACTAAATATAAAAATTGGTTTACAGAGTGAAGGTAATATGAATATATTAGTATGAATGTAAAGGTAAAAAAGAAGAGAAAAGCAATGATAGTGATAAAGACTGGGTTTTAAATGGGAAAAAGTGGAAGACAGAGCAATATATATATATATATATATATATATATATATATATATATATATATATCTGAGAATAATTAAGGCTAGGATGTGGGTTATCAATAAACTAAAGGAGGATGGAAAGATATGTATGTTTTTATCATAAGCCAGGTCATCCACTAGGCTTTGGAATATGTAACAGTAAGAGAAATGACTATTGGAAAAGAGAAAGGAAGCAGAAAATTGAAAAAGAAAAAGAAAGAGAAAGAGGCATAATAAAACAACAAAAGGTACAAACAGTAGGGGACAGTGTTGGCCTGCTACAATACCTTCCTCTTCTATATGGAAAAGAAATAGCTGTAAAGGAGCAATGAGAGGAGATAAGAGATAATGGAGTCAATGGCAGTTTTTAAAAAAAATAGATACTGAGAGAAATGAGATCTGGATAGAAATATAAGGAAGTGAGATCACTGGCCAAAAAGTCCATTCTCTTTTTTTGAGTAAGCTATTGCTTCACTTCATTGGTATTGTTTTGGAGTGCACTCCCTGAGATAATAAAAAGTAACCTTCTCTTGTGGTATAACAGCTTATGTTGTGTATGGAATTTCTTGACTCTGTTCTCTGGGCTGTAGAAAGCTGAATCAAACTCTGCTCATCCATAACTGCTATATTCACATGGAGTCTGTGGCAGCTCGTGGTTGTGTGATGGAAAAACAATGTTTAAATTTGGACTTAGTTCCCTAAATCTTACCTTTCCCTGTTTGGGCACTGATGGTGACCATGTCATTAGTTGATGGAGTACATCCTGTGAAACACCTTCCAACAATTCTTTTGTAGATTTCCTAGTAGAGTATCTTAGCCAAGTTTGTCTGTGGTAAAATGCCACTGTAGCAATGGTTGCTGCTTTCATTGCATTGCTGTTCCAGCTGTAAGTCCAATCGTATGGCAAAAAAGGTTGTTGGGTTAATGGTAGAACAGGTTTTACTGGGTTAATCTGGCTCCAGATCAATTCTGGGACTGCAAAAGTATCATATGGAGAGATTAAATATTTGTGTTCTTTTTAATAACCAATCTGAAATCAACCACTTGTTCTTATCTGATTTCTAGTCTGCCATCTCACCTAGAAACACATGTCACTATGGTGACATCTGACCAAACAGACTTCAAATCAACATTAGTCAGGATAGACAAAGTAATTTCATACTGATTAAAAGAGAAATTTATTAAGATGACATTAAAATTCTAAACATATTCACACTGAGTACTGCTAAACACAAATTCATAAAACAAACACTAATAGATTTAAAGTTTTAGATTAACTGAAATATAATTTTTAAAAGGTGATTGAATCAGGAACCAATGAGTTACTGCAAAAAGAAAACACTGGATTTACATAATACTATAAATCAAATGAACTTAATATTTACAAAATATACTACCTAAATATTATAGAACAACATCCTTATCTGTAGTCCGTAAAACTTACACTATAATTGATCACATACAAAGATATGATATAGGAAATATGGTAAAACTGAAATAACTTAATGTTATTATATCTGACCACAAATGAATAAGATAGAAATCAACATGAGAAGACGCAGAAAGCAAATAAAGTCATGAATACTAAACTGCATACTATTGAATAATTATTGGGCTATTGAGGTAATCAAGGAAAAACTTAGAAAACTACTAGAAACAAAGGAAAATTCAAAATAACAAAACCAAAAAGAAACAATGAGTGCAGTCCTAAGAGAGAATATTGTAGTTCTGTTTGTCTATATTACACCAATGAATTCTCAAATACATAACTTTTTAAAATTTGTTTTTATTTTATTGAAAGTAGATTATTTTTTCATACAATATATCCTGATTATAGTTTCTCCTCCTGCTGTTCTTCCCAGTTCCTCCTCACCTCCTGTCCCTACTGGATCCACTGTTTTTCCTGTCTCTCATTATAAAAGAACAAGCTTCTAAGAGATGGCAACAAAACATGAGAAAATAAAATATAATAAGATAAAGAAAACAAAACATCATCTCATTGAGGCTGGACAAAGCAACACAACAGTAGGAAATGTGCCCAAAGAGCAAGTAAAAGAATCAGAAACCCACTTATTCACACACACAGAAGCCCCTTAAAATATTAAGCTGAAAACTATAACATATATGCAGAGGACTTGATGTGGACCTGTATACTCCTGTGATTGCTGTTTCAGGCTGGGATTTAATATGAGCCTTTCTTAATTGATTCATAATTGTGTTATTCCAGTGTCTTTCATCTCCCATCTCCTCTGGCTCTTACATTCTTTCTGCTTCCTCTTCTGCAGGGTTCATTCAGCTCTAAGGAGAGGAATTTGATGGGATCCTATTATGGCTGTATGTCCCAAGGACTCTTTGTTTAATGTTTGGCTGTGGGTCCCTCTGCATCTATTCCTGCCTGTTGTAGGAAACATCTTTCTAATGATTACTGAATAAGCTATGGATCTATGACTATAGCAGAATATCATGAGGAATATATATATATAATGCCAGAAATGTTTAGTTTTGCCCTAGATTGATTTCTGGGCTATTTAGTCTCTGGTTCTTAGTTACCCAGGCAGTGTCAGATAAGAGTTCCATCTTGTGGAGTGGTCCTTAAGTCAAAACAGACATTTGTTGGTTACTCCTACAAGTTCTGTACCACTATTGATCTAGCGTATCTTCCAGATGGAGAGATTGTAGGTCAAATGTTTTGTGTCTGGGTTGGTGCTTACCTTTATCATTTGGTAACAGAGCACCTTCCCACACCAAAGACACTAGAATATAAGGGTGAAAGCTCCAAGTAGGTAAAAGCTCATTTTTTCCTTGTTCAGTGAGTTGTGTGGGTATTATTGTAGGTATTGGGGCACCGCTCTGAATTTGCAGAGAGCAATCCACTGTCTTAGCAACAACCTGGGTTGTTTGGGTATTTCCATAAGAACCCCTTCACCAACAACCTAATTAAATTCAAACCAGTCCTTCCCCTGGTGACAAGAGATGGTCAATTGGGACTCCATATGACCCATTATTAAGAGACCTCATTAGGATCAATTTCATATATTTGGGGAAGTTTCCATACCATTGATCAAATGTCCCTCAATTCTGGCTGTCTTTCCCCCATTCTCTCCATCTACCCTATCTACCTTCCCACTCCTCATCCAACCCTACACTTCCCATCCTCACTCACCCCCAGTGCACCTGTAATACCAATTTTATTTCTCCCTCCCAGAGAGATCTATGTCCTCCCTAGGCCCTTCTTTTATATATAACCTATCTCAGTCTATGAATTATAGGTTGGTTATCATTTATTTAAAGGCTAATATTTATATGTAAGTGAATACATATCATATTTTCATTTTGAGGTCTGGGTTACCTCACTCAGGATAATTTTTTTCAGTTCCATCCATATGCATGCAAATTTCATGACATCATTTTAAAACTGCTGATTAATACTCCATTGTGTAAATGTATCACATTTTCTTTATACATTCTTGTGTTGAGGAATATCTAGGTTGTTTCCAGTTTGGGGCTATTATGAATGGAACAACAATGAACATCTTTGAGCATCTGTTCTTGTGGTAGGGTGAAATGTCCTTTGGTTATAGATCCAAGAGTGTTATAGGTAGATCTTGATGTAGATCAATCCCCAACCTTCTGATGAACTGCCATATTGATGTCCATAGTGACTGTACAAATTTGCACTCCCACAAGCAATGGAGAAGTGTTTCACTTTCTCCACATTCTCCCCAGCATGTGCTCTCACTTCAGTTTTTGACCTTACTCATCTGACAGGTGTAAGATGGAATCTCAGAGTCATTTTGATTTGCATTTCCCTGATGAATAAGGATGTAGAGCATTTATTTAAGTGCTTCTGGACATATGAGACTCCCCTGTTGAGAATTCTGTTTAGCTCTGTTCCCCAATTTTTAATTGGATTATTTGTTTTGTTGGTGTTTAATTTCTTAAGATCTTTATATACTTTGGATATTACCCTCCATCAGACATAGGGTTGGTGAAGACCTTTTTCCATTCTGTAGGGTGCAGTTTTGTCTTATTGACAGTGTCCTTTGCTTCGCAGAAGCTTTTCAGTTTCATGAGGTCCCATTTATTAAAGTGTTGATCTTAGTGCCTACACTATTGTTGCTTTGTTCAAGAAGTCTTCTCCTGTGTCTATGCATTCTCCACATTCTCTTCATTTAGGTACAATGCATCTGGTTTTATGTTGAGGTCTTTGATTCGTCTGGAGTTGATTTTTGTCCACAGTAATAAGGCTAAATTTATTATTCTACCTGCAGATATTAGGTTTAATGAGCACCATTTGTTGAAGATGCTGTGCTTATTTCCAGTATGTATTTTTTGCTTTGTTATTAAAAATCAGGTGTCCATACTTGTATAGACTTATATTGGTGTCTTTAATTAGATTCCATTGATCCATTTGTCTGTATTTTTGCCAATACCATGTAGGATTTATTACTATATCTCTGTATTAGAACTTGAAATCTGGAATGGTGAGAACTCTAGCAGATCTTTTTGTTGTTGTTGTGGTGGTGGTTGTTGTGGTTGTTGTTGTTGTTCAGGATTTGTTTAGCTATTCTGGGTGTTTTTTTTTCATATGAAAATGAGAATTGTCCTTTAAAGATCTGAGAAGAGTTGCATTGGAAAATGCCACCAATTGATGAGCATGTGAGATCATTCCACCTTCTGATATCTTTTTCAAATTCTTCAAAGACTTGAAGTTTTATCATACAAGTCTTTCACTTGCTTTGTTAGAGTTACCTCAAGATATTTTATATTATTTCAGGATATTGTGAAAGTTGTTATTTCACTGATTTCTTTTTTAGTCAGTTTACCCTTTGTATATAGAAAGGTTACTGATTTGGGGAGTTAATTCAGTATCAAGCTACGTTGCTAAAAGTGTTACTCAGCTATATGACTTCCCTAGGAGAATTTTATGGACACTTATGTATACTATAATATCATCTGCAAATAATTATTTTTTGAATTATTTCTTTCCAATATGTACCTCTTTGTTTAGTTGCATTATTGCCTTAGCTCAAAATTCAAGTACTATGTTGGATAGATATGACAAGAGTACAGAACCTTTTCTTCCCCCAGATTTTAGTGAAATTTCGTTGAATTTCTCTCCATTTAAGTTGGTGCTGGCTGTGAGCTTATTGTAAACTCAATTTATTATATTTATGTATGTCCTTTATTTCCTTAATGTCTTCAGGACTTTTGTCATAGGAGGTTGGCAAAGGCTTTATTTGCATCTAATGAGATATTCATGTAGATTTTTCTTTCAGTTTGTTCATACAATGGATTACACTGATGGATTTTCATACATTGAAACACCCTGCATCCTTAGAATGAAGCCTATTTAATCATAGTGAATGATCTTTTTGATGTGTTCATGGCCTGCAAACATTTTACTGAGTATGTTTGCATTAATGTTCATATGGGAAGTTTTAATTCTTTTTCATTATTGGGTTTTTAATGTACTCTGTGTAACAGAGTAACTATAACCTCATAAAAAGGAATTTGGTAATGTTTCTTCATTTCTATTTTGTGAAAGAATTTGAAAAGTATTGGTGTTAATTCTTCTTTGAATGTTTAGTAGAATTCCATGATAATAATATCTGACCCTGTTTTTGTTTTCATTTTTGTTTTTTGTTTTTCTTTGGGAAACAGGTTAATAACTGCTTCTATTTCTCTTTGGGGATACAGGTGTCTTTAAATTGTTCTTTTGATCTTGCCTTAACTTTGGTAAGTGACACCTATGGAGAAAATTATCCATTTCTTTTAGATTTTATACTTTGAGTAAGGGCTTTAAATGCATGCCCTTTTGAGTGTCTGGATTTCCTAGGTGTCTGTGGTTATGTTCCACTTTTCCTTTCTGATTATTTTCCTTCCTGGTTTAGTTACTTTGGATATTCTTTTGCTGAATTTTAGTTAGTTTGGATAAGGGTGTGTCTATCTTGTTAAATTTTTTGTTTCATTGATTTTTTGTATTGTTATCTTTGTTTCTATTCATTAATTCAGCCCTGTGTTTATTTTCTGCCATCTGCTTCTTTTAGGTGTGATTTGTTCTTTTTGTTCTAGACCTTTCAGGAGCACTATTAGGTTTATAGTATTAGGTCACTCCAGTTTTTTTTAAGTGTAGGCACTTACTGCTATGATCTTGCCTTTTAGAACTTCTTTCATTGTGTACCACACGTTTGTATAACTTCTGTTATACAAAGTCCATTTTTTTCTCTGTCTTGACCCACTAGTCATTCAAGTTTCCATGAGTTTGCAGACTTTCTGTTGTTTCTGTTGTTGGAATCCAGCTTTAGACCATGGGGTCTGACAGAATACAGGTGGTTATTTCAATTTTCTTGTATTTCTTGAGACTGGGCTTGTAAATAAGTATGTGAGGAATTTTATAAAGCATTCCATGAGGTTCTGTAAAGATTGTATATTCCTTTGTGTCTGATTGAAATGTTTTGTAGATATGCTGGGTCAATTCAATTTATAACAGTTCTCTGCACATTGTGTCTAAATCATCTTTCCATTAGTGAGAATGGGATATTGAAGCCTCCCACAATCAAAGTATAAAAGTTATGTGTGATTTAAGCTTTAGCAGTGTTTCATTTATAAATCTGGATGCCCTTGCATTTGAGGCATAGATGATAAGATTTGGAGTATCACCTTGGTAATTTTTTCTTTGATGAGTATTTAGTCTTTCCCATATCTTTTTATTAGTTTTATTTTGAAGTCTATTTTGTTAGAAATTAAATGGTTACACCAGCTTCTGTCTTAGGTTCATTTTAATGGAATTTATTTTTCATACCCTTTGCCTTGAGGTAATGGCCATTCTTGATGTTGAGGTGTGTTTCTTGGATGCAGCAGAGGGATGAAACCTGGTTTTGCGACCATTCTAATATTCTGTGTCTTTTTCTTTGGAATTGAGACCGTTGATAGTGAGAAATATTAATGTCCTATAACTGTCAATTGCTGTTATTTTAGTGGCAGTAGTGGTGGTGGTGGTGCTGGTAGTGGTGATGGTGGTGTGTATGTGTGCACATGTGTGTGTGTGTGTGTGTGTGTGTGTGTGTATTTGTGTGAAGGAGAGACAAAAACAGAGAGATTATTTATTTCCTGTAATTTAATGGGTGTAGCTAACCTCCTTAGCTTAGAATTTTCCTTCTAGCACTTTCTATAGTTCTGTATTTGTAGATAAATATTGTTTAAACTTGCTTTTATCATGGCTCTCCTTCTGCTCCTCAGATCCAATTTTCCAATCTCATTCCCCAGCTCTATAGCAGAAAACTAACTTTAGTCTCCTTTTCCTCTCAGATCCTATACCCAAGAGATCACAAAGAATTCTTCTCCAACCTTTTCCCCCAATTTATTCTAGTTCTCAAACTTCACCACCTGTAGAGATTTGCTATGAACACATCTGCTAAGCTGACAAAGGAAACAAGTTAGCTAACTGAAGACCTTCACCACTTTCTCTTCTTCAACTAATTCAATCCCCCAGTTTCATGCCTATGTATAAACAAAAAGATCTACTGCATCCACGGCTTTCCTTCCTGCTCTGCCCACATCTTCTCTCCCCATTTGTTGCTTTATTGCAGCGCCCAACTACATCATACTCTGTTCGCTAATCCACAGACTATTACTGGGAGGGACACAGGTAAAATATCTTTCCTTTTCTTTCTGTTTATCTGTATCCAACCCTCTAGTATCATCACCAGTGCTACATGAGACTCTCAGGGGTGCCCTCTGTTCACTCTCTTCCCCCATTCTAAATAGAAGAAATTGGAAGATCTTTATGGAACACTCTGTTCTCCACCTTTCTGTGAGCCCCTTTCGACCCCTAACCTATTCCCATTCCTAAGTGATAGTTCCTAATACCTAGAGACACATTTTATCTGTAACCCCCAGTGGCCACAACCCTAAAATCTAAAGAAATTTCCCTATCAGGCAACATACATCCATCATGTTCTCCAAAAACCCAGAGATGAAACAGAAACAAAGGGACAAAGCTTGCATGCACTCAACAACGATAAATCTAGAAATCAGCAAGTACACCTACAGTCATTCCAATCCAAGATTCCTAGAGGCTAGCATAAACACACACACACACACACACACACACACACACACACACACACACACACACACTAACAGCCAGAGAGATATATATCTCTACTAAAGCACATCTACCTGACCATAACAGGCCTGACATATCTGAAGCACAAGAAAAAGACCTTAAAACTACCTGTATGACAGAAGTCTTTAAAGACAAAATAAATAAATTCTTAAAGAAAGGCAGAAAAACACAAACAAACAGTTTGAGGAAATGTATAAACTGTTGAACACAGGAAATGGATCAATGTAATATATATATATATTATCTATAATTGAAATATAATAAATAAAGAAAACACAAACTGAAGGAATTCTGAAAGTGAAAAATTAAGAAATTAGAACCTGAACTACACAGTTAAGCTTCACAAACAGAATAGAAGAGATGGAAGAGAGAATCTCAGACACTGGAGATACAAAGAATAAACAGACACATCAGTCAAAGAAAATGATAATTCTAAAGAACTCCTGACCCAAAACATCCAGGAAATCTCAGACACTATGATAAGACAAAAATCTAAAAATAACAATAGTAGTAGTAGTAGTAATAGTAGTAGTAGTAGTAGTAAGAGGAGGAGGAGGAGGAGGAGGAGGAGGAGGAGGAGGAGAAGAAGAAGAAGAAGAAGAAGAAGAAGAAGAAGAAGAAGAAGAAGAAGAAGAGTCCAAGGACCCACAAGATATTTGAAACAAAATCATAGAAAAAATTTCCTAACCTAAAGAAAGAGGTGCCTATAAAAATACAAGAAGCATGCAGAATACCAAACAGATTGCACTAGAGGGAAAACTCCTATGTGCATGACAATTAAAACATGAAACAAACATAAAGAACAAAGAAATAATATTAAAATCTACAAGGGATAAAGACCAAGTAGCATGTAAAGGCAGACCTATTAGTATAAGCCTGACTTCTCAATGGAGACTCCAAAAGCCAGAAAGACCTGGATGAATGTGCTGCATACTCTAAGAGACTACAGATGCCAGCACAGACTACTATACCTAGCAAAACTTCCATTCATAATAGATGTAAAAAAAATACTTCAAATAAATAATTTAATGATACATTTCATGGTCTTGGAGGAAAATTACAAACTAACCAACAGAAAGAGAAGGCATGACTTAATCAATGAGATAGAAAATACACAATTGAAATGTAGAGTTTGGTGTTTAACAGAATAAATAAGATTTACAAACCTGTAGCTAAATTAAAGAGAGAAATGAAAAGATGAACAAAATTAGAGCTACAAGGAGAGAAATTAAATCAGATACAAATTAAATTCAGAAAATTACAGAGACATAACTTAAAAATCTATATCTTACCAAATTGGAAACTGAAAAAATTATGCTTGGTGAAATAAAGTTAAGTAGATAAAAATGTATATAGTTCCACAAGAGACAGGTTGAAACAGTAATAAAAATATGAAGTTTTGCTTTAAAAAAATCCTAGGCCCAAAATGAGTTCACTGCAAAATCCAACAGTATGTTTAAAGAAGAATTAAAGCTACCACTCCCCATATTATTACATACAAAAGAAAAACACAGGATGCTTTTAAATTGTTATATGAAACTAGTATCACATTGACCCCCCCAAACCAAATAAAACCATATAATAAAAGATACAACAACCTCTATGGAAAAAAGATGCTATTTAGTTAAGAAAATTCATGCAATCTGAAGTCAAGAACACATAAAAATTATTTGCAACAGCAAGCATGTTTTAATTATATCACTCTGGAGACAGTGGCAGGAGTGTGTGAGTTTTAGCCAGCCTCCCTACATAAAGACCATAACTTTTGAACTCAGAGACAATGATTCAATTGATTTCCTTCTTGTGATAATTTAACAAGAAATTATAAAAGTAAGTGTTATTCTCCTGGTGTAATTGTCATCTCTGTTTGTTAATCTAGGCCTGCCTAGTCCTGGAAGCTTCTAACCTTTGTAAATCTAATGAGACCTGCATGCCTCTGTGTCCTGAGTGCTGAGATTAAAAATACATACCAACATGGCTGAATTAAGCTTTTGATTACCTGAAATTTGCTCTGTACCAGGCTGGACCTGAACTCAGATATTTGCTTGCCACTGTCTCCTGAGATTAAAGGTGTGTCTGTACTCCAACCAGATCACACAGACCTAGAAGGTCTTTGGATGTGATCTCCTGACAGAGCAACCATATTGTTGCATTAAAATCCTTCTACAATAAATAAATCTTGGAATCCTGTCTTACTGGTCTTTTGCTCCTTTATTTTTATTTCTATTTTGTTTATGTGTATGTTTATTGATTTTAATATTATTTTTTATTTTTAATGTATTCAATTTACATCCCAGTTGTAGACCCCTCCCTTGTTGTCTTCCAGTCCCACCCTCCTTACTTCATCCCCCCTCTCTCCTAGTCCTCAGAAAGGGGGAGCCATCCTACTTTATCATCTGACCCCAGTCTATCAGGTCTCATCTGGACTGTCTGCACTCTCTTAGTCTGTGGCATGGCAACACTGCTTCCCTCACCAAAGGGAAGTGATCAATATGTTGCAACCAGAGTCCATGTCAGAAGTAGCCCCTTCTCTGCGTATTATGAGGCCCCAAAGAGACTGTTCTACCTATCAACTACATCTTAGAAAGGTGTCTAGGTCCTCAATATGCATGGTCTTTGGTTGGTGCAACAGTGTCTGTAGCCCCCTCCCCCAGAACCCAGATTTGGTGGCTCCATAGGTCTCCTTGTTTGTCTCCTGTCCCCTCCATGTCCCTTTATTCTCCAACTCTTCCATAAGACTTCCTGCCCTCCACCCCAAAGTTTGGCCGTGATTCTCAGCATCTGATTTGATCCTACATTGGGTAGAGTCTTTTTCACAGGACCTCTATGGTAGGCTCCCATCCTATTCCTTCTCTTGAGCCACTTCTGGTGTCTATTCCCTTTGCACTTCTGAATGAGAATTAAGCATCTTTCTTGAGGTACTCCTTGTTATTTAGCTTCTTTGGTTCTGCGTATTATAGTGTGGTTATCTTGTATTATTTGGTTAATATCCAAGTGAGTATATACCATGTGAGTCTTTCTGGGTTTGGGTTACCTTACTCAGGATGATCTTTTCTAGTTTAATGTGTTTGCATGCAAATTTCAAGATTTATTTGTTTTTCATAGCTGAGTCGTATTCCATTGCATAAATGTACAACAACTTTATCCATTCTTTGGTTGAGGGACATTTAGCTTGTTTGCAGTTTCTGGATATTATGAATAAGCTGATATGAACATTTCTTTGCTTCTTTTAAAAATAGAGAGAGACAAAAAGGATATAAAGTTGTTTAGGTAGTGAGGTGGTATATTTACACAATGGAATACCACTTAGCTATTAAAAACATGGTCATGAAATTTGCAGACTAATAGATAGAACTAGAAAGTAACATCTTGAGTAAAGTAATCCTGACTTAGAAAGATACCTATAAGTGAATATTAACCATAAAGTACAAAATAACCAACCTACAGTCCACAGACCCAAAGAAGCTAAGTAACAAAAAAGGCCCAAGAGAGGATGTTTGAATTTCACTCAGAAGTGGAAATAAAACTGACATCAGCAGTAGATAGAGGGAAGGAACTTGGTGGAAGAGGGAGTAGTTAGGGGAATAGGAGGGATCAAGTGTGGAAAGGACTGAGGGAGAGAACTGGAAAAAAGAGCTGAAATTGATGGAGGAGAATATCTCTTGATGAACCAGAAACCTAGGATAAGGGAAATTCCCAATAATCTATGAGGATGACCCTAGCTACGATGCCTAGAAAAAGATGATATAGAACCTAAAATGGCAACCTGTTGTAACCAGGAAAGAGTTTCAACAAAGAGATGTGGACACCAATCAACCCACAACCCTTCAACCCAAAAGTTGTCCTACCTACAAGCTGTGCAGGGATAAAGATGGAGAAAATTAAAGGAGTGACCAACTAATGACTAGCCCAACCCATTCTATGAGAGAGCTAATCCCTGACACTATTAGAGATACTCTTCTATACTTGCAGACAGTAACCTAGCAAAACTGTTCTCTGAGAGGTTATGCCTGGCAACTAATGGAAACAGATGCAGAGACCCATAGCCAAATGTTAGGTGGAGGACCAGGAACCTTGTAGAAGAGGGGAGTGAAGGATTAAATGAGCCAGGGGTGTTAAAGACACTACAAAAAACCGACAGAATCAACTTCCCTGGGCCTTATAGAGAAGATGCACCTAGTCCTACTGCATCTTGATATGCCAAAGTGAGTTGATATACTTGAGAGTCCTCCATGTCTCTGAGAAGAAAAGCAAAGAAGATGACAGAAGCAAAGGTGAGAGGGAGGGTCTGTGAGCAGAGGAGGGAGGAGAAGCTGTGATCTGGATATAAAGGTAAATAAATTCATTAATAAATGAAAATATAGTTTCAGTGATGATTTATTTTCTTTTTTCATTTCTTTTTTATTATATTTAAGAGGAAGGAGGGGAAGCTGTGATCTGGATATAAAGGTAAATAAATTAATTAATGAATGAAAATATAATTTCAGTGATGATTTATTTTCTTTTTTCGTTTCTTTTTTATTATATTTCTTTTTACATATACATTTATATTATTACTCATAAATAAAATAAATTGCATATAGCAGGAAGAACCACAAAGCAATCAAGAATTATATAAATTTTACATTCATAGTGATTTTGCTATTTGTATTTGGAAAACTTGAAGTAAACATCTTTCCTATATTAGTGAGTCTAAAATTCTGAATGAAAATCAATGTTTATCATATCTCATCTCCATTAACTTAAAACATCTATCTAGATCTAAAAACACCTTAACACCTAACGAACTAATCTAAATTCTAAGACTAAACTATCTGGTCTTGAACCCCATCAGAGACTTGAGAAGGAATAAAACTTGATTTCCTCAGTGAATTGGAAGTGCAGGTTAGCAGCTTCTAAAATGAAAAAAAAAAATGACAGAAACTGTTTACTGCCTGAAAAGTCACCCAAAACTCTTTACAACATTGGAGCATTATCTTCAGCCTTCTGGCCCAATACATCTGACAGGCATATTTATGAGGAAGGAGCTATTGAGAACTTGCTTACCCTGTCTTGGCAGAGTTTGGCCGTCAACTCTGCCTGCATCTAAGCTTGCCCATTTTGTGGCAGAATTCTGTCTGCGGCAGAAATAAGGACATTTTACCAGTGGTTAGTTTGCCATATTTGAAGCCATCTCCATAAGGAGGATATTTGATGCTTATCATTTTCTTTGAGGTAGGCTGAGTGTTGCCATGAGTTAACCTGTCTTCTTGTCAAAGAATCTTTAGAATAATAAAAACTTCTTTAAATGTCATTTTTCTGTAGGTCTCTGAGGCTTTTGAAGACCTTATCTAACTATTTTACCTTATATATCTATAGAATCATATCTATCTGACAGACCTAGAATATATATTCTTGTGATAAAAAATAGACTAGTAATTGACATGACCATGATTTGATCAACTAAGAATTAGCTTGTAGTACTTAATTATCATAAAAAGCCTATAATAGCACTTTCAAAGTATTGGAAGTTAACTTTGTATTATAATTGAGTTGTATGGGTATAATACCTCATATTAGAGCAGTAATATATAATATATGTGAAGAATAATCTTAAATTTAAATTCTATACCAATGTAGCTAAATTACACTATTTTGCATCACTATGCAAAATCTATGCTAATGAACTGAAAACAACCTATTTGTGAGAAACAATTAAGGCCTTAAGTTGAGGAGTAGATTCAATAAATTTACTTTTTGTTCTATCATCTCTATATATTTCTATATCCCCCTTTCTTTCTTCTCAACCCGTATATCCATACATACAAAAGAAAGAGAAAGGAAAAGAGTGACATCCCTCAGTCCAACCTCATTTTCTCTCTGTATAAGACCAATAGTAACTTATAACCAACTCCTGATGAAAATATGCATCTGTTGCCCAACAAAGCAAACAGAAACCTACCCAATCCCCTTAGGGGAAATGAAGTGTTGTTGTATTAAAGGTTCTTCAGGCTGATTTTAGGCAAATAATACCTTTGTCGGGGCCTAAATAAAATTGGGGGAAATGGTTAAATAAGCCAAGGATAGCATTTGGAGTCCAGTTTCTAAATGTTGGGAAATTCCAGGATTAATAAGAGTCCTGTGTGGGACAGCCTGAAATGCAGGACCGACTGGGATTGGAAGCTTTCTTTGAAGCTGTCATGGAAGCCATCCTTTTCTGAGGAGTAAAAGCAACTGAAGCATCTGGGGCTGGAACATGAATCATGCAGGACATCAGTGTCCAATGCCAAGTGGATTGAATACTGTCAGGTCTGATCCAGCATCAGTGTCTGGTTCTTTTGTTCTGAAAACATAATTCCTCACAAGTATTATACAGTTCTAAAATTATAATTTTATGAGGTATGCAGGATGCACAAAAACAGTAAAGGCTGGTTCTCTGTATGAGTAGAAGTAAGGCATCTCTAAGTCTTCATTCATGCAGAATGAAGAATGGCATCTAATACCAACTGACAGGGATTCTGTGACCAACAGAAAGCCTTGTCTATGCATAGACATTCACGTCTCAGCCAGTCTCAAAGCCATTCCCATGTAGTGGGATTAGCAATATAAGTTACCTGCTTGTTCTGCTGTTTAAATTCTTTACATCCCAATTGAAGCCCCCTCCTTCATCACCTCCAGACCCCATCCCTTCCTTCATTTCCCCTCCCTCCCTCCCTCCCTCCTTTCCTTTCTTAGTCCACAGACCTCAGCCTATCCAGTGTCATCTGTACTACCTATGTCCTTTTCCTCTGTGGCCTGGCAACACTGCCCTGCCATGTGTGTCGGGGGGGGGGGGGAGGGATCAACATTAGGAGGCCCAAGTCTATGTCAGAGGTCGTCCCTACTCCTCATAGTGTGGGACCCAGAAGGAGACTGTGCTGCCTATCTACTGCATCTGAGCAGAGGGTCTAGGTCCATATCATACATGGACCTAGGTTGGTGCATCAGTTTATGCATTGTAATATAGTTATCCTGAATTAAGTGTCTAATATCTGCTTATGAATGAATATATGCCATGCATGTCTTTCTGGCTCTGGGTTACCTGACTCAGGATGATTGTCTCTAGTCCCATCCATTTGCCTGCAAATTTCAAGATTTCCTTGCTTTTGCTAGCTGAATAATATTCCATTGTGTAAATGAATGATAATTTCTTTATCCATTCTTCAGATGAGGGACATCTAGGTTGTTTCCAGATTCTAGGTATTATGAACAAGGCTGCTATGAACATAGTTGAGCAAATGTCCGTGTGGTATGGTAGAGCATCCTTAGGGTATATGCCCAGGAGTGGTATGGCTGGGTCTTAAGGTAGATTAATTCCCACTTTCCTGAAATAGCACCAGACAGATTTCCAAAGTGGTTGTACAAGTTAACACCCTCACAAGCGATGCAAGACTGTTCCCCTTTCTTTACATCCTCACTAGCATATGCTGTCACTTGATTATTTGATGTCAGCCATTCAGATGGGTGTAAGATGGAATCTCAAGGCTGTTTTTGATTTGCATTTCCCTGATGACTAGGGATGTTGAGCATTAAGTATTTCTTAGCCATTTGATATTCCTCTCATGAGAATTCTCTGTTTAGCTCTATACCCCATTATTTAATTAGGATATTTGGCTTGGTTGTATTTAATTTCTGGAGTTCTTTATATATTTTGGATATTAGGCCTTTGTCCAATATAGGGTTGGTGAAGATCTTCTCCCAATCTGTAGGCTGTCATTTTGTTCTGTTGACTATTTCCTTTGCCTTACAGAAGCTTTTCATTTTCATGGGGTCCCATTTATTAACTGTTGATCTTATAAAGCCTGAGCTCTTGGTATTCTGTTTAGGAAGTTGTCTCATGTGCCAATGAGTTCAAGGCTCTTCCCCACTTTTTCTTCTAACAGATTTAGGCTGTCCAGTTTTAAGTTGAGCTCTTTAATCCATTTGGACTTTAATTTTGTGCACAGTCATAAATATGGGTCTATTTGCATTTTTCTATGTATAGCCATCCAGTTAGACCAGCACCATTTGTTGAAGATGTTATCTCTTTCCATTGTAAGGATTTGGCTTCTCTGTCAAAAATCAAATGCCATAGATGTGTGGGTTTATTTCTACGTCTTCTATTTGATTCCACTGATCAACCAGCCTATTTCCCTGACAGTACCATACTGTTTTTATTACTGTTGCTCTATAGTACAGCTAGAGATCTGGGATTGAGATTCCTCCAGAAGATATTTTATTATTCAGGAATGTATTAGCTATTATTAGTTTTGTGTCCCATAAGTTTGGGTATGTAACACCTTCAGATTCATTGAATTATTTTTTTATTGCATTCCTTACCCAGATATCATTGAGTAGGGAGTTGTTCAGTTTCCATGAGTTTGTAGGCTTTCTGTTGTTTCTGTTGTTATTGAGTTTCAGCTTTAATCCATGGTGGTCTGATAAGATGCAAGGAATTATTTCAATTTTTTTGTATTTGTTGAGGTTTGCTCTGTGACCAAGTATATGGTTGATTTTGGAAAAAGTCCGTGAGATGCTGATTTGAAGGTGAATTCTTTCCTATTTGGGTGAAAAGTTCTGTAGATATGTTAGGTCCATTTGATTCATAACGTTTATGAGTTTCATTGTTTCTCCTTTTAGATTCTGCTGCAATGATCTATCTATTGGTGAGAGTAGGGTATTGAAGTCTCCCACTATTGAAGTGTGAGGTTCAATGTGTGATTTATAGTAATGTTTCTTTCTTGAATGGGGGTCTCCTGTATTTGGGACATATATGTTCAGAAGTGAGACATCATCTTGGTGTATTTTTCCTTTGATGAGTATGAAGTGTTCTTTCACTTCACTTTTGATTAGCCTTGATTGAAAGTCTATTTTATTAACATACTAGAATGGCTACTCCAGCTTGTTTCTTCAATCCATTTGCTTGGAATACCTTTCTCCAGTCCTTTACTCTAAGGTAATGTTTATCTTTATTGCTGAGGTGTGTTTCTTGTATATAGCAGGTTGAGCAGGTTGATGGGCCCTGTTTTCACATCCACTCTGTAGCCCTGTGTCTCTTCATTAGGAAGTTGAGGCCATTGATGTTGAGTGATGTTAATGACCAGTGGTTAATGGTTCCTATTATTTTGATGTTGGTAGTGGTAGTGTGTATGTGTGTGTGTGTGTGTGTGTGTGTGTGTGTGTGTGAGAGAGAGAGAGAGAGAGAGAGAGAGAGAGAGAGAGAGAGAGAGAGAGAGAGAGAGAGGAGCTTCCTTTCTATTGTTTTTGTGAATGTGTGGTTATTCATTTCCTTTGTTTTTCTGTGTAAAATTACCCTCCTTGGGTTGGAGTTTTCCTTCTAGCATATTCTGTAGAACTGGATTTATAGTTAGATACTGTTTGAACATGATTTGTCATGGAACATCTTTATGGTGATTGAAAGCTTTGCTTGGTATAGTCATGTGGTTTGGCATCTGTGGTTAGTGTCTACATGACTACCATCCACACCCTTCTTGCTTTTATATTTTCCATTGAGAAGTCAGGTATGATTCTGATAGGTTTGCCTTTGTATGTGACTTGCCTTTTTCTCTTGCAGTTTTTAATATTCTTTCTTTGTTCTGTACATTTAGTGTTGTGATTATTATGTGGTAGAAGGTTTTTATCTTCTGTTCCACTCTATTTGGAGTTCTGTAGCTTCTGGTATATTTATGGGCATTTCTTTCTTTAGATTAGGGATGTTTTCTTCCATGATTTTGTTGTAAACATTTTTTAGGCTTTGCAGTTGAGAGTCTTCTTTTTCTTTTATCCGTATGATTCTTAGGCTTGGTGTTTTCATAGTGTCCCATACTTCTTGGACTTTCTGTATCAGAAGCTTTTTAAATTTAATATTTTCTTTGACTGTTGTATTCATTTCTTCAGTTATATTTTCTATCTCTGATATTTTTCTTTACATCTCTTGAATTCAATTGGTAATGCTGTATCTGTAGATCTTGTCCTCTTCTCTCAGGTTTCCATTTCCAGGATTATCTCAGACTGTAGTTTCTGTGTAGCTTCTATCTCCTTTTTAGATCTTGAAAGCTTTTATTCATTTCCTTCTCCTGTTTTCTTATAGTTTCTTCAAGTGATTTGCTCAGTTCTTTCATCCCTTGCTTTGTGTATTCCAGTTCTAATTTGAAGGATTTATTTTCCTCCTTTAAGGCCTCTATCATTTTCATAACCTCAGATTTGAAATCTTCCTCTTGTGCATCAGCTGTGATAGTATCTCCAGGGCTTGTTGTGGTGGTGGGACTCCTGGGTTTTTGTTGTTGTTGTTGTTGTTTTGTTTTGTTTTATTTGTTTGTGGTATCAAATTGTTCTGGGACTTGTTGCTTGTCTTCTTATGCTGACCTCTTCCAATTGTGATGTCTCTGGTTGGGGTATATGCCCAGTTCCTGCTTGGACTTTGGAACTTTCTGTGGATTTGCTGAGTGACTAGAGGTCAGATTGACTAGTGTTTCTAACTATGGTGTCTCTTTGGTGCTAGAACTCACAGACTCTGGTGACTTCACATTCCCCAGCTACCTCTGTGCCCAGGGAGTTCAATAGCTGCCCACCAGCCAGGAGTGTGGTGGTTGCGCAGTTGCACATTGGCTACTTAGAAACCCAGGAGCTCTCTATGGCTTTTCTGAGTGACCTGAGGTCAGATCCACTTTGATCCTGACTGTGGTATCTACACAATGCTAGAACTCACAGATCTTGATGATTTTGTAGTCCCCAGATAGCTCTGTGCCCAGGGAGTTCAAGGGCTGCCTACTGGCCAGGTGTGTGGTGGTTGCACAGTTGCACAGTTGCACAGTGGCTACTTAGAAACCTAGGAGCTCTCTGTGGCTTTTCTGGGTAACCTGAGGTCAGATCCACTTGTGATCCTGACTGTGGCATCTGTACAGTGCTAAACTCACAGACTCTGGTGATTTTGCAGGCCCCAGTTAGTGCTGTGCCCCAGGGAGTTTAAGAGTTGCCTGCCGTCCAAGTGTGTGGCACTAGCCTTCAGAGGCTGCTCACCCATTTCTGTAGGGACCGGGGATTTTGTGGTTTTGCCCAGTGTCCAGATGCTGGACCCAACCATGCTCCACACAATTTGAGTCCCCCTCAGATGTGTGCTACCAGTGTTTTCTAGTTCTTGGATTGGTCCTTTGGTTGCTGAACAGTCACTGCTGTCCTGATCTCCTATTTTCTTTTTTTAAAAGAATGAATTATTGTTTAATAGTTTTAATAAGAAACAAATTATGACAAGTCAGGGCTTAAGTTTATACACAGTGAAGACAATTTCTCTAACTCTATTCCATGTTCTTGACAATAAATATATTTAGTATAGTTTTTCTCCCTTTTAAAAATGTATTATAATTTATTCAGATTACATTCCAGCTGTTATCCTCTCGTTTGTATCTTCCCATTCTTACCTTCCCTCTCTCTTCCACCCTATTCCCTCCCCCTAGGCTCTGACAGAAGGAGACCTCCTCCCCAACCATATGACCAGAATGTATCAGGTCTCTAATTTGGTGAAAGTAACTTGCTAGTTTCTGGGTTATTTTCTCAGGTTTTGAAAATAATTGTCTCTTTAACTTTTCAAATCATTGATAAAGTCAACCATTACTGCACTACCTACTTTAAGGACCAGACAAACTCCATTTTGTGTATAATCTAGCCAAGAGTTCAAGCCAGATTCCAGGAAAACCACAAACTAGTTTAAACAGAACAATATTCCCTAGCAACACAATCAGCTCACCTTGGGAAAGTCCAAATATACTCTCTGCTGGTCAAACTGACAAGCAGGTGGTCTGGCACATAGCAACAACCAATTAGGAGAAGCCCGGCCAAAGTTCCTAATGCCCCTATGACTGCTTCAACCAATCTTTCTTATAGGTCAACTCGTCCCTACACCTATTACCCAGCCATGAAATGCCAAGGCTTGTAACTCCCTGCTTGCAGCTTTTCTGCCCAAATATCATCCAATAATATATTGTAAAACCTATTTCTTTGTCTAAAACCTATAAAAAACCCCTCTCAATTGAGACTTGAGGCCACTTCCCTGCATCTGCTGTGTCAATGCATAGGAGGTATTTCCCTTGTTCAAACCTTCAATAAAGATTTCCTTGCCACTGCATTTGGACTCAGCTCTTAGGTAGTCTGTTTGGGGAATCTTTCAAAATTTGGGCATAACACCTACAACAAACAATAATTTTGTAGTTGCTTTATACAAGTTAAATTGACCCTGATGTTTAAAAGATCACTTTTGTACTCATGAGTATTCCATATTTTTATTGAGCACTTATTTAGTAACACATATGAATAATCATGTGACATTATCAACAGAAATAATTGTGCTTCTTACCAAAGTATCAGTGAAAATGTAGTAAGGCACAAGACATGCTTTTACCTATTCTTGTCTTCATTCTAATAAGGAAGACACCCAAGTATAGGGTTTAAAAAGATAAAACTTACATAAGTGACTACAAAGTTACACCTACCAATTCTTGCAGCATCCAAGTACTTAAAATTGTGGTCATCCATTATAGAATTAATTAGTATAACTGTGAAGGTTTTATATAAATCTCAGTAAGTAGCTTACAACTATATTGAACATTGTCTCTTATTCAAAAAGCACATTGAAAAACAAGGTAGTAAAGAGGATTTTATTATACAATAACCTTGAGACTAATTTATTCAATTTTCTTTCCAGGTAAATCATTTGCAAACATTGGTACTTTAACTCTTATGGGTAACAGATTACTTTTGATACATCACTGGGTTGCAACACAGGGTTTGATATTCTGAATAAAGTCCAAGGCCTTTTGGCTGGCCTTCAGCAGAAGCTAGATTCTAGTATTTCTCTCGTAAGCATATTTGCAATGCTATAACCAAAAGGATCTCTTCACTGTTCCCTAGTTACACAAATTCTCATTGTTTTTTTTTTAACCATAAAACAAAATATTGAAGCCAGAATTCAGTCTCAGGCAGGCAATCAGATTTCATAGTGCAAATATTTTTTTCTCTCTACTGCTCCTCAGATAGCAAGAGAAAGACATCTCTCTTCTTTGTGTAGTTGTTCTAAATGAAAAATTCTTTGTAGTGAGTATACCAGGTATATGTTGAACCAGTAGCGTAGTTAACTTGTGGAACAGTAAACATGTTTTCAATTAAAAATAAACATACTACACTTTAAAGATGCTACATTAAGCATTATAGACAATATATTTTTATATTAGACCCCATGGCAAAGCAAACAAAAGACTACTGTAGATAAGAAAGCAAACTGTCTCCTATGGTTTAGATGACCTAAGTACCTATCAGCTGTGAGAATATAATTCACTATCTATTGCTTCACAAATGATTATACACGAGTTCCAAAGTAGCCACTTCTGCAAGTCTGGAAGTTAAAAGCTCTAAAACTGCATGAAACATTACAAAGATGAAGCGATATGTTAAAGCTATTTTGGATAAGAAATGTTTTCTCTTTATATTTCTACACATTTAACATTTAAATGAATGCATGAAATTCTCTGTCTCTCTCTGTCTTTCTGTCTCTCTCTCTCTCTCTCTCTCTCTCTCTCTCTCTCTCTCTCTCTCACACACACACACACACACACACACACACACACACACACGGTAATGTACCTGGTAAAATAGGATAATAATGTACTAAAATATCATAATGTATATAAAATTTCTATCATAATGTTAACCATTGATTGCTGATCCCAGGCGAATGAACATTCAATCCATTGCTTCCTTTCACTTACACAATAAATTCTTAGAATGGATTAAATAAAATAAAGGATTATAATCCCTACTGGAATGCATAGATTATTGTCAATATCTTTCAGAAGATAAAATTAACACCCATAGAATATTAAGCTGCAATATATTGTGTGATTTCTCTCGTAATCTGCAAGTCATCCTTGCTCATTCCCTGTCATTAATTCCTTACACCACTAGAAGACTGAATTAATTGAGCCTGATCCCTGCTAAATGTCTCACATACATTTCTTCACTTGGAAACTTAGCTGTCTTTCTTTCATCAAATTTATACAACAGCATCCAAATTGATATCTTTACATTTTGTTCCACTATTTTCACTGTTAATAGTAGTTGCTTTTTTGAAACTTAAATTGAATCATGTCCCTTTCCACCTTAAAATTCTTCAGCGATCCCTTATCATGGTTATGGTACAATGAAAGAGAAAACTTTTTAACGTGGCTTGTGGGTCATTTATAGCTGATCCCTCCATTCTGCTTCAGTCTTATATCTGGCTGCATCTTATACACAGACTATTATTCAGTGAAACTGATGTTCTTGAAATTCTGACAATTCATATTCTCTCTCTCTCTCTCTCTCTCTCTCTCTCTCTCTCTCTCTCTCTCTCCTCTCCTCTCCTCTCCTCTCCTCTCCTCCCTCTCTATCAATCCTTTTGCTAATCCTCCCCATCCTTTGATCACTTTTCACTGTTCCAAAGCCTTAATGTCCATTTTTTAAAGGCCTACATCTCTTTACATCAGCCATTAGCTTCTATTTCTTCCTGTTAAATGATCATGCGAGAAGCATTCTCAACTCAGGATCTTTGACCCTGATACTACCATTGATTGAATTGCTTTTTCCCTCACAATTCTGCCCAAATGTCCTCACATTTTTCCTTATAACATGTTTTATTCAATTATCTTTAACCCCTTATCTTCTCTCTTTATTTTGTTCAGGTGGTTATTTTCACCTGAAATATATGTGCCTTAGAATATTTATTTCTGAATCCAATGCTTTGCTTACTGAGGCATAATTAGTACCAGTACTGCACTAACATAATTGCAAATACCTGATCAATAGGAATTGAATACATAAATCAAGTATTCTGTTTTATAAAACCTAACAGAAACATTTTGGGGGTTCCTTGTCCCTACACATTCAACTATAGGCAACTAATGACTCTGGGAGACGGAAATCTAGCATCCCCAGAGGCGATACTCCTTATTAGTTTTCCATTGCAAAGTGGTAAGCCTTGGAACCATATACTCTGCATCAAGAAAAATTACTCATCAAGTTATAGTTATTAAATCGTGCATACATACAAATACTCCTATATGTAACAATAATAAAAAAATAAAATGATACTCAATTTGAGAATGGCAAGATCATGGGACAAGTTGGATGGGGAACAGCTGGGTAGTTGACAGGGACCAGAGAGAGGAAAGGTTGAGGGAAAATTGTATAGTTCTATTTCAATTGAAATATATCTATATTATCTATATCCCACATGTATCTAAGTTAAGTTTTGTCATTTTCAGATGCTTGTTTTTCATCAAGCAGTTGATTTAGGCAGCTTTATTCTAGGCTTCTCTGGTACCCTATACTTTTTCTAACGAAAATGGTTGGTTTTTTTGTCTGTGAATATGACTTGGGCTATATCATAATAGTCAATAAATGCTACTGTTTTATATTCATTCGGACAGTTTTAAAGTCATTTTAAAAATCTTTTTTTCCAAGATATATATTATTTTATTGATTTGTTCTTGTTACATCTCAATGGTTATCCCATCCCTTGTCTCCTCCCATTCTTCCCTCCCTCCCATTTTCCCCTTATTCCCCTCCCCTATGACAGTTCATTTTAAAAATCTTTTAAGAAAATATTACCAAAATGTATTTCTTGATACATAGTATAAATTGCAGTTAATAAAATTAGAATAAATTGAATTTAATGTTTACGAAAAGGAAAATAAGACGTTAAAATTTATGTAAAGAAAAAAACAAAGAAATATGACATATGCAGAATTGAGAATGGCTCTAAGATGTCATGGGGGAGGATTGAACAGGGCATAATGTAAAGTGAATCTATGCCAATAACAACCCTAAGGTAGTAATTCCCATAAAGGTACAGTTCATCTTGAGTTGTTCAATGGAAAGCTAATTGAAAATTGTCATCAAGCTATCAAAAATCTGGTCACCACACACCTAAGAATTTTCTAATAGCTTCAGTGAGACATGCATTAAAGGATGGGCAATTTTCATGAGTAGGACAATGGAAAGTCAAGAGAACAATTTGTGGGGGATCAGAATTTTAATTTTCACCCTTTCTAAGCTTAGAAAAAAGACTTTACTAGAAAAGATGATGAACAGTGGTTATGCTGTGTCTATGTTATGATTGATGTTTTATTTTGACCATAACCATGTTATCTTCCTCCTTCCCTCCCTCCATGCCCCTTCTCTCCTTCTTGATCCTCTTCTTCTTCCTTTGTGAAGGTATCTTATATTTTGTTGTCTCTATTTAAAAAATAAATAAAGGCTCAAGTAGTAGTCTGCAAACAAATGATACATCCCATACTGAAGCTCTGATATATTTTCTAAAATATTTTTCAACTGAATTGTTTCCCACAGAACAACTATAAGTATATTTCTATTATGAAAGCACATAAATATTATGTCTCAACCTGATTTATTCCTACTTAAGAGGTTTTGGATGATACAATTGAAGGAAAATAATATTGGCTTGAGGTGATATGAAAAAGTAAAAAGTCACTGGGATTTGATATGAAGTACTGTTAGAGATCTGCCTATGTCTTCAAACCTCTCCATAGTTCATAATGTGTTATAGCTAGTATAAGGTGTGAGAGGACACTATAGAACAATTCCCTATAGAAACATTCTTGATTGTTTGTAGTGTTACAAAGGAAAAACAAATATCTTATATGAGTGATGTTGTCTTCTTTTAGGTAAAAATATAAAATATAACCCAAAGTTATAACCTTTTAAAGGAATACTTTTAACCTGGAATGGACAAGGGAATAAATAATGCTGATTTTTTTCTCTGTCTTGAAAGCATTGTGGTCTTTGTTCTTATATCTGACGGGATGGATTTGAGGCACTGGTCAGGTTGTACCACTGACAAGCTTAAAATGACCTGATAAACTAGCATAAAGTTCAAGGTTTCCAAGATCAGTCCCTTTAATATCTAGTTCAAACACATTCTGTTTCTGTGCTCTAATTCCTTTCAAAGAAGTTTGTGTCACCATAGTACAGTGGTCCTTATGCCTTGTGAGATGAGAAAGTCACCTGCATTTACTCTGGACAAAATGACAACTTTTTCTCAGAAAGATGGAAGAGAAGAATCACCACTGGGTAATGTGCATTGAGAGAGAGCTTGAAACAAACAAACTAACAAAAAAAACAAGTAAAATAAAAAATATCAGGTTAGGCTGACAAAATACTGCCAGGAAAAAAAAACTTGTTGCAAATGTAGGTATTCCTAAAAAGACGTAGAGAAAACTGTATGACCGTGAGGTTGTTTCTCTCATTTTCAAGTGTCCTACTATTATTTGGGTAAGCTGAGACTTTCTGTAGCCAAATAATTCTTGGCTCTCTAGAGTATTCTTCCATTTCCTAAGGCTACATCCGCACCAGGCTTGCTACTTTGCTTCTGTTTCATCAAGCCTTGTTGGTGCCAAAAGAAGGGACATTTCAGAAATTATCAGCCTGCATCACAATTTTGGCCTTCCCTCTCCTCCTAGGAAATAAGCTCAAGGAAGTAGGGAGCTGCAGGTTGGAACAACAAGCTAATCACTGAATATAGTGAGGAGTAAGAGGCCTTTGATCAGCTCCCTGTTACTGGATTGTTTTTGCTAGTGTGATCTCTCTCTCTCTCTCTCTCTCTCTCTCTCTCTCTCTCTCTCTCTCTCTCTCTCTCTCTCTCTCTCTGTGTGTGTGTGTGTGTGTGTGTGTGTGTGTGTGTGTGTGTGTGTTTACATTTTATTTATTTATTTACCCATGTGTCTGTGCTGAACATACACAGTTAGCTATCTAAAGGTCACTAGGATGGAACTATTTGGCCAGAGACCAATGTTTCAGCTTTGTCAGGGACACGCTGTTCTACTGTACCTTACCACTGTCAAAATCATCCAATAAAGCCTGTTTTACATTCTTTCCTTTCTCATTTTGCCCTAACATATTTTTTTCTGATTAGCACTCTTTTTGCTCCACTACTTTAATTGTAATCTGTCTTAAATTTTTCTTTCTTATAGTCTTTATTGCCTCTGCTTTTTTGTCATGCTGCTTTTACATAGCTTTGGCCAATTTGTTGAAGGAGAACAGAAGCAACTCACAATGACCAGTGGAAAAAACTCATGGTCTGGCAGTTAGGGCATAAAGCGGGTAGGAAAGAAAACAGAAATTGCAGGTGATTAGGACTGTTTGTGGATAAAATTATGCAGTGGGTGAGAGAAGAAAGACCTTGGAAAGCAGGAGGTAAAGAGTTCCTATACATCTTAATGATTTAAAAAAATCAAAGGACTAAGAAGGTGGAAATGTGCCAAATGGAAAAAAGCATTCTAATAATTTGATCTTTCATCTAGTAGCACAGTTATCTGAAAAGCTGTTGCACTCTTGCACCAAGATTCTCATGATGGGGCACTTGTTTGCCACAGGCAGGTCAGTGCTATATTCTCAGAGTTCCGAAATTAATTTTTGGCTCTACTTAGGAGCAATATCAAAGTCATACCAAAATTTTTCTAAAGGAATTTGGAACACAATTTAAGCTCTGGCATATAATAGAGGAAGCCAAAATTTTAAAAAATGAAATGTGAAAATGGCAGAAATCATATAGAATTAGATGAGATCAGGCACATTCAAGGTGGTATGGCCATAGACAAGAATGCCACAAGAAGAACAAGAGATTCAGCTAACCTAGACCCATGGGGGCACAAAGAGACAGAAGCACCAACTAAAGAGTGTGCATGGACTGGACAGAAACCCCATACACATATGCAACTTATAGGCATTTTGATCTTCATGTGGATCCCTTAGTAAATTGAGCAGGTACTGTTTATAAATGAACATTTTTTGCATGTTTCACTCACTTTGTCATAACCGGGCTGCCTTCTGTGACTTCAGTGGATGAGGATGAGCTCTGTCCTGAAGCATCTTGATATACTGAGGTGGGTTGGTGGGGTAGGGTCTCTCCTTTTTTTGAAGCTTGGGGGAAGACAGTGGGAGGGAGAAACCAAGAGGAGAAGGAAGCTGTGAGAAGGATGTAAATTGAATATATAAATTTTAGAAGGAAAAGAAATATTGAATGAGAGAGAGAGAGAGAGAGAGAGAGAGAGAGAGAGAGAGAGAGAGAGATTTAGAAAGTTTATGTGTCTGACTTCATTAAAATGGATTTGGAGCTTAATCCCAGCAATTGGGAGGCAGAGGCAGGTAGATCTCTGTGAGTTGGCGGCCAGTCTGGTCTACAAAGTGAGTCTAGGACAGCCAAGGCTACACAGAGAAACCCTGTCTCAAAAAAAAAAAAAACAGAACAAAACAAAAAAAATCAAACACACACACACACACACACACACACACACACACACACAAACACACACACACACACACACACACACACACACACACACACACAGAGATTTGGATATCAGAGCTACTGGATTATGCTTCCTCAATCCTCAGTGTCTATATTTTTCATCTCCAGCCAAGTCATAGCTTTGGGTTGTACCTATAAGTTGATGCAAATTCCAATTCAACAACTCATGCAACTCAAGGTCAACTGTCTCCTTTTTGGGAACATTAGATACGCATTTGTAGTATGATGATAATGTCACTCATGATGGAACTTCTATGAGAGCTAAGTGAGATAATATATGTAATGTGCTTAACACAAATTTTAAGGAACTGATAGCACCTAATGATGATTTTTGACAAAGAATCTCACTCTTTATCCCTGGATGTTCTGGAACTTCCTATGTAAATGAGAATAGCTTCAAACTCACAAAAGTCAACCTGCCTCTGCTTCGCTAATTCTATTATTAAAGCTGTATAACTCTGTACTTGCCCTAATAAAAGAGATTTTATGCATATAGTTTCCTCCATCTCTTACTTTAGACTTATGACTCTATTTCCCTTAATAACTGGAAATTCCCCTGAAATATTTTGTGATAAACATATCATAACCACCTGGGGTTTCTTATGATTTTATGATTGTCTATGTTAGAGTAGCTCAATAGTTTTTTAAAACATAAACCACTGTGTCACAACTAAACATGTTGAGGAGGATTATGTTCTCTTTGAGCTACTGTGGATCAGTGTGAAGTTTGGTTAACTAATAAATCGTGTATTGTTAAATGAAGCCTATTGTCAAGAATTTATTGCAAAGCAATAGATGAAGAAAGTCTCCTATGGCCTTATTATCAAGAGCTGTACTTCAAAACACAGAAATAAAGGATCCTGAATCTGCTTGCTATGCAACTCAACCCATGCAGATTTTCAGGAGTGTTTCCACCAAAGCCAGAACTGCTCAATAAAGAAACGGAACAAGAAACTGATCATATATTGTGTTCTTTTCATATTGTGCTACCTAATTTTTGTCAACTTGGCACAAGCTAGAGTCATCTGAGAGGATGGAACCACAATTGAAATAATGCCTCCATAAGATTAGGCTGAAGGCAAACCTATAGACCATTTTCTATATTATCCCCTGATTTAAAAGAGCTCAGTCCATTGTGGGTGGGGACATCCCTTGCCTGGTAATCCTGATTTCAATAAAAATGGCTGAGTAAGCCATAGTAAGCAGCACCTCTTCATGGTCTCTGTATTAGCTCCTGCCTTTGAGTTCCTCCCATATTTTAGTTCCTGTCCTGAATTTATCCAAAAATGAGCAGTAATGTGAAAGAGTAAGCCAAATAAACTCCTTCCACACCAAGTTGCATTGCTCATGGTATTTCATCATAGCAATAGAAACTCCAACTAAGACAACTGTATTTCCATAATCAAGAAAATTAGTAAGTTGGGGAATGGGCACTAAAGGAAAGAGTGAAAGAACTGTAATTCAGTCCAACATTCTGTATTTTTATAAAACTTAATCTTGGCACTAGGTTATACAAAGAATATATTAGTGATTGTATTAGTTCTAGTTGATCTCTAAGATTATGAGTATGGAATTTTGAGATTTCTTAAAAATGTACTTGTAAAGAAAATTATCTGCCGGATAAGAAATGTGAGTGAGATTATACAAATAGGGCTAGATAAATTTAAATATTTTTCTGATGTTCATTATTCAACAAATAAGATATTACTGTATGATTCAACAAACAGTAGCACATACATGATATTTACTGGTGTTTAGAATCATTCAAAGACAATAAAACAACAGAAAAGAGTAAAATTGTCTTTGAGAAATACTACAGACAAAAGAAATAAGTAGCACCAGAATATAGCCAGAGCAGTAAATGGAGTTATGGCAAGAAAGATATAAGATTAATCAGATGATAGGATTTCAACAGACTTTAATGATATGTTCAAACTCATATAATACATTTTTTTGGAGAAAAAGTGAAATCAACTCCCACATTAGGTACAAGAAAATCAACTTGAAGGAATAGAATAATGAGAGTAGGAAGAGATGATTAAAAGATTGCTTTGAATACCTTCAGGATAATTCTATGAAAGAGAGGTTTCTACTGCATTTAATGGTCAAGATGTGGATTTATGATCAATCTAAATAGCAAATTATCTGAAGACATAATAAGTCACCACTCAAAAAGTTGTTGAAGTAGCAGTTATAGATATCAAGCAGGGATGCTTCTTGATTGACAGGTTGTGTGAGTTTGGTGCCACCTTCCTTCTAAGACTGGACAAAATTCAACAACTATTAAGCAAGTCTCTTTAAACAAATCTGTCACAGCAGATAGAGAAACATCTTACAGACATAGTAAACTCAGCTAGTTATGATATTGTACCTATTGTAGAAAGTTTCCTTTACATAATATATACTTATTTAGATTAATAACATTAAAAATTTAAATCACATATTAAAATTTAAATATTATAGATACAACATTAAAATATGAAGAAATAAGAGAATGGCAATTTAATAACACTGTAATTTCTTTCATTCTAAAACAAAATCTTTTATATGTACCTTGTACTTCTATAGTAATAAAAGCATCATGGTATTGTTATGTAAATAGAGACATTGATTGTTGAAGAAGAATTGAAGAGCCATAAATAAGACCACACAAACTATGGACAGATTTTTTTTCATTTTCTGTTTGCTTTAGTTTAGTTTTGTTTTGTTTTCAATAATCTTTTTTTTATTGAAAAATAAATTCATTCATATTACATCTCAATTGCTATCCCATGCATCCTCCCATTCCTCCCTCCCTCCCTCTCACTTTCACCCCATTCCCCTTCCATATGACTGTGACTGAAGGGGACCCCCTCCCCTTGAATATGATGCTAGGGTATCAAGTTTCTTCTCGGTAGTCTGCTTCCTCTGAGTGCCATCGGGCCTCCCCATCAAGGGGACATGGCCAAATGTGGGGCACCAGAGTTCGTGTTAAAGTCAGTCCCCAGTCTCCATTTAACTGTGGAGAAATGTCCTGTCCCTTGGCTAGGTCTGGGTAGAGGTTTGATGATGACTGCACGTATTATTCTCGGTTGGTGCCATAGATCGAGCAGAACCCCTGGGCTAAGATCCGCCCATCATAGTGTACTTCTTGTAGGATTCTAGGACCCTCTGGATCCATCTATTTCCCTATCTCCTAGATTTCTCTCACTTTAGGATGTCCTCATCTCTATCCCACTTTCCTGGTAAGTGAAGACTTTCATGGGACATGCCCCTTGGTCTAGTGTCCAGTTATAAGTGAGTTTATACTATTTGAGTCTCTCTGCTTCTGGGTTAGCTCACTGATTATGATCATTTCTAGTATGGACAGATTTTTTTTAAGAAGCCTAAAATACTCACAGAAGAAAAGACAGTGCCTTCAAAAAGTGGTGCTGGTCAACCTGGATAGCTTTATCTAGAAGTAGGAAAGTTCGGCTTTGTCTATCTCTCTGTAAACATTTAAACTCCACATGATTCAAGTACATAATACAAGATATGTTGACGAATAGAAGAGAAAATATAGAATAGGAATGAGCTCATTGGTACAGGAAAGAACTTTGTAAACAGTTTACTGATAACACAGGTTTAAAGACCAATAGTTACCGTTTAAATGTCATCTCATGAATCTAAAAAGCTTCTCTATACCATCATTCAAGCGAAGCATCAGACTAAAGAGTGAAAAGATTTTATATCTACTGTACATCTAACAAAAGATTGATATCTCTAGAGTATACAAAGACCTAAAATTCTAAACTTCAATAAGACAAATAATCCAATTAAAATTGAGTATGATACTAATAAAAAGTTCTCAAAAGATGAAACACAAATGGCTGAGAAACAGTTAAAGTGATGTTCAATATCCTTAGCTATCAGGGAAAAGCAAATTAAAACTACTTTGTAACTTCATATTACCCCAGTCAGAATGGCCAAGATTAAAATAATACAGCTCGTGATGGTGAGGATACAGGGGAAGGGGGATATTTATCCTTTATATGTTGGGTTGCAAACTGGTACAGCCATTATGGAAATAAGTGTGGATGATCCTCAAAAATCTTAAAAATCTGTCTGATACAACATCCAGTTATTCCACTATTGAGACTCTACCCAAAGGTTTCTTATCCCACTACAGAGTCACTTGATCAACCATGTTAATTGATGATCTATTCGTAATAGCTAGAAATTAGAAACAGCTTGGATATCCATCACATGATGAATAAATAATGAAACTTTGGTATACTTACACACTGTTATTCAGATGTTAAGAAAGGTGAAAGTGAAATTTTAGGCAAATGGATCATGCTAAAAACAGTCATTCTGAATGAAAGAGATCATACAGAAAATAAAATATTGTGTTTTCTCTTATATGTAGATGTTCACTTTTAAACTTTAGATATGTATGTTTTGATCAGACTAACCATAGTGTTTTAATATCTAACAAAGCAACAGGACAGGGAGAGGATCTTCCAAGGAAGAGGAAATAGAACATAGTGTTACAATGAGAAGAAGAAGAAACTAGAATAACAATAATTTAATGAGGAGTGGAATTGGAGGGCAAGGCAAAGAAAATAATGAAGGATGGGGAATCTAGCATTAAAGGCCATTTGGAAAATCTGTGAAAATGGACTGCTTGAGATATTTCCAAAAATATACAGATATCTAAAAATTTTAAATGGTGTTACTATATTATTAAGGGGAGAGAAACTGTCTAAACAAGACATCTTATGTTGTAAAGTAAAGCCTTCAGTGGCCAGAATGGGTTGCATTTTGTGTGTCATTGACTAGAGGGGCCCAATGGACTCATCCCCACAAACAACACAGGCTCTTGCCAAGGCTCTTGATTATCCTCAACAACTTGAATTAAGGTGCTATTGCTGAAAATTCCTTTTATTTATGTCATTGAGTATGGAGAAGTTGAGCTGTTGTCCAATTAATAGTTTCACCCCTATTTACTGTTAGTCATGGTGCTTAAGGGTACTTTGTATGATATGGAAAGACAAAAGTAATCATCAGTATCATCCAGCTAGCTACAATCCCTGAAACTGTCCATTGTGACCCATGTGCAATATATACCAGTATAATAGTGGCACAAATTCTATGGAAGTGACCAATCAGTTCCGTATTTAATTTAAGACCCACACCATGAGATACAGCCCACATCTGACACTGCTAAGGTGGCTGGGAACATGAGTCCTTATAGGTTGTGGAACTTAGGGGAAACTGTACTCCTATTATCTTTACTAAAGGAACATAGAAATGAAATGGTCCCTAATGACAAATTGCTATACCCATAGATCAGTACATCGCTTAGTCTTTTTCAGACAACATTCTTCTTACAGTAGATGGTAATTCATACAGAGAACCACAATGGAACAATGTATCCAGAGAGTGAGAGACTTTGAAGCCCTCAGTCCTGAATGGAATGTCTTCATCAAACCCCTTCCAGAAAGGCTCAGTGGTCTATTATTAATAGTATGTGGAAAGGTTATAAGAGCCAGAGGTTGTGGATAACTAAAAGAAAAGTGTCTTCTAAATATCGCATGGCTGGTACACATATGAACTTGCAGAGACTATAACAGCATAGAATAGATCTTCACAGCTTCAAACCAGTCAAAACCTCAGCACTAAGAAAGAGAAGTAGATAAATCCCATGCCTTATGAAGACGTTATTTGTAATTGTTGCCTGATGGGAAAGAGAAAATCACTTTTCTTTGTAGTGTCACTGGTTATATCAACCATACTCTAAAATAGGCCTCGTGCTCAGAAGTAGTTAACACAATGACAAAAAATAGACTCCATGCTTGTGGAGTATGTGTGTGGGTGAAGACATGGGTGTGCATGTGTGTGTGTGTGTGTGTGTGTGTGTGTGTGTGTGTGTGTGTGTGCATGCCTTTAATCCCAAACAATGAAGGTAAAGTTAGTTTGTAGAACAAAGCACCCATGTTAGAAAGTAATGTCTAATTGAGTGGCAGAAAAGGTGATGAATCAGAGAAGATTTGACAGAATAGGATATGTGCAACTCTCATGAGAAGAGAGAGGAAATGGAAGCCATTTAAGAGGCAGTTATACAGGGGGTGAGGCAGTTTTACCAGGACAGTAATAGAGAGATGGGTTACAGAAGGAGAACTCAGGTGAAGAAGGAATGAGCCAGAAAATGAGAAGAAGCCAGAAGATTACAGCAGATTTCTGAGTTAGTTTGAGGCCAGGCAGAGCAATTCCAGGCTGAGAAAGAATCTAGATTAAATAAGTCATCTGGGAGAAGAATTTGAGATGAAACAAGTGAGTTGAATCAACCAGCCCCAGAGCTCAGAAAGAACAAGTAACAGTGATCATATTAAGCAGTAAGTCTCAGAGGCTGAAAACATTTTAGACCTAGGTGAAGCTAGAAGCTTCCAGGACTAGGCCCCAGTTAGTAGAAAGAGGCAGTAAGCCTCCTAGACAACAATTGAGCCAGGAGAATAAAAGTTATTTTTACATTTTTGTTTTGTTTTGGTTTCATTTTTGTATCAGCAGTGGTGGCAGGAGCAGCAATACTACTACTATTATTATTTTAGAGAGAGACTATGAAGTGTATTGTTAGGGATGTAGGATGATAGGAAGGATCAGAGAAGCATTAATGTCAGGGAAAGAATATGATCAAAATGTAATATATGAAAAAATTTAAAATGTAACATGTTTTATACATTTTTATCATATTATGGCCTTGAACTTAGAATACAGGTCATAACTGCAGCACATTTGAATTAAGTACAGTAATCTTCAAAAACTTAATTGACATATATGGCTAGTATGTACTGTATTAATTAGCACATCTCTAAAATGAAGATGTCAATGATAATCTATAAAAATTGTATGACCACATCTGAAAAGAAATGTCTTTTCCTCAAAGTAGATATATAAACATAATATTGTTCCATGTAAGTTACAACGTTTGATCTGGCACATTTTTAACCTAATTTCATTTAACATTTATTCTCTTTCATTAAAAATTGGATTTTTTTCTCATATAATATATCTCTTATTCTCTGCATCTTAGCTAGTTTTAGATTTCTGTGTTCATCACTATTCCAAATAGAAGCACTCTGATGAGGTTTGAAAGATGTATTGATCTATGGGTATAGAGATAAATCATTTGGAATCAGTTTAACACTCTATTCATTTAGCAGAGTAATATATAGTAGATTTTCTCCTAGGGCCCATGACCTGTTTAGTCCTAGGTTCCTGGTCCAATAATGGTTCCAGGTATACATTTCATTTTCTGGAGTGGGATTTATATCCAATCATAAAGTGGCAAGATACTGCCATGATATCCTTGCCACTATTTCACTGTGGACATTGTTTTAACAGGCCAGTCATTATTTTAGCTTACAGGGATCACAGCTGACTAAGATTGATGTTTACTTTTATCTTTTTATGGTGTGCATGATTCTCTCTATCTATAAAAGCAACCAGTAGGAATGAAACTTCCAGCTCATTACCAGGTTGATTTTTCCATGTTATATGGCTCAAGTATGGGTGTCTTCACCAATGTGGTCTTACTCTCCTGTTCATAAGGGTAATCAATAACATTGTAAGTAGCCTATAATACTTGGGGTCCTATACAAGAATGTCCTTGGAGCTAATCTGCTGCTACTCTCCGGAGATCAGCTCGGCCTCAAAGCTCAACTTGTTGCCTGTTCATTTTCCATCTTCAAAGGAAGGTCCAGGGAAGATTCTGTGACTCTCACCAAAGTATCTAGCCACCCCTCTCTCAAACAGGTTTTTACAATTCTGCACTAATTGCACTTGGCCTGGAGGTAACTGAGAATGATTAAAGGACAAAGGTGAAAAAATCAAAAGAGGGAGATACACCTACACAACCATGAAGAAGTTATTATCTACACTGGTTGCAGATGTTCCAGAGTGGTGACTTTAAGGTCACCTATGCCCCTGCCAAAAAAACAAAACAACAACAACAACAAAAAAAACCCCTCACGTACTGCTCTATAAATGAATTTAATAAACTCATTGGTCCCACAGAGTAAACTTTTTTAGAATCATATCTCAGTTTGTCACTGAGACAGTATAAGAAGGGTTAGATAGTGTTTATATCTTATTAATGGGAAGGATTGGAACAGCAAAATAGCTATAGAAATTCTCTGGCCAACAACACAAAAAAGGAGAAACCCATACTTCACCCCGGGAATTTTATTAGCCTATAAAGTCTAGTAGAGGCATGGTCACCCTGTCATCATGTAATTTTTTTTTTACTTTAATCATTTTACACCACACGCACACGCGCACGAGCGCGCGCGCGCACACACACACACACATGCACATTACTATACAACTATAATATATCTTGAACTAAAAATTATAATCTCTCCAGTATATTTGTTTGGCTCAAGATTACTTTGGCTATTCAGAATATTTTCCAGTCCCATGTGAATTTTAAGAATGGAATTTTTTTCTATTTCCATGAAAAATGTTGTGCATAAACTTGATTGGGTTGCACTTAATCAAATTGCTTTTGGTAGAACATTTGTTTGCACAATATCAACATCATTTTATTATATCTCTCTCAATCTCTTACTTCAGAGTTTTGGAGTCTTCATTGTATATGTCTTTCACCTTCTTGCTTAAGGTTATTCCCAGATACTTTACTATTTTGAGGCTAGTGTAAATGCAAATATGTCTATGCTCTGTTTTCTTATATTTTGGTTGTGAGCATAGTCTTTAACAGCTGAGCAACCTCTCCAGCCCAGCGCTCTGTTTTCTTAGTATGTTTGTTGTTGGCTACTAATTTCTGTTAAGTAAACTTTATATCCTCCCACTTTGCTTAAATTATTGATTATATATTGAAGTTTGATTGTAGAATTCTTGGGCTCTGTTTTAAAAGTAACTTTCATATTGCCAGATGTAATTGTCATCTCTGAGACCTACTCTCTCTTCTGCTAACCTAGGCCTAGTTCTAGAAGCTTCTAGCCTCCATACAATCTAATCTAGACCTAGGATGTTTTCAGCCTCTGAGACTTACTGCTGAATAAGCCTACATTTTCTTGTTCTCTCTGAACCCTTGTTCACTGGTTCAACATAGTTCTGGCTCAAATTCCTCTCCAAGATGACTGATTCAATCTGTCTCTCTCTTGGCCATGACTGAATTGCTCGGCTTGCCCTCAGATTAACTCTAGCAATCTGTTCTAATCTTCTGACTCCTTCTCATTTTCTGGTTATTTCTCTCTTTACCTTAGCTTGTTCTTTCTTCAACCTATCTTGGTAAAACTCTCCAGGTAAAACTGCTCCTGAATTCCACAAACTGAATTGCCACAAATTCAACTCCATTGTATTACAATCTAAGTCAGAGATAAAAGAACCACTGCTAACTATAATACAAATAGCCAAAGAAAGGAGTAGAAATCTTGTTTTTCAGCATCTGAATATTTGTCCCATTGAAGGTAAAGCTGATATTATGATAAAGATGTGGAGAGAACAAGAGCTTATGGTAGGAATTTGTGGGGAATAGCTTACAGACCCCTACCAGTGCAGCCTAAATTAGTTGACAATAGAAAGATGATAGACTCACTAATAGTTATATTCTTATTTCCTTATCACTGCTAAAGTTTAAGCAAAACTATTTATCCCTATATATCAAGAAGAATATTAAGATCATTCATATACCAGGTATCAAAGTTCTTAAATATCATAGAATGGTTTTAAGAAATCAATGAATTTTTGTTAAAAAATATCATAGTTTTACCTACCTAATTTCCTTCAGTTATGATATCAAAAACAAATTAGTATAGTAATAATAATACTTATATCATTGTCATACATATAAGAGATAACCTCATAATATAGTACACTGATTTTAAATTATCTATATAATGTATAGATTCAACAAAACTTCAAATTTGTGATAGTTATTTTATCTACCACAAGGTCCAAATTTTAATTTTACTATATGGAAATATATCTTAATATATAATCTTTTTTATTTTAATATATTTGGTTCTAGGAATGAAAATGCAGCTCTGTTGATAATTTGTTTATGTTCTGTGCACAAAATCCTGGGCTTTATACAATGAACATCATAATCCAGCCATGGTGGCACACATCTTAATCTTAGCTTTTGGAATGTAAAGACAAAAAGATCAGAATAAATTTAAGGTAAACTTTGTGTACACGGTCAGTTTGAGGTAAGTCTGAGCTACATAATACACTATTTCTAAAAGTATTATTGGTGCTTTGTAATACTATATTTTACTCTATATATTTATAAATATTATTATAAAAATAGTAAAAAAAATTATCCAAGGCACAAAACATGATTACCTAGATTACAAGGATACTTTCTCGGGTACTACCCAAACCTGAAACTATGGATAGCTTGAAATGTAAAAGTTATTATGAGAAGATATCCCAATTGTTACAATTTCCTGCAAAGTACCTTGATAAATTCTTTGAAGAAACAAAGTGATCATTCAGAGTTTTAAAATAGAACATATGAAGTTAAATTCACTCAAAATGTGAAGAAAGATTCAAAATAACTGTGGACAAGGGGAAACCCAATAGCATCTTCACCTAAATTAACATGTCATTAGAATTGAATATGTGAAAAGCCAGTCCCAAGCTAAAATATAACCTAATGTATTTTAATGAAGGGACAGAGAACTAATAAAATAAACCATCTTTAACAAGTGGTGCTGGATATCTACATGTAGAAAAATGAAAATATATCCATACTTATCACTCCTCACAGAACTCAAGTCCAAGTGTATCAAAGATACACTAAATCTATTAGAAGAGAAAGTGGGGAATAACCTTGAACTCAATGGCACAGGAAAACAGGAGATAACTTCCTGAACAAAGCACCAATACCTAAGGTCAGACCATAAGATCATCAATTAATAAATGGGAATGAATGAAACTGAAAAGCTTCTGTAAGGCAAAGGATACTGTCAGTAGGACAAAAGTTCAGCCAACAGTCTGGGAAAAAAATCTTCCCCAACAAAGGGATAATATCCAAAATATACAAAGAACTCAAGAATTTAAACACCAACAAACCATATAACCAAACTATATAACTTCATCTAAAAAAATGAAATACAGAGCTAAACAGAATTCTCAACAAAGGAATCTTGAATGGCTGAGAAGCACTTACAGAAATATGCAGCATTATTAGCCATCAGGGAAATGCAAATCAAAAGGACTCCATGATTCTATCTTATCCCTGTCAGAATGACTAAACTAAAAACTCAAATGACAGCAGTTGCTGGTAAGCATGTGCAGCAGAGGTTACACTCTTCCACTGCTGGCAAACTTGCACAGTCACTTTGGATATTAATTTGGAGGTTGGTAATTTATCTACTTTAAGCTCAAGAACCAAGTATATCATTGCTGGGCATATACCCCAAAAATGAACTATCATACCACGTGGCTACCTGTTCAACTATATTCATAGAAGCTTTATTCATAAAATCCCCAAACTGGAAATAATCTAGCTGTCCCTCAATCGAAGAATGGATAAAATAACTGTGGCATATTTATACAATGTAATACTACTCAGTTATTAAAAACAAGGAAACAAGAAAATTGCAGGCAAATGGATGGAACAAGAAAAGATCACTCTGAGAGTGGTAGCCCAGACCCAGAAAGATACACATGGTATGTACTCATTCATGAGTGGATTTTAGCCACCTAATACAAAATAAATATACTACAACTCATAGACCCAATGAAGATAAGTAACAAGGCAGACCCAAAGAAGGATGCTTAAATCTTACTGAGAAGGGGAAATAGAATAGATAGAGGTTGTGGTTGAAGAGAGGGAACAAGGTAAGAGAGGGAGCATAAAGCAAAGTGATTGAGGACACCCAACCTGGAGAGAACAGGGATGGGGGTGGGGGTGAGGAAAACAGAGGGCCTACAGAGAGAAGAGAAACCATGGGTAGGGGCATCTCTCTGTCAAGCTAGAGACCCAAGGCAGGGTAGAATTCAGGTAGGAGATGGGCATGACTCTACATAGTAGGAGGGGTTATGGAGACAGAAGAAGACACCCTCTAACTAGGTAGGACTCCCAGGGGAGGAAAATATCAACCCATCCACAAAACCTTGGACACAAAATTTACCATACCTGCAAGATGTATAGGGATAAGTATAGACCAGAGATAGAGGGAATGTCCAACCAAGCCTGGCCCAATATGAGACCCACTACATGGAAAAGAACCATTCCATGACTATATTAAGGACTTGTTGCTATGCTTGCAGATGGGGTTTATATATATCCCATTCTTGGTCATTGAGCATATTCATATTTGCTACTTTGAAGTATTTTTCTTCAACTATATTTCATTTTTCAATATCAAACACATTGTTTTTACAGGGTTATAGAAGAGGCATATTGTCTTCACTCTTAAAGTTTGTTTTGTGTTGTGGTCTGGCATCTGGAGTTATGGTTTTGTTGTTTCTTGGTGTTAATAGTTCATCTTGTATTTACTGAATGATGTTTTGGTTTTTGGTTGCTGTTACCCTCTTGGTATCATAGGCAAGTGTGGTGGCTATGGGGTTTTTGGTAGAAAGTGCTTCTCTAGGTTCATAGATTATTGATAAGAATGTTAATACCCTAGAAGGAAGGCCTATGAGGGAAAATGGGAAGGAGCTAGGGGGACCAATTTTCTTCTAAAGGAAGTGTTTATGTTCTTTTTGTGTTTTTATGCAAGTATTTTATGACAAAGGTTTTTATATATTTCTGCCATTCTATAATTTACTTTTTTAAAATATATTTTATTAATTTATTCATATAACATTTCAATTGTTATCCCATCCCTTGTATCCTCCCATTCCTCCCTCCCTCCCATTTTCCCCTTACTCCCCTCCCCTATGACTGTGACTGAAGGGGATTACCTCCCCCTGTATATGTTCATAGGGTATCAAGTCTCTTCTTGGTAGCCTGCTGTCCTTCCTCTGAGTGCCACCAGGTCTCTGCATCCAGGGGATGTGGTCAGAAAAGGGACACCAGAGCTCCTACACAGATCTAACCAATGGACAAGACATTCTCCACAGTTGAGTGTAGAGTGTGGTCCGACTTTTACACGAACTCTGGTGCCCCATATAATTTACTCTTATATGTTCTTATAGTGTCTGTTGAAAAGCATTATTTGAATCATAATAATACTATTTAAAAATTTTCCATTTTTATGACTTATGGCATTAGGTGCAGTCTAAAAAATCTTTACCCAGGACAAAACTTCAAGATGTTTTTTCATTGCTTTTTTTTCTACAAAATTCATAGCTTTTGGGGTGTGGGGTTTGAGCCAGGGTTTCTCTGTGTAGCCTTGGCTGTCCTGGACTAGCTTTATAGACCAGGCTGGCCTTGAACTCACAGAGATCTATCTGCCTCTGCCTCTCCAAGTACTTAAATTACAGTTGTACACCACCATGTCTGGCTATAGCTTTATTATTTTAGAATTAGTGTTTGATCTTGTATTAAGTATAGTAAATGGTAAATATTAACATATAAAGGCCAGAATAAACAAAAAACTTTCAAAATACTGTATACCAAGAAAACAAACAAGCCACATAAAATATACTTCAGAACTAGAGTTAACAACAAAGGAATTGAAAGTGTTTAGAAATGCTGTTAATTGTTAACTATCCCTTGGCAGAAAAAATGCAGATTGAAGCTATTTTAAAATTCCAGTTTATCCTAGTGATATTGACTATCATCAGGAATATAAAAAATAAAAATGTCAGCATATATGTGAAAAAATCTGAACCATTATGTACTGTGATGGAAGTGTAAACTTACACAATTGCATGGAAAATCATACTGGGGGCGTTCTCAAAACACTAGAAATAAAACTACCATATAGTTCTTTTCAGTTATGCCACTCTTGGATATATATGCAAAGGACATATACACTATATGATACTACAGTGATACCTGTGCATATATATTCATTAATTTTCTACACAAAATAGGAAACTGAAACAGCCTGGATATCTATCAACTGATGACTGGACAATGAAAATAGCTCATATAAACAATGAAGTTTTATTCAACTGTAAAGAAAATGAAATTATGAAAATTTCAAATTAATGAATGAAACTTGAAAAAATACACTGTGTAAGATAACAGTGGTCCAGCAAGAAAAACACCACATGTTCTCTTTCGTATATGGATGTTAACCTGTTGGACGACCCCATTTTTTGAGGTCCCTGTCCACCATGTCTAGAGAGTTCAGAACAGAATAGAGGACTCCCTTTCTCAGCAAGGGGCATCTTTCTGTCTGTCTGAATCCATCTGGAATGTATTTCTAAGCATGACCCCTACCCTGAGGGAGGTCAAGTAGCTCAAGGTCAAAATGCAGGTTCAACTGCCTTTCTCCTGATAAGAACCTGCCCTACAAGTATCTGGAATT
The DNA here is from genome assembly GCF_964271855.1 of Acomys minous. Taxonomy (NCBI): domain Eukaryota; kingdom Metazoa; phylum Chordata; class Mammalia; order Rodentia; family Muridae; genus Acomys; species Acomys minous. The sequence continues at coordinate 78,011,862 of NC_140488.1, read as the reverse complement.
CCTGGAATGTAACCCATTCATAGCACCTCTCACCCTAGCCAGTGGTATAACCTAACCTGGGAACCCTTGCCCATCCACCCTCAAGAACTATATATATATCCCCTGTTTCTTCCTAATAAAGTTGAGTAGTCTCTCTGAAGCTGATCCTAGGAGTCAACTATTCCTTCTTACTCGCTGGCCATCTGAAACCCACGACCATCCATTGCCTCTGCTCCTTTTGTCCTAGTAAATGATAATGGTGGATGATGATGGGGAAATGTCACACTAACCTCAAATACTTAGTTTTGTGTGTTTAATTTTGTAATCTTATGGAATTCAGAAAACTGGAAGGGGTTATTAGGGTGGATGCCTTGAATTAAAAGAAATAATAAAACATAAACAGTATAATAAAATTGTATGCTTATTTGGTTTAAGCAGTAATTCTTTTGTAATCCAAGAGAGTAAAATTAGAATAATAAAATGTTAATAGAGACATTCACAATATATAAAATAACATAAATTAGTTCTTACTACCTTATGCCTTCTACCTTGTTTCTCTTCCCTTCCCTTTCTCTATTTTCTAATAGGTATACTCATTATAGAGAATGTCAAAGACTTCCACAGAGTGCTCCAATTCTTTGCATGTACTAAAAACATATTGTTGTAGTCCATATAATCTACAAACGGACATCCACATATTATGTATGTTAATTTGTATCTACAAAGCTGCTACATACAAGTATGCAGATTTTTCACTACCCAATGACATATGGCTGAAAAGATATATGGTATATTGGGTCAATACATTCTAACATAATCTAGATTCAATGAGTATTGTAGCTCATAGAAATTCTCTAGGAACTAATAATAGAATTGTATATATGCAGTTAAAGAATTATGGAAATCTGAGATCAGACTTAGAGTAGCTTGTAACAAGAAAAGGATTACTATCTGAGAGATAAATCAAGATAAGTGGATAAAGCAGAAAGACTGAGGGAAATCAGATCCATGTTGGGTGTTACATGTGTCAATCTTATTTGTTCTTATAATGCATACTGGACAATGGAGACAAGAGCAGGGAGAACTCAACTGAATATGATTTCATGACATTTGGATATGAACTCATCTTCTCAAGAAAGCTGATGCTACTCACCTGGCATCTGCAGGTTTTATTATTAATCATGGCATGGGATAAGAGGCCAAAGGAACACAAATTTGGAAATGTGAATTATAACTTGAAAAACCCACTTCTTTCAGAATTTATGTGTTTTAAGAGACATTGGCAGTAATGATATTCTTTGGCTTTGTGACTTCCTGCAAAACTTCATGTTTGCTCTAGATATAAAGGGACAGGATTACTTTTGTATCCCACCTACAATGTGCTATTCAAAAAGTGCAACACTGGACTAGGCAAGAATGGAGAATCTATTCAGACCTGTTATGCAAATTGATGGTGGAAATTTGTATAGGTTTCACATAAGTGAAAGAGACTATAATCTATTGAAACTAGTATCTCCTTTACAAGAAATTCATGCATATTTATATACTAGACATCAGAAATATATACAGCAGAAACTCCATCATTGTTAGGTCTGATTTTCCCCTTTCCATTTTCTCAGTTACTTTATACTTTCAGGATGCCATGGACAGCAAGAGTGGAATAAGTATAACTGCAAAGAGATACAGCCGTTGACTTTACATTTTACACTGGAAAGTGTGGGTAAGATGCAGGGTGTGGAATCTGAAACTGTATGCAAGAATGAAGGAAGCTGAGGTCTCTGAGGCATTGACAGTGTATATGAAATTGTGCTTACCTTGTTAGATATGAATTTTGGAGGAGGAGCAGAAATAAAGTTCATATATATCCCAAGATTATTTGAAGAAGGATAGTGGCAGAGGCATGTTCCTAAAAATCTAGAGACCCAGATACTTATGATAGCACATTGGAAGAGGTTTTTTTTTTCTTTTTTTCTTTTTTTTTTTTTTAGTTTTAGATTTTATACTAACTATTGCTAATAAGTCGTCTTATGGGATCCCCTTGGGCCTCAGATTACATATCTGTAAAACAAAGAAGCTGAATTACATAGTCTCCAAGGTCCTTTAGAGCTATAAAGATCTGAGTCCATAAGAATGAATTGCTCTGATTTGCCATACCCTTGGGATGTCTCTGTAAGTCCAATTTATATAAATGAGATCTGGTAAAACACAGCTCAGGGTTTTCTCAATAGTAGGATTTATGGCTGTGCTTTTATTCCTCTTTATCCACTGAAGTCCCTTGAAACAGCAGCAGGAGGTGGGAAGATTGACTTTTCCAAATCAGCCTTAGTCTATACAGGATGACTTGATGCATTTCACATCAAAATGACTAGTTATAATTCTGTTTTATTTTTCTACCCTCAGACTGACTTGTTGGCATGATCAGCATCATAGACTGTGAATCTCCAACAGTTACTTCTTTTCAAAGTGTTTTTATATCAGGTTTTTTTTTTCATGAAGGACAATGCACTTACTTATCAGTATATGTTTCTTTTTTCCTCTTTAAAATGTCATATGTATGTAATAATGTATTCTGCTTATTATAACCCCCATATCTCTAAGCTCTTCTCACATGTATTACATTCTCCTTTGCCTACAAGTTCTTTCCTACTTTTATGAGGTGTTTTGCCATTATTTTCTGTTTGCATTTTTTATCAGACCCAGTGTGCTTTACCAAGATCATCTGTGTGACCATGAATGTGTAACTATTGGGCCTTCTTTTTTGTATCTAGTAACTTGTAATTAGTGAACTCTTCAGTGGGTAAACAACTAACTACAATGACTGTCCTTCCCCAAGAATCCATCAGTAATCAGTAGTTGTCAGGATCTGTTAAGTCCTATAAGCTCATCCCCCCAATCCATAATTGACTGTTAACAGTATCATTGTCATATTAGGCCCATTTCAAACAACCAGAGCTACTGTGAGCTCCTGATTGCATTGGCTATACAATGGTCAAAATGCAACATTCCACAGCCCATCTGTCTTCCCACTTTACATTCATTCTATTCCCTCCTCTGAGTGTTCTATAATCTTTATAGTGTTGGGGGATGGTTTGATGTATTTTTATGCTAATTAATAAAAAGCCATCCCACCTGGGCAGGGTAAAGGAGACAGGTGTGGCTAAGGTTCCCAGGCTTAGAGAGAGCGGAATCCTGGGAAGAAGAAAGACCACCATGAGGAGGAAGGAGAAAGACCAGAGGAGAGAGAGAGAAGAAGGCCATCATGGGTTAGGTGGAAGAAAAGCACGTGGCGTGGATAGAAGATTCAGCCCAGATGAAGAACATTAGCAAGTATTTGGGATTATGGATGGGAGGTAGCTTGATAGACACTATCAGGAGCAGATTGCATGGGATTAGGGAAGGTATCCCATACCTGCCCTATTATGTGAAGTAGTTTAGAGCATTAATGTCTGCCCTGCCCCAGGTCAATCAAAGGTATTTAAAATATAACAAGTCTCTGTGTCTTGATTGATTGCTATCAGGTTTTACTAAAGTAATAATAATTATAGGCCTGATAATAAACATTATTAGGCCCTTATTGATAATATTAACAACATTATAGAAATGTTATAAGAATCCTTTTAAGAGGTAAATATGCAAGATTTTTTTCTTTTTTCTTTTTTTTAATTAATTTATTCTTGTTACATCTCAATGGTTATCCCATCCCTTGTATCCTCCCATTCCTCCCCCCCTCCCATTTTCCCCTTACTCCCCTCCCCTATGACTGTTCCTGAGGGGGACCTCCTCCCCCTGTATATGCTCATAGGGTATCAAGTCTCTACTTGGTAACCTGCTGTCCTTCCTCTGAGTGCCACCAGGTCTCCCCCAGATCTAGCCAATGGTCAGAACATTCTCCACAGTAGAGTGGAGAATGGGATATCACTTTCTCACGTACTCTGGTGCAAGTTTATTTTTTCTCAGCGCTTGTATTCTCAGTCTCTGTGGTCATTGCTGTCATTATAAAGAAAGGTTTATCTGAGTAAAGTATAGAAAAACATTTGTCTATATGTATATACAGATATATTTAGAAGGCAGTTTGGTAGCATAATTCAAATAACAGAATTAAGCTTGGCCCTAAGCCATAAGAAAACTTCATACATGTGTGATTTCAAAGGTTCACTATGACATGTATGAATTTCTTCTTATTGAATAAGCCTCAAGTACAATCAGAGAATGGTTGTTTATTCCCACAACAGCCATGCCACTGCTGCAGTACCTAATAGTTTGGTATTGTAGATAAAAGAATTCATAGCTTGGCAGGAATGCTGATGCTTCCCACCATCATAAATAATGTCTTCTGGACCTTAAAAGCTACCCAGCAGGAAAGAAATTAACAGTTCAGTTCCATCTTTATTTCTTTATACCTTATAATCATGATAAGTAGAGATTTATCATTTAGTATGGAGCATAGGAAAGTGGTAATATCATGTTTTGATGGCTTTTGTGAAGAATACGTCATAACAGACATAACTTAAACCTGTCTCTGGAGTTTTGTTTAGTGACCTCCAGCTTGCCGAGCCAGCATTAACAAAATAGTAGGATAGCTGCCTTTCAAATAATACTCTAAAATACTATGAACACTGGTTACACACTTTGTTGCCATGATGTAGTTCATTCATTAAGTACAAGTTTTCTCCAGAAGTTTTCACACAATTTTATACTGTGTCCATATACTTTAGAACTTCTTAATGAAAGGAGAAAAATTAGGACTAGGGTAAACAAACTAGCATGACCTCAAATTTCAGGGATAACATATTTTAATGGGTCCACAAAATAGTAAGATTCCATTGTTTTTTTTTAATATAGCCTTAGTTTTGGTTAATTTTTCTCCCTTCTTCATCCTGTCCCTCATTTACCCACACTTATATCTCATTAGACTTTCCTATACCCAGAGGTCACCCTCTTTTTAATCATATAACATGTGTCCATTTTATATAATATTAGAATAGCTAAACCTGTTTTCAAACTCTATTTGTTCAGTGTATCTTTTTATACAATTTTACTTTGATATTGTACCTATCTTTGATGCTGAGATGCATTTCTTGGAGACTACAAAAAGGTAGATCTTGTTTTCTAATCTAGACCATTAATTTGTGATTTTTTATTTAGTCTTTTTATTGTTAAATGGAGAATATTAATAGTCTAAGTTATTATCATAAGATTTGTATTAATTCTTGTCATTTTGTTGATTTTGTGATTTTTCCTCCCTCATACCTCTTTGACAATTACTTATTTTTCTCCTGTGGCTTGTGGGCGTGTTTACTTTTCTGTTCAGTCGAACATATTCTTTCCAATGCCTTCTTTAATGCTGGCTTAGTAATCATGTATTTCTTTAGTATATTTCTATCATGGAATATTTTGTTTTCTCTTTTTTCTTCAGCTTCATGATATAGTTTTACTTAGGTATAATAGTCTAAATTTGCAGTTATGATCTTTCATAACTTGTAACGCATCTTTCCATCCCTTCTTGCTTTAAAATTTCTATCAAATAATCAACTATTAGTTTACCGAACCTTTCAATACCATTTCTCTATCTGTTTCTGACTTCCAGTCCTGTCTATCCGTTTTTCTCTAGATATAGGAAATTATTCTAGGATTTAAGGTGATGTATTAGCCATGCCTTTTGCCAGGTATTTTCCTCCTTTATTTTTACCCTTAATTCATAGGAATGGACATTTCATGGTGTTCCCAACTTCCTGCATACAATAATCATGGTTTTTGTAATTTGTAATTTTCCTTTTTGAATAGTATTTCTAGAATTTCTTCAAGATCCAGTATTGTGTATTCTATATCATCTGTTCTATTAGCGAAGCTTTCCACAGAGGTTTATATGTTTTTTAATTAGGCTTAATGACCTGTTTAAAATTTCCTGCTTCATTCCTCTTTGGATTTACTTTAGTGTTTATAGCTCTTGAATTCAGTTATTTTCCTGCATTGTCTTTATTATTTCACTCAGCCATTTGATTTTGTTTTCTTAGATTCATTTCTGTTCTCTTTATTTGTATTTGTACTATTGTTAGTGCTTTGAAATCATTGAGCATGCATTCTCTAACTCTGTTTTTAAATTTAATTAAAATGTAATTACTTAATTTCTCCCACCTGTCTGTTCTATGCCCCCCTCTAAAACTCATGGCCTACTTTTCTGTAACCAACGTTTTTCTCTACGCACACATGCAAATACACACACATACACACACACATACAACTACATATACAACTAAAACTGTCTCCATGCATTTAGTGTTCCTCATATGCAGATGATTTCGGGGATAACCATTCAATATTGGGGAACATTAATTATCCTTTCAGCAGTTGTTAATCAGTTGTCATTCTTATTTACATTGAGATGTTGACTGTTTGACTTATTCAGGTCTTCTTTAGGCAACAATGATATTAAGATCTCATGGGTAAGCTATTCCACTCCTTGGAATATACCCAGAAGATGCTCCAGCATACAACAGGGACATATGCTCAACCGTGTTCATAGCAGCCTTATTCATAATAGCCAGAACATGGAAATAGCTTACGAGTCCCACAGTAGAAGAATGGATAAAGAAACTGTGGTACATTTACACTATGGAATACTATTCAGCTATAAAAAACAAGGAATTTCCAAAATTTGTGGACAAATGGATTGAACTAGAAATGATCATAATGAGTGAGCTAATCCAGAAACAAAGAGACTCAAATGGTATATACTCACTTATAACTGAACACTAGCCCAAGAGGCTAGTCATGTCTCATGAAAGTCGTCACTTACCTGGAAAGTGGGATAGAGGTGAGGACATCCTATTGGGACTCTAGGTGAGAATAATATAGGAGATAGGGAAATAGATAGATCCAGAGGGTCCTAGAAACCTACAAGAAGAATACTATGATGAGCAGATCTGAGCCCAGGGGCTCTGCTCGATCTAAGGCACTAACCAAAGACAATACGTGCAGTCCTCATCAAACCCCTACCCAGATCTAGCCAAGGGACAGAACATTCTCCACAGTTAAGTGGAGCCTGGGTTCTGACTTTCACATGAACTCTCATGCCCCATATTTGGCCATGTCTCCCTGATGAGGAGGCCAGATGGCACTCGGAGGAAGGATAACAGACTACCAAGAAGAGACTTGATATCCTAGCACCATATTCAGGGGGAGGAGGTCCCCCTTAGTCACAGTCATAGGGAAGGGAAATGGGGTGAAAGCGGGAGGGAGGGAGGAATGGGAGGATGCATAGGATGGGATAGTAAATGAGATGTAATATGAATGATTTTATCTTTCAATTAAAAAATATTTCATGGGTACAATCTTAAAGCAGACATCTTGGAAATACAACCAATATGTTTCCTTTTTCATAATATTCCTTGAACCTTAGGTGTAGAAGTGTATCGTAGATGTATCCACTGAGCCTGGAAACCCATAGTCAGTGGTTCTCTTTATTTTAACTAATTGTAGCTTTCAATTATAGCAGAAAAATAATCATCTTTGATGAAGTGTAAAACCTACATTTATCTGTGCATACAAAATATGTTTTTAGTATGTAGTTAGGAATTATACTCGTCTAGGAAAGTGGAAGTGATAGGCTCTTCTCTAAGACTTATGACCTCTCTGACCATATGTATTTTACTACTTTCCCATTTCCTGCCTGTTGAGCCAGCCTTAAATCCAAGTAGATAGCTATGGGTTACTACCAAGATATTAGTGCCACTACAAAACCTTTCAGGAAATATTGCCACAATGGTCATTAATGTGTGTTTTGGGTTTAATTTTAATTCTTCCCCTTATGTTACTAAATGATAGATAATTGGGTTGCGGCATATTGCTTTAGTTTGTTGTGCTATTTCTGTTTTGGTGTAATGACTTGAGCATCTGAATTTATGATATTGGCTTTCTTTGGATATGAGATTTTAGTAGGTCAATGAATAGGCTAGGTGCTTAGATAAATATCAAGGGGTCAGAAACAAGGTACAAGGCTTGAGGCAGTGTCACTTTCTTGCTTGCTTGCTTTCTCTCATTCCTTCTTTCTTTCGATGTGCTTTGGTTTTTAAAGATAGGGTTTTTCTGTGCAGTCCTGGCTGTCCTAGAAATCTCTCTGTAGACCAGACCGGCCTTGAATTCTAAGATCCACCTGCCTCTGTCTCTCAAATGTTGGGATTAAAAGCACATACCATCGTGCCCCACTCAATGTTTTCTTTCTTCAAATTTACTAAGAATTTGATAGAGATTATGTTGAAACAAAACCTCACTTTGAGTGATATTGACATCTTAATAATATTACATTTTCTAGTCCAAATTTACAGGTATCTTTTCATTTATCTGTGGTTTTAAAATTTTCTTTCATTAATGTTTTCTATACTTTAGCATACAAATCTTTTCTTCCTGGTTAGGCTACTGGTAAATATTGTATTGTTTTGATGTTTAGCTACTTTATAAAGTGGAGGAAACAAGTCTTATAAAAGCCAAAATATTTGCTACATATCTACTTGGCTGTTTGTTATATAGTTTCTACTAAAGTGAGTTGCTATTGATGTCAAGGATAGTTTTCATCGATACTTTCCAAATGGCAAAGAATCACTGTTATCAACAAGATGTAATGCAAGCATAGAACATCGACTAGCAAACATCTCTTGCTCACTGGTGTTAATTCAATGGCTATATTTTGGTTCAGTTAAGAATATTCAGGAAAAGCCAATTCCTGCATTGACTTGGTAGTTTAGTTTTCTTAAATAGCTGCTGTAACACTCTTAAATTCAACTTCAGGTCAATTTAGTATATAGGAATAGAAAAAAAGAACAAATAAAGCAGTGGTGAGATTCAAACAGAATTTCTAGGGAAGTAATAAACTGAAACAGGTCTCAAAAGATAAGTAAGAAGTCATCATACTGGGAAGAAAAGGGAAAACTCATCATAAAAAATTAGTTCATCACAAAATGTCAAAGAATAAAGCAAGTCACAAGATATATAAGAAGTTAATAGGATTTCAGGCTTTTAGTCAAGGAAATAGGAAAAATGACAGAAAACAAGAAAGGTGGGTAGAGGCAGGCTTTTGTACTTATAAGTTTCTACTTATAACAAAAATATAATTAGTAATTTCAGAGGCAATCTAGATGAGAAAGATTATACAGAGCTATTTTAGAAATATTCTTCAAATATAGCATTGATCTTCAAACTTTTCCATAATTTCTTTAAAGTCATTGCGAGAGACTGGTGGTAAACACTGCAGAGAATAATTATGCTGCAGAAAAAAATATTGTACTAAATGCAGATTTTGAAGACTTAGCAAACATTCTTGAAAATTTTTGTTCCTCTAAAAGAGAATAGCAATAAGAGGATCCTCCTTCAGGTAACTTATAACATTTTCTGTCTCTGTTGCAGAGGAGAAGCTACCATTGTAGTCAAATTTTCATTGCTTTAATCTCACTTTTTCCCTTGAAAGCAAAGAAATAGGATTTAGATCTTTAATTGTTGCCATATCTCTTGTTGAGATCCCCATTGGGATAAAGAAATAATTGGAGGGGTACCCTGTGTTCTTTGGGAAAAATACCAATCAACGCAATGAAATGTCTATTCTCTATATGTAATAGTTAGTATTGAAGCTTTTAAACTATACAGGAACTGGACTCAAGATGTGGGCATTGAGTTCTGCTTGTAGCTGGTTGCCCAGGGCAGCCTCTTTTTTCATTTGAAAACTGTCCTTATAAACTCCTTCAAATTTTCCATTCTATTTCTTCCCAGGATCCATTGTGGGGGCCTTATGTGTGCTTCCATTGCTGTATTTAGTCATTAAAAGTGTTGTCATGGTGACTATCCACTTTCTGCAGTGACCACCCATTGCCTTGAGGGAGGAAGTTGGCAAAACCCTCTTGATATTTTCACTTAAGATTAGCTTTATTATATTTACAAAAGGCTCTTGCATGTTGCCTGCTTAGCCAGGGCCAGGGACCATGGACTAGAAGGAGAGAAGACAATGGAAGAGAGGCTGTCTTGGTTTTGGGGGAGTATTTGGCATTGCAATTTCCACCCACAATTAATATCCACTTCCAAACCCTTTTCAGCGCAATCAATAGCACGCTGTACAAAAATTTAGAAGGCCATTTTATTCATAATTCCTAAAAGATCAGGTACTACTGGCACAATCACATCTTATGTTCATAACTTCAAAGTAGCTCACATCCTTTCTCCCGTAGAGTACAGATGTTTTCTTCTTCTTCTCCTTCTTCTTCTCCTCCTCCTCCTCCTCCTCCTCCTCCTCCTCCTCCTTCTTCTTCTTCTTCTTCTTCTTCAAGTAATTTATTCAGATTATATCTCAGTTGTTAGCCCCTCACTTGTATCTTCCCATTCCCCCTGCCTCCATCCTTCATCCTATTCCCCTCCCCTAAGTCTGTGATCACAGCCTATCAGGTCTCTTCTTGGTAGCGTGCTTCCTCCTCATCTGAGATATTTTCACCTTAGGGAGAAGATTCCTTCAAGTAGGTCTTTAAGCTTTGGTAGATAATTTTACAGGTTATCTGAAGAAACAAAACAAAAAGTAGTTTTCCTTTTCTTGTAAATTAATACATTGATGGGAAACAAATCACTTCTTTGTGGAGAAAAAATAAAAGTATAAAGGACATGTATCATCATGTAATCATGTCTTTTGTGGCAGGCTCAGCTTACTTTAAGTTTCTTTTCTTCAGTGCCATGTACTAATGCAGGCAAAGAAGAAAAGTAAACCTTCCTCTCAGCAGTCTTTGTAAGCCAGTTTCTTGGTGAACATACCAGTCTAATTGCCCTGTAGTTCTCAGTATTTTCTTCTTACTTCTTTGTAATTGTCTCGCTGTCTGATCAGTGCGTGCTGTGTCTAGATAGACCTGTCACAAGGCTATGCCTTGTTTGGTTGGAAATCTAACTCTTGCACTTGTGGACACAAATAATACACTTAATTTCCTATTCCATGGTTGTTTCATAGCACAGGCTTAAAGAGCTGGAGTCAGGTAGTATTCCTTTAGGATATATGAACAAGGCCTGGAACTTCTCACAGGACAGGTTATAGCTGAGACAATTTTTCTGTGGTACGCACACTTCTTTTCAGGAAGGCTAACTTTCTGGCCTCTTAATACAGAAACTAATTCTTCACACAAGTAGCAGATACACATATTTTTTTAGCTTTCCATACACACCTTTGAGGTATATAGACTTTTTTTATTGCATTGATTTTAAAGATATGTAAAATTGTGCGCAGAGATATGGATCGTCTTAGAGGAATTTACACAGCAAGCAAGTATAAATTTATTATGTGCGAAAGTCTCTAAATGGGAGGGGTGCTTTCTCTGGTTTCTTACTCTTCTGGTCAATTTTCATGTTAGCTTGCCACAAATTAGACCCATTAGTATGCATCATCATTGGAAAAACTGCATTGGTTGCCTCAAATGGATACAGGAAGAACAACTCCATGCCCCTGCCCGCCCCCCCCCATATACCTGATAGTGGGTAGCATCTTCTAGCAGTCCGAATTTTTTAAATAATGTAAGGCAGAGGAAGGTCGTTTGTTTTTTGTTTTCCTGGTCTTCTCTCTTGACACCAAGTTGATTTGCCTTGTTGCTGCTATTGATTTCTCTGATATAGCAGAACCAGACTGCCACTGTGCAGAAAACAAAATGGGCTTGGAATTGCTGTAACACCCATCCTGTGGACTGATGTCTACCAGCTTGTTGGCCTTCCCAGTGACAGAAAGCTACTCTGGGGTTATTCTTATTGCTTCTGTGCTCAGTGTTATGGACTGAGAAACTAATGGTTTCTTAGCTTTTCATGCATGAGTCCAATATCAACATAAGCTAAATTGATAAATTCATGTATAACAATATCCAAAGAAGGGGCTATAGAGATGGCTCAGTGGTTAAGAGCACTGACTGCTCCTCCAGAGGTCCTGAGTTCAATTTCCTGCAACCACATGGTGGCTCACAACCATCTATAATGTAATCTGATTCCCTCTTCTGGCCAGCAGGTATATATGCAGGCAGAGCACTGTATACATAATAATACATAAATTAAAAAAAAAGAATACCCAAAGAAAACAACAGTATATGCACACATAAGCAGGTGGAATGTTCTTTTGGTTAACTACTTACTCCTGGACTTTGGGCCTGCCCTGGAGTATAGTGGATATGCTCAGTGACACTCTATTGAGAAAAACTGTTATTCCCTTTCTTAACAAGTATAAATTGCAAATAGCTTTTTGTTAGGGGATGTTCATTTCCTCTTCTTCATGCTGAGATTTTGTCAGGTTTGAACTTGTGCAGGTCTTCTATGTAATGTCATAGTCTCTATGAGTTCATGTGTATATCACCCCTGTTGTATCTAGTACATTTTGTCTTGCTTGTTTTCTTTTTATTTAAGTTTTTGTTGTGATTTCAGTTTTTAAAGAGAGGGAGGAAGAGTGATGGTAGGGAAACAGGTAGGTTGAATCTTGGGGAGGTTAAGTTAGGAAAGGAAAGAATATCATCAAAGTATGATGTGGTGTGTAATTTTTTAAAAAACACGGTTTAAATATATACATATTAGCATATATGTATATATAAAATCACTGATTCTAGTTCTCTAGAGCAGCAGTACTTAACCTGTGTGTGTCACAACGCCTTTGGGGTCAAATGACCCTCTCATAGGGGCCACATATTAGATATCTTGCATATCAGTTATTTACCTTACAATTTATAACAGTAGGAAAATTACAATTATGAAGTAGAAAGGAAAATAAATTTATTGTTGGGGATTACCACAACATGTGCAACTGTTTTAAAGGATCAAAGCATTAGGAAGGTTGAGAAGCCCTGTAATTGAGAACAGTAACTATCATACACTTGCTAATGGCAAAATAAATTTGTGCTCACTGCACAGGTGGCCTTTTTCCCACACTGGCAAGCCCTGCTTCATTTCTAGACTCTCCCTTTGCTTCTGGGAGGATGAATGCTCCAACTATGGTTCAGCATGCTTCTTGTCTAAACTTAGGCTTTTGGTTTTGGTGTTAGCATGTCATCCAAAACAGCAATATGATCTTCTGAAGACTTTTGGTTTTCTTTTACTCTTGTACTCTTGAGTGAACTCAGTCCTTAACTCATATCTCTCATATGCCTAATTACTCTTATGGAATCCTCTTATCACTGGCAGTTTGGTGTCTGGTACAGATTTCCTGTTTTTATCACATAGGTCTATAAGTCCTCTGCATCATTGGGTTCAACGAGCTAACCTTGCATCTAATCCTCATTTGCACCATGTTTGACCATAGTTCATACAAAATGTATTTTGTGTATTTCCATACAGTGGCTAACCTTAGAAACCTCCTTAGAAACATTATTGGGGATCTCAGATAAACACTTTAAGCTTGAGCCCAACATCTTTTTGGATCTCAGCTAATGGAATATTCTGCTTACGTCTCAGCTGCTAAGGGGCTAAGAAGGTCTTGGGCCCCTTTTGGTACTGTTTATATTTGTCCATGGTTGGTTTTTGAGGTAGGCAGTTTGGAAGCTATATTTTCTTTATTTTGTTTTGTTTTGTTTTTGTTTTGTTGCCCCATTATAATTGCACTTATTGATTAGGGACCAATCTTTAATTTGTATAGTATACTCTATCCCATATGCTTTAACTCAGTAATTTTACCAGCCACACATTGTCCTCATGGTGCAGCTTTACTTAAGGATGTTCAGTGTTGTCTCTCTTAAAATAGTCCTTATTTTTATGAGGCTAAGTAAATATCACTAAGTTCTTTTTTTTTTCACTAAGTTCTTTTTATTGCTTCTAGCTTTTCTTATGTATTTAAAAAATACTTTTGTGCAGTGGAAGTTTCTGGTTTCTTTAAAAACTCAGTTGTGTCATGTGATGTTTTTCTGGAAACCGTCTTTTGAGAGGGCATGTAATGTTTTGCTGAAAACAAGTATGTGAGAGGGCATATAATGTTTAGAAAGAATATAAATAGAACCCCACAGACAGTTAGATGATGCTTTTGTATTGCTATACCTTTCAAAATGCTTCGTTCGTCTTTGCTGGTCCTTAGCTGTTTTTTGTTTCACAAGGAGAAAAGTTAAAGAGAACTTCTCATGGTACTCTGGCTGATTTTGGCCACTTCCAAGGACTTGTGCCAATTTGGTGGAGCTCAGTCATGCCACCACTATGGATTCATGTTGCTGTTTGGTGTTTATTATTGGACTAGACTACAGATATCCTGGCAATGTAAAGTGGAATTGGACCAAGGGTCCACAACCCTCATTTCCTATTAACATTATTTCTCCCTTTCCTCTAGTCAGTGGGTTAGAAGCAGGTTGAATTTTTTTGTACTTTATTTTATTTTTTATTAATTTATTCTTGTTACATCTCAACGGCTATCCCATCCCTTGTATCTTCCCATTCCTCCCTCCCTCCCATTTTCCCCTTACTCCCCTCCCCTATGACTGTGACTGAGGGGGACTTCCTCCTCCTTTTTATATGCTCATAGGCTATCAAGTCTCTTCTTGGTAACCTGCTATCCTTCCTCTGAGTGCCACCAGGTCTCCCCCTCCAGGGGACATGATCAAATATGAGGCACCAGAATACGTGTGAAAGTCATACCCCACTCTCTACTCAACTGTGGAGAATGTCCTGTCCATTTGGGGTTGAAATTTTAAAGGACCCTAAATAAAGTAGGTTTTGAAAATTCATTGAAAATGAAATTTTGTTCATCCCAATAAATAATGTTCATTATTCATATTCACATATTTGGTACCATTTTACTTTATCTTATATTCTTTTCCTTACTCTTTGTCTCTATGTGTATTGTAGTTTTCCTGTTGAAGGTCAGCTATATAATTATGGCTTTATACTCATCTCTTTATGCATATCCTCAACATTAAGATATCCTTTCCCATAACAATGGATCAGTAGCTACACTTTATAAATTTAGCATTGCTATATCCTCCACAGTTATGTGGAGAGCAAGGACTAAGTCTGATATAAATTTAGCATTGCTTATCTATCATCTATCTATCTATCTATCTATCTATCTATCTATCCTTCTGTCTTTCTCCTGTGTGTATGTGTGTGTGTGTGTGTGTGTGTGTGTGTGTGTGTGTGTGTGTGTGATCATGTGTATATATGTATGTGTATATCATTAAATTTCTACCAGGTATTTTTAGCTGCAGGAGGATCCATTCACTATTTGATGTCTTCATTTCATTCCCCCAATTCAGAAATTTACATTGGCAAGACTAGAATGTTCTATACCAAGACCATTGGCAAAGAAAATCATGCTTTTCAAAGATCAAACCTGGAAATAGCCTTGATAGACTATTTATTCCAACACCTTCATGATAAAGATGGAGAACTAAAACATGGAAACAATGATGATGTGAGGAATGGGAATATATATTCACTTAAATTCCATAGCTGGTACTAACACACAAGCCTTCAAATTTCCAATCCAAAATTATTTTTAAAATATCCAATTTAAATCCTGGTATTTCTACTCCATTCACCTATGCCATATATATCCCAAGTTTTCCATTTCCCCTTCAGAGAAATTTTAAGTTTGTGTCATTTGCTACTTTCATTTAGCTTAGAAACCACGTGAACTGGTCTCATTATTTAATTACTTTCCTGCTTTAGATAAACAGTTCATGTTATTGACCCAAATAGCTATTCTACTGAAACTCAAACCTGTGAACATTACCAGTATATGTTTAAGTTGATCCTATATTTCATCTTCCAGGGCTACATGTGAAAACAGACCCAGGGAAGATAAAACCTCCCTTTAATTATTCCACCCAAAATCAAACAAAAATGGGCCAAAAGCATTTTATAGCATCTCAAAACTCAAGTTAAAGATGCTGAGTAATGACATCAGTCATACGTTTTCCAACATCAAAGTTGTTAGTTGGCATACAACTAAAAGAATGTCCTTTGGCTATTGAAAGGCAAGGGACAAGAGCAGAACATCAGGTCATTTTACTGTGTGGAGAGACCTTAAGTAGATATTCTTGGTAGACTTTTTGGAAGTACAAAACTTGGCAATAATGTGTAATTTTAGATTGCCTCCAATGGCAGATATAGTTATAATCAGTTCCACATGAAGAGGTAATGAGTAGGACATTAGTACATAAGCAGACATGATTGAGAAAGTGTACCCTACAGTAATAAGAAATGAAGAATGGTCAGGAGAAAGTGGAGAAAACTGGCTTAAGTAGAATGGCATAAATTCAGGTATAATAGCTATTATAAAGAAGTAGTTTCTGTTTTCACATTGAGAAAGCAAGACACATCCCCAGGGTAGGCACAGAAATTATTTTTGTCAACATAATGCTTATTCTATAACCTGTGTTAGGCCAATTTGTGTAGGGTTTGTTCAGTTGCTTTATGGACTATAAGAAGAGTATTTGGGTTTATTTGTAGGTTTCACAAGAAGAAGGTGCTTCTAATGCTTCCAAGTATGCCATATGTGGCACTCACTGTATTTGTATTATTTCTTTCTACTGATGCTATAGGTGTAGACATCGGGTCTTTAGGCCCTATTCTTTTAATTTAATTTTTTATTTAAATAATCTATTCAGATTACATCTGCATTGTTATCCCCTCACTTGTATCTTTCCATTTCCCCTTCTCTCCTATTCTCCTCTCCTATAGACCCTATTCTTTACAATGCCCACTTTGGGTCAGACCACCATATAGGGCACATAACTTCTGTGTTCTCTTGTTTGAGATTTTCTCTAAGGTAGAAACACTGCTCAATCTTGAGTAGAATAGAAAATAAAACATAAATACAAGAATAAAGCATTCATAAATAATTGTCTATAGCTACACGGAGACTGATGATTAGACAAGCAAGAGTAAATACTTTCTACCTATGCATCACTTTACATGTCTTATTGGTACATGTCTCCCTTACAGAGAGCACGGTTGTCTAGAAATGTACTCAGCCCTTTTAACATGTATGTTGTTTCTTAAGTGACCAAAAACAGTTTTGGGACTGCAGCCAGTTGGAATAGTGTCTGTGTACTCACTAGTATATCCCAGCACAGAACACATTTCCATGGTAGAAATTCACACAAGAAATGTTTATTTAATAATCTTAGAGATAGGCTGACAAGTACTAAAACATGTTTGCATCTCAGAAACTGTCCTAGTTTGCTTTCTGTGCCTGGGATAAACATCAATAACAAAAGCAAAATGAGGAAGAATGGGTTTATTTCTGCTAATGGATTATATCCCATATTTAGGGATTTTTAGGGTAGAAACCTGGAAGTAGTAATTGAAACAGAGGCCACTAATGAACATTCCTTATTGCTTTGATCCTCATGGCTCTTTCACTTTGCCATTTTATACAACCCAGGACAACCTTTCCTGTAGTCGCACTGCTCACAGCATCTTGGGCACTCACACATTAATCATTAATAAAGGAAATGCCACACAGATGTGCCTTTAGGATAATCTGATGGAGGCATTTGCACAATATGTTCTTTCTTCTCAGGTGATTCAGCTCATATAATTTGACAAAATACTAATGAACACCATTGACCCTTTGTCTACTTGACACTTAAATACATCACTATTAAACCACGAACTTTCTTCTGCCTCATTTGCCCCAAACATGTCATGTTACTATAATAATCACAACATAAAACAGTCTAACTTTTTATTATTTTAATTTAAGTAAAAAAAAATCACAATATCACATTTTAATTGTCTAAATTTTTAGTAACTGGAATCATTTCTCACGTGTTAAATTGTTCCTATGTCCAACTAGACATCTATTCATTATGGGAAAGATGTAAGTGTCAATGTTGCACATTTATTGATATTTAACCACTAAAATAAGCATATACAATAAAGGAAAGAATATTATAATCTGAAATATTAAAAGTACAAGTCATATATATAGAAAAAAACTATTAGAATACCAGCTGGTTTCTCAATGGAAACTTTAAAAGCAAGGAGGACGTGGAGCTCAATGTATGTCAAGTTCTAATTGACCATAAATGCCAATTTATACTACAGTATCTAGTAAACTATCTGTCATTGTTAGAGAAATAAAACTTTCCATAATATAAACAGGCTAAAAGAATTCCTATCTACCAAACCAGTGCTACAGGGAGCACTAGAAAAGATGCTTACTTGACTAAACAGGTTTTTAAGGATGTGTGTGTGTGTGTGTGTGTGTGCGCGCGCGCGTGTGAGTGCACGTGTGCTTGTGTGTGTGTGTAAACAATGAAAAAATAGAGATCATGAATTTAAGAATGAGGAAGAGGACTGGAAAACTTATGAAATTATACCTTAATCTCAAAAATGTAAAAAAGAGAAACTGAATCCATCTTTCAATACTTTATATGAAATAGCTATAAAGATAGACACAGGCTTAAAGATGAAGGATAGGAAATTTATTGTAATGAAATAGGACCAGGAATTAAGCAAGTGTTGCTATCCTAGTAGCTAAAAAGACAGACTTCCAACTAAAACACATCAGAAGAAATAAAAAAAGATGCTTCATTCTAATGTAGAGAATGATTAATAAAGGAGAGACTACAATCATAATTATGTATGTACTAAATTCTAAGGCACCCAATTTCACTAAAAGGATATTAGTGGAAATAAAGACATAGTATCGAGGTGACTGTGGCTTCATAGAATGAGTTTGGCAATGTTCCTTCAATTTCTATTTTGAGGTGCATATGTATTAGCTCTTCAATTAAAGTCTGATAGAATTCCGTCCTGAAACCATCTTGCCCTGGGCTTTTTGGGGGGTGAGGCAGGTTGGGAGGTTTTAATAACTGCTTCTATTTTGTTGGGGGCTTATAGGAATATTATTATTGTTAACTTGATCTTGATTTAACTTAGATAAATGGAACTTATCAAGATAATCATCCGTTTCATTTAGATTTTCCAGTTCTGTGGACTATAAGCCTAATGATTCTTTGGATTTCCTTAGTATCTTATTATTATGTCCCTCTTTTCTTGCCTGATTTTGTTAGTTTGTATATTATCTCTCTGCTTTTTAGTTAGTTTGGCTAAGGGTTTGTCTATCCTGTTGATTTTCTCAAAGAATGAGCTTTACTGACAGCACATGCTGGTGAGGATGTGGAGCAAGGGTAACACTTCTCCATTGCTGGAGGGAGTACAAACTTAAACAACATGACACTTGCTCAGAAAATTGGGAATAGCTCTACCTCAAGACCCAGATATACCACTCCTGAACATATACCCAAAAGATGCTCCACCCTACCACAAGGACACTTGCTCCCCTCTGTTATTAGCAGCTTTATTTGCAGTAGCCAGAAACTGGGAATAACTCAGATTTACCTCAATGAAAGAATGGATTTTTTTTAAAAATGTGGTACATATACACAATGGAGTATTATTCAGCTCTTAAAACAAGGAAATCTTGAATTTTTCAGGCAAATGGGTGGAACTAGAAAATATCATCCTGAATGAGGCAATCCAGACCAGAAAGGCACACTTGGAACATATTCATTTATAAGTGGTTATTAGCTATATAGTACAGAATAATCATACTATAAATGACAGACCCAAATAAATTAAGTAACTAGGAGGGATGATGGTTCAGTCCCACTCAGAAGGGGAAATAGAATACAGATTGGAAGTGGATGAAGTACAGGAACTGGAATGGAGAGTGCATGGGAAGGAAAACCAGTATGGGGATCAGACGTAGGGAGAAAGCATGGGAGAGATGGTGAGAAAGAAGGGAAACTAAAGGAGGAGGGAGGCTTCTCAGGGACAAACTGGAGACCTACACTGGATAGACTCATAGGAGAATATAAAGGTGACTCTAGCTGAGACTCATAGCAGCAGGGCATATGAAGACTGAAGTGGCCACTTCCTATGACCAGGCATGACATCCGATGGAGGGAGGGGACACCAACCCACCTACAAAACCTTCAACCTAAAATTTACCACATCTATGAGATGTTTAGGGATAAAAATGGAGCAGAGATTGAGGGAATGGCCAAGCAGTAACTGACCCACCCCATGAAAAAGAACCAAACATTGACACTATTTATGATACTCTGCTAATGCTTGCAGACAGAAATCTAGCATAACTGTCCTCTGAAAGGCTCCACCCAGCAGTGGATCAAAAACAGATACTTGAGTCCCATGGCCAAACATTAGGTGTACTTAGGGAGTTTTATGGAAAAGTAGAGGGAAGGATACAAGGAACCAGAGTGGACAAGTACTTTACAAGATCTACAGAGTCAACTAACTAAGGAGTATGCAAGCTCACAGAGACTGACCCACCAAAGAAAAAGTGTGCAAGGATTGGACTTGGTCCCTTTGCATATGTAACCAACTGATGGACAGCTTGTTCTTCATGATGGTCCCCTGGCTATTGAGGCAGGGGTTTTATCTGACATGGACTATATTGTCTGCTTTTGAATCACTTGTCCTGGGCTTTGCTGTCTTGTCTGTCCTCTGTGAAAGAAGATGTGCCTAGTCTTGATGTAACTGATGTCCTGGGGTGGGTTGGTAAGGGATGGGATCCCCTTTTCTGAAGAGATGGGGAGGAGGAAAAGGACAAGGGTGGGAGGGTGAGACTGGGAGGAGAGGAGAGAGGGGTGCATTCAGGGTCTAAAGTGAATAAATAAATAATTTTATGAATTTTAATTTATTATAATTTATTCAGATTACATCATCATTGTTATTCACTCTTTTATCTTCCTTTTTCCACCTTCTCTTCTTCTTCCACCCTATTCCCCTCCCCAAGGCCTCCCACAGAAGGAGACCTCCTCCCCTACCATATGACCACAGCCTAACAGGTCTCATTTGAATAAGCTGCTTCCTTTTCCTCTGTATGCAGCCTGGCCTCCCTGCCAAGGGGAAGTGATCAAATCTGAGCCACAAGAATCAGAGGAAGTCCCTACTCTCCTCTATGTGGAGAATGAGCTCTTCTTGGCTAGATCTGAACAGGGGTCTATATTTATGTTTACTGCATGGATTGTCCTTGATTGGTGCAATATTTTGTGCAGTCCTCTCTGGGTCCAGAGAAGGAGTGCAGTGCACTCAAGCACCCTTTGAGCTCTGATCAATCTCAACACCCCCGCACCCCAGCCGATTGCCAGCCTAGCCCAGCTGGAGTACTGAGCAGATAAGCAGAGCCCTGCTATCTCAAGAGGGCCTGCGGAGCTTTTGAGAAGCTAGGAATTCCAATTTCTCACAGACGCTCCAGATCCTTACCAGGCAGACCCATCTGTAACACAAAGCATACAGGCAGAGCCAAATCCAGGTCCTGGCCACAATCCACATTAGCCACCATCCTACAAGCAACTTCAGACCTTGGTCTGTCTCTTTCCATGCCCCTGAAGCATACGTCTCTGAAACAGCTAAGACACAAATCAAGAGGCTGGGCAGAGATCTCTTTAGGCCGCAATCTGCATTAGCTGCTATCCTGCTAGCACCTTCTGGCTCTGATCTCACCCAGCCTACTACAGCCTATTGGCCTGATCCATCAAGGTAATAGAGCAGACACATAGAGCATATACTTGTACAGGTCACACACCACATTATCTGCTGTTCTGTGAACAGCTTTGAGCTCTAATCTTCCTTTGCCAACCAGCAGCTCACCAGCCTAGCCCAACTGGGGCACAGAGCAGACAAGCAGAGCCTTGTCATATCAAGAAGGCCTGGAGAACACACCAAAAGCTTTGGGCTCTGGTCCCTCTCAGCCCCCCAACTGTTTCCAGTATGACTCTTCTGGGATACGGAACAGATAGACATAGCTGAGTCTGATGCAGACCAAGTCTCACATTTGCTGCTTTTTCAAAAAGGTCTGTGGGGCTCTTGGACAGCTCCAAGCTTGAATCACTCACAACCCCCAAGCTGCTTACTGGCCTAGCCCATCTGGAACACAGAGAAGATAGACAGAGCCCTGCCATATCAAAAAAGACTATAGTGCACCTGAGCAACATTGGGCTTCGAAATCTATCAGTGCACTCCTCTCCTGACTGATATAACTGAGATAAGAGTCAGGGAAACCAGCTGAGCTGAGCTGGATGCAGGCTTTAACACCCATTGTCCAAAATCCAGAGAAGGCTTCTGGAGAGTCATAGCAAACAACCTTTGGCTTTGGAGCTCTCTTTACTTGCTCCCAATCTGCCTGGCCAATGTAGGACACAGACAGTGACTTCATTGGAGGAACCTTTATACCTGCTAATAACAGATACAACCAGATACCAAGAGGACAGTAAAAGAAGACTACCAACAAACCTCAGTGCCATATTACAACACTGGAAACCAGTGATCCTAACACAGCAAGCCCTGGAGATATGAGCATCCATGAAACACAAGGAGAAGACTTTAAATCTGAGGTGATAAAAATGATAGAAGCTTTGAAAGAGGAAAATAAATCACTCAAAGAAACATAGGAAAGTACATTCAAACAAATGAAGGAATTTAATAAATCCTATAAAGAATTACAGGAAAATTCAATCAAACAAGAGAAAGAAATGAATAGGATTATTCAAGAACTAAAGAGGGAACTAGAAGCAACAAAGAAAACACAAACTGAGGCAATCTTAGAGTTGGAAAACATAGGGAAGAGAACAGGAATGATGGTCACAAGCCACAGCAACTGAATACAAGAGGTGGAAGACAGAATATCAAGTGAGAAAGATATGATCAAAGTTATAGATACATCAAGGAAACATTAAAACTAAAAAGTTCCTGACACAAAACACCCAAGAAATCTGGGACACTATAAAAAGACCAAATCTAAAAATAATAGGAATAGAAGAATGAGAATACACCAAGCTCCAAAGCCCAGAATACATTTTCAACAAAATCATAGAGAAAACTTTCCCAACCTAAAGAAAGAAATGCCCATAAACATACAAGAAGCCTATAGAACTCCAAATAGATTTGACCAGAAAAGAAATCCTCCTGCCAGCCACAAAATAATCAAAATATTAAATGTACAGAACAAAGAAATAATATTAAAAGCTGCAAAAGAAAAAGGTCAAGTCACCTTGACCCATAAAATTTACACCTGACTTCACAACAGAGACTGAAAGCTAGAAGGGCCTGGACAGAAGTCATGCAAACATTAAGAGACCACAGATGGCAACTCAGGCTACTATACTCAGCAAAACTTTCAATCACCATAGATGGAGAAAACAAGATATTCCATGACAAAACAAAGTTTAAACAGTACCTAACCACAAATCCAGCTGTATAGACAGTACTAGAAGGAAAACTCCCACTCAAGAAGGCTAACTACACCCAGGAAATAAATAACTCCACAACCACAAATCCAAAACACAGAAACAAACACACATACTCTACCACCAACAACATCAAAATAAAAGGAACTAACCACCAATGGCCATTAATATCTCTTAACATCAATGACCTCAACTCCCCAGTAAATAGACACAGGCTGACAGAATGGATGTGAGAACAGGCTCCATCATTCTGCTGCATACAAGAAACATAGCTCAGCAATAAATATAGGCATTACCTCAGAGTAATCAAGTTTGCTTGATTTCAAGCAAACAGACTCAAGAAACAAGCTGGAGTAGCTACTCTATTATCTGGTAGACTTTCAACCAAAACTAATGAAAAGATATAGGGAAGGTCACTTCATCCTCATCAAAATAAAAACATGCCAGGATGATGTCTCAAATCTGAACATTTATGCCCCAAATGGAGGAGCACCCACATTCATACAAGAAACATTACTAAAGCTTAAACCATACACCAAACCCCACACATTAATAGTCTGAGATTTCAACACCCCTTTCTTCAATAGACAGATCATCAAGCCAGAAACTAAATGGAAAAACAAAATAAACTAATAGATATCAGGACACAAATGGACCTAACTGATATCTATAGAGCATTTCACCCAAACACAAAAGAATACATCTTTTTTTCAGCAACTCGTGGAACCTTCTCCAAAATTGACCATATACTTGATCATAAAACAAACCTCAACAGATACAAGAAAATTGAAAGAATTCCGTGCATCTTATCAGACCACCATGGATTAAAGCTGGAAACAACTGAAAGCCTGTAAACTCATGAAAACTTAACAACTCTCTACTCAATGACATCTGAGTAAGGGATGAAATAAAAAGAAAAACTAAAAACTTCCTAAAATTCAATGAAACTAAAGGTACAACATATCCAAACTTATGGTACACAATGAAAGCAGTGCTAATAGGAAAGTTCATAGTACTAAGTGTGTTTATAAAGAAATCAGAGAAATCCCACACTAGCAACTTAACAGTGCATCTGAAAGTTCTAGAACAAAAAGAAGCAGACACACCCAAGAGGAGTAGATGGTTAGAAATCATCAAACTCAGGCCTGAAATCAATATATTTAAAACAAAGGAAACAATTCAAGGAATTAGTGAAACCAAGAGCTGGTTCTTTGAGAAAATCAACAAGATTGACAAACCTTTAGTGAAACTTAATAAAAGGCAGGGAAAGTAATCAAAGCAACAAAATCAGAAATGAAAAGGGAGACATAATGACAGAAACTGAGGAAATCCAAAGAATCATCAGGTCTTACTTCAAAAGCCTATATACCACAAAACCTAAATGAAATGGGCAATTTTCTTGATAGCTACCAACTACCAAAGTTGAATCAAGATCAGGTAAACAAATTGAGTAGTGTTATCACACCAAAGGAAATAGAGGCAGTCTTCAAAATTCTGCCACCCCTCCCCCAAAAGAAGCCCAGGATCAGATGAATTCAGCACAGAATTCAACCAGACCTTTAGAGAAGAGCTAATACCAGTTCTCTTCAAACTCTTCCATAAAATAGAAACAGAAGAAACATTACCAAATTCATTCTATGAGGCCAAGGTACCTTGATACCTAAACCACAGAAAGACTCAACAAAGAAAGACAATTTCAAACCAATTTCTATTATGAACATTGATGCAAAAATACTCAATAAAATACTCACAAACCAAATTTGAGAACACATCAAAGCTATGATTCATGATGATCAAGTAGGTTTCATCCCAGGCATGCATGGGCAGTTCAATATACAGAAACCCATCAGTGTAATTCATCATATAAACAAACTGAAAGAAAAAAACCACATGATCATCTCCTTAGATGCTGAAAAAGAATTCAACAAAATCCAACACCCATTCATGTTAAAAGTTCATGAGAGGGCAGGGATACAAGGCACAAACCTAAACATAATATAGGAAATATATGGAAAACATATAGCCAACGTCAAACTAAATAGAGAGAAATTTAAATTAATTACACTGAAATCAGGGACAAGACAAGGCTGTCCACTCTCTCCATATCTCTTCAATATAGTACTCAATGTCCTAGCTAGAGCAATAAGACAACTAAAGGAGATCAAGGGGATACAAATAAGAAAGGAAGAAATCAAACTATTACTATTCACAGATAATAAGATAGTATACATAAGTAACCCCAAAAATTCCATCAAGAAACTCCTACAGTTGATAAACAACTTCAGCAAAGTGTCTGGATACAAAATCAACTAAAAAAAAAATAGTAGCCCTCCTGTATACAACAGATAAGCAGGCTGAGAAAGAAGGCTGGAAACTACATCCTTCATAATACTATAAAGTATCTTGGGGGTAACTCTAACCAAGAAAGTGAAAGATTTATATGAAAAAAACCTTTAAATCACTGAAGAAAGAATTTGAAGATGATTTCAGAAGATGGGAAGATCTCCCATGCTTGTGGATTGGGAGAATCAACATAGTAAAAATGGTCATCTTACCAAAAGCAATCTACAGACTTAATGCAATTCCCATCAAAATACCCACACACTTTTTACCAAACTTGAAAGATCAGTTCTCAACTTCATATGGAAGAACAAAAAAAAAAAAAACCCCAGAATATGTAAAACAGTCCTGTACAATAAAAGATCTTCCTGAGTAATCTCCATTCAGGATGTCAAGCTATATTATATAGAGCAACAGTAACAAAAACCCAGCATGGTACCGGCATAGAAATAGGCTTGTTGATCAATAAAAGTGAACTGAAGACCCAGAACTAAACCCACACACCAATGGACACTTGGTTTTGACAAAGAAGCCAAATCCATACAATGGAAAAAAGGACTGCATCTTTAACAAATGGTCTAACTGGATGACTGCAGGTAAAAAAAATGAAAATACATTTGTATCTATCACCATGAACAAAACTGAAGTCCAAATGGATTAAAGACCTCAACATAAAACTAGACACAGTAAATCTGTTAGAAGAAAAAGTGGGGAAGAGCCTTGAACTCATGGGTACAGGAGACAACTTCCTGAACAGAATACCAACAGCTCAGGCCCTAAGATCAACCACTAATAAATGGGACCTTATAAAACTGGAAAGATTCTGTAAAGCAAGGTACACTGTCACCAGAACAAAATGACAACATACAGAATGGAGAAAGATCTTCACCAACCCTACATCTGACAAAGGGCTTATAATCCAAAATATATTAAGAATTCAAGAAATTAAACACCACCAAATGAAATAATCCAATTGAAAAATGGGGTACAGAGCTAAACAGAATTCTCAACAGAGGAATCTCTAATGACTTAGAACCAGTTAAATAAATATGTCTGTCAGATATATTGGTCCAGAAGGCTAAAAATGATGCCCCAATGCTATAGTTTTGGATGACTTTTCAAGCAGAAAACTGTCTCTCTCATCTTCTCATTTGGGAAGCTGTTAAACTGCACCCTCTGTATACTCAGGTAATCAATTTTATTCCATCTCAAGACCCTGATGGGGTTGAAGACCAGATAGTTTAGTTTGACAATTAAGCTTAGTTATTTAGAGCTTAAGATGTTTATAGTTCTAGATAGATGTTTTAAGTTGATAATGATGAGATATATTAGATATTGATTTACATTCAGAATTTTAGATGCTCTGAGATAGAAAAGGTGTTTTCTTTAAGGCTGCCAAATACAAATATCCAAAGCACTGTGAATGTAACTGTTGTATCCTGGCTGTTTCGTGATTCTTCTTGGTATAGAGAAACCTAGGGTGACGGCATTGCTGAGACAACCCAGAGAACCATGACAGGGTCACCTCCTGGGAGGATATGGAGGTGATTCTAGATAAGAGTCTATTTTTTATAAAAGGAAAAACAAAAGATAGTTCTTGACCATGTTTTTATTCTTTTGAGAACTATCTCTTCAAGTCTCATGCCTATTTTTCAAGTGGGATATTTGATTTTTAGACTGTTTTCAAAAAAAATTTATATACTTTTAATAGTAATCACCTCCAGTGTCTGTCAAAAAGTTTTCTCCCATTTTTTGACCTTCTTCACCTTATTGTTTCTTTAGCCATGCAAAGCTTTTTAGGTTCATGAAGACCCTCTTGACAGTTATTGGCCTTGATATTGAGCAAATGGAGCCCTTTCCAGAAAGTCCTTTTCTACATCTATATCAGGTAGGGTAATGATGATGTTTTCTTCTAGTAGTTTTAGTGTATCTTATTTCAGTCTGTGAACCATTTGGAGTTAGCGTTATGTAATATGATATATTCAATTCTAATTTCATTCTTCTACATATGGACATCCAGTTTCCCCACCACCATTTGTTGAAGATCTTTTCTTTTCAACTTTCGCTTTTGGCACCTTTTATGAATACTATGTGTTTGAAGATATATGTATTAATGTTTAGGTCTTCAGTTTTGTTCCACTGCTCTACATGTCTGGTTTTATATGATTATCATATTATTTTCATTGCTTTGGCCCTGTAATACATCTTGAGATCTAGAATGTTAATCTGTCCAGAATTGTAATTTTTTCTTAGGATAGCTATGGGTATTGGATTTGAGGTAAAATGTTTATTTTCACAATATTAATTCGACTGATCCATGAACCCAGGCTGTCTCCATTTTCTCGTGGCTTTATCTCTTACCTTAAATGTTTAAAGTTTTAATTTGGAAAGTCTTTCATCTCCTTCATTAGGATTATTTCTAGATATTTAATTTTCTTTGAGGCTATTGTGAATAAGAATGTGTCAATAATCTCTTAGCATGTTTGTTAGTGGTATACAGAAAAGCTTTATGCCATTGTTTTTGAAGGAATGAAGGGGTTATAAAGAGAAACTAAGGTCTTATATTGTGTTCCTAGTTAGAGTCCCTGTGAAGAGAAAGGAGTGGTCACTGATAAAATTCTAACTTCAGTTTCAGAATAGAAATTATGTTATCAGAGATATCGCCAATATGAGACAATTGCAACTCACATCAGCAGGTGTGGAATGGAGACCACCTGAACCTATGAGACAAAACCTGTGTGCGCTGCATATGGAGGAGCAGTCAGATTAACCAAGCCCTTGAAGCTATAGTACAAAACAACTGTGTCCAAGATATTGAACATTGAGGTTTAGAAATTATATTCACACTATTGTATTTTGTTTTTGCATTGATCTGAATTTTGTATTCTGATTCTTTCCATTTGGAGTAAACATGTAGCTTGTTTTTATTTATTATATATATTATTAATTTATTCATAGTACATCTCAATGGTTATCCCATCCCTTGTATCCTCCCATTCCTCCCTCTTTCCCATTTTCCCCTTATTCCCTTCCCCTATAACTGTTCCTGAGGGGGACCTCCTCCCCCTGTATATGCTCATAGGGGAATCAAATCTCTTCTTGGTAGCCTGCTATCCTTCCTCTGAGTGCATATCTATTTATTTATTTAACTGTCCAGAATCCCACAGTTAAGATTAAAATTCTACTTTGGATTTTGAAGAGATTTTGATTTTTAAGTGTTATAATTTTTAGTTAATGTAGGAATTGAAAATGTTTGACCATGTTTGACAAGAGAACTTGGAAGATATGAAATTAATGGTTCTGCATTGATGTGGGTAACATTGTCAAGGATGCATTTTGGTCACCTTTAACTGTCAACTTGACACAGTATAAAGTCATGTGATAGTGTGACTAAATTGGGGAATTTCCTTGATCAAGTTAGTTTGTGGACATGTATTTTGGATAATGTCTTGATGGCTATTTGCTAGGAAAGGCCTCAGCTATCCATGAGCACCTCCATTCCTTGAACAGGTGGCCCTGGGCCATTTAAGAAAGCTAACTAAGCATGGACTACAAGAAATCCATGGAGCTGCTTTCTCCTTCTATTTCTCACTTGAGTTCCTACCCTGAATTCCCTCAGCCGTGTTATATAAAGTGTAAACTAAAACAAACCTTTTCCTTCCCTAAGTTGTTTTTGGTGATTTTTTTTTTATAATCTCAGGAAGGATACTCATTCATCAATTTCTTTTCAAGGGATTGAATGTTTCTTACACTCTTGCAAATATTCCACTCATACATAAATATGTAGATGTTATATGAACTTTCACAATCACAGAAAAGTGTCTACCTAATCTGAGTATCTAGAAGCAAGCCACAATTATTAAAAATGTAATTTAACAAACCTTTTTATTGATTCTTTGTGATTTTCACATCATACCCTCTAATACCACTCAACCCCTGTTCCGTTAAATTGACCCCTCTGTTCTTGCATCTTATATCTAAAAAATAAAATAATAAACAAAATTGGAAAATAAAACAAACTATAAAAAACATCTGGTCATGGAGGCTATAGTGTGTCACAATTTGTCCCACAGTATGCCCTTTTATCTACACATCTTTTACTTGCAAAATGTTCATTGCAATGAGTCTGCTTTGAGCCCTTTGGCTTCTACTATACCACCAGTACTGGATCCTTACCAAGACTCCTCTTTGATATCCTCTTGTTGCATTGTATCATGGAGACCCTGTAGATTTGGATCTGCAAAACTGTCCCCTTCACATTCTCCAGCACTTATTAGATGGGGTAGATGTTGGGGTGGGCCAACTCAAAGGCACGGATATAAACTTCGGTGGTACCTGAGTTGGTCAGCCCACCAGCTCTCCAGCACTGTTCAGGCCAGCTCATCCAAGTGCTTCAGACAGCAAAGGGGAGGAACCAGCTTTCCCATTCTCACCCTCTGGGCCAGCTATCTCTGGTCCTCACCACCAGTCCCATCTCTACTGTGCTGACAGGGGAGGTATAGGTCCTAATTCCTGAGTGCTACAGCCAGGGAGAGGTGGGGCCAGCTCTGTGCAGCCCTGGGACATCAACATTGTCTCAGGTAGCAGCCCAAACCAGGGATATCTACATAGAGACATCAACACAGATGCTGGAGGACCATAGACCCACACATGGCCTTCAGTGGCAGCATGGGCTGGGAGTTCACAATGGTCTCAGGTGGTAGTTTAGGCTATTCACATCAGACTTTTCCTCACTATCTACTTGTCTCTCCTTATAGTGCTGAAACAGCTTCTCTTTCTCTCCCATCTCTCTGTGACATAATTGAACATCATAGTGGTGCCCACAGCAAGAGGGCCAAATCGCAGTGAGTGGCCTCTGGCCTCAAATATGATTTAAGAATATCCTGATTAAGTATTACCTCATAACAAAAGTTGCTTCATACATATATGCTCTGAATAAATCTCAATGTGTACCTGCTCTCCTTTTACTGTGTAATTTAGATTCATAGTTTTGACAACTGTTAAGCCATGTGAAATGCTCCATGTAGACAATTTCGATCTTTTTAAAAATCAATTTTAATGATTTGATATGATACAAACTTGAGGACTCTATAAAGATAACTCAGAGAATAGGAAAGGGTCTGTCAAATTTATCCCAGAAATCCAAGCATGTTGTCTTCTAAAGAACAAATGTTTTAAAAAAAAGGAGGAGGATGGTGACCAGGATTGTTGGTTCATTGTAATATGAGAATTTTGTTTTCCATAGATGAAGTACTCTATACAGGGAAATAAGAAGAACATCAGTGTAATGTAAACAATTATCAATTAGCAACTCTTTAAGATAATTGTATGTGAGTAAATATAAAATAAAAAGGAAATTTGGTCTAGAGAAAATACAGAATTTTATTTAGATGTTTCACTGAGAAATAGCTTACCCCTAGAAAGATTCAATTTTAGAATCCAGAAGAAATAGTTTGAAAAGTGACCGTGTCTACTGTGAGTATAAAGAAAAGATAATGAAAATGAAAAAGTACAAAACTAAACAAAATAAGAGTTAATGTAATCTAGAATTATTTTCAGATTAAAAATAAACAACCTAAGTGTTCACTGAGACCAAGACATGGTGATGTGTGCCTGTAATTCCAGCACTCATGAGATAGCATTAGGAAGATTATTGGGAATCTAGGGCAAGCCTAGTCCATCTACAGCCAACTGAATCTGAAGAAGCATAACCAAAGCAGTCTTTATAAATGACAATCTTTAAATAAATACATGGAAAAATGATCAGAAAGAAACAGCAGCATACATAACAGCAAAAAGACAGATAGAGCAAGGAAACATTCCTATATTTTCTAGTTTTTCTACCTAAATATATAATATCTTTCCTTACAGAGAGATTACATATCTTGTAAAATAATTATGGATCATTTATAAGAATTAAAATTACATAGTATGTTAAACATTCTAGGTAAACAGGTTTCATAATCCATTATAGGGAAGAACAAATATATATTGTTTGTCCTAATTTTCTTTCAATTGCTATGATAGGTACCATGACCAAAAAAAAAAGTGTGTGTGTTGGTGGGGAGGGGAGTTGGCTTAGCTTACACAACCCAGTCCTAGTCCATTTTGAAGTGACATCATGGCTGGAACTAAAACAGGGTAAGATCTTGGAGGGAATAATAGAAG
The DNA here is from genome assembly GCF_964271855.1 of Acomys minous. Classification (NCBI taxonomy): domain Eukaryota; kingdom Metazoa; phylum Chordata; class Mammalia; order Rodentia; family Muridae; genus Acomys; species Acomys minous. The sequence continues at coordinate 77,980,186 of NC_140488.1, read as the reverse complement.
CAAAGGGCATGGAAGAATGCTGCTTACTAGCTTGCACCCCACCACTTGCCCAACCTACTTTCTTATAAGACTCAGACTACCTGCCCATGGGTGGCACTCTCTAGAGTGAGCTGGATACTACAAGATGAATCACTAATCAAGAAAATCCTGAGGCAACTTAATGTGCTGATGTGGGTTGGTGGAGTTGGGCCTCCCCTTTTCTGAGGAGGGGAGGGAGGATATGTGGAAGAGAGAAGGAAGGTGGGACAGGGAGGAGATGAGGGAGAGTGCTATAATCAGGATATAAAGTGAATTTTAGAACATTCTCCACAGTAGAGTGGAGAGTGGGATATGACTTTCTCACGTACTCTGGTGCCTCACCTTTGACCATGTCCCCTGGAGGGGGAGACCTGGTGGCACTCAGAGGAAGGATAGCAGTTTACCAAGAAGAGACTTGATACCCTATGAGCATATACAGGGGGAGGTAATCCCCCTCAGGCACAGTCATAGGGGAGGGGAATAAGGGGAAAATGGGAGGGAGGGAGGAATGGGAGGATACAAGGGATGGGATAACCTTTGAGATGTAACAAGAATAAATTAATAAAATAAAATTTTAAAAAAATTAAAAAGAAGAGAAGAAAGAAAGAAAGAAAAAAGGAAGGAAGGAAGGAAGGAAGGAAGGAAGGAAGGAAGAACGAAAGAAAGAAAGAAAGAAAAAGAAATTACCCCTACAGGCTTGCATACAGGGCTATCTGATGAGGACATTTTCTCGATTTATGTCTTCTCTTCCCTAACATGGTGAAGTTGATCAAAACCTAATCAGCATACTGTTAGAAAAAGATATTCTTTTTAGGGGAGGGGCCCAGTAAGATTTCCACATTCCATATTAGCACATCTATTAGTATTTTTATATAGAAATAGATTCTTCTTGCATAAAATGATCTCTACTACACTTTCCCCTCCGTCTACTCTTCCCAGTTCTCTGCCGCTTACCCTCTCCCCCAAATCCACCCCTCCCCATCTGCTTCCCTTCAGAAAAGGACAGGCCTCAAATTTCCATAGTCTAAGTTGTGTTTAGGTATCCATATTATTGTGATATCACAAATGTAACTTCCCTGTTATTTCTAGAAAATACTATCTACCAGGGGCATCCTGGTCCTCTGGATCTTAGAAACTTTCTAATCCCTCTTCTGTAATGTTCTCTGAGCTTCAGGTAAATAAGCTGTGCTGTACATGTATCCATTTAGGTTGAACGCTGCATTATCAGTTGATCTCTGCATTTTGACAAGCTGTGGGTTTCGGTAATGGTCTCTGCCTACTGCAGAGAGAAGCTTATTTGATGAGAGGTGAGAGCTACGCTTATCTTTGTGTACACATATATATTTTAGAATGATTTGGCAGTAGTAGGTTTGTAATAGGTTTCATTTCAGATTCTCTAAGATCGACGACCTTACTGACCCTTGGTAGTTGACTAAAAGAAGAATTAGTCTTTTCCATGAATGAAGCCTCTAATTGTTTATCACCTCCAAAGTCATATACAAACAAAGCAACATTAAATGGCCTCATTAAGTTGTATTTGTATTTTTAGGTGTGCTTCTTTATATGTAATAATAAAGAAAGACATAAATTTGAGAGAGAGAGTGAGGGTACCATAGGCATAGTTGAAGGGAGAGAACATAAAAAAAAAGTTGGAAGGAGGAAAAGGAATTGAGGAAATGTAATTATTAAAAACTATATTTTGCTGTCAGTATACTAAATCTTTCTTAGGCATTACTGGATAAAACACACAAGCATGAATTGATGGTATCTAAATTGCTCTTCTTTAGAGCTCATTAAAATGAAGTTGACCAGTGGACATGCATCCATCCCATCACACTGAATCTTTTTATTTTTCATTTTTATTTAATCACTTTACACCCTGATACCATCTCCTTCTCCCTTCTCCTCCCAGTCCCACACTCGTGCACCCTCCTCCTTCCCCCTTCTCCTTCTTCCAACCCATCCTGGCACCTCAAATCACAGCGGGACTAAGTGCATCCTCTCCCAATTAGGTCAGACAAGGCATCCCAGCTAGGGGAAAGGGATCCAAAGGAAACAAACAGGAGTGTAGGACTTACTGAAAGAGGTGGAGGCAGAAGGATCAAGAATTCAAGGTCAATTGGGGCACAGGAAGTCTTTAGTGAAATCTTTTACTATTTGGAAAAAATGCTAAGCACTCCAACAACAGTACAAGTTGTATATCCACTCACTATAAGCAGGCCAAAGATGGTCAGATAAGCATAACAGGTTATAAAATTCAGGCATAGTGACTACACCTTTAATCCTAGCACTTTTGAGGCAGAAGCAGGTGGTTCTTTGTGAGTCTGAGGCCACCTGGTCTATACAGTGTGTTTCAGGACAGCTATAGCTATATAGTCTCTAAAACAAAAAAAAAATATTAACTCCTTGTCCAACCTGAGGCCCACCCCATGGGAGGGAGCCATACCCTTACATTATTAATGGTATTCTGCTATGCCCATAGACAGGAGTCTAGCATAGCTGTTGTCTGAAGGCCTCTACCCTGCAGCAGATAAAAAGAAATGCTAAGACTTGCAACCAAACATTGAGTAAAGCATAGTCAGTCTTGTGGAAAAGTGGCGGTACGGATAGAAGGACCTGGATGTCAAAGAAGCTTCAGAGGAAGACTAACAGAGCCAAATAACCAAGGCTCAGAGGGGCTTATGGAGACTGATGCACCAACCAAGGACCATCCATAGATTGGACTTAGACCTCACCCTACACTGATGTAACCTATGGGAACCTCAGGTTTTATGTGGGTCCTCTAGTAAGGGGAATGAGAGCTGTCTCTGACATAGACTCTGTTGCTTGTTTTTTGGTCACTCCCCTCTTGCGTGATTGCTTCTCCAGGCCACAGGGGAAGAGGATTCACTCAGTCCTGATAGAACTTGATGAGCTAGGGTGGGAGGGTAGGAGGGGCTCCACTTTTCTGAGGAATAGGGGAAGAGGGATGGAGTAAGAGGGAGGGGGGTTGGGACTGGGAGGAGAGAAGGGAGAGGCTACAATTGGGATGTAAAATGAACAAGTCATTTTTACAAGTTAACTCCTGAAACATCTTATATTTTAAAGTATATCTAGTATTTTCCAGGATGTCAGGAAGTTACTACTCTTACAAAACAAAAGTAGGCCACTTATAAGGGGAAAACTAAAGAAAAAAGTAAAGAAAGTGTATTTTCCAATGGAATATAAGATCATCTAAATTTATAAATAATTCAAAAAGACAACTGGACAATCTGCAAAGAATGAAAAACTTTGGAGCACTCAGCTTTAAATGGGATGTCTTTTTTAAACCCCTCCTTTCAAGGCACAAGAAAACTATGAAGAAGAAGAAGGAGGAGGAGGAGGAGGAGGAGGAAAAGGAGAAGAGGAGGAGGAGGGGGAGGAGGAGAGGCAGAAAGATTTTAAGAGCCAGAGGTGTTGATAACTCCAAGGATGCATCATCATCCAGACAGATGAACTTTCAGAGACTGTGACATAAGACATGTACAAGTTCAAACCAGACAAAATATTAACACAGATAAGAGAAAGTAGACACCAAGTCCTATCCCTTACCATTGATGTCCACTGGGAAAGGAAAAAACAGTCTTCTCCAGTACAATGTCACTGAGTTTATCAACCACAATCCACATAGGCCTGATACCTAGGAGTAGTTAACCAACACAAAATGTAGTTCATGTTTATTACAGTTTATTTAGATATTTTTTGTCTTGTTGGGTTTCTGTTTGTGTGTTTACTTGATTTTCTGTAATTTACTTTGTTTTGATTAAGACGTGAGGAGGGGGGGAAGTGGACAGGACTTGAGAAACATTTGGTGAGGGTAAAGAATATGATCAAAATATATTGTAAGAAAATAAGTTAAATAAAATTATTATAGAAAAAAAGAAAAAAGGGAAAAAATAAAATAAAATAAAATAAAAAAGAAAAAATTATTATAGAAAGTTAAACAAAAAATGAGATAAAATAAGCTGATTATAACTGGAGATTGAAATCATGATTTTATTACAAAGGCAAGCAATAGTTGAAAACTGTGAAATAAAAGTTGATTCTAAAGACTTAGCAGCAATTGAAGGAAGTTAAATGTAAGCGTAGAGAATGAGATAATGAAACAACAAAAAGTAATTGATGAAGTAACAAAAGGTAATTTCCCCAAATTTTAATTTGTAAATAAAAAATATCAGAAATATAGTTAAATAAAAATTAATATAAAAAGATCACACAGGTACATCTAGGTAATTGGAAAGTATTTACTTTACAACTAATTGTTACTTCCTAATCTATTAATTTATGTTGAATGCTATTTTTCTTTTAAAATTTCATACATGCAGACAATGTCTGTATTTTCATCATGTCTGCCCTACAAACTACCTCCAACTCTTCCAGAACCCCCTACCCATGAGCCTTTCAAAAAAATTCATGTCATTTTTTCTTTGTTATTTCTTCATTTCTATTTTATGTGTGAGTGTTTTGCCTGCTTCTGTGTAAGTGAACCACATGCATACATTGTTCATGGATGCTAGGGAAGACCATCAGATTCTTTATAACTCGAATATCAAGTAGTTCTGCAGCACCATGTGGCTGCTGGAAACTAAAACCAGATCTTTTAAAAGGGATTTTAATCAATGAGCCATATTTCCAAATTCCCCCACCGCATTCATCACACCCTCCTCTCTGTCTCTCTCTCTCTCCTTCTCTCTCTCTCTCTCTCTCTCTCTCTCTCTCTCTCTCTCTCTCTCTCTCTTTCTCTCCCACTCTCTCTCCATTCTTTTGTAGTAACCATTTAGTGCCGCTCTTACACTCATGGGTATGGATCCATCCACTGCAGCATGATCAATGAACAGTAGGGTGATAACTCTAGCAAATATGGGTCCTCCTGTACCCTTTCTCAACCCATGTTGAAATATTGACTGGATTGGTCTTCATGTCTTGTGCACACAACCAAATCTTCTAGATCATATGGGCGATGGCTCTGTTGTATCCAAACAATATCATTTTCCAGGAGTTATTTCCAACCTATATCTCTGAAAATCTTCCAGATTCCCCTTCTATGATAAAGCATTGGAGGTAGGTGTGGTATTGAAAGATGCTTATTTTTCTTCCATTTGATCAGTTGTGTGTGTATCAATTGCCATCTTCTGAAAAAAGATTCTCTGATATAAACTGAGAGTGGCATTAACTTATGGTTATGGGGATATATATTCATAATATAGATTAATATTATATCTATATTGCAAAATAATAGTAAAAGACTCTTCCAGAAAGACAATGTCTTCTCCAGCCATGGGTGATTTGGCCATTTTCACAAACAACAGACATACATTTCTTCCTAAAATATATATATATATATATATATATATATATATATATATATATATATATATATAACCACTTTGGAAATCAATCTGGTACTTTCTCAGAAAATTTGGGATAGTGCCCCTGCAAGACCCAGACATACCATTCCTGGGCGTGTACCTGAAAAATGTTTCACCATATAGTAAAGACATTTGCTCAAATATGTTTATAGCCGCTTTATTTATAATAGGCAGAATCTGGAAACATCCTAGACGTTTTTAACTAAAGAATGGATAAAGTAAGTGTGATACATTTACACAATGGAATACTAGTCAACTATTAAAAACAAGGAAATCTTTAATTTTGTAGGTAAATGGGTAGAATTAGAAATAATCATCCTGAGTGACTAACCCAGACCCAGAAAGACATGATGGTATATATTCATTTATAAGTGGATATTAGGCCAACATAGGTGTCCTCTGAGAGACTCTTCCCAATGGGGAATCGGAACAGATGCTTGAACTTGCTTCTGGACTCTGGGTGAAGCACTGAGAGTGGTATGGAAGAATGTGAGGATGAAAGGACCCAGAGGGTTTGAGATCCCCACAAGGAGACCATCAAGGCCAGCAGATCTTGATCCAGGTGGGCTTGCACAAACTGTTGCCCCAATCAAGGTCAATGCATGCAGAGAACCTAGACACCTTTGTTTAGATCTAGCCAATGGACAACTCATTCTCCATGGTTGTGGGGAGAGCAGGGACTATCTCTGTCATAAACTCTGGTACCCCCAGTTTTTTAACATATGCATTTATTTTGTTACACATGAATAAAACAAACTACATACATCACGAGGAACCATGAAACAATCATGAATTATATAAATGTTCCATTCATAGTGATTTGGCTACTTGTATTTGCCAAACTTGAAATAAACATCTTTCCTATCTTGTTGGGCCTAAATTTCTGAATGAAATTCAGTATATATCATATCTCATCTCTATTAACTTAAAACATCTATCTTAATCTAAAAAGATCTTATCCACTAACCAACTAAATTTGATTGTAAAACTAATCTATCTGGTCTTCAACCCCCCTCAGAGACTTGAGAAGGAATAAAACTTAAATTCCTGATTGAACTGGTAGTGCATGTTAGCAGCTTGCAAAATGAAAAAATGACTGGGACAGTTTACTGCCTGAATAGTCATCCAACTTACTCAGTATGATTATTTCTAGTCCAATCCATTTGTCCACAAATTTCGGGAATTACTTTTTTTTAATAGCTGAGTAGTATTCCATAGTGTAAATGTACCACAGTTTATTTGTCCATTCTTTTACTGAGTGACACTTAGGCTGTTTCCATGTTCTGGCTATTAAGAATAAGGCTGCTATGAACATGGTTGAGCAAATGTTCTTGTTGTGTGCTGGAGTACTTTCGGGGGGTCCTGCTCAAATTATGGCACCAGCCAAGGACAATATGTGCAGTAAACTTCAAACCTCTACCCAGATCTAGCCAATGGACAGGACATTCTCCACAATTGACTGGGGACTGGGGACTGACTTTCACATGAACTCTGGTGCCTCATATTTGACCACATCCCCAGGATTGTGAGGCCTGGTGGCACTCAGAGGCAGGATAGCAGGTTACCAAGAAGAGACTTGATACCCTATGAGCATATACAGGGGGAGGTGGTCCCCCTCAGTCACAGTCATAGGGGAGGGGAGTAGGGGGAAAATGGGAGGGAGGGAGGAATGGGAGGATACAAGGGATGGAATAACAATTGAGATGTAATATGAATAAATTAATAAAATATATAATAAAAAATTAAAAATAAATAAATAAAATATTTAAATTTCAAAAAAAGACCCTATTTTCTGTGACTAGTCGACACTGGGACTTGAAGACATCCAGCTGGAAATGCCCTAGAAGTCTTTCCTTTGCGCATTGGAAAGTGCTATGCAAGCTGCCAATGAGAGAATCAGTCACTAGTCTTACCTATTCCATTTTAGTATGAGTGCTGTAAATGTGAGTATTGTTTCTTGATTTCTGCAATTATTACATGATTGTTCAATATACATTCTTATTGCTTGCATAGATATTTCCCTTTTTTGAATGTTGTAATGAAATATATATTAAGAAAAATATATATAAAGAATTGACTAGAGAGAAAATTTACCCTAACAGTACAAAGAGAAATTAATATATTTTTAAGTACTATTTTGTGCTACATTTTAAAAACTTCATAACTTTGTGTGCATTTTCTATTTGGCCCATGAGAAGATTAAATTTAAAATTTTATTTGGAAAAAGAGGTATACACAAAGAATTTCTTTGGATATCTGTGAAAGAAAAGGTTTGAGGCCAGACATAGATCTTTTTATTTTGACCCTGGTCACATTAACTCAGCTAATATTTATTGTCAATTGGACAGGACTGATAATCAACTTGGAAACAACCTTTTGAGCACTCCTGTGAGTAAGTGTCAATGTTTGTTTAACTGGGAGCTAAAGATGCCATTATAAATGTGGGTGGCGCCATTCCATAGGCTGGAGTGTTAGACCAAAAACAGAGGAATAAGTAAACTAAGTATTAGCATTGTTATCTCTACATGGTTCCTGACTGTTGATACAACAAGAACCACTTCTTCAAGCTCTTGACATAATGGCTTCCCGATCATTATGGAATCTATCCTCAAACTGAGCCATGTACTTCTTTCCTTGATGTGGTTTCTTTGTTAGTTTTTGTTTTGGGTTTTTTGTTTGGTTTGGTTTGGTTTAGTCAGGTATTTTGTCAGAGCAATGAGAAAAGTAAGTAATATACTTGTGAAGGTAGCTCATAACACCTACCTTATAGGAGTGAGGAAAAAAAAAAGGAGAGAGGCAGAAGGAGTAGAGGAAGAACAGAGGTAGATGTGGGAGGGAAACAATGCAAAGAGACAAAAAGCAAAATGCTTTTTGACTGAATCACAGCACTTCTGTTATCTCACCTTTGCAGTTATTTATTTCTTTATTAGAGCTATTAAAATTTAACAACATTTGTGAATGCACAATATGTGCCTCCCTGTTATTGGGATAGCCACGATTAGGACATTAAAGGCTCTTCACCCTTCAGAAAAGTACATTCTAACTGAAGAACCTAATATGTAAACAAATGGAGGACTATAAAGAAAGCTGTCCCGAGGTTAAATTAAAGTCTTTGGATAGGCAAACTTGGATAATATAGAGTGTACATAAAGAGTGTTCCTGAAATCAACACCAGCAGCAGGAATGAGAAGAGTACAGAATCTCTCAGAGAACTGCCCTCTGCCAAGATGATAAGTTTTTTAACCTCTTATGTATCCCTCCTCCTTGTCCTCATCCTGGATAACAGATCAGATCTTAATCAAGGTAGCTCCCATGAACTGTGAAAACCTATGAGAGAGTCTTAGTATCATATTTCAGTCACAAAGCAAATGGAAAACTGTTGCATTTTATTCTTGTATCATTGCTATGCAACCCATTAAGGGCCATCTTAGGGCTGCCATAGATTGTTGTATTACCACTTATATGTGTCTTAAAGAACTATGAAAACAGTAGGGGGTAGTACATGCCTGTAATCCCAGCACTTGGGAGGCACAGGCAGGTCAATATCTGTGAGATCAGGGCCATCCTGGTCTACAAAGTGAGTCCAGGGTAGCCAGGGCTGTTATACAGAGAAGTGCTGTCTTGAAAAACAAAACAAAAATCCAACAATAACAGTGAAACAAAACAAAAGAAATGAAAGGCTGCATGACAAATAATTGTGAGACTAATTTTGAATTTCTTGGGAGAAAAAGGCACAATATATGAAGCAGCTATTTTTGCCATTTTCATTTTTCTTATTTATTGTGATTTCTGCTCATCATTTTAAGTGTCTTTAATTAATGATACATTTTTATTGGACATGTTCCCCCAAGCTTTTAAGGCAGAGGACATACTTCTAAAAAATCAAATAACTAAATAATAAATAAAGTGCTGAGTGGTAAAGTGACCCTCAGATGAAGGAATAGAAATGCAAACCCAAATGCAGAAAATGTGCCAGTACATCATCATTGACACCTAGGAGGAAGGGCTTTCCACCAGAAGCCCTTAACAGCAGTTCAGGCTGGTCACACTGAGACCTTAAATCCAGGGCACCTTAAGATATAGTCAGGTTGGCTACAGCACAAGGGTTTAAGCACTTTGATGGATTGAACAAAGGTTTTTTTGCACTCACTAAGATCCAAAGTGACCTTTCAGTGCTCAAGATTCAGAGTACCAAGAGAAATTGGATGCAGGGGGAAGGTGTAATTGAAAGGTACAGCGAATTTGATTCAGGTCTGAAAAATGCACCCTGAGATTCCCCTCTGTCAAGCCCTGTTCAGTCCTAGAATGTCTGATGAAACACATATTGCCATTCTGCTTCCAGGGTCTAATTCAGTAAGGAAGACTGTCAGAAAACCACACAACTGTAATAGTGATTATCATCAGAAGGAAGGAGAGAACTCAACTGAGAGGGGTAGTGCAGAACCAGGACTTTAGAGATCAGTTAAGAAGATATTGCTATGGACAGCTGAGGATCAGTAAGTACTGATAGAAATATTTTTGTCGCTAACTTGGCTTTGATCTTCAACATGTGGCTGATACTACCTGAGATGTACAGATCTTAAATCAAATTTACATAAAGTCACTAAATTGGACCTTGAAAAATATCAGACTTGGAGCTGGTCAGTGGTGGCCCATGCCTTTAATCCCAGAGATCCCAGCAGGCGGATCTCTGTGAATTCAAGGCCAGAGTGGTCTACAAAGCTAGTCCAGGACAGCCAAAGCTACACTTGAAAAAATATATATGTATGTCTGTATATTTGGTATTTATTTTCAGATCTTCTAGATATTTGATAGGTAAGAAGAAGAGAAAAGACAGAGATACTTTAATATAAGATAAAAGAGGGAAATAGAAAAATATCTATTCAATTTTCTACTTAGCGTACAAAGTATTGTGCTTCATCCTGACATTTTCCAGCCTCATTTGTTTGTGTTAATCTCTCCTTTCCTCCCACTCACATACTGTACATATTCTTCCACCCCTGTAGCCACCTTTCTATTGTCACATCATTTCCCTTTATTATGCTTCCTTTTTTTTTTCATTACGTGTACTCACCTATTCCCATATTTTAATTATTCCTTCATCTGTTTAATTATCTACTCTCAACTGTACATTCATCTTTTGGTTGATATCTAGGCTACTTTCACTTCCTTTGTGAATAGAGCAGCAATAAACATGGATATGAGAGTGTCATTATGTCAGGATACAGTAATTTGCGTATATGTCCTGAAGTTGTATAGCTGGATCATATAGTAGCTCTAATTTTAATTTGTAGAGAATAAAACATATTGATCTCCATAATGACTGCCTGAGTTTAGATTCTCACAAGCATCATATAAGGATGAATTCCATTTTTTCTACATCTTCATTAGACTTTTTTGTCATTTTGTGTTTTTTCTTTGTGTGTGTGTGTGTGTGTGTGTGTGTGTGGTGTTGTCTTTGACTGGTTGTTGTTTGTTTCTGAGACAGAGTTTTATGTAGCTCAAGCTGACTTCTAGTTTGCCATGTAGGTAAAGTTCGCCTTGAACTCCTAGTCCTCTTGTCTCTACTGATCATGCATTGGATTATAGGCATGAGCACATATGTAATGATTTTTACTGAAGTGAGACTCAATCTCAAAGTAGTTTTAGTTTACATCTTCCTAATAGTGCAGCATGTTGAACACTTTAAAAATATTTATGGTCTATTTGTGTTTATTTGTTTGAGAATTGTCTCTTCATTTCATTATCCCATTTCTTATTTGGCAGGGACTTTTGGTGTTTAGTTTTACAGATGTTTATAGCTTCTAGATATTAATCATCTTTCTAAAGAATAGCTGGAAAAGAGTTTTCTCCTATTCTGTAGGCTGTATGTTTGATCTTCTGACAGTTTCATTTGCTTTGAATAAACATTTTAGTTTCATATAACCCCATTTGTTAATTCATGAGACTCTTCTGCTATTGGGGTCTTGTTCATAAAGTCCTTGTATATGCCTGTATGACAAGTATTACTCCTATGTTTTCATTTAGCAGTTCCAGCATTTCAGTCTTTAAATTTAGGTCCTTGAATCATTTTTAATTTATTTTTGTAGAAGGTAAATAGTATGGATATCATTTCATTCTTCCCCATCTGGAAACCTCATTTTGTCAGAACCATTTGTTGAATAGGCTCTATTTTATGCAGCAAATGTTTCTGACATCTCTGTTTACTATCAGGAGGTGCTCTCTCTCTCTCTCTCTCTCTCTCTCTCTCTCTCTCTCTCTCTCTCTCTCTCTCTCTCTGTCTCTCTGTCTCTGTCTCTGTCTCTGTCTCTGTCTCTGTCTCTCTCTCTGTCTCTCTCTCTCTCTCTCTCTCTCTCTCTCTCTCTCTCTCTCTCTCTCTCTCTCCTCTCTCTCTCTGTCTCTCTCTCTGTCTCTCTCTCTCATATATATATATATATATATATATATATATATATATATCTGTGTGTGTATCTATATATAGATTAGATATAGATACCAATAGTTCTAGAGAGATAAAGATTGAGATAGATATATACAAGAGAATTTGTCTTTTACATGATCCCTAACATTCTCGTTTCTTCCATCTAGTTCAATTTTTCCCTACAAATAGTCCTTCTACTTTCATGTTATATATTTTCTAGCCAAATACGATTTATTGCACATCACTAAATTGCCTCTTCATCTCAGTATTTTATTTATTTATTTATTTATTTATTTATTTATTCAGATTACAACAAAAATATTCAATAAAATACTCACAAAATGAATAAAAGAACATATCAAAGATAATTCACCATGACGAGGTAGGCTTCATTCTTGTCATGCAGGGATGGTTCAATGTATGGAAATCTATCAATGTAATCCACCATATAAACAAACTGAAAGAAAAAAAACACATGATCATCTCCTTAGATGCAGAAAAAGCATTTGACAAAATCCAACACCCATTCGTGTTTAAAGTTTTGGAGAGATCAGGAATACAAGGCACATACCTAGACATGAGATATATATATATATATATATATATATATATATATATATATATATATATATATATATATATATAATGTAAGTTACATTAGAAGACATAGTGAATGAAATGATGGAATGAGCTAATTACAAGACAAAGTTATAATATATAAATGCATGGTTATTGAAACAGTTCTTGGCTGTCATGCAGTGGAAGGGGGAGGGAGAGAGAGAGAGAGAGAGAGAGAGAGAGAGAGAGAGAGAGAGAGAGAGAGAGAGAGAGAGAAGGGGGAGAAGAGAGAAGAGAGAAGAGGGAAGAGAGAAGAGGGAAGAGAGATGGGAGCCAAAATCTCTGGATTATATAAGAAAGGTAGTCTGGGAGAGGGAAAGCCTTGCCCTTGGGCTAGGGAACTCAAGGTAGAGGTCAGGGTACGCCAGTCACACTCTGTAGCAGGTAGAGACCAAGAAATGCCTGAAACCAAACATCACAGCCTTTTGTTGCTAGTAGATAAGAGTGGTCGTAATCGTCTTTGGCTATTTCCTGCTGACATTGAGGGTGCTGATATCAGGGTAGGGCCTGGGAAGTTGGCCAAATCTGGGAAGAACAGTGTGTTCTATTTGCTGTCCAGGATCTGTGAAGCCATCTGTAGCTAGGAAACTACAGGTCCAGCTGAAGCAGGCTGAGTTTGTCAGTTTTAGGTTGGACACATGTGTTCTGGATGCAACTCCTGAGGAAGCACCTGGACCCGATAGGATGTTGGAATGGATATATGTTAGAGGCAGAAGATAAAGGTAGGAAGTTTAGAGAAAGAATTTTTCCCTTGTGCATTCATTTGGTCTTGGGGAGGAAAAGGCCCAAAATCAGGGAAGGGATCACACCTCTGGAATTTATAGGCAGGCTATTGATTGGCAGTACTTATCTAGAGTCTATTTGATCTGTGGATGCCAGTGGATCTCTTGAAGCTCACAAGAATTTTTTTAACTTTACAAAAAGAGACAAGTGACTTGGAAGAGAATTTAAAATCTTATTAATATTGATGCTCTGAACAATTTTAATACAATAGTAGCATAGTGAGGAGAAGGGTTTTTATATAGCTTAAATAATTTTCTTAATGCCAACCTTAAAACAACTTCTCAGTCCTTCAAACATTTCCTTATATCATCGTAATTAAGCTTTTTTAGATCCTCATAACTTAACATAACATGGTAGCTGAAGCCTTGGCTTTTGCTGTTAAATTGATCTTCAAACCAATCACAAATAAGAGAAGTATAAATTAGCACATAAAGTATATACCAAACAGCTTATGTATCAATTAATATGGCAGAGACTTACTCATTAACTAGATGCACTTCCCAATAGGCTCCTGTAGTGTCAATGTTTTCATTTTGGGCACAGGTCCCAAGGCAGCATCAGTTTTTGGCTACTAGGCCTAACAAATATCAGAGGCCTTTCTGTGGAGAGGAACTTAGGAGACTGGCCAACCTTATTTTGTCTAGGCAAAATGGAGCAGTCAACTCTCTGGGTGTCCTATTTGTCCAAAGTTCAGGCAGGGCCTTAACAGTGGGTGAGGCACTGCGGCAGTCTTGCCCAGTATCACAATCCAGGTGGAGCTCTCTGTTGTGCCCAAATATTCCTGGAGGCCTTGGGGTCACTGCTAGAAGATGAGGTCTCTGGCATAGTAAGATTTTTCAGCAGATTCTCTAGCAAGTTTGAGGACCATAATCTATTAAGTATAGCTGAGCTAAACAAACTTTGTTCATTTTAAGTTTCTCATGAAGTTAACTTCATCAGTTCTTAGCATGACTTCAAATATATTTCTGAACTACTATCAAATCAAAACTTTCAATCATAGATACAGTTCATAGAGAGGCTGGCAACCCTTCAGATCCTACCATATTGCATCATTACAGACCAAACAGATTAAGCTTTAAAAAAAAGAAGTTATATTTGGCAGCCAGCAAGGTACTCGCAGCCCTCAATAAAGATGGTGGCAAAGCCACAGTTCTCCCACAACAACGATGACTGCCAGTCATGTGACTGCCCTTAGTCAAAATGGCTGTTAAACCATGCCTCCAAGCTCTTCATACCAAAGTCAACATCATGACCAGCCATGTGTTGTTAACAGCCAAGGGGCTGGGGGGTAGGGATAGGGTGTGATTAAAACCACTATCAGTGTCATAGCCACCGCCTATGCCACTACCCACCGAGACCATGCATGGGTGGGACAGTAGTAGGGTACAGGAGGAAAAGGTTAGGCAGGCCCTGGATCCTCATATGCAGAAAGAAGCCTCAGGAAGTGGAGGAAGGGGAGGGGCATAAACTATGCACCAAAAAAAAGAAAAACCTGGACAGATGCATTTTGGAAAAATTCCCACATATAGTAAAGAGATTCTGAAAGAGGGGAAGGCCCAACTCTGGCCTTGGGAATTCAGGTAGAAGGCAGGGTATGCCAGCCATGCCCTGAAGCAGACAGGGACTGAGAAATGCCTGAAACCAAATACATAAAATATTCTGTATTGTTGAATAAAAATCCATTGTGAGACAGGTATGTTTACTTGTAAGAGGACTAGTATTTACAACTTATCCTTGGCTAAATGAGAAGTTTAAAGACAGCCTGTGCTAGAAGAATACTTGCACCAAAACACACAATCTCAATTTTGTGAATAGCTTGCAGTTCCTTTATCTAATTATCTGTTCATGAACCTCTAGTCTAGTTCCTTAACTTGGCTATTGTAAGTAGTTGTACTAAAAGCATGGATATGCAGTCATCTCTGTCACATCTATATTTCTTCTTTTAGGCACCTCCATATTGAATTCGAAGTGAGAATATAAATATTTGTTTCAACCAAATAGTGTTTCATTTATTGAAATTGCTGTAGTTATTCAAATTTCTTTAGTAGTCCATATGAATTTCACAATTATCTTGTGTCTGTCTGTCTGTTTGTTTTTGCATTTTTCCAGACAGTGTTTCTCTGTGTAGCCTTGGCTGTCCTGGACTCACTTTGTAGACCAGTCTGGCCTCGAACTCACAGCAATCTGCCTGCCTCTGCCTCCCGAGTGCTGGGATTAAAGACATGAGCCACCATGCCCAACCATCTTGTGTCAATCTAAGAAATCTTTTCTGGAATTTTTGTATGTATTTCAACAATTTTATTGAATAATTTAGTGAAAATTTACATCTTCACTGGATGCAGTGGTTTGAAATGAGAACGGACTTCATATGCTCATATATTTGCATAGCTATGCTCCAGTTGGTGGAACTACTCATGAAAGATTAGAAGGTGAAGCCTTGTTGGAGGAGATGTCACACTGAGTGGGATTTGAGGTTTCCAAAGCCCATTTCATTTCCCCCTCTGCCTCTTGCATCAAGATGTAAGCTCTTAACTACTGCCTCACTGCCATATGCGCCTCTCTGATGCCATGCTTCCAACTATGATGGTCATCTTCCCATCCTCTAAAACTATAAGCCCCCAATAAAATCTTCCCCAATTTGCCTTGGTCATGGTGC
Source organism: Acomys minous (assembly GCF_964271855.1). Taxonomy (NCBI): domain Eukaryota; kingdom Metazoa; phylum Chordata; class Mammalia; order Rodentia; family Muridae; genus Acomys; species Acomys minous. Next base: position 77,964,303 of record NC_140488.1, on the reverse strand, counting down.
CTTATTACAGTAATAAAAAAAGTGACTAGGCCTTAACATTAGGTTAAGTCTTTCAATTCATAATCTTTATATGTATACATTTATTTAAATATATTTTAAATTATTTCATAGGAATATTGTAGTTTTCAGCATATTTTGTTAGAATCATGTTTAAATATTTCTATTATTTTTTCAGAATTTAAAAAATCATTTTATTTACTATTAAATCATACATTTAACGTGTTTGGTTTAAATCTAGCTGCTATTCCTTTCCCTTCCAATCCCTCCTCTATCCTATCCCATCATCTTTCCCTTCCAACTTCATGTACTTTCTCTTTTTAAAATATACCCATTGAGTCCATTAAGGGCTGCCTTTACTGCATTGGCATGCAAGCATCCCCTAGAGCATGAGTGGATTTTCAAAGCCTGCATTCCAGAAAAAAAGATAGCATAACAGCTCCTCAGATAGCCAAAAATTATCATGAGATCTTCCCCAATTATGCTGAAATTTTGGTCATTTAATTTTGGGTGATTTTTGTATACGCAAAAGCATTGTAACAACAACTGATAGGCTAAATGGGTATGGGGGAATGACAACAAAGGCCATATCTTTCCAAAAAGGACTATGGACAAACTATGGAATGCTGAGAGTGGGAGAAATAGTCTTACCCAGGGAGAAGCAAAATATTTATTTCCAGTACCAAAGAGTTATTCCTAAAAACATATATTAAAGTAACATTATAAGAGTCAATGGGTTATATGTGGTTATATATATATATATATATATATATATATATATATATATATATATATATATATATATACACACACACTCAAATATTATTTTGATGCAATAACAATTGATAACAAAAGAGGCCACAACTTTCAAAGAGAGCAGGGAGGATATGTGGAATACCTTGAAGGGAGGAAATGTAATTAAAATGCAGTCTTAAAAACAAACAGAGAAATAAATGTCAGAAGCCTTACCCATGAAGTCTCATCATCATGGCACATTAAACATGACTGAAACATTGACAACATGATATGATATGTTAACATGATAACATGAACTAGAGAAAGCTCAGGAGGCCTCAGTCCTAAACAAATAATTATAGGCAACTAAAGGATGCTGAGAGCACAGGAAAAATAATCTTTCCCTGGAAAGAGCACATCAATTATTTATCCTATAGCAAATGATCAGCTCTAAAAACATGTATTAAGAAACAGGATTCTACATATTGAACAGGTTCTATTTTGTATTTATGTATATAATATATAGGTATGTATGGATGAACAATTAAGGAAAAGGGAGGTCATGAATTTGAAAGAGAACAAGATGGAGCACATTGGAAGATTTGGAGGCAGGGGGATTATATTTGACAGTTTGGAAGAAAAAAAAGGAAGTGAGAAATGATGGAATTGTTACACATGTACACACATTCACTAAAAAAGTTCTTTGAAAGTCTAATAAAATTCTTCTGTGACTCCTCAACCTTTTAAAATATTTCTATTAAAATTTGTATAGTTCTTTGTGAACTTCATTTTGTTTTCACCCTTTTTAACTCTTCCCAAATATACCTCCCTTTTCCTAAACTTTGCAATCTTTATTTTCTCACCACGGCCAATTTACGATGCCCAAATGTTCTTGTGTGCATGGCCTTCACTGATGTTAGAGAAAACTCACACCTCCTTTCCCAGTAGCTAGCAATTACCAATGGCTTCTTGACTCATGGTAGAATTGTGCGTCCAGCTTCCTTTTCCTTGCTGGAACTATGATTGGATTGGCCTTGTGGATGGTGTGTGTATATTGCCACAATTGCTGTGAGTTCATAAAACAGCTCTGTTGTATCCAAAAGATGTCCACTGCCACTGGTGCTCAAACTCTTTTTACTCCATCTTCCACATGATTTCCGGGATGTTGGAGGAGGGATGCAGTATATATGTTCCATTTAAAGCTGAACACTCTGCAGTCTCTTATTCTTTTCACCATGGCCAATTATCTATCTCTGGATTGATCACTATCTACTACAAACAGAAATTTCTCTGATGAGGACTGAGAGAAGCCTTAATCTATGGGTACAATAAGTCATCCGGAGTTGGTTAATTCTATATCCATTTAGCTAGCTAGTAGGGATGAAGTTTCTATCAACCTAACATCTTCTAAGTTGCATGGTTTTATTTCAGTTTCCTTATTTGTTTATCTCTTCTTGTTTTAATTTTGGTTATTCATATAAATTTAAAAATTCATTTCTTTTAGGTTTTCTAATTTGATAACATATACATTTTAAACATTTTCTTATAATATTCGGAATTTCTTTTGTGTCCATAATGATGTTTTCTTATTTTTCACTATGTTAATTTATGTCTCCTTTTTATTTCTTTGAATTAATCCATTCAAATTTCTTTTGACTTTGTTTAAATTTACAAGGAAAACAAAGGGGCATTGATTCTTTACCTGGTTTCTATTTAATTAAATTTAGATCTTGTATTTGTCCATTCTTCAGACCTGCCTATTGAATTTGTATTTTGCAACTCAGACATATATCATTATGTATTGACAAGTTTATCGATGACTTTTCATGCAGATTTACTTGAATTAATCCTATAACATGGCATGTTTATATCTGATTGTTAAATCTATAGGCTTATACCTTTTGCTAAGATTGAAAATTTTTTAGCCATAAATGTTTCAAATTCTTTTCATTTTCACTCTTTTTTGTCTATCTTTGGTATTCATATTATGAATGTTATCTCTTCTACATTACTCCACAGGTAACTAAAAGTCAGTATTCATTCAGCACAATTTTTCATGGGAACAGGAAGAGAGTGAGGGGATTAAAATTGGGGTGTAATGTGAATAAATTATAATAATAATAAAAGATTTTAAAATTACTATTGTTCTGCCTTCCATTAAATTGATTATTTCATCTCCCCCATCTTGGGTATTCATAAAAAAAAACTGAAAAAAATCAAAAGTTTACTAAATAATAACAAAGCAAGAAACAAAATGAATGAGTATATACCATTTTTTCAGTCTTTTTTCATTTTTTTAATAATTTATTCTTGTTACATCTCAATGGTTATCCCATCCTTTGTACCCTCCCATTCTCCCCTCCCTCCCATTTTCCCCTTATTCCCCTCCCCTATGACTGTTCCTGAGGGGGATTTCCTCCCGCTGTATATGCTCATAGGGTATCAAGTCTCTTCTTGGTAACCTGCTGTCCTTCCTCTGAGTGCCATCAGGTCTCCCCCTCCAGGGGACATGGTCAAAGGTGAGGCACCAGAGTATGTGAGAAAGTCATATCAACTGTGGAGAATGTTCTGTCCATTGGCTAGATCTGGGTAGGGGCTTAAGGTTTACCGCCTGTAGGGTCCTTGGCTGGTGCCTTAGTTTGAGCAGGACCCCTGGGCCCAGATCTGCCTATCATAATGTCCTTCTTGTAGGTTTCTAGGACTCTCTGGATCCTTCTACTTTGCCATTCTCCCATGCTTCTCTCATCTAGAGTCCCACTAGAATGTCCTCCCCTCTGTCCCAGTTTCCTGGTAAGTGAAGGCTTTCGTGGGACATGCCCCTTGGGCTAGTATGCAGATATAAGTGAGTAAATACCATTTGAGTCTTTCTGCTTCTGGGTTAGCTCACTCATTATGATCATTTCTAGCTCAATCCATTTATCCACAAATTTCGGGAATTCCTTGTTTTTAATAGCTGAGTAGTATTCCATAGTGTATATGTACCACAGTTTCTTTACCCATTCTTTTACTGATGGACACTTAGGCTGTTTCCATGTTCTGGCTATTATGAATAAGGCTGCTATGAACATGGTTAAGCAAATTTTCTTGTTGTGTGCTAGAGCACCTTCTGGGTATTTTCCAAGGAGTGGAATAGCTGGGTCTTGAGGAAGCCCTATTCCCATTTTTCTGAGATAGCACCAGACAGATTTCCAAAGTGGTTGTACTAGTTTGCATTCCCACCAGCAATGAAGGAGTGTTCCTGTCTCCCCACATCCTCGCCACCATGTGGTGTCGCTTGAATTTTTGATCTTAGTCATTCTGATGGGTGTAAGATGGAATCTCAGAGTTGTTTTGATTTGCATTTCCCTGATGACTAAAGAGGTTGAGCATTTCTTTAAGTGTTTCTCAGCCATTCTATATTCCTCTGTTGAGAATTCTCTGTTTAGTTCCAAGCCCCATTTCTCAATTGGGTTATTTGGTTTGGTGGTGTTTAATTTCTTGAGTTTTTTATATATTGTGGATATTAGACCTTTGTCAGATGTAAGGTCGGTGAAGATCTTTTCCCAGTCTGTAGGCTGTCGCTTTGTTCTCTTTACAGTGTCTCCTGACTTACAGAAGCTTCTCAACCTCATGAGGTCCCATTTATTAATTGTTGACCTTAAGTCACTTAGAGGAAAAAGTGGGGAAGAGCCTGGAACACATTGGCACAGGAGACAACTTCCTGAATAGTCTTTCTTTAAAAACTATTTTTATGGCACTCGATATAGGGTATGTGGTCTAGACAAGCACTCTACCATTGACATACATTCAGACCCAGTCCTTTTTAGAAATTATGACCAATATTTAAAATTTCTATTTCCTGGGCTTCATGTTATTTTCATTTTCAAATTTTTTATCATTGTTCACAGAAAAGTTTTCATGATGTCCGCCTTAATATCATTGTAAGATATTTATATCATCTCTCTTATCTCACTGTTAATCTCTATTAATTGATTTTTCCATTAAGTTTGAGAACTCACTCTCCTTTTTATGAGTAAGCTGTTACTGAAATCTGAACATTTTCAAAGATACTTTATGAAATCCTGAATTTTATCTAAACCTTCTATTTTAACAGACTTACTGTCATTCCTCTCTATAAAAAATGTGAATGGGACATCTCATTTCACTACTGCCATGTGTGAACCGAAATCTTGATCCCTCACTAGGCCTTCACAGAAACCAAACAGGTGCTGGATAATATTTTATTATTTCTTGGCAGAAAAGAGTTCTAACATTTATTGAGTCCTCAATTGATGACTCTGTCTCTGGAAATGGTAGGAGTGCCTTGTTCCTGTTCCTTATGTGTCTTACACTAAAACCATAGAAGAGTTGAACTTGTTAATACTACACATGAATGAATGTGATGCCATTTCAGTAAGCTTAGTCTGATACAGTCTATAAAAGAAGAACAAATAGGATGAGAGTAGAAGTTCAGTGTTCTGCAAAGTATTCTTTAAAATGTGGATGGATAAGATTTCCGTTGATCCTGAAAGTCCTGGTTCCCAACCGCATCTTCTCTGCTGTTTCTTTTTTCTTTTTTCTTTTTTTTTTAATTTTTGGCTTTTTCGAGACAGGGTCTCTCTGTGTTAGCCTTGGCTGTATTGGACTCACTTTGTAGACCAGGCTGGCCTCGAACTCACAGCGATCTGCCTGCCTCTGCCTCCCGAGTGCTGGGATTAAAGGTGTGCGCCACCATGCCCGGCTTCTGCTGTTTCTTTAACATGGCGGGCTTGAGTATAATCTGATAGCCCATTGAAGGTAGAGTTCTACATACCCCCATATTGCTTTTTTTTGGAAAATATTGTTGGCATGAGGTATAGGAGCTATATTCTAATAATTTTGTTTATATTCCCACTTTTCTTCATACTTTAAATTTTAAAAGACATTCTGTTAGACATGTAAGGTGTTTTCATTCTCTGGATAGAGTGAATGAAGCAGTAATGAACATGCTTGAGCAAGTATATCTATAGTAGGATATAATATAATATCTTTAAAACTATGCCCAAAAAATGTATAGCTGGTAGATCTATTTTTTTCTTTTTCATGAACCACACTGATTTCCATACTAGATGCAGCATTTTGAATTTTTACCTCCAGTAAGTTTTCTCCTTTCCCCACATTTATTCTGGCATTTGTTATCATTTGTATTTTTTATCTTATCCATTCAGTCTGTTGTAAGAAGAACTCTAAAAGTAGTTTTAATTTGTCTTTCTCTAATGGCTAATGAAGATGAATTTTTTAAAATGTTTCTCAGCTAGTTTTTGAGAACTCCCAGTTTATTTCTATACTTTACTTTAAAGTTGAATTGCTTGTTTCCATGACATTTGAGACTTTGAGTTCTTATATATTCTAAGTCTCATTCTCTCTTTGATGTATAGCTGATAATACTTTTTCCCATTTTGTAGGCTGCATTTTCACTTCAAGAATGGTGCCTTTTGCTGTTTAAAGGCTTTTAGTTTCATGAGGTAGCATTTCTTAATTGCTGGTCTTAATGCCTGCATTACCGTGGTCCTGTTCAGAAAATCCTTCTCTGAACCAATGAATTCAAGCACATTTCCTACTTTCTTTTTTTTATTTTTTTTTATTTTTTTCTCCTTTATTAATTTATTCTTGTTACATCTCAATGGTTATCCCATCCCTTGTATCCTCAATGGTTATCCCATCCCTTGTATCCTCCCATTCTTCCCTCCCTCCCATTTTCCCCGTATTCCCCTCCCCTATGACTGTTCCTGAGGGGGATTACCTCCCCCTGTATATGTTCATAGGGTATCAAGTCTCTTCTTGGTAACCTGCTGTCCTTCCTCTGAGTGCCACCAGGTCTTTTCTACAATGGTGTGTAGCCTTATATGTGGACCATCAGTTATAACAAATAAAAATATTTTCTACATAAAGAGTAGAACATTATTGAACTCTTAATAAATGTGAAGCTGACTGGTAATGACTTAAAATTATAAACAGAGGTTAATGCTTTTCTCAATCCTTATTAGAGAAGCATCCATCTGAAGTTGATAGTAACTAACAGAAATAAAGAACTGGTCAAGGTGCAGAGAGTAAGAAACTGTGGAATGTGAGGGGGATTGTATCAAACTATATTTGGAATATAGAGCCAAGTGTAGTGTAGTAGTAATTTTAACAAAATTTAATTTGATGTTTTAATTTTTCTTTGTCAATACAAATGCAAAGAAACAGATGCATACATTTCACAGAACTACTTCTAATTATCCAAAGAGTTTAAGATATATTCCAAAATACATGGATGGGCCACGTAAGAATAAAATAAAGATAAAAATGACTGAGTTTGAAATTTTTCACATACCTTCTTTTGCATCTGTAAAAATAGCTGGTATATAATTTGAAGATGGCCAAATCAACTTTGTAATATTAAATATTTCTGTTAACCAAATACACAATATCCCACACTAGAGTTGAACTCGTACCCATAATGGTACAGGGCACAAATTTGGTTACAGAAGTGACAGAGAAAGGCACAACAATAAGTGCTTATCAGAACAGCCACAATGCAAATTCTGATTTTAACAAAATACCTCAGCAAAACAAATCTATGAGCCATTTACTACTAGTTGACTTCTAATGATTATGAGAACTAAAACATATAGATAGAAATTGGAACTAGGAGAAGTAATTACAGAGAGTAAATGGCTGCTAATTGAGGAACAATCGGTCTTCTCTAAATAAAAGCTCCATGATAGTGTTTCCCATGCAAAATTAGAAGTCTTAAACACATGCACATAAGAACATTAAATAAATTCAGTAAAGTGTGTGTGTGTGTGTGTCTGTGTGTCTGTGTCTGTACCTCTGTGTGTGTGTGTGTGTATGTGTGTAAAAATAGTAATTTTACAAGAAGTGGTCATTAATCTGAGAAGAGGATTTAATGAGGAGAGAGAGAACTGGAAATAATGTAAATACTGTGCAATCATTTGCAAAAGCTGCAAAAATTTACATATTCTTAGTATGATGATTCTTTTTTCTTTTTTCCAATGACAATAATAAACCCCATACCATAATGCAAAGAGTCTCAATACAATTCATAAATTTGATGTTTAAGAATATTTATTTACTTATTTGTTATTTTTGGTTTTTCAAAATGGGATTTTTCTGTGTATTCTTGGCTGTCCTGTACTACGTTTGTAGACCAGATTGGCCTTGAACTCACAGTGAGCCAAGCTCCAAGCAGTCTCCTGTCTCTTCCTTCCAGTCTTAGGATTTACCTAGCTTTCATGTGGGTGCTGGAAATCTGAATTCAATTTCTCTCTCACGTATTAAGCACTTTAACCACTTAATCTCCTCATCCCTGGGATTCTAGATCTTGATAGATAATGACCATGAATGTGGATACCTTGCTAAAATTAAATCACTTATCATTGATTTTTTTTCCCTGAAGCTTTATCAATTTTCTGCTTTTTTAAAAGACAGAGTCTCTCCATGTAGCCCTGCTTATCCTGGAACTCACTATATAGACCAGACTGGCCTCAAACTCACAGAAATCCACCTACCTCTGCTTCCTGAACAATTAGATTAAGAATGTAAAAGGCGAAAGATTTATAAGATCTGAAAAGAAACCAGAGTATGGGCCCAGGGGTCTCACTCAAACTAAGGCACCAGCCAAGGACAATACAGGCAGTAAACTTTAAACCCCTACCCAGATCTAGCCAATGGACAGAACATTCTCCACAGTAGAGTGGAGAGTGGGATATGACTTTCACAAGTACTCTGGTGCCTCATATTTGACCATGTCCCCTGGAGGGGGAGACCTGGTGGCACTCAGAGGAAGGACAGCAGGTTACCAAGAAGAGACTTGATACCCTATGAGCATATACAGGGGGAGGTAATCCCCCTCAGGAACAGTCATAGGGGAGGGGAATAAGGGGAAAATGGGAGGGAGGGAAGAATGGGAGGATACAAGGGATGGGATAACCATTGAGATGTAACAAGAATAAATTAATAAAAAATTTAAAAAAAGAATGTGTGCCACCAAACCTGGAGGTTTTGCACACTTTTTATTAAGTAATTCTTACTCCCCTGTAGGAACAAATTTCTAAAATATTTTTTCAATCCCCATGTAGTAGTAGTAGTTCTTCACATATTCTGAAAAGCTTTTACTGAATTAACGTCCATTCTTCCTAATATGGGTATAGTTAACTATTTCTATACAAATGGTTGTGAATGTTATCCTTGTTCCTGATCAAGATTCTCTTTAATGCGGAAGAGTAAGACTTTATATAGTAAGGTCAATAGGATCTATTCTGATCCCTCTCTCCCTAGCTCCAAGGCAAGAAGAACACAATAGCCTGAATTAGCTCTCTGTAAGAACCTCCTATTACTGAGTAGCTCTCTGAAAGGATTTCCTTAACCCTCCAGGTGTTTCTCAGTAGGGACTTCCCTACTTCTTATGAAGGTAATAGTCCAAGGATGGCCTGGAACACAAAGACCTCCTCTAGCAGAGCTCAGCAACTGGAGGATCACAGCGAGCATCCTAAGCATGGGATTTCTGATATGGCAGAATTTAGCATGGCTTCCCACAAATTAACATTTGCCTTTCTGATTAGAACTGCATTTTTAAAAGGCAGTACATTATTCATTATTGTGTTCCAGGACAATGAACAAAAAGTATTTGCTCTATTGAATGTTTAAATACTTCTCAAAGAGAAAAATATTTTCTCTATATCTGATGACCTGTATTCACTATCCCAAGACCTCTATGCTGGAGGTACACTCACACTGTCTGAAAGCATTATTGGGTTGATGACTATATGATAGAGAAGATTTAAGCTATGATGTAGCTGTATTAGATTGTATAAACTGTAAGATGCCCCAAAATGTATTCATTTGGGGGAGGATGGCTCCCACTTCCTGAGGACTATAGGAAGGGGGAGGGGGAAAAAGCAGGGAGGGGGAGACCAGGAGGAGATGAGTGATGAAACCGCTGTCAAGATACAATGTGAACAAATTAAAAATAAACAATAGCAACAACAACAAAAATGGAATGGAATGGAGTCATATTCTCCTTATAGCATTTCATTTTCCAGCTGTGTTCATATTTTCTAATGTCAGTATTAATATTCCAAGATTCTCAGGCTCAAAATCACATGTTATTTCATCACCTTATGCCCAGTTCAATGTTAACAAGTTTTATGTATTCTGTTTTCACATTGTTATGCTTTATTGCATCCTCTTATTTCATTGGCACTGTATCTGTTCTAACTCTCAGCATTTGTTTATTTATTTAGGCCTGGATCATTGTACCGTCCTCCAAACTCTTAGTCACAGTTATCTCAATAATTCTGAAGTCTCAAAGTGCCATGACAATCCTCTATTCAAAACCTGAATTAAATCAAATAATATTCTTCAAACCTGGTTACTATCTAGTTACTCTTCTGCATGATAGTATCCCTCATACCAAAGCTACTACTGACTGCTGCCAGAACAATCTTTATGTTTTCCTTTCACTATTACTGTGACTCTTAGGGCTTAATAAATCTGTCCTTTAAGGAATGCTTTAAACTTCATCATCCTCTATAAAGACCATAATATTGCACATGCTTTCTATGACTTTCTATTAATGTGTTTTTTCCCCTCTGAACTCTAATACTGTTTTGATTTATGTTTTCAAGGCATATGTTTTCCATATTTTAATTTTATTTTAAAATTTTTTGGCTATGTTTAAAGTTTTTCTTAATAGACTGCACATACTTGGGTGTGATTTTTAAATTTAATTCAGGTACACTGAATTTTTGGAACAAAGTTTTATGTAGTGCATGCTAGCCTAAAACTTGCTATGTAGGTTAGGATGGCCATGAATTCCTGATCTTCCTGCATCTAACTCTGAAGTGGTAGTAATACAAGGGTAAGCTACTACACCTGACTTAAATGTTTTTTGTAAAGTAAGCCCTGGCAAGCTTTGTTTAGTCACTATAATTTATTTGTATCTTTATTATGATTTCTATGACCCACTTGTTTGTATGCTAATGATGAAAATATCTAACTTCTTAATACTTATAATATACTTGCTACTACATGTTTACATCCATTATTTTATTTATATCTTTAGAGCTGCTTCTTGAGCTACATATATTTAGTATCTTAGTTCTACAGATAAAGAACTTAAGGATGGAAATTTCTATGTATTTACTCAATTTAAAGTAGAATAGTTACTTTTTGGAATAAATGTTATGTGGGGGAGGGAAGGAAGGGCAAAAACATATGTATTATCAGTCTGTGCTTTCTGCCAAACTCTGACAATTCTAGAACCATCACATTCTTCTAGAAGACCAAACAAATAGGTAAATATTTGCATATTACTACTTTTGTGTGATGAACAGGAAACATGAGAAAATACTACAACAGGACAGAATTTGGGAAGGGAGCAGTACTGCAGCTTCAGAAGCAACAGAACCAAGATCAAGTCCTGAATCCCCTGTTTCCTGGTTTTGTGACATGGAACAAATTCTGAGTCTAAATCAGACAGAAATATTTAAATGAAAAAGTTTGACAATAAGGGTTATCATGCGTATTTATATATGTACCAAAATCATGCCAATTTAAAATTTTATATTAATATATTTGTATTTTGATTTGAATTAAGTTATAATTAAATGACTCCCCTTCATTACCCTCCTCAATCCCCTACTATATTAACTCTTTCTCTTTTTCTTTATTATTGTTACATGGGAATATGTAATGGATGTAAATGCATTTTGTTTTGATCCCAAGTGTGGGATGTGTGTTTTCCGCTGGAAACAGACTTGTAAGAGAACAGGTGGTATTTGTCCACTAGAAGAGGAACTGCCTCTTATGGGGGGAACATGTTCTTTGCCAGCTGATAAGAATCCTAGTGTGGACTCTGAAAGGACACACATTCTCCAAAACAAAAGGCCCGGCCTTTGGTCTTGGCATCATTTCCTATTGTTTTGCTATTCGTAGCTCCATTTCAAGACACTCCTAGAGAGAACCACTCCAGATTTTGAGGATCTGGCAGCTGTTTGGGTTCCAGTGGCTGCAGTTGCAGTTCCCTTTGCTGAATTTCTGGTTTGCTGTTTAATGGGTCTCCTGGAATCCTGCCGACTATGCCAGTGGAATTGCTCCAAGGAACTGAGTCTAAAAAGATCTGCTTCTCCTGTTCCCATCAACTTCTTTTCTCTCCTATTTAGAGTACATGGGTTGGAAAGGAGTTATAAGTATTTTTAAAACCCCAAATAAAGTAGATTTGAAAATGTTCAAAGCCTACAAGAACATGCATACACATGTGTACATAAGCTTGCATATATAAATATAATCTACTTGGTCCATGAGTGTTGCTTGTGTATATATTATTTGAAGGCAATGACTTTGTATTGGATGACCAAATGTGTTACCTCAGCCCTGGAGATGTATTTTCCCTGTTTTAGTAGTCCTTACTTCCCTGTAGTGTTTTGTGTAATACTGGGACTCCAGTAAGATTTCTCCATTCCAAAATGCCATACCTATTGACATTGGCATTGTTCAGGCCTTATTTGAGCAGCCATATTATTGAGGTATAATTGGTGTAGTTTCCCTAACATTTTTAGGAGATACAATTTCATAGGTCCCCAGGCTTTGCCAATTTCTCTGACCCATCTTACTTGATATTCTCTGAGCCTCAGTTATAGAACTTGTATCAATTAGGGCTAGACACCTCATAGTCATATGTTCTCTGACTTATGACAAGTATTGGTTTTTTTCAATGTTCCTTCTTTGTTACAGAGGGAAGTTTTTAATGCCAGGTGAGAACTACGCTTTCCTTTTGGTATAAGGATGACTTTTAGAATCAAGTTAGCAATTATGGTGGTATAAAAAGTGATAGTAGTAACTTCTCTTTTAAAATCAATGACTTCACTAATCTACGATTGATGACTATGTTTTTAATACAAAGCATGATTTTCTTCCTTTTGAGCACCCTTAAATCTAATTAGATAGCTACTTGTGACAAATATGTGAGTGTTACTATTGCACCATAAGAAATATATTACCATTTTGGCCATTGTTGTGGTTGGTAAAACAGATGGGTATGAATATTGATTGATTCCTTCACTTTACAGCTTGCATGAGTACCTTCTGGTGATATGAAATGTAGTCCTTAAACTTCAGGCTATTTGGTCAGATCCTCTGAATCATGTAGCATAAGTGTGCTGGTTCTTTAGCAATAGGGATGTAACTACCATCTCTTAAGAAGCAGCCAAGGACAATAGAATGTATTGTCTTGGAAGTCGCTTGAACCATCATGACCAACAACTGGAAAAAAGGTTTCTCATCCATAGAATTGGGGATTTTAAATATTCTGTGGCTCTTGTGGAGAGAATTTTTATCCCACATGGTATAACTTCATTGAAGATATATGCATAAACACACATATATATGTGTATATATGTATGTATATGTATGTATACACTTATATATAACATATATATAATTTTAAATAATTATACAATAATATTCCTTGAGGCTTTGCCAAACATCCTTATTTTTACTAATTGGTCTCATGTCTGATATAATGTGAAGCTGTGAACAATCCCCTTTTCTTATTGTGCATTATTGTGCATATTAGTGATATGAAGAAATTCAATTACATGATTCCAAAGAGCCTTTCTACTCTGATAAGCTATGAAACAAACAAAGAAACAAACAAACAAAAAAACAAAGAAAAAACACTTGTGTCATAAATCAGGCAGAATCTCAAAGTGAACGTTTGGGATTGCACTGTGGCTGCATTGTCCTTTGGTCTTATAAGTAGTAAATAGTGTTATTAATAATTTTAATTTTTGTTAGAATCTTCATCTTCTAGAAACATTTCCTGATATAGTTAGAACATAGTTACTATTTATATTTATATAGCAGATGAATATTTTCAAATTATCTCTGCAATTCATATCATTTCATATTCATAAAAAATTGTTGTCAATATCAATTATTATTAACTCAATTTTGGAAATGAGAAAACTAAGCTTAAATTGGTTATATAATATGCCCAATGTTAGTCACTTCATAATTCAAATAACCAATACCATAACTCAGATCTATAATTGACATAAAATAATTCCCATACTAGACAATGTATAAAAAGACTTTTACATTAATTAATTGAATTGTTCTAAGATATAACTTTTTTACATATTATTTATTTATTTATTCACTTTACATCTTGATAGCAGCTCCCCTCCTCTCCTGTCAGGGCCACCCTCATACACCCCTCCCACATCATCCCCTCTCCTCCTCAGAGAAGGAAGAGGTCTCCCACGGGTACCAAGCTACCCTGGCACATAAAGTCACTGCAGAACTAGGCTGCATCCTCCCCCACTGAGGCCAGACAAGGCAGCACAGTTAAGAAACAGGATCTAAATGTAAGCATCAGAGGGCCCTGCTCCAGTTGTTGGGAGACCTACATGATGACCAAGCTGTGCATCTGCTACATCTGGGCAGGTGGCCTAGGACCAGTCCATGCATTCATGCTCTTTGGTTAGTGGCTCAGTCTTTTTGAGCCCCCATGGGCCCAGGATAGTTTCCTCTGTAGGTCTTTCTGTGGAGTCCTTGAACCCCTCTGCTCCCTCAACCATTCCCCCAACTCTACCATAGGACTCCCTGAGCTCTGTCTAGTGTTTGGCCATGGGTCTTTGCATCTGTTTCCATCAGCTTCTGAGTGAAGCCTCTTAAGAGTAGTTTTGCTAGACTACAAGCATAGTAGAGTAACATTAATAGTGTCAGGTAGTGGCTCTTTCCCATACTGTGGATCTGATTGGGCCAGTCATTGTTCGGTCATTCCCTTGATCTTTGTTCCGTCTTAGTCCCTGTCCAAATTCTTTTAATATATTCATCTCTCACTCCAGTAATTTATTGCTGAATTGAGGAAGCCAAATGCAAATATGCTGATAAAACGCTAAAGAGATATAAGAACATTAAGAAGGAACTATCCCTGGAGGGACCCAAGAGAAATGTTCTTCTTAACAAGGAGGACTTTAATCATTATTAAAATGGATATGTATGTGATTAAATGAAGGAAGTTGCTTCCAAAAAGGAAGAATTAGGGAATAAGAGGAGGTCTAAGGAATGCTTAGCAATAAGTAAGTTTAGTTAGGGTCTGATGGTTTAATGGGAAAATAATCATTTAATAGCTAAGTAGGTGGTTCTCAACCTGGAGGTCACTACCCTTTTGGGAACCAATTGACCCTTTCACAAGGATGGGTGGCTTAAGACCTTCAGAAAGCACAGATGTTTACATTATGGCTCATAATAGTAGCACAATTACAGTTATGAAGTAGCAACAAAAATAATTTTATGGTTGGTGGTCAACACAAAGTGAGGAACTGTATTAAAAGTTCACAGCATTAGAAAGGCTGAGAACCACTGGTTTAGGTGGCAGAGTGATTGGAACGACAGGTTGCTTACCCACAATGAGATTGTGATATTCAATATTCAGTTGCTCTGTAAGGAAGTCTATGGCAATCCCAGAATGAATAGGTAAAGGATAAAAGTGAAGTTCAGTTTTAAATAAATTGTCCAATGTGCACAACCTCTTGGCTCAACCTCCAATACTGCTTTTTGAAATGAGTATGTGAATTGTCAAAGGCCAATTAATTAAAAATGGTCAATACTGTATAGTTGGTTAATAAGAGAGCTAAATTTTGATGTTAGCATCTATTTTTGTCATTCAATGCCATTTTATAATAAAAGTCCACATCCATACAGTATTATTTACTTCAGAGAAAGGAACAAATGATAGTTTATAATAAATATCCAGATGTGTAGGGACATCTTTTCACTGTTAAGATTCTTTAAAACACTGTATTAGTAATCATCACCTGTCTGTCTCTGTAAATTTTGGGATGCAGTGTATTAGAACTACCTCCATACATCATCCTCTGAGAAATATATAATAAAGACATTAGGGGTTTTGCTCTCTGATTCCATTATTAATACTCCAAATATTCAGTGGAAAGAAGGAATTTCCTAAGAAAATGAGACACAGACTTAAAGAAATGGACAGAGATGGTGTCAACTGTAATAAGGCATCAAATTAGAACATTTTCTCCTTTCATAAGAGCACATTTTACCTTGATGGCTTTTAAAATAAATGTCAATTTGAAAAATGAAGGAAGCCTCTTTGTGGCTGAATCACTTCTAAAGTTCCAGTAATCATTCTTGCTCACTGCCTCACTTTCTGTTTCAGCTTTCTGGGTCTGCTCTCTTTTTTTCTTGTGTCTTTTCCTCTCCTAGTGTCTTTATTCCCAGAAGCTAGTTCACTGAGCCTCTACTGTTAAGAAACTATAGTTAGTGATAAACTACTACAGTTTGGCTATAACCATATCTGAATTTTTATCTTAAATATAGGATGTACTTATGACAGACTGACACATGTAGATTCTGTGTGTCTGACTATTCATTGACTGAAAAATATCTCTCTTAATCCACTCACTGGAGTTTCAGAATGAGAAAATTAAAATGGCTTCATAGAACCTGTCCTTAAATTGGAAAGGAACCAAGGAACCAAGCTGTTCTTCTGATACGGATGAAAGGGCCCATCTCAAAAATATTTGAACCCACTCAAAATTTCAAAAGAACATAAACTTAAGGACCAAGCCCTGGGAGATATATTTTGCAGGGGCAGCTAGAGAGCTAAAGGGGAAATACAAAATTCTTGTCTATTTTTACTTAATCCCACGCAGATCTAATCTCATCCCTTATGAAATGTAACTTGTAATCAAATTCTGTATAAATAGAAAGGGAGAAAACCACTTCAAGCACAATTCATGGTTTATTTTTTATCTCAATTATTGCCCCCAGAGCCATTAACTATCCTGTGGCTTTAGGACCTACCTGGAAATGGTAAATGGTCAAAGGCCATCAAAAATCATTAGTCCAAACTCCCTATCTTCCTTCCGTGCTGAAGTAGTTTAGGGCTTCAAGTGTAGAACTCAAACTCCAGGCTCTTCATTTCAATTTCTAAAGTGCAAGCACTAACAAAATGTCATTTCGTTGTGACAAGTCCTGATTTATTTTAGGCTTAGAGCCCTGCAAGTCTAGTTCATTTGGTTTGTGAAAGTTAAATCTAAATTTTACATAGTACAGAATAAATTTTAAATAGAAAGACCCTTTAGAATTTAATTTATAATGCTGTCCAAATTTCCGACATTATTTCCTTGTGTTTATACACTTTTAGGATTTACATTATTTTCTCAATTCCATTTCTTCTTTCCATAAAATGAAAATTAAATAGAAAGTTCTCAAATTTTGTGGTAAACTGGAATCATCTAAAGACTTTAAATTTGATGTATTTCAACATCAGTTATTTGATTTTTATTTAATATGCCTAGATTATGGATCTGGAAGTTCCTATACAGTTGTTTTGGACCATCCTGATGATAAGGCTTGCTAACCTTCTAGGTACAATCAAACAGGAAGAAACTGATGCCTATTGAAGAAATGTCGATGTTCAGCTTCCTAAGAGACTAGCAATAATGATTCAACACAATGAATTTTACTAGTCATAAAAGTTCTAGTTGATAACTAAGACTTAAGCATTGGTATTTAAATGCAGAGTTAAAAAAATAAGAAAAATCAGGAACTTTTATTGTCTATGGCCCTTTACCAAAAAAGTGTTCCATTTTCTTTTTAAAATTTTTTTATTAATTTATTCTTATTATATCTAAATTGTTATCCCATCCGTTGTATCCTCCCATTCCTCCCTCCCTCCTATTTTCCCCTTACTCCCCTCCCCTGTGACTGTGACTGAGCCGGACCTCTTCCCCCTGTATATGCTCATAGGGTATCAAGTCTCTTCTTGGTAGCCTGCTATCCTTCTTCTGAGTGCCACCAGATCTCCCCTCCATTTTTCAATGTTATTGAAAACACCACTTGTAAATGCTACTTGGAAGAAGAAGAACATGGGCCATTTTTTTTTATCTATTCAATGGAAAGAGTTTAGTCATAGATCACCTTGTAGGGCAGAGGCAAAACTGAAATTAAATTATTTCTTAGGGTCCAGCTAAGACTTTGAGAAATTCGCATTAGGTCATGTAACCTCTCTAGCCACTGTATGTTCCAGAACTTTCTGGTAGCTTTGCCTCTGCTTTGGACCACTTAAGTATTCTTAAAATTGAGTGTGGTGCATATACCGCATCTATGTGAGAATAATAAGCCCATGCCTTCCTCAATAATGCTGTTCTTGTCCTGAGTGTTCTAGCCAACACAGTTCATCTCCATGGCAACCCCTGCTTTGGCTCAGCCTGAGGATTAGAATTTCATTTCATACACCTGATAAGGGAAGGTGGGATTTACTGTGTGGAGAAGGTGCTTCAAACAGAAACAGAGGATTAAGATGACTTCATTCCATGCACCTGATAAGTTTCTTCAAACAGAAACATAATCAACAAACAGCCATATTTGTCCCTGTTATGAAGGATGACAGCCTTGTGATCCACATAAATAGGCCCCAGAAGGTACCTGTCAAACTTCTTGCTCCATGCTTCCCAATTTCACTAATTAAGGGTAGAAGGCTTGAGGACTGAAAAGCATAACAAAATCAGCCACTCCACTCAATGAGCATCCTTTATATTGCCCCATATGAGAAGGTAAATTATTTCATATAGTCATATTAATTGTTACCATCATTGAGCAGCTGAGTCCCATAGCCACAGGAAGGACTCTTTTATTAGAGCTGGAAGAGAGAGGTTTCTCCTCTCTTGCAATGAAGGGAGCTCAGTAAGTTTCTTCTGTTCAAGAAAAGACAACATGCTCAATATTATCAGATTTTATTGTTAAATTTGTTCTTTGGCAATTTTATTCACCTACATAATGCATTCCATGATTACTCACACCTTCATACACCTGTCAACCCCAGTACCACCTCCCTACAAGTCCATTTCCCATATTAATTTCTGTTCACTTACTTTATAGCCCACTAATTTAATCAGTGCCATGTGTGTGACCATGGGTTTGGAACTATTCTTTGGAGCTTGGTGATCTCATCAGTGAAAACACAGCTAAAGACAATGGCAGCTCTTCCCCAGAATCTGTCTGTAAGAAAAGGCAAGGAAATGCATAGAACCTTTCAGCACTCAGAAAGATAACCAATCACAAGGAAGGAAGCTTACAGTTTAATTCCTGCTTAATTTCTATATATCTTGCAACCAAGACGTGTTGTCTCTTTAGCAATCTTGTCTTCATTTTATCAGATTAATCCAAAGTAATCTGCTATTTTGAAAAAACATTGCTAACAAAATCTTAGATCTTTTTTTAAAAAAGAAGAAATTTAAAAATATAGCAATTAAAAAGCCTGTACTCGACACTCAAAAAGTCCCAGACTAGAACATTTTTTTTTAATTTAAAATTTTAAAAAAGGGTTCACTTCACAAATTATTAGAAAAGATGGATTAACATAATGGAAATGTACTATCCTCCATAATTTGAAACATACTCAAGACTGTTTCAATGAGACTGGTTCTTGTTGTTAGGCAATGAGTAAGATTCTGTTCTGTGGTTCTCTTCACTTTTTGGTGTCCCATAGTTTGCAGAATTGTTCTCCAAATCCTCCAATTTCATGTGCTTGTCTTCATATGTCATTTCACAGTTTTCCCTACATGCATATCTCCATGTATCCTAATTTCTTTTTGGGTGCTAGAGAGGAGGCTAGCAGTTAAGAGGGCTTGTTAAATATGTTGAGGAGATTGTGGATTTTTTTATTTACATTCATTTGTATGATTCATTACAAGTATTGACTTACATATGTTGAACTGCCATTGTTTCTCTGGGATACCACTTGATTATGGCAGATGATTATATATATATATATATATATATATATATATATATATATATATATATATATATATATATATATATATATATACTCCTTATTAGATTTGTAAGCCTTTTTGAGGACTTTTTATATCTATATTTATCAGGGATATTGCCCTGCAGGTGTTTTTGATGTGTCATTACATATTTTTATTATTAGTGCAATACTGGCCTCTTTGAAGGAGTTTGGAAGTGCTCCTTCATTTTATGTTTTAAAACAATATAGGAAGTATTTATTGTATATCTTCTTTGAAGTTTTGGTAGAATTCTGCTAAAAACCCATATTTCCCTTCATGTTTTTGTTTGCTTTGTTTTGTATTTTTGTTTGAAGCTTTTTTATTACTTTTCAACCTCTTTATTATGGTTCTATTTAGATTATATACTTCTTTGTTTAAATTTGTTGATCTTGATAAATCTACAAATTCATCCATTTCTGTCATATATTCTAACTTAGGGAGGTATAGTTTTTCAAGTATCCCCTTATAAGACTCTGGATTTCTTTGCTGACTGAATGCTTTTCTATCTTTTTCTTATACTGTTATCTGAAGTCATTTCTTCCTTTTGATTTATTGGACAAAGGGTCTGTAAATCTTTTTTATATTCTCAAAGTACCAGTGCTTAGAGTCATTGGTTCTTTGTATTACTTCCTTTTTTTTCTATTTCATTATTCTCTTTTCTGGTTTTTATTATTAAGTGATTTAGATTTGATTTGTTCTTGTTTCCAACATTAAGTCATTTACTTATGTTCTTCCTGTTTCGTTAAAGTAGACACCTTTAAGTGTAAATTTCCCACTAAGGACTGCTTTTTATGTAACACAGACATTTTGTTGTGTTGTATTTAAGTTTTTGTTTAATTCTAGGAAAGTTTTTCTCTTGATTTCTTCTTTGATCCATTTACCATTTAATAGTATACTGTTTGGTCTCCATGAGCGTTTGCAATCACTAGATATTCCTTTACTGGTGGTTTTAAATTTTATTGTATTGTGGTAGGTTACAATATAGAATTTATTATTTGTCTTAATTTATTAAGATTTGTCTTGTGTTCCACTAAGTGGTCTATTTCAGACAAGTTTCCATGGCTGCTGAGTAGAATATGTATCTTTGGTGTTTAGATAGAATTACTGTAGATATGTTACACCAATTTGGTGTTTGACACTATCTAATGTTGATGTTTTTGATAATTTTTCCATATTCCAATTTTCCTGTCTATTAAAGAAACTGGGATATTAATATTACCTGCTATGATTGATTGAGCTGGATACTCTGTGTCTTTAACTCCACTACTTTTTTTTTTTATCATTCTCCAGAGTTCAGCGAATATATGTTTAGGATTGCAATGTCTTTTAGTTCACTATTCCCCTGGTTAAAGTGAAAAGTCCTTCTTTATCTCTTCTGACTAATTTTAGTTTAAACTATATTTCATCACATACCAAACCTGCTTGTTCCAAGATCTAATTTTCTAAAATATTTTTTCTATTCTTTCACTATAAGACATAGCCTATCTTTAAAGATAACATTATTTTGGACAACCAAAAGATGAAATTTGTTTCTAAATCCATTCAGCTAGCTTCTCTGTCGTTTGATTGGAGGTTGATACCATTAATGTTTTAAATTATTATTGAAAAATATATAATGATTTCAGTAATTTTATTTATTTTTTATTTTGTTTTCTGCTGTTTGTGTTCTTAGTTGTGCTTTGTGTTTAAGTAATAATAGTTTCATTTGTTTTCTTTCTATAGTATATGCTTATGTTTATTCATTCATATAGGCCTGGTTTTGTGAACATACATTCTTTTAGTCTGTATCATGGAAAGTTTTTCTTTTCTTTTCAGTGGTAGCAGATGGTTTTGCTGGGTACAATTGTCTAGTCTATTATCTGTGGTCTTTTATAACTTGAAGTATATTGTTCCAGGATAAACTGGATTTTAAAATTTATATTATTGATTCAGTTGTTATTCTGATTAGTTTTCCTTTAGATGTGACTTATGTTTATCCTCTTATGGCTTTCAGTACTCTTTGTTCTGAATAGTATATTACTTGTATTATTCTGTGGCCATATGCCTTTCTTATATAGTCCAGGTGCATTTATTAAGGCATACTATCTTTCATGATTCCCACAGAGGGATTGGCCTTTCTACATCAACTAACAATAAAATGCCCCCAACAGACATGGTCACAAGCCAATATGATGGAGGCAAGTCTTCAAATGAGGTTTCTTTCCCCAGGTAATTTGAAGTTTTGTTGGATTGATTTTAGAAAAATTACCAGCACAACTGAAGTATTGTGCCTTGTTTGGCTGTGTTTTCAGGTCTTAGATCAGCTTGAATTTATTTTGTGTGAAATGAAAGAAATGAATCTGCGTTTACTTTTCCAGATGTATAATATCCATATTTCTAGTACCATTTGCTACAGAGGTTGTCATTTCCCTGTGTATGTTTTTAAACAACTTTGTCAAAAATCTGGTGACTTCACTTGTATAGCCTTATATCTAGGTCTGTTTTATCCCACTGACTCATAAGTCTTTGCTCCTATATCACACTGGATATTTTTGGGAATATTCTACATCTCTAAAGTATAATATGAGACCAGGCATTATGATATATGCAGAATCATTCCTTCTCTTTAGAATTCCTTTAGATAATTAATATTTTTCTGTGCTGTATATGAATTTTAGGATGTTTCTCTGGTTTGCTGAAGGACAAAAGATATCTTAATGGAAGTCAAATAACATGTAAATAAACTCCAAAATGAATTATAAGAGAACATATACTAACAGCATTATGAGGCAAGGAAGTGATTTCCTCATAGGAAAATAGAACTCAATAAGTAAATAGACATACTGAAGAAAAAACCAAACTGAAACAATGATGGAAATAAAAAATTCAATAAATAAAATAGAAATTCAATGGAAAACTTCACTAATAGAAGCCATAAGAAGGACGTGATAGCAGTGCTTGAAGACAAGATAGAGGACTGGGGTCACTTAGTCAAGACCAGTGACAAATTTCCAAAGAACTAAACATGCATAACTTTGGGGACATGAATCAGTAAATTATGACAATAGAAGGAGAACTTCATATCAAAAGCACAGAAAATAGTATCAAGAAAATCTTAGTAGAAAATCCTCAAATATAGAGAAACTAATACCCATCTAGGCATTAGAAGAGCACAGAATTCTAAAAACATGAGCAGAAAAGAATCTCCTCCTGTCATATTGTACTTACTGCAGTAAATCTACAAAATTAAAAAAAAACTTCACTGAAACTGTGAGAAGAAACAAGTCATATATAAATCTGGACACATCAGAATAGCAGCTGAGTTTTCAATTGAAAACTTAAATAAGAGAAAGACTTAGAAAGATATAGTTCAAGTTCTAAAACAAAAACAAAACAACACATTAGCCAACCCAGGATAATATACCTGACAAAATTATCTCTCATAAAGGACAAAAAATAATTCTCAGTGATGAAAACAGATTAAAGGAATTTATAATCACTAAGTTAGCCCTTGGAAATGTTCAGAATAAAGAGAAAGAAACAAATCCTAGTGACTGCAGGAAAAAACAATGATACGTAATTGTTTAGAAAAAGAGTAATAATAAATACACTGCATTAACAAATTAATGAAATAACTGGAATCAATATAAAATTTACTATAATAACACTGAATATTAATGGGCTCAATTTTTCTATAAAAAACAGAAACCAACAATTTGAGTAAGGAATCGGGATCATCATTACAAAATAGATTGCAAATTCAATCTAATCAAAGATATGTAGAGGGTAACTTAATACTGACAAAGAAAAAAATCCACTCAAAGGATATTAAACCTTTATGCAAGGCAAAAACACAAGCAGACCTAAGTTTTTAAAACAAATGTTACTAAATTTGAAATGGTAGGTTAACTCCAGCATGTTAATTTGGGAGATTTCAATTTCCCATTCTCAACATTGTATAGATAATCCAGAAAAAAGGGTCAACAAAGAAATACTGAAAGTAAAAACATCATAGGTCAAATTGAACTAAAAATATTTACAGAACATGCAATTGAAATACTATAGAGTATCTATTATTCTTAACAGCCCCCAGAATTTCTCTAAAATTGATCACATATTGGAATGCTTAAGTTTCAACAAAGATAAGAGAATTAAAGTAACTTCCTCTATTTTATCTAACTGCAGTGGAATAAAGCTAGATATTAATAATAAAGTTAAGTATAAAATAAACAAAAATCCTTCTAATGCTGATAATGAACATCCTGATAAATACATTAGGAAAACAATCCTATTCACAATACCTTACCTTTCAAAATATAAGCATAGTAATAAAGCTGGAAAAATGAGAAAAATACTAGAAAATGCAAAAGTCCTATCAAAAGCAATCTACAGATTCAGTGTAATACCAAAGAACATTTCAGTGCCATTATTCACATAAATAGAGAAAATAATATTCAAATTCAAAAGAAAGCATAAAATACCCAGAATACGTAAATAAACTCTATAACAAAAGAATATTCTTTTGGGTATTATCATATATTAGTTTTTAAGTGATTTTTTAAAATGTTGATACTGGAAATGAAATAAAATGAATTAGAGGGTTCAGTTATAAGTCCCCACAACTATATATATTTTATTTTTGAGTAAGGAATAAAAATATGCATGGGAGAAAAGACAGTCAGTTTGAAAATGTGATATATACATGGAGAATAACACTAGATCTTATCTCTCAGCCTGCACAAAACTCCACTTCAGATAAAATAAAGACCTGAACATCAGACTTGAATATGTGAAACTGATAGAATTAAAAGTAGATAGTACCTTTTAAGATATGGTTATGCCATTGATTTTATTACTTTAAAGATTCATTGACAATGAGACAGGTTAACTCCTGGCAACACCCAGCCTACCCCAAAGAAGATGGTGAGCATCAAAGAACCTCCTTATGGAGATGGCTTCAAATGAGGCAAACTAGCTGCTGGGCAAAAGGTCCTCATTTCTGCCACAGACAGAATTCTGCCTTAAAAAAAGGGGGGGGGGCAAGCTTGGATGCAGGCAAAGTCGATGGCCAAATTCTGCCAAGACAGGGAAGCAAGTCTTCAATAGTTCCTGCCTCACACATACGTCTGTCAGATATATTGGGACAGAAGGCTGAAGAAGATGCTCCAATGTTATAGAGAGTTATGGGTGACTATTCAGGTAGAAAACTGTCTCTGTCATCTTTTCATTTGGAAAGTAACTAACCTGCACTCCCAGCAAGTCTCTGAGGGAATTGAAGACCAGGTAGCTTAGTTTTACAATGAAGCTTAATTGTTTAGCAGTTAAGATGGTTTTATATCTAGATAGGTGTTCTAAGTTGATAATGACAATATGTAATAGAAATTGATTTACATTCAGAAATTTTGATGCACCAAGATAGGAAAGATGTCTTCTTCAAGGCTGTCAAATACAAATAGCCAAAACACTAAGAATGTAACATTTATATAATTCCTGGTTGTGTCATGTTTCTTCTTAGCATAGGTAATCTAGTGTGTGTGTGTGTGTGTGTGTGTGTGTGTGTGTGTGTGTGTGTGTGTGTGTGTGTATGTGTAATAATAAAAATGTATATGTACAAAAATAAGATAATTTTTAAAAAGATATGGCTATGGCTATGGATTAGGACCAGAGTTACCTAAGAAATAGGCCAACAATGAACAAATGGGACCTTGTGTAACTAAAAATCTCTGAACAGCAGACATCTGTTGAGTGAAGAGCTGGCCTACACAATGAAAGAGAATTTTTTACCAACTATGCATTTGACAAAATCTCAGTGTGTTATATATACAAATAACTCAAAAATAAACATCAGTTAAATAAACAACCCAATAAAATAGTGTATATAACAGAGTTCTCAAAAGATTTTTTAATGTGTTCAACATATTTAAGCATTGAGAAAATAAAAATTAAAACTACTTGCATATTCCATCTGACCCCAATCATAATAGTTATTATCAAGAAAAACAATATCAAGGGATGCTGGTAAACATAGGCTAAAGGAAAAAAACAATTACTTATTGTTGATAATAGTATAAACATACAGCTACTGTGGATGTCAGCACAGAGGTTTCTCAAAAAGCTAAAAGTATACTTTCTATGTTATCCATCTCTACCACTCATAGTTTTATACCCAAAAGTTTATGTATCCTACTACAGATGTAGGTGTTACTTGTTGATGTATTCATGTAATATGATTCTCCAAAGAAAGAAAATTAATAGAATGAAGTTGATAACTAACGCAAGAGGGAAAGTTAGTTTTCATTAGGGAAGTAGTCCTTGGTAGGTTGCCCATGTATCAGGAGATGGCCGTGTACCTGTGAACATACTGGTAGTGTTGTTTAGACTGAGTGTGTGTGTGTGTGTGTGTGTGTGTGTGTGTGTGTGTGTGTGTGTGTGCTTTAAGGAGTATGTGAAGTTTTGAGAGAGAGATAAGGGAGAATCTGTGATGTGCTGAAGGAAGAAAGTAGGAGTGAATAAAATTAAAACAAAATGAATGCATATATGATATATCAAAGAATACATTAAATTATTTTAAAGGTGGGATTTTTATGTTTAAAAAAGAACAACTGGAGTTGGAAGGTATATGACAGGGGTAAGGAGTGACTTTGATGGAAACACATTCCATGAATGCATAAATTTATTAAACAATATAAAATAAAAACTTGTAAAAGTGAGTTTACTAGATTGGTGTACAAGAAAAGTTCTAAATACTCATAACAATGGCTTTGAAAACATTCATGAGTTGGTTGTTGGTGGATGTTTCCACAGTCACAATCTGGTACTGAAGGACAAGAGGATTTCTGAAGTGCAACTGGTATTCAGGACACAATGGGAAGCCAAAAAGTTGGATTCTGATGTCAGCAAAGGGGAGCTGGAGAAACAATAGCAACAGAGTCACCATCAGTGGTAGCAACAGCAACAGCAACATGGCAGATAAATCTCCAAACAGCACAAGTGAATTCAGCAGTTTGTTCAGAAGGAAAGCAAGCAAGAAAAACAATTTACCTAGGCTCTTCCTATGTCTTGGTCACCCACCTGGAGCTGCCAGCTTATTTCAGGGTGGGTCTTCTGATATTAATTAAACTAATAAAAATTTTAAAGGTTCATCCAGAGGGTCATTTTTTATTTGGTTCCAGATCCAATAAAGTTGACACCAAAGATTAACCATTACATATCACACTATTCCAAAAAGAACCAGCCTAGGGTTCCATCAACTTCAAGTCGATAATATAATGTGATCCTTTTCTAGTTTTAGTCTGTTGTTATGACAAGCATCATGACTAAAAACAAATTAATTAAAGAAAGGATAAATCTTACCATATAAGTTCCAGTTCATCATTGGCAGAAGTCAGGATAGGAACTCAAGCAGGAACCTGAAACTATATCTGATCAAGAAACTCACTCATAGCCAAGGAAGTAGATGAGAAATCACAGGAGAAACTTTGTTTGCTGGCCTACTCTCAGGCTCAGGTTTAGCTAGCTTTCTTATACCACCTAAGACCACCTAAGGAAATGATATCATCCATAGTGTTCTAAGGCCTCTTATATCAATTAATACTAAAGACAATCTGCAATAGGCATGCCCACTAGCCAATCTGATCTAATCAGTTTCTCACTTAAGGCTTTCTTCTCAGATTACTCTAGGTTGCTTCAAGTTGAGAATTAAAGCTCACTAGGACAGGAACATATACACAATAGAAGTTTATTCAAGCATAAATGAAAATGAAATTATGGCATTTTAAGGAAAATTGGTATAACTGAAATACTTACACTGAGTGATATAACATAAGCCTATATAGACACAAGGTGCCTGTCCTCTTCATATGCAAATCTTAGCTTCCAATTCTTAAAATAATGTGTTTAAATTGGAATGTGTACAGAGGTCAGGAAACTAGAAAACGACTATTAAAGGGGGAAGAAAACTAGTGCCTTAAGCAAGAATAGATAGAACATGTGGAATAGGAAAGTAGACTTGAAGAGTATAAGCAGCAGAAACTTATAAATGGGTATGAATGTGGGAAGATAAAGGAGCAGAGAGGGTGGGACAAAAGGGTTACTCAAACTAAGGATATATAAAAACAGCCTTATAGAAGCCTACTGTTTTGTAAGCCTATAAAAAGCTTAACTTTTAGCAACAGGAAGCTGGCTAGAGTGCAATATCATATATGATTTCCCTCCTGTCCAATTAGATAGCTGTTGGTTGCGATGAACATGTGAGTGCCAATTATTGTTCTATTGCCTTACTGGTGATAATTGTGGTTCATAGATGTTGCAGCTGGATAGGACTGTTTAATTGCCTCACCCAATCCTTGGTAGCTTGCACAGTATTATCTGGGACCATGGAAACTAAACCATAGGAAAGAAGCTTTTGGATCAGATCCAGCTCCAGACATTGGAATTCTGTGGCCTGAGTTTGTGGTATCTTCAGCAATAAGGGCCCACTATAAAACTAAGAGGAAACCAAGGGTTGTATATGTTTGTGTGTGTATATATATATATATATATATGTGTGTGTATATATATATATATATGTGTGTATAAATTATTTTGCCACACATTATTTTGCCAACCATCCCTCATAGTTACTTTATCCTTTCCTGGATTCTGTGTTTAGTCCATGCTATATACATACATCTATGGATTTGGAGCTAGGTACCTTATATTTGCACTACACCTACCAATCATTAAAAAGAAGATTTCTGTGCCTGGCTTGGGATTCTGTTAGTCTATGGTCCTTGGGGAGAGCAAGGTCGGGCCTACTGGCTTAACTTCTTTTAATATATTATATACTAATACATATATGTGTGTGTTAATTTAGAGATATTAAATATAATTTCACATGTATTAAATCATAGATTTAGTGCTTAATTTTAGGTAAATCAAAATCTATGAATCATTGAGGTATTATTGAATAACCTCAATGTTATTTTTCCTTATTTTTCCTTCTCTCTTTCCCCTAGCTAGAACCATGCTTACATTATTTTGTCTCCCAATTCATTTCCCCAGTGCCCTGATATTCTCCTTCCAAGACTTCATATTCCACTTTTATACTTTGTAATTTCAGTGTGTAGTTCATGTCATATATTTATATCTGAGGATTTGAAGCTAGAACCCTCCAAAGAGAATAGTGAGCTTATAAACCTAAGAACATAATCCACTACTGTTAGTTTCCAAAACCAGCATAATTTCTTATTACATTCTAAATCGTATCTTTACATCCACAAATCAGTGGAGCTACCACCTGTCATCAAAGATTCCTTTCCTTGGAGATGATGAAAAGAGAGCACACATTTCTTTTTTTAAAAGCATTTTCTCATTCAGGACCAGCAAAGTCCCACACAACATGTGACAAAGACCTTATAGTTGCCCATTTGGGGCCAACCACATCACCTACTTCTACCCACTGATTTGTTCTCTAGACTTCTTATGTCACTTCCTGACATCTATCAGGAGCCCTCTAGCTGCCACATGAGATTAACCTAAAAACTAAGTAAACTGTCTTATGCTTTCTCCTACTGGCACTTTCCCATACAGTGTCTCACTGTCTGTTGCTCTGGAGTCTCCCATATGTTATATAAAGATATGACACACTGATTTCATCATACAGCTATAAGAATGGCTAAGATAAAAAAAACTCAAACACCAGGACATACTGGACATACTGACAAGGATGTGTAGCAAGGGAAACACTCCTTCACTGCTGGTGGGAGTGCAGACTTATCCAACCACTCTGGAAAGCAGTCTGACACTTTCTCAGAAAATTGGGAATAATGCTACCTCAAGACCCAGCTATAACACTCTTGGCCATGTACCTGAAGGATGCTCCACCAAATAACAAGGAAATTTGCTCAATTATGTTTATAGTAGCTTTATTCATAATATCTAGAGTCTGGAAACAGCCTAGATGTTCCTCAATAGAAGAATGGATAAAGAAGAGTTGGTACATTTACACAATGGAATACTACTCAGCTATTAAAACCAAGGAAGTCTTGAAATTTACAGGCAAATGGATGTAACCAGAAATGATCATCCTGAGTGAGGTAACCCAGACCCTGAAAGACATGCATGGTATATATACTCTCTTATATGTAGATATCAGCTAAACATGGATGTCTTCAGGGAGACTCTACCTAGCAAAAGATTGGGACAGATACTGGGACTTTAAGCAGGACTCTGCGCTGAGAACTGAAAGTTTTAGGGAAGAATACAGGGGTGGAAAGACAGGGAGGGGTCAGCAGCTCCATAGGGAGATCATGAAGGCCTGCAGATATGTACTCAGGAGTCTGCACGAACAGATGCACCAATCAAGGACATGCAGAGAACCTAGGCTGCCTGCTCAGATGTAGCTAATGGACAGCTCATTCTCTAAGTGGGAGGGTGAAGTGGTGCTGCCGCTGAATCTCTGACATGCACTCCGGAGCCCACTATTTGATCACTAGGCCTTGTCAGGATGGCCTTATGGAAAGACAGTGGAAGGGGATTCAGGCTATTCTGATAATACCTGATAGGCTGTGGCCAGACAGTGGGGAATGAGGGCCCCTCCCTGTCTGAGGTCTAAGGAGGGGAATAGGGTAGAAGAGGGAGGGTGGTTGAGAATGGGAAGACAAAAGCAAGAGGATAACAACTAGAATGTAAAGTGTGAATAAATTATAATAAATAAAATGCATATTAAAAAGATATGATACACTGGTAATATATCTTATGTTTCATGTCCTCACCCCCTCTCTATATGAGGGTATTAAGAATCACATTCTTTACTTTTAAGAGACACTCTAGCTACTCTACAAGAACAAACACCCTAGCAAGAAAATACACTTCCCTTCAGCAAAGTGGCTGAATGCAAAATTACTTAAAAAAATCAGTAGCCCTACAATATACAAATGACAAATGGGCTGAGAAAGAAATGAGGGAAACTACACCCTTCACAGTGACCACTAATAATATAAAGTATCTTGGTGTAAGTCTAACCAAGAAAATCAAAGACCTGTATGACATGAATTTCAAGTATCTAAGGAAATAAAATGAAGATGGAAAGATATGCCATTCTCATGGATGGTAGGATTAACATAGTAAAAATTACCATCATTCCAAAAGCAAGCTACAGAGTCAATGCAATTCCCATTAAAATACCAACACAATTTTTAAAGACCTTGGAAGAACAATTCTAAAATTCCTATAAAAAAAAAACAGAATAGCTAAAACAATCCTATACAATAAAAGTACTTCTGAGACTTCTTGGTTAACTCATCTTCCCTTCATGTTATTGGATGCTAGATACAAAGAATCAAATTTGAATAAAATAAGAACAATTTTTCTAATCTGATTTTTAATTTTATTTGCATTCATATGTAAAATGGGGTTTCTAGGTTGGAAGTTGAGTTAGGCTGAACTAAAATGTGGACTGTGTTCATTGACTTTGACCAATTAGATTTCTTTTATGCTTATTTCTTTAAGCATTTTATATGTTCTTATTTCCTTAAGCATTATATATGTTTTTGTTTGGGTTGGTCAGGGGTTGCAGGAAAAATAAATACTGATTTTTCAGCAACAACAACAAAAAACTTCTGGAGATATCTCCATCCCTGACTTCAAGCTATTCTATAGATCACAAGTAATAAAAACTGCATGGTACTGACATAGAAATAGACTGGTTGACCAATAGAATCAAATCAAAGATCCAGAAAAAAAATGCACACTTCTACAAGACTATACACTTCCCCCATTGTTTGGCTGTGACTCTCAGCATCTGTTTCAATATGCTGCTGTGTAGAGCCTTTCAGAGGACAGATATGCCCTCTCTACAAGCATAGGCAAGCATCATTAATAGTGTTGTGTCAGGAGTTGGCTCTTTCCCATTGGGTGGGTGTCAAGTTAAGCCAGGCATTGGTTGGATAGTCTTTTCATCACTATTCTATCTTCATACTTGCACATCTTGTAGGCAGTGTAAATTTAGGGTGAACTTGTTGTGGGTGATTTGTTGTTCCCCTCCTTCTATTAGGAGTCCTGTCCAGTTAGAGGGTGTCTACTTCAGTCTCCATGATCATGCTACTAGGAGTCTCAGCTAGAGTCACTCTTATATCTTCCATGAAGCCTAACCCCTCCTAGGTTTCCAGCTTGTCACCAAGATGCCTTCACCTACAGTTTCTCTTCTCTCTGAAGGCCCTCTGTTCTCCTATCCCTGCTCTCCCTAGCTCTGATTTCCATCCTCATTACTCTTTATGCTCTTTCTCTTACTTTTTCCCTCACTTCAACCACTTCTGCTGTTGATTCTATTTCCTGTACACTGTGAGATTTAAGCATACCCCCAGGTCCTCCTGGGGGGTAGAGGGTAGAGGGGTGTAAAAAGGTGTAAAGAATGTAAAGAGGGAGGGATGTGCACCAACCAGGAGAAGAGGAGAGAGTGGGCTACAACTTGGATGTAAAAGTGAATAAATTAATAAATAAAAATGTAAAAAGAAAACAAAAATAACTTCATCTCCCAAGAAATAAAAGACAAAAAAATTCAAATCAAATGGAACCAGCAAATAAGCAGACATTGGTATTCTACTATGAGACAAAACAGTTTAATCCAAAACTAATCAGAAGAGGTAAAGACACACAATAATTAACAATGATTTGGAAGTGCAAGCCACACAAGCCCATTCCTACCCAATTTGATTAGGTCATAGTGTTCACAGCAATAGAAACTGTAACTAGAGAATGCACTTTATTCTTTTAAATGAAACTATCTATGAAGAAGACATTGCAGCTCTAAAATATGTACATCAATCTTGAGCACACATAATTTTATGAGTAAAATACTTCTGAATGATATGCCACAGATTACTACAATACAGTAACAGCAGGTGATTTCAGTGTACCACTTACAACAAGGGATTGATAAACTAGACAAAACTTAAACAGAGAAACAATGGAGTTATATGAAAACATACAGCAGCATAATTTCACAGACATCTACAAAACATTCATCTGAGTACCTGATGAATGTACATTTTTTTCAGCAGTATATGGATCATACTTTAAAATAGATCATAGACTGTGTTCCAATTTTACTTCTGCTACTGTGATAAAATACAATGACCAAAAAAACAAACAACAACAACAAAAAAAAAAAAAACTTAAGGGAGAAATGGGGTGTTTTGGGCTTAAACTTCTATATTATATTTTATTATTTTGAAAAACTCAAGGCAGGACCCTAAGGCATCGAAACAATATCATATCCACAGTCAGCTGCAGAGAGATAATAAATGCTTGCATGCTTGCAAGTGTGCAGATCATTCCTTTCAACAATACAATTCAGGGTCTGGGCCACAAAATTATAATAACAACAAATAGTGTGTCTCGTCCCACCTTAGTTGACCCAATTAATAAAGAAAAATCTCCACAGTCATACCCACTATCCATTTAATCTAGATAATTCCTCCTTTAAGACTCTCTTTCTATATGGTTATAGGTTGAGACAAGTTGATAGCTAAAATTATTACATGTGAGAACATCATGAAAGCTAAAACTGAGAATAGCTTTATACAAGATTGTTGGCAAATTGAATTACTATCCTGAATTCTATCACATCACAACTGAATTCAACCTATGAATGAACATGAAGAGATTTTACTTAAAATTCACTTAGTGTACTTGAGGGGTGGCTCAGTGATTAAGAAAAATGTTTGCTTTTTGAGGAGGGCCCAGGTTCTGTTTCCAGAACTGACATTCTGCCTCACAACCATTCATAACTCCAGTTCCTGGGAATCTGCTGCCCTCTTCTACTCTCTGTAGATTCCAACCATGCATGTGGTGTACATACATAAACCTAGCCAAAACACTTGCATATATAAATATAAATAATATGTACATAAAGAAAAATACAAACTTAAGAAGATTAAACAACACATTATATAATAATAGATAGAACATTCAAGCAACTCATGTGGAAATAAAAAAATTCTAGAATTAATAAAAATGAAGATACCAATATACCACTGTCTGTGCAAGACAAGATGTTTCTGAGCGTAAACTATGTGTATATGTGTTTACATGTACATACAACTGTGCCAAGGCTTGAGTGTGCAACACATGTAGACAATAAATAAATACATAAATTAAGTATTATCTACATATATAAAGAGCCATATGGTAATTCAGCAAATCTATTATTACTTACTTTTCTATTGCCATAATAAAACACCATTACCAAGACAACTTATAGAAGGAAGTTTTAATCTAGGATTATGGTTACATATAGAAGGCAGATCTTTTTCGAGGCTATGGTTCCAGAGTCTTAAAGTCCATCCTTATTACAACAAGGAATCATGGCAACAGAAGAGCATGGCAACTAGAGTAGTAAGCAGACACCTCACCATGTATATCACAAACCAGAAGCACAGCGAGCCAATACATAAAAGCATGAGTCTTTTAACTCTCAAATCCTGTATCCAGTGACAGACTTCCTTCAAAAAGGTCATATCTCCTATATCTACATTATTAGTGCCACCAGCTGAGGACCAATTATTATTCAAATATATGTTCCTTTGGGCTGGGATCACATTCAAACTACCACAGTAAATAAAGGCACCTAACACAAGCCAAAGGACCTATCTGCAGGACCTATCTGATGAAAGGAAAGAACCAATGCTCACTACATGTCCTTTGGCTTCTGCACACATACTGTGGCTTGGGTACATGTACATTCAGACAGGTAGAAATCCAAATTTAACAAGTAAAATATAATTAAATGGAAAAAATAAAGTATTTGTGAAATGATTTGATTCTTTGAAAACATAAATCAAACTGGCAAACCCTTAGCTGAGATTCTGGGGTGCTGGCTGGATTTAGTAAAAGTGAAGCTCTAAAAAATGGGGGGAGGGAGATACCAATGAAATTCAGAAAATCATAAGGACTGTATGGGGATCCAAGATGGTGGTGCCAAACAGGCCCAGTATCTGATCTGCAGGTTGGAAACTAGGCTCCCAGCTGGGAGCTACAGACTGCAAAATCTGGCAAGCCCTGGGAACTGAAATCAGTTCACCTGCCTGATCTAAGGAAGGGTTCCCTGATCCCCACAGGTAAGAGTTATCGACCTATAGACACTCACCAACGAACTGCTCTCAATGACTAGTGATGGACACCAGAACCTACCTCCCAAAATCAGAGCAGTAAGATGTCTAAAGGACAGCATAAAAATACAAACAACAAAAACCATAACAATATGACATCTCCAGAATCCAGCCATCTCAAAAAAATTCAACCACTGTGAACTCAAATGCAACTGAAGCACAAGAAAATGACCCCAAAATTTTTGTAATGAAGATATTAATGGAGGAAATGAATAAAATCCATAAACAAATCCAAGAAGATGCAGCCAAACAGATTAAGGACATTAGAGAGGCCTATAGAGAGGAAATGAAGAAATCATTGGAAGAAATGCAGGAAAATACAAACAATCCAATGAAGGAAATCAATAAAACAGTTCAAAATCTGAAGATGAAAATAGAAACAATGATAAAAGCACAGACAGAAGAAAGCCAGGAACGAGAGAACTTAAAGAAGAATGTAGGGGATGCAGAGGTAAGCTTCTCTAAAAGAATTCAAGAGATGGAGGAAAGGATTCCAGGGAGTAGAAGATAAAATAGAAAAACTTGATGCAACCATCAAAGAACATGTTAAATCTGAAAAATTCCTGACACAAAATATCCAAGAAATCAAGGACACCATGAAAAGAAGAACCCTAAGAATAATAGAAATTGAGGAAAGAGAGAATACCCAGCTCCAAGGCCCAGAAAGTACTTTCAACAAAATCGTAGAAGAAAATTTCCCCAATTTAAAGGAGATGCATATAAACATATAAGAGGCCTATAGAACACCAAATAGAATATACCAGAAAAGAAAATTCTCCAGTCACATAATAATCAAAACACAAGATGTACAGAACAAAGAAAAAATATTAAAAGTGATGAAGAAGAAAAAAACCAAGTAGCATATAATGTCAAACCTATCAGACTACACCTGACTCTCAACAGAGGCCATAAAAGCCAGAAGGACCTGGACAGAGGTCCTGCAAACCCTAAGAGACCAAAGATGCCAGTTCAAACTACTATACACAATGAAAATTTCAATATTCATTGATGGAGAAAATAAGATATTCCATGACAAAAATAAATTCAAACAGTACCTATCCACAAATCCAGCCATACAGAAGTTACTAGAAGAAAAACTCCAGCCCCAAAGAAACAAACTACAACCAAAATAACACAGGAAATAGATAACTTCACTATTGCAAAGGTAACCACACACTCTCTACTGTAGCCAATATCAAAGTCAAGAGACTTAACAGTCACTGATATCTCTCAACATTAATGGTCTCAATTTTCTAATAAAGAGACACAGACTAACTAAATGGATGCATAAGCATGACACAACTTTCTTCTGCTTTCAAGGAACACATCTCAGAAACAATGATAGACATTATCTCAAGGTAAAAGGCTGGAAAAATATATTCTAAGCAAACAAACACAAGAAGCAAGCTGGTATAGCCATTTTAATACTCATACTCACCAAAGGTAAATTCAACCAAGATGGCATCTCAAGTCTGAACATCTATGCCCCCAGTACAAGGGTATCCACATTTGTAAAGGAACTATTAACAAAGTTTAATTCACACGTCAATCCCCATACATTAATAGTGGGAGACTTCAACACCCCACTCTCATCAAAGGATAAGTCAATGAAAAAAATCAAACTGAGAAATAATGACACTAACCAATACCATGAATCAAAAGGATCTAACAGATATCTACAGAAGTTTTCACCCAAACACAAAAGATTATACCTTCTTCTTATCATCTCATAGAACTTTCTTCAAAACTGATCATATAGTAGGACACAAGCAAGCCTCAACAGATGCAAGAAGATTGAAATAATACTTTGTATCCTATCAGATCACTATGGACTAATGCTGACTTCAATAACAGCAGAAACAATGAAAAGTCTACACACACATGGAAACTAAACAACTCTCTACTTAATTACAATTAGGTCAGCAAAGAAATAAAGAAAGAAATTAAGGACTTCCTAAAATTCAATGAAAATGAAAGTATAACATACCCAAATTGATGGGACACACTGAAAGCAATGTTAAGAGGAAAAATCATAGCACTGTGTCTCCATAAAGAAATTGGAAACATCTCATATAGACAACTTAAGGAAACATATGGATGCCCTAGGAGAAAAGAAGCAGAAACACCCAAGAGGAGTATACAGCAGGAAATAATCAAACTCAAGGCTGAAATCAATAAATTAGAAACAAAGAGAACAATTCAAAGAATCAACAAAACCAAGAGCTGGTTCTTTGAGAAAATCAACAAGATAGACAAACCGTTAGCCAAACTATCTAAAAGGCAGAGAGACAGTATCAAAATCAACAAAATCAGAAATGAAAAGGGAGACATAACAACAGACCCTGAAGAAATTTTAACAAATCATTAGATACTACTTCAAAGGCTTGGATAAGACACGAAATTTGAAAATCTACAGGAAATGGACAATTTTCTTGATTGATTCCATTTGCCAAAGTTGAATCAAGATCAGGTAAACAAATTAAATAGTCTTATTTCTCCTACAGAAGTAGAAGCAGTCATTAAAATCTCTCAACCAAAATTAAATAAATAAATAAATAAAGGCCAGAGCCAAATGGTTTCAGTGCAGACTTTCAAAAAAGAACTAATAACTCTTCAAGCCACCCCACAAATAGAAATGAATAGGACATTACCAAATTCATTCTATTGAGGCCACAGTCACTTTGATACCTAAACCTCACAAAGGCCCAACAGAGAAAGAAAATTTCAGACCAATTTCTCTTATGAACATTTATGCAAAAATACTCAATAAAATACTTGCAAACTAAATCCAAAAACACATCAAAGATATCATTAACCACGACCAAGTAGGCTTCATTACAGGCATGTAAGGATGGTTCAATATACAAAAATCCCTCAGTGAAAGTCATCATATAAACAAAATGAAAGAAAAAATAATCACACGATCATCTCCTTAGATGCTGAAAAAGCATTTGGCAAAGTACACCTATTCATGTTTAATATTTTGGAGAGATCAGGTATAAAAGGCACATACCTAAACAAAAAAGGCTATATACAGCAATCCAATAGCCAACATCAAATTAAATGGAGAGAAACTCAAGAAAATTCCATTAAACTCATGAACTAGATAAGGCTGCCCACTTTCTCCATATCTCTTCAATATAGTCCATCAAGTTCTAGCTAGAGCAATAAGACAACAAAAGGAGATCAGGGGGGTCCAAATGGGAAAGGAGGAAGTAAAATTGTCCCTATTTGCAGATGATATTATAGGGTACATACTTGATCTTCAGAATTCCACCAGAGAGATCCTACAACTGACAAAGACCTTCAGCAAAGTGGCTAGATACAAATTTAACTTTAAAAAAGTCAGTAGCCTTCCTGTATACAAATAACAATCATGCTGAGAAAGAATATAGGGAGAACTCTAACCAAGCAAGTGAAAGACTTGTTTGAAAAATCTTCAAATCTCTGAAGAAGGATATTGAAGATAACATCAGAAGATGGAAGGATCTCCTTTGTTTGTGGATTAGAAAATTTAATATAATAAAAATAGTCATCATACCAAAAGCAATTTATAGATTCAATGTAATCCCTATCAAAATACCTACACAAATTTTAAAGACATTGAAAGATCAGTTGTCAACTTCATAAGGAAAAAAAAAACAGGAATAGCTAAAAACAATCCTGTATAATAAATGATCCTCCAGAAGAATCTCTGTCCCTGATCTCAAGCTGTACTATAGAGTAAGAGGAATTAAAACATATTAATACTGCTATATAAACAGGCTGATTGATCAATGGAATTGAAGACCCAGAAGTAAATTCTTGCTCCTATGGACACTTGATTTTTGACAAGGAAGTCAAATATATTCAATGGAAAAAGGATAACATTCAACAAATGTTACTGGTCTAAATGAATGTCTACATGTACAAAATGCAAGTAGACCTATATTTGTCACCATGCACAAAACTCAAGTCCAAGTTGACTAAAGACTTTGACATAAAATCAGAGCCTCTAAATCTGTTAGAAGAAAAAATAGGAAAGAGCCTGGAACACATTGGCACAGGAGACAACTTCCTGAACAGAACTCCAAAAGCCCAGGCTCTAAGGTCAACAATTAATAAATGGGAACTCATGAGGCCGAGAAGCTTTTGTAAGGCAGAAGACGCAGTCAACAGAACAAAGGGACAGCTTCCAGACTGGGAAAAGATCTTCACCAACCCTACATCTGACAAAGGTCTAATATCTAAACTATATAAAGAACCCAATAATTAAACACCACCAAACCAAATAAACCAATTAAGAAATGGGACTCAGAATTAAACAGAGAATTCTCAGCAGAGGAATACTGAATGGTTGGGAAACTCTTCAAGAAATGATGAATGTACTTAGTTATCAGAGGAATGCAAATCAAAATGACTCTGAGATTCCATCTTGTACCCATTACAATGGCCAAGATCAAAAACTCAAACACATGCTGTTGAGGATGTAGAAAAAGGGGAACACTCCTTCATTGCTGGTGGGAGTGCAAACTTGTATAACCATTTTGGAACTCAATTTGGCACTTTCTCAGAATACTGGGAATAGGCCTTCCTCAAGACCCAGCTATTCCACTCATTGGAATATACCCAGAAGATGCTCCACCACTCAATGAGGACATATGCTCAACCATGTTCATAGCAGTTTAACTTGTAATAGCCAGAACCTGGAAACAACCTAGATGCTCCTCAGTCAAAGAATGGATAAAGAAACTCTGGTACATTTACACTATGGAATGATACCCATCTATTAAAAACAAGGAAGTTTGCAGGCAAATGGATGGAATTAGGAATGATCATCCTGAGTGAGATAACCCAGACCTGAAAAGATACACATGGTATATACTCACTTAGCCCAACAGGATTGTCCCTTGGTGGTGATTCCTGGTGGCACTCAGAGGAAGGGTAAAGAGGCTATCAGCATGAGACCTGATAGGCTATGATCATATGGTGGGGGAGGAAGTCCCCTTCTGTCACAGACCTAGGAGGGGTATAGGGTGAAAGAGGGAGGGAAGGAGGGAGGAATGGGAAGATAGAAGTGAGGGGATAACAATTGAGATATAATCTTAATAAATTATTTAAATTTAGAAAAGAACCAAAAAGAAAAAGAAAAAGGTAGACTACATGGGGAGTAAATTGTGTAAATAGAGAAAAAATAAAGAAAATCATAAGGGCATTCATTAAAAACTTTCAATTCATTAAAAACTTTCAAATTGGAAAAACCTATAAGAAATGGATGAATTACTTGACATATTTGAACTACCAATGCTAATTAATAGTGGATAAATAATTTGAACAGACATATAAAAATAAGGGGTTTGACACAGTAATAAAAACATCTCCCAAAATAACAGAAGTCATGGTTCAAATTAATTCAAAGCAGAATTATACCAGAAATTTAAAAACTTAAACAAATGTTTTTCAAATTATTCTGTGGTATAGAAAAAGAATACTTCCAAGCCATTTTTATAAATTGAGCACAAAATTGATTGCAAAACATTTGGAAGTAGAATAAGAAAAATAAAATTAGTCCAAGCTCTCATAAGTATAGGTAGAAAAAATTATATAGACAGAAAACTTCTAAGTATAATACTTGCAAACTAAATACAAGAACACATCAAAAAGACTATCCCCCTTAAGCAAGTTGGTCTTATTCCAGACATTCAGAGATCATTCAACATATGTAATCTGTAAATGTAATTCACCATATAAATGATCTCAAGTACAGAAATCACTCAATAAATGGACAAACTTCTTGACCAAAATCCAAGAGTGCTTTGTGCTAAAAAAATCTTGAGATACTAAGGATAGAATAAGCCTGTATCAACATAATATAATCACCATGTGACAAACCTTTAGCCAGTATCATCATAATTAGAGAAAGTTTTAAGTATTCTCATGAAAATCAGGAGTAAGATAAGACTGTCCACTATCCAGATTCATATTCAGTATTGTACTTGAAATCCTTGCCAACTCAAGAAGACAATAAAAGGACAAAGAAGAGAGAGATACAAATATGAAAAAAAGAAACCAAAGAATTCCTATCCACAGATCACACTCTATGCATGAGCAACCCTTAGGAAAGTGGCATGATCCAAAAGTTAGCATAAATATCAATAATGTTCTTATATACTAATGAAGTAACTACTGACCAAGAAATTATACAGAAAAATCCTGTGCTATGTACGCTCCAAAATTACTTTTAAAACACTGAGAAAAAAAGAAGTTGATAAAGACACTAGAAGATGAAAAGACCTTTTACAGGGGGGGGGAAGAGAGAGAGAGAGAGCAACCTTTAGAAAAAGAGCAATACTGGAGGTATTACCATACCTGGTTTTAAAAAATAATACAAAGTTATGGTAATAAAGGTGACTTGATCCAGGTATGCTAGTACACACCTTTAATATCTCAGCACTAAGGACTCAAAGCCTGGTTTACAGAGACTTCCAGAACAGCCAGTACTTCACAGAGAAATCTCTCTCTCTCTCTCTCTCTCTCTCTCTCTCTCTCTCTCTCTCTCTCTCTCTCTCTCTCTCTCTCTCTCTCTCTCTCTCTCACTCACACACACACACACACACACACACAAAGACTTGAATCTTGAATGACCTGATACTTGCACACAAACACGCAGGTAGATTAAGTAAAATATTCCAGCCACTTAGTTTTAAAATTGGTTCTTTAAATTTTTCATTATATGAATTTTTACTATAATTACCCCTTCCCTTGATTCTTTCCATATCCACCATCATTTTCTATACACTCAACTTTATGTATTCTCTTTTTACTCACCAATCAAGTCTAATTTGTGTTACTCTTATATTTGTCGATGTGTGACATTCCATTTGATTGCAGTTATCTTCCCATTGGCAGTCCCCCTAAATAAAACTGTCTACTTCTGACAACAATCAGTTGCGAGTAACTCCTCAAATGGGGGTAAGACTTCATGTTCACCTCTCCTCACCATGCAGAGATTTGGTCTGACTTGAGCTTGCGTGGGGTTTGTGCAGCTTGTCAAAACCTCTATGAATTCATATGTGCAGCTGCCCTGTTGTATCTGGAGAATACTGTTTCTTGTATTCTTTCACTTCTTCGTGCTATTACTTTTTTTCTACATCCTCCTCCACAATGATCCCACTACCTTGAGAGGAGAGGGTACAGTATAAACATTACATTTAAGGCTGACCTTTCTGAAGGCTTTTTTTTTCTCAAAACCTTGATCAACTGTAGCTCCCTATGTTAATTACCATCTACTGAAAACAGAAGATTTTACAGTGAACATTGATGGATCCATTAACCTATGTGTCTGAGTCATTAGTAGTCAATGTAATATTTTGTCCACTTAGCAGAAAAAATATTAGTAGGTTCTCCATTAGAGCCTATGATCTGTCTAGCCACAAATTCTTATTACACAAATAGGACCAAATTTAGATTTCATCTTGGGTTTGGGACTTAAAGCTGAGTAGAAAGTGGTTGGTTATTCACATGATATTTTTGCCAACATTGCTCCAGTGGGCATGTCTTACTAGGCTACCCATTATTGTAGTTCACCGTATGCATAGCTGTGTAAGAGTTACCCTGCCAAAGCCTATGTAGCACCTCCCAGCACCATGAAAGCTACTAAGAATGACAAGAATGACACTTCCAAGTCAGTATCAATTTGATTTGTAACTTTGTCCAAAATTTGTATAGCTGAATAATATGTAAATCTATTTTTAGTTTATTTTTTGAACAAGCTCCAAACTGATTACCATAATGTCTATAACAGTTTGCACTTCCACCATCAATGAATAAGTATTCCCTGTCACTCACATCCAAGTCTAAATATTTGCCATCATGTTGCTCTTTGTTCTTTGCCACTCTGAATTGGGTAAGATGAAATCTCAAAGTAGTTTTAACTTGCATTTACCTGATGGCTATAGATGATGAAAAAATTAAATGTTTCTCAACTGTTTGTATTTTATCTTTTGAGAATGCACTGTTTAGTTCCATGCCCTATTTACTAATTGGATGTTTAGTTTTCTTGATGTTGTTCTTATTGTTTGTTTCTGTATTATACATATTAAGATTCTTCAAATGTATAACTTATACAGATATTTTCCCATTCTGTAGTCCATTCTATAGCTTTGCTGTACAGAACCTTTTTAGTTTCATGTCTTTATCTTTATTAATTGATTTTCTTCTTGTCTGTGCTATCATAGCCCTGTTTAGAAAGTTTATCTCTGTGCCAAAAGGAGATTTTCTTGTCTATCAATTTTAGTATATCAAGTCATCTAGTGAGGTCCTCTATCCACTTGTAATTGAGTTATATGCAGGTGTGACAGATATGGGTCTAATTTCATTCTTCTACATGCATCTATACAGTTTGGTCAACAACAACATTTGATGAATATGTTATTTTCTTCAGTAGTATTTGCTTCTTAAAAATCAAGTAGCAATTGAAGTGTGGGTTTATGTGATTATTTTTCTGTTTTATTCCATTGATCAATAAGTCTCTTTATGATAGTACTATACAACTTTTATTACTATGGTTCTGTAGTATAACTTGAAATTTGGAATGATGATAGCTCCAGCAGTTCTTTAATCATTTAGCATTATTTGTGTATCTTTCTTTGATTATTTCCATATGAAATATAAGATTTTTTTCAATTTCTATGAAGGATTGCACTGTAATTCAGGTGAAGATTGTACTGATTGCTATTCGTGTGCTTTGCTGTCATTTTCACAATATTAATCCTGCCAAACTATGACCATGGCAACAAATCTTCCCATCTTCCAGGATCCTCCTAATTAAGTAGCTATTTTTAGCTTTTGAGGATATAGTATATTTATCTTTTTCATCTTCCTTTTCTGCCTCAAAAACCTCCCATGTACCTCAATTTGAAATCTTTCAAATTCAATTGCTCTGATACATATTTATGATTATACATTTCTAAATGAATATATCCAACACATTCAGACTATATAATGTTAGTTGTATGCATTTTTCAGGGCAGTCTATTTGGTTTTGGAAAACCAATTGGTGTTCTCTTTCCTGGGGAAAACTTTTTCTTATGCTCTTGGCATTCATAGGTTTCCTGTAGTTCTTTGTCTACGTATCTTCCCTAATTTTTTTTTTTACCATTCTCACTGTACAAGTCATCCACTTCTTTGGTTATATTTACTCAAAGATACTTAATTTTCATAAAGATTTCTCATAGAAAACACATCCTCTTCAATGAAGTTGTGCTGGCAAA
Source organism: Acomys minous (assembly GCF_964271855.1). NCBI lineage: Eukaryota > Metazoa > Chordata > Mammalia > Rodentia > Muridae > Acomys > Acomys minous. The sequence goes on along the minus strand of NC_140488.1, from coordinate 77,920,335 downwards.
AGTCATGAATGTCTCACTCTCCACCAAAAATCAACTGCAAATGGAACAAACACACCAACATAAAACCTGAAACTCTAAACTTCGGGAAGAACATATAAGGAATGCTCTATAACATACAAGTATAGTCAAGGACTTTTTACAATTGAACACTAGTTGTTCAGGAAATAAGACTAACAGTTTACCCGTGGAACCTCTGAAAGTGAAAGTCTCTATAATTCAAAGGAAACTGTCAATGAACTGAATAGACAGTACACAAAACAATAGAAAATCTCTGAATAACACCTTCTAGTATATGAACATTAGCCATGTTAGGATCGCCTTGATTTTTTCCAAGTCTTTAACTGGTGAACATGTTGTCTTCATCAATGGTGTTTTTGCTTGCTTGTTTGTTCGATTTTGACCTTATAGGACCTTTGCATATAAATTATGGTTTCAAACTATGTATTTTATATGATTACTGCATAAACAAATACGTGTATGTGTGTGTAACTACATAGATTTTGAATTTTTAATTGGCTTTTATTATTCCATTTGCTTGTTTTATACTTTTCTAGTTTGTTTTTATTTTATATAATTTTATTTCATTGTTGACTTTTAGGTGACTCTTTCTTAGTAAGTGGGATAAAGAAAGGGAGTGGATTTAGGTAATGGGCATTCAGGAGGATGTGGATGGAATTGGGGGAAAGGGGATAGCATAGCCAGAATTTCTTTTATTTAAAAAAAACTATTTTCTTTTTTCCTCTTTTTTTTATTAAATATTTTTTATTTTTTACATATACATTAATATTATTACACATATATACAATAAACTACCTACAACAAGAAGAACCATGAAACAACAGGAAATGTATAAATGTTACACTCTTAGTGTTCAGCTATTCATATTTGTCAGCCTTGAAGAAAACATCTTTCATATCTTGGTGAGTCTAAAATTCTGAGTGCAAATCAATATCTACCAGATTTCATCATTATCAACTTAAAACATCTATCTAGACATAAAAACATCTTAACCCCTAAACAACTAAGCTTAATTGTAAAACTAAACTGTCTGGTTTTCAACCTCATCAGAGACTTGAGAAGGAATAAAATCAAATACCTGAGTAAATGTTAACAATAGAGATTGAAATCACTTGGCTTAAAAAGATGTATCTTTGCCAAGGTGAATCCCCCTGATTCTTGCCTCTAGCACCTCCCAAACTCAGATATGTAACTTTGATCCTACATCTAGTGTCATGAAATAATCTTATCACCCCTCACTATACTTCCACCAATCTCTAGGTTTTCTCCAGGACTGTCCCTGCCTACAGGCCCCTGGCACATCACATCCAAACTCTCTACCCAGCCAGATACTTCACATGGTTTTCCATGCCCTGAAGTTTGAATTCTTTATATCCTGATTGCATCCCCCTCGCTCATAACCTCTTAATCCCATCGCCTCCCACAACCCTTTTCCCTCCCTACAGTAGTCCTTAGAAAGGGGAGCCCTCCTCCCCTAACATCTGAGCTCAGCTTATCCAGTGTCCTCTATACTACCTGTAAATTCTTCCTCTGTGGCCTGTCAAGGATACCCTGGCAGGGGGGAAGTGATCAACATTAGGAGGAGAGAGTTCATGTCAGAAGTCATCCCTACTTCCCATATTGTGGAACCCACAAGAAGACTGTGTGGCCTACCTACTACATCTGAGCAGAAGGTCTAGGTTCACATCCTACATGGACCTTGGTTGGCATATCAGTTTCTGTATTGTAATGTGGTTATCCTGAATTAAGTAGCTAATATCTACTTATGAGAAAAATTTGCCATGTGTGTCTTTCTGGGTCTGGGTTACCTCACTCAGGATGATTGTCCATAGTTCCATGCATTTCATTGTTTTAAACAGCTGAATGGTATTCCATTGTGTAAATGAACAATAATTTCTTTATGTGTTCTTCAGATGAAGTACAACTAGGTTGTTTCCAGATTCTGGTTATTATGAACAAGGCTGCTATGAACATAGTTGAGCAAATGTCCTTGTTGTAGTGAGCCCACTTTAGAATATATGCCCAGGAGTGGTATGGCTGGGTCTTAAGGTAGACCTATTCCCAATTTCCTGAGACATCTCCAGAAAGATTTCCAAAGTGGTAGTATATGTTTGCACTCTCACCAGGAATGGAGAAGTGTTCCTCTTTCTCCACATCCTCACCGGCATAGGCTGTCACTTGAATTTTTTATCTTAGCCATTCAGATAGGTGTAAAATGGAATCTCAGAGCCATTTTATTTGCATTTCCCTGATGACTAGGGATGCTTAGCATTTATTTAAATGTTTCTCACCCATTCAATATTCCTCTGTTGAGAATTCTTTATTTAATTCTTGTACCCCATGGTAGTGCATGACATAATCCCAGGATTTGGGATTAATCCCAGTTTAGTCTACAGAGCAAGTACTAGGACAGCCAGAACTACACAGAGAAACCTTGTCTCAAAAAACAAAATAAAAAATATATTGTGGTTTCCAAAACTACCATTATGCACTATGGAGGAAAATTTGAAGTAATTTTTCTGAAACCAGGAATGATATACAGAAATCCCCACTGCTCTTCAACATTGTGTTCAAAACATTAGCTGGAGCAATAAGACAAGAAAAGGAAATTAAAGTAAAAGGAATCATGTCATTTGCAGAGGACATGATACAAGAAATGCCAACAAAATCTATGGGAAAAGTTTTAGAACTAACAGTTTTAGCAACATGACAAGATATATAATTAACATTAAAAAATCAATATCTTAATGTTTTTATTTTTCTTTTTTTAAATTTCATTTTATTAATTTATTCTTGTTACATCTCAATGGTTATCCCCTCCCTTGTATCCTCCCTCCCTCCCATTTTCCCCTTACTCCCCTCCCCTATGACTGTGACTGAGGAGGACCTCCTTCCCCCTGTATATGCTCATAGGGTATCAAGTCTCTTCTTGGTAACCTGCTATCCTTCCTCTGAGTGCCACCAGGTCTCCCCCTCCAGGGGACATAGTCAAATATGAGGCACCAGAGTACGTGTGAAAGTCAGACCCCACTCTCCACTCAACTGTGGAGAATGTCCAGTTGTTCTTCCAAAGGACCAGGGTTCAGTTCTCAGCACCCACATGGTAGCTCACAGCTGTCTGTATCTGGGATCTGACGTACTCCCGGAGACAAACATGCAGACAAAACACCAATGTATATTTTAAAAAATTGTTTAAATCTTAAACCAAAAAAATCAATATCTTTTCTACATACCAATAACAAACATACATAGAAAGTCATTATGGGCACAGTCTCATACACATAGCCTCAAAGGGAAAAAGTCTTAGAATGAACCTAATCAAAGAAGAGAATGAATTTTATGATGAAAAATTTCAATTTCTGAGAAAATAATTAGCAAAAGACATCTAAAATTAGAATGACATTCCATGTTTCTGCATTTGTAGAACTAATTTGTGAAAAGGACCACCATACCAAAAGCTATTTACAAATCCTATATCTAATCAAATAATATATCTTATTCTTCACATAAATTTAAAAATAAATCTCTGAAAAAATTGAGAGAGAAGCACAGAAGGTGCAAGATAGCCAAAACAATCCCAAGGAAAAGGAATAATGATGGAAGGATGAATACAGATCACAAGATATATTACAGATCAACAACAATAATAGTAATAGAAACAGTAATTGCTGTCACAAAAAGACATATAAAAAATGAAACAAATTTGAAGACTCTAACATAAGCACTCACAAATACATCCATTGAAAAGCATGCCAAAAACATATAGTGAAAATGAAAAAGCAGTATCCTCAACAAGGGGTACTAGAAATAATGGATACCCAAATGCAGAAGAATGAAATTAGACCCACCTCTTATACCTTGCACAAAAACTAATTTCATATGGATCAAGATCTAAATATGAAACCTGGAACACTGGAACTTCTAAAATAAAACACTGACAAAACTCCACAGATATAAGTTTAGGAAAGGACTTTTTGAATTGGATCTCATTTATCCAAGAACTCAGGCCAAAATTGACATGTGAGACTTCATAAAACAAAAAGTCTTTGCACAGCTAAAGAAATTATCAGTTGAGTGAAAAGAAACCCCACAAAATGGGAGAGGAATTTTTGCCATCTATCTATCTGAACAGGGATTAATATCCAGAATACATAAGGAATTCAGTAAACAAAGTGTCAAAAACAAATGATTCATCCAAAAAATAGGCTTGCGATCTGAACAGAGAATTCTCAGAAGAAATAAAAACGACTAAGAAATATCTCAAAAAATGTTCATCATGCCTAACAATTATGAAATCACAAATCAAAAAATTGAACTATTTTTCTTGTCCCAGTTACAATGAAAAAGATCTACAGAACAAACAACAACATATATTGGAAAGGATTTGGGGGAAAGTTAACATTAGTCATTGTTGCTGGGACTGCAAATTGGTCCAGATGCTCTGGTATTCAGTGTGGAGAACTCTCAAAAAGTTAAAAAGAAATCCACCATATGACCCAGCTATATCACTCTTTGGCATATGCCCTAAAGACTAGATATTATATTACGTATATATACTTCTCATCCATGTTTTTTGCCACTCTATTCCCAATACCTAGGAAATGGAAACAAAATAAATGTCTTGATCAAAAAATAATGAGTAAATGTTAAAGTAAGACTATAGACACCTGAGAAGATCATAATATATCATATTACCATGTCAACCTAAATTATATGTAATACATATATGTGCATATACACACAGATAAATAGTTTAATATAAATGAATAAACAAATAAAATGGGTGATTCTGAGGAATGTTTTAAGGTAAAATCTGTGTCATAAACTTTGATCCACCATGGTATACATCATAGTAATTTCAAGAATTTATGCTTTCCACATACAATGATTGAGTGCTAAAAATTTTAATTTTCCAAAACTTCAGTCATAGAAAGTTTCAAAATAAAATATTGTTTTCCTTAAGTTTAAAAAAACATAAAAAGGAAGGATAGCAGACTACCAAGAAGAGACTTGATACCGTATGAGCATATATAGGGGGAGGAGGTCCCCCTCAGTCACAGTCATAGGGGAGGGGAATAGGGGGAAAATGGGAGGGAGGGAGGAATGGGAGGATGCAAGGGATGGGATAACAATTGAGATGTAATATGAATAAAGTAAAAAAAGCATAAAAAGTTTAAATGAAATTTTCTTATAGGGACTGACAATGCTTCCTTCAGAAAGCCATAGACCACTTAACAGAACTCCCAACAATAGGCATAAGAAGATCTCTTTTGAATAGGTCAAGGTTGTCCAAGAGACTTTCCAAACAAACAATCTGTAACTGTTGCCTTTGGTTAGTCTCCAGATGTGCAAGACAATTCCCTATTGCCTGAAAACATCATGCACTTTGGACAAATGACCTAGAGGACTTAAGGTAGAACTGACCCGAAAACCTCCTTCCTGAGGATGAGATTTCACAATACCAGAAGGCATAATGAAAGTTTCCAATGGAAAAAAATAGCCATAAATCCCACCCCAAAATGATGACTATGAAGCACAGTAATGACCAAGGTAGGAGGATAACTTCATGGGTTAAATAGTGGCATGTACTCCTTGGAGATAACCAACAGCTCTTTAATTAGACTTGGGGCCATTTAAGAAAGGGGAGATCTAATTATGTGTCCTGGTGGGGGGAGCATATAACCACAACTTTACCAAACCAGCAAAATTCCTAACTACATTCTAAATATTTTACCTTGTACCCACAGATAAGTCTAGTTCTCACCCCACAACAAAGAAACATCTCTGCAACAAATAGAGATCTTTATAGAAAACTTAAATTATAAAAATTCAGGGAATAGAATTAGTGCTCAGTCCTAACTGATACTCCAAAATCAAAGGCTCAGGGATCCTAGCAAAAAGAGAGAAGAAGCATAAAAGACAGAGTAACAGGATGTTTAGTATGATATTTTTTTTCTTCTAGAAAGGTCTAAGAAACTGAACCAATGAAGTCTTATTGATATGGCTGCCTACACAAGAACTTGAACAATGGCAACACAAAGACATGATAATATGGATAATGGGAAGCTCAAAAATCCTTAACCTTTGACTTAAATCCATAGGCAACTAAGGAATACAGAGAGTGGGAGAAAAGTCACCTCCCTCTCCCAGATTGATTATTGAGTATCAAATGATCAGGTCTGAAATTACAGATTTACAGATAACATTATCAGGAGTTGTGTTGTATATGTATCAGTTGGGACTGAGCACCAATTCTATTCTCTGAATTTTTATTAAGGTTTTTTTTAATAAAAGTATATGTGTTGAAAATAGAAGTTTCTCTGATATGAGGTGAGAACTAGAGTTCGTACATTTATTCATTATTTATTGGTCAGAACATTTATTTGTTTGCATTTCTTCATTATTGGGAATAGAGTAGCAAAGAACCTGGCTAATAGTGATAGATTTATTTGTACATGGACAGATGTTTAGAGTATGTGTGTGTTTATGAATTAAAGAAAAAGTGGCCATGGAATGAACCTGAGAGAGAGAGAGAGAGAGAGAGAGAGAGAGAGAGAGAGAGAGAGAGAGAGAGAGAAGGAGGGAGAGTTTGAAGAAGGAAATGGAAGGACGTAAATTATATAATTTATATTGTAATTTCAAAAAACAAAATATTATCATTAATAAAACAAAATAGAAGCAGGATAATTTAAATTCATCAGAATACCTAAAATTACAAAATCTAATTCTGAAAAGACACAAACTTGTAATTATTAGACAAAACTTTCAAGAGGCGACTATGACAAAGCTCCAAGAAATACAAGTAAATACACCAAATAAGGATGAAATTTCATCATCTTAGAAAAGAAATGCAAAGTATAAAGGAGACCACGGAAATTCTGTAAGTGTTTTTTTAATTATTTTAGGAGACAAACAATAAAAAAGAGAAATCTAGAGGCATGAGACAAAACAAACCAATGTAAACAAAATAATTCTTTGAAAATGTTAAATTAATAAAATGGTGATAAAAGTATCCATACAGAATAAAATAGAATAGACTAGAAATAGACACACATTTTAACACATTAACTTTAACTATTTTTACCGTGATAAAATATAGGATCATCTTTGTGACTGACTACCGATTAGATTCAGTAGATACAAGTGAGCTCTGTGAATTTTTGTTTTAAATCTTCTCCTAATAGATTTTACACCCATTCCACATTGAGAACCATTGAGAAAAGATAACAAATATGACTAAAGGTCAAGAACAATATGCAATAGCATATTTTAAAAACCTAAACTTCAAAGAATGCATTTGGGGAAAATGGATTCAGTCATTATGTTGCAGTATAAGGTACATACTTGTAGAATTGAATTTGAGGTGAAAATGTATGAAAAATTGAACTAGAAATAAAAGTTAATATAATATTTTGCATGGTTTTATATGTCATACCATGGAATCTTCTATTTACTCTGCAGATAGTCAATAAATCCTATGAAATTTTGGATTTGTTTATTATTTAATTTAATAAATAATTAGTTTATTTTGGATGTTGTTGTATGTACTAGGCACAGGGCTATAGCATTATGGCAGTAAGAAGAGTAGTTTAGAAGGGGTAAGTGTAGAATGAGAAGGCCCTATATAGAAATTAATGAAATAGTTTTAAAAAGTGATAATTGACAGAGAAAATGATTATGATCATGGCATGACTTAAGGTAGTAGAAATAGGGATGAGGATAGAGAGAATTTTCTGCATAATAAATAATTTGAATTTTGATTACAGTATTTAATGAACTACGGATTGCAAGGAAGCAAGAATTGGAGAGTCGAGGAGGATAAATGCATTTCCTTTGATCTTTCTGGATAGATAATCATGCCAAGAGAATACAGGAGAGACGGAAGAAAATATGAAGTGAGAGAAAGAAATAGAAAGTGACAGAAATGGAGACAAAAACAATAGCTATTTCTTATACCCCTTTAACCTCCTCCATAACAACATGCTTGGATTCAACATAAAGGAGGAGGATGTTTTCAAGGCCATGGTTTATCAATTTTAGATTCATTTATATTCTGGATCAGGTAATCCTACACAATATGAGAGTTGGGTGCATGGCATGGGGTGATCCTGTGTACTATAATGTTAAGAAGCAGCTCTTCTACCAACTGTATTTCAGTAGCACTTCCACAGTCATAGCAATCAAAAATAATTTCACATATTCCCAAGTATCTTCTAAGAGGAAACGACCCCAAAGTAACAGTAAATTTCCTCCCATGCCACTGTTGTATGATGGTACCAATTATTAAAATTACCTGCTACATTGCTACTTCATGTGTCCCAGGTTCATCTCCCACTGCACTGTTACTTCCAATATGATTCATGTCACTCCTCAGCATCAAGTATTGGCTTACATATAATCAAACCTTGACTCAGGGCCATGGGCAGGCTATGACTATTCCCTCTGACCTGCATCCTTGCTGTATTTGTTAGCAGTATTTTAAGAATTATCAGAGAAAAACATTTTTATATCTTCATTTATCTCCATCTGTGTATCTTAGGCCTTATACCCTACTCTACTCCAGGAAATAGTTTCCCTTCTAATAGTGCTAATGCCTTTTAGATATTTATAGAGGACCATGTGGCCTATTCTCTGTGCCTCCTTACCAACTGTGTCTCCAAAAGCATAGCTCCTTTAATCTTTCCATGCCAATCAGACCTTTCCACTTCATAAATCATGTCTTCAGCTTCTCTCTGACTTCCCTCACTGTGCATTCATCATTTGGAGCCTCTGGTGGCCATGCACTAACTCAGACATCCTAGGAGGCATCTCATCAAAGTCACGTCATTCCCTGACACAGTGTCTCTCAGAACACTCCTGGAAATAACATTGGCCCCTTTCAGTTACCTTATCATATTGCAAAACCATATCTAATATGAGAAAAGCTCATCCTCACACACACTGTTACCCAATCCAATGGAGAACCACATGTTCACATGTCTGAGGCCAAAAATAATATATGATTGTGGATAGTGGTAACATTTCCAGGAAGCATTCTTGAACTGAGAAGGGCTGACCACTTTCTCCTGAACTGTTATATCTTCTCAGTATTGCACTTATTATGCAGTACCCACCACTTCAAATCTTTGTGATGTAAATACTTTCCTGTTCATCAACTGTCTCCTGTGGGAGTTATGCCTAATTTTAAGGGCAGAAATCTAATACCATAATATTTGTAGACCAACAGTAGCAACTTACTATCTTTACATATTAGACTTCAAAAAAAGATGGGGAGGGAGTCATTTATACTAATACTGTATCTTAGGAACTTTAGGGCAAAAATGAAAATGGACAGTTTTTAGCAGTCAAAATGTCATGGTTGTCTGGTTGCCTGGTTGCCTGGTGCATGATTGTAAAGTTAATGAGTAAAGATAAAATAGACTATGGGACAAGAGAAACTTACAGTACTGTAAATAATATAAGTAGTATGATTCAACCATTAGAATGTTGTGAAGAGGAAATAATAATAGAAAAAAATGCTCATTGTGAGAATACTACAATGTTAAGTGGGAAAAAAGAGAAAGTATGTTAAAAGTTAATTTATATTTTTAAAAATCTATAAATAAAATTCTCAGTTAAAGTACATGCCAATCCTAGCAATTGTTAATTTTATGGTAGTGTACTTATTGGTAGTATTTATTCTTTTCTACTTGTTCAATTTCAAAAGTGTTACTATTTATTGCAATAATAAATATATACTTAATTTTATATTTAAAATAAATACAAAGATATACGATCCAGTCTAAATTATATTGAACAAATATTTATTGAATACCTACTTTGTGCCAAGTAGTCAAGTAGGCATCAGACCACAAAGAAGATAGCAGAATATCCTCTCTAGAAAAATAGCAAAGCTTCATCTCTGGAGTTATAGCAGAATAAAATAGACAAATGTCTATTTTATTTATATGACAAATGTCTGTTTAAAAGACTTCTGTTTGATTTAAAAATGAGATAACTTCTGAATCACTCCCAGAACTTTATGACCTCAAGACATTGGTTAAATATAATCTTAATAAGCTACAACATGAAAAATAAGAAAGCCTTCATTTGGTCCAGGCAAGATCACAAAGTTATCAGTTATCAATAAAATATCAGATTAACTTTAAGAAATTACCTTTAACAATGGAAGATTTGGCCAGATAGCCTTTAAGATATGAGATGTTTGGTGAACCCTTTGGTTGGTTTAAACCAAAGTTACTCTTAATTCCCACTTTTCTTATCAACACTGTATTATGCTTAGGAGAAAGGAAACATCCATAAGCCAACTCAGTGTACATCTTTCTGCTACTAAATAAAACATCTCCTTATCACAGAACTAGAAGAATTGAATATTTAGAAATAAGTCACTGGGATGAAAAATACTGGATACTTTGATTTACTTCATGGAAAAGAAGATCAAGCTATAACATCATAACAGCAGTGACATACTCTTTACTAAATCCTAAGAAAGGAAGAGAGTCAGTAAGTGCACTGAAAGGATATGATAATTGTTTCAGAAAACCTATCATTATTACCTGACTTTGGCAAACAGTTTTATTCCAAAGAGCCATAATTACTTCATTTGTCAAATGTAAAGGTTGGACAAGAAACCTATAGTAATCAGTTAGCAGTAGTGCAGTAGTTTATGGATTACAAATTGACTCATATAATACCTCTTTCTAGTTCAAGCGTTTTATGATCATAACATTATAACACTAAGTGATGATAAAAGGAATCAAGACACATGCAAGGAAAGCATTCAAAATTTAGTGGTTAATAGATTAATCAATGTGAGTTGTAGAATCACCTTCCTACAGGAACTTCATGAGCATAATGAAGATATACATGAGGGGGCTGATGCTTAGAACTATGTAGTAGACAACTGAGCCTACCAAGTCCTTCTGGCCAAGGACTGCACAATTCAACAATTTTTCTCAAAAGTTGAGCTATGTCCTCCAAACTGAGAGGCAAGAAATGACAATAAGTCTGCTTGCCTGAAAGTAGAGGCAAGGAAGCAAGCCTGATGGATAAATACCATTTCCTAAATTCTGTGATCTATGACCCTCTGAGGCTTGGTCACTACCAGGGAAACCCTTACCAGGAGATTGGTCCTCATAACCAGAAAACTGGACTCAACAGAATTGAACTTCTTCCCCTTAAGAGGCATGATCTGATTCTGAGAAAACTTCTCTTCACACACCCTCTGGTCTTTCTCAACTCCTCCTCTGAGAAATGCTGGCGAGGCTGTGGAATGAGAAGCACCAGCTGGAACAAGCAACAGAACCTTGAGCATCAGAACTAGGTCAGGCCTCAGGGGAGTGCTGTGGGAGACCCTTTCCATTCCTCTGAGACTTGGGCTGAAAGGACACATTGGGTGTTCACAGGGCTGAAAACCTAGAATATGGACTTATTTCCTTTCTCCTTCCTTAGCTTGACTGCTTCTGCTTGCTTATTTACAGTTCTGTTGGGAGACCCAGGGCAGCAATAAGACATAAATGAAAAGATGTGTTCATGTTGGGCTCGGCATTCCTAGGAATGCTTTCAGTAGAGTTTGCCAGAAGGATGTTCCAGCTGCAGCCAGAGCCTGACAAGAAGCTCTACATAGAGAAAAAAAAAACACAAAGGAGCCAGCTCAAAGTGGATCTGAAGTCTGCCTTACTCCAGATTTCTTATTTGAAAATGTGGACACAAATCCAAATTGGCAGAGTGATTCAGTAAGAGAGTAATCATAAACAAATTTCCCAGCCTGGTACATGATAGGTCCTAAATGGTTGAATATTTTCTTCCTTCATCTTTAAAGTTAAGTAAATATTCTGCACTGCTTTCAGGTGAGCACAGAGAGGAACTTTTTCTAGTACACCAGATTTGGAATTATACAATTATAGAATAGTATCTGGCAGACACTTAAAAAGTGTTCAATATATTTATACACACATACATATATATATATATATGAGTCTACTGACGAAGATTGTGTGTGTTAATCTAAGTGAATTATGGCAAGTCTGTTATATTATCTGATCCTTAATTTTGCTATCTGCAAAAGGACGACAGTATTCTCTTTCCAACCTACTTGATGAAATGCCTGCTGGATATAAAAGGGAACAGATACGGAAGTGTTGGGTATTTCTTAGATGTATTCGTTGTTGGTTTTAGAAAGCCTAGGTCAAAGCAATTTAGCAACAGCTGAAATGGACTTTAGTTCTACTGTTTTTTCTCAAGATATGAAGGAGGAGTCAGGGAAAGCTAGTCAATGAGAACTTGAACTCCATGTTTTGCAATTGCACTCAAAAGACGATAAGGAAGACCTAGACCACTACAAAAATTTTGAAACTAACCTAAAATAGAAATATTTCATCCCTCTATGATTTAAGATATTTATAAGCCAAGGCTGAACAGTGCTGTTGTACAGAGGCAGTTGGAAATGTCGTAGAGTCAGACATCTTACATTCTAATAGACTCCCCTTTGTGAAACTGTATGTTTTTCACTGCATGTTTCAATGTGTTCATTTGAAAATGTGGGTGATAATTTCAGGGCCTACTTTAGGGATTGTAACGAACTGGAAAGGATTAAGATATAAATATACGTTTAGAATGATCTGGGGCTTGAATAAACACTGTAATAATGTAAGGTGAAGTATTGTTACTGTACTAGAACATGTGTAGTGATTCCATACTTTCTAGGTAGGTGGCACGGGGATGCTAACTGTTCTTTTTAAATTTTAGGATTTTTAAACTCATGGAAACTATATGAACACATATTGCTCTACAGAGTTATGGTCTACCAGTTCTGTGCTCGCCTTCTAAGCTACTCCCTGTTTGCTGTAATAAATCAAACAACTTTACAAGGAGTGACTTTTTTCTGACCTTCTTTTTGACCTTCTTCCTGTTTGTAAATTTATATACAAATTAATTTTCAGCATAACCACAAAGGCAAACCTTTTGGAAATCTTTGAAACACTAACTTGCCCATCTTTTACAAATTGTATTTAATCAGAATCTTAACACACCAAACACACTAAAGAATGTTGTCTACATCTTGCTCGTTTAGCAGTTTCCTATGCCTTAAGGAACTCCCTCTTTCTGCCTTGTATTTAAAAAATGTGTCATTCTCAGGCAGAATGGAGAGCGAGGTCACAGAGCAAGGAGACATAAAAGAGGGAGGGTAATATATCAACCAGCACCAACTGGCAATACTACACAGTGACAAGAGGATGATCTACTTCAAAAATCCTACGTCAGTCCTGACATTGAACCTTGTCCCACAGCCCATAGCACAGAACTGAGATTAGAACCAAAGGATTAGTCTGAAACACACCTTGTATCCATTGACAGGGAAAGGAATAAATGCAATGATCAAGTATTAAATCTATAAAAACAAAGTTTTATGCAGCCCATTTTCATTTTTCCAGATATCTTTTTGTGCAGGACACGGTGATTGCATTTTATCTGTTTTATTCCACCTAAATTGCAAGACATTCATGCCTACAAGAGTTACTGAATACAAAGGTCAAAATATATGTAACTTATGAAGAAATAACATGTATTCAAAAACATTAAAATACATGACTCAGTTCACTCAGATTTATTTACAGATAAATACACTCTCCATCATATCACAATGTCTCAATGAGGAAATTATATTGACCAAAAAAATTCACCTTGTATATTTCTTGACCAAGGAAACCTGTTTTGTGGGTTTCTTGACCAAGGGAACCTGTTTTGTGAATGTTGTGGGATATTCACCAGAGAAGACTGTTTGGACTTGTGCTTAATCCAGTAGAAACATTTTATTAAACCCCCAGCAACTAACTACACTGCATGTTTGTGATCCCAGTGTATCCCCAAGCATTTCTCCATGTAAGTTTCTAAACACAGAAACCATGCACTTTGTTGACATATTTCAGTTAACAATAACAGTGAGCCAGAAGCAGAATTACAGAAACCAAAAAGCAAGGTTAGTACTATTAGAGACTCCAGAACCATGGACTTCAATAGCATTTGTTTTTATTTTTGGATTTGATAGGTCTTTGCTTTCTTTTTTTGGTATGTAGCACTGCTGTCTACATGATGAGTTTTATGGCCTGAATGGTACTTCCACCACGGACTTGCTTATAACCCTGCCTCTCCTGGAACTCACTATGTACATTATGCTTGCCACAGACTCACAAAGATCTTCCTGACTTTGTCTTCTGACTGCTGGGATTAAAGAATGTGCATTACACCTAGCTTTAAGAAAGGATCTTATCTGTATACCAGCAACTTTAATCTCACTCTGCACTCGGGCTGGCCACAAACTTGAAATACTCCTAATTCAACCCCTTACGTACTTAATTTATAAGAAAGTATAACTCCTGACTTTTATCACAAGTTTTTCATCTGTGAGATAAGAAATAATTCTTAGTTTAAGAAATATATACTGATCATCTCTCATGTGTCAGAGATTTTTTAAAGATCTCTAGACACTGATATACAATAAAAACTGGCTGTAATAAAATTGAGTAACCAAGTATGGTAGTTATTTTGAAAGAATGACCTTACTGGAATAATTGACATTAAATGGCAAGGAATACAATGATGATCTAATGAACAATGAGAAAAATAATCATGGAAAATACTGAAAACTCATCATTATACAAATGAAAATGATTCTGTTAGATGTAGTCTTTTTTTAATTATGAAGAAAACTTGAATTAGGTTTTTTTAGGTTCTTTTAACAAACGTACTCTCTGTATACTCATTTTTGATTTCTTTGCAATCTCCACCTCTATTTTGGTAACCTTTTTTCCCCCACTGTGTGAAGGTTTTCTCTGTATATTCAAATGTTGGTTATTATACTGACAGAGAGCTGACAACTGACGAGACTTAATTCTTATAGATCATCATTGACATCATATTTTGTTAACATTCACCTTCCTCAGCTGTTGATTTGCTTAATAAAGATCTGACAGCCAAAATCTAGGCAGGAAAGGGCAGGTGAGACTTCCAGGCTGAGGGGGTGTGTTGTTCTTGGAGAAAGAATCAGATATGGGAAGATTCTCATCAGTGGAACAGTAGGTGGACAAATCTGAACACTAACAAATAGGTAGAGCTGCTATGTAGCAGGTCTTGTCAAGATAGCCAGGATAAGTTTAGAGTAGATGAGCATCTACCCAGTTAGGCCTAAGCTATTAGAAATATTAATAAGTCTCCTTGTCTTTATTTATAATGCTGGCAGGTCAGAGATAGTCCCACTCCAGAAAAATTTGCTCAACTTTCATATTATTAATCTTTTCAAATGTGGTTCTTCAAATTATATACCTCATTTCAAATCCTCACCTACACTTGCCCCTCCACATACACATATTCTAAAAAAAAAAAATATTGAGAGCAGAGCTGTGTAGAGAAAATTAAAAACAGTTCCACATGGATCAGGTGTGAAGAATATTAATCCTAATTCTGATGCTCCTGGAAAAATTCCTTCCCCTCCTTGGACCTTAGTTTTCATAGTAATAAACCAGAAATGGAGTGTAGCACCTGATGTTCTCACAGTACTACAGCCTAGCTAACTAAGGTCTCTGTCTTTTGTCATGGTGAATGTCCTAGGGTGCCACTGTATATATATTTCTGTGTTGTTCTGGGCATGATGACACTTAAGGGCATTGCTCTGCTTAAGAGTCTTCAAGCAAGCACAGATTATTTGTATTGCTGAGTCACCAAGCTCAACCAAAAAGAGGGCCACCCTCAGCAATCCCAGAAAGAAAAGAGGGAAAGAGGCCTACCTCTGGATTAGACGTCTAAGTTCTTGGTCATGAGAAATCACATTCTTGACCCCTAAAAGCTATGATATATATATATATATATATATATATATATATATATATATATATATATATGTGTGTGTGTGTGTGTGTGTGTGTGTGTGTGTGTGTGTGTGTGTGTGTGTATTTTACTGGATTGATGTAAGAGAGGTTCCTCCACTCAGTTATCCCATAGCTGTTTATTCAATATTTGCTTTGATCTAGAAATTGTTCAATGTCCTAAAAATACAACAATGAATGGCCCAGAGAAGTCCTGCTGCCATAAACATGCAATATAAACAGAAAAATAATAAACATTACAAACAGATAATAAATATATTTTCAAAATAAAACCCAAGAAAAATGTTTTTGAGAAAACAATGAAGTAAAAAAGCATAAACTGATGAATAACACAGAGGACAGGGAGGACTAAATAATTTTGTTGTAGAAGACATGTATAACTGAGAGGGACCTCCTCCCCTACTATATGGTCATAGGCTATCAAGTCATCTTAGTAGGATGCTTATTCTTCCTCTGAGTGCCACCAGGCCTCCCCACCAAGGGAAAGTGGTTAAATATGGGGCACCAGAGTTCATGTCAGAGTCAGTCCCCGCTCTCCTGCAACTGTGGAGAATGTCCTGTCCACTGGCTGGATCAGAGGGGAGGAGAAAAGAGGAAAAAAAGGAGGGAGGGAGGAATGGGAGAATACAAGTGAAGTGATAACAATTGAGATGTAATCTGAATAAATTAATAAAATTAAATTTAAAAACCTTATAGAAAGTGAGAATTCTGAACTGAGACTAGAATATAGAAAGCACAACTAATGAAACTTAAAGATTTTAAAATGAGGACGGGCTGAAATGCAAAGAACTGAAAGTTCAAAAGAGCTCTTTAGATTCAAGGAAGAGACAAAAAGAGCCCCAGTGTCCACAAAGAGCTGTCAGCAAAGAGAAGGGTGGAAGAAAATGAGCTAAGAAAGTTCTCAGGCATTTAGAATCTTGGGAACTAATATGAAGACTGTGAATTTATCCTAAAAGCAGAGAAAAGATGCTCTAAGGTTTTAAGCACTAGAATACTATGCTCTCAATACCATATTGAACATAAATGATAAAACTAGAATTCCATTTCAAACCTGCAACTTTTAAACATCCCTAAACCTTATCCTGGAAGAGTATGTCATGGCAACATCATGGCTAAGCAGAAGACCTCAAATTCAATGACTGTGAAAGCCAAGGATTAGGGACAAGGTAACTAAGAATTCTTTCAGTGTATATTTGTGTGTAAAGAAGAGTGATACAAGATTCTTAATAAAAAGAATTTAAAAGAGGAGAACAGTGCTGAGGATGCTAGTCTGTATATAAAGTCTAGCTTGAAAGACAAACCAATGCATCTGGTTTCAGCTCTGCCAATAACTAGTTATTTAAACTTGGAACAGTCTCTTAATATCTCAAGGCCTTAGCTCACTATTATCCTCAGCTAAATGAAAATAATAACACTTATGGACTATTATACTCTAAGGAAAACATGAGATCACATATAATAAATAATTCTAGTACACAAAATAGAGTCAATGTATGTTACTTATATTGTACTTGATATATTTACAAGAGCTGGAGCACTAGCTCAGTGGATCAAGCATTTGCTGCATAAATGTAGGATCTAGTTCAAATCTCCAGAACCTACATAGAAGCTTGTCACAATAACATACATCTATAATCCCAGTGTTGCTACATTCAGGTAGAAAGTAGAGGCAGAAGAATGTCTGGAAACCATGTCAAATAAAGAAAAGACTGTATTACATAAGATGGAAAGCAGGCATGACAAGGTTGTCCTCTGATTTCACATGAAGGTCACATGTATATATGCTTACACTTTTATCTAAATGCGCATTTCACATAGACAGGAAGGGAAAGAGAGAGAGGTATGAGGAAGAAGGAGGGAGGAACGGAGGGAAGGAGGGAGGGAGGGAGGGATGGAGGACGAGAAGAGAAGAGAAGAGAAGAGAAGAGAAGAGAAGAGAAGAGAAGAGAAGAGAGAGAGAGAGAAGAGAAGAGAAGAGAAGAGAAGAGAAGAGAAGAGAAGAGGGCAGAATGAATATGAAGAAAGCCGAGATAGAATGAGATGGTATAGCCCAGTGAGTGTGATTTAATTCTAAGAATCCTTAAGGTTTAACTTCTATCTCTTAAGCAAGGTTTCTCAGCAGCCATCTTAGTGATATGGCTGAGATGTTAGGCCAGGGGATATGACTGTTGATTTGAATAAGATTCTCTCCAAGGCTTGCATAGATACAGCCTTCTGTGTACTTCAAGAATTAAGATGAAGAGAGTGGGTGGAATAAAATCACATAATATGGTTAATAGTGAAGGAAAAGAACTCCGGTTTCATAAACATACTATGAAACAGAGACTTATCATCATCATCATCATCATCATCATTACATTAAAGTTTTCTAATAGCTTATGGGGGTGTAAGCAATCAATGGTATAGGCAAAGAGAATGACTTGACCAAGCTCACTCAACTACTATGCAATGGATGCAGAACTGGAAAATTGTTATGCCTGACTCCAAAGCCCTAGGTGTACTTGTAACACTCTGCACTCTCTTGTTTGACCTTCTACGTACTTTCTGTATCTCAGCTTAGGCATTTAATTTAATTTTATGACTGTTTTTGATATTTAAACTGATAACAGCAATTTTCTCTCAGATTATTATATAGACTGTAGTCATTGTTATAGTTAGTACTCAAAGATTTAGTCCTTTTGTTTAATTATCATTAAATCATAAGTACATGGCTTAAGCATATATGGTCACTGTGTTATTCTCCTTTATAATACAAGGTAGGAGACTTATTAGACTTCTCCAATTCTCATATTTCTTTTCTAGATAGGAGATATCAAGGTTATCTCAGGATCATCTGGAACATCCAGCAGCAAGTTCTTGGAAATGTTAGAACTGGAGCAGAGAAGGAGCCAGTGCCACTCCTAGCAAAGTAGGTCATCAGAAAGGCTGAGCAGTATAGGCCCAAGCACAGAATGCAACCTGAATATGATCTTCCCTGTCACGTGAAAATTACAATAAAATATAAGCCTTCATAAAACACATTGTCAACAAAAAGGAAAATGTTATTTCTTCCAAATTCACCACAGGATTCTCAGAGGGACAAATAATAAGACAGTTAAGAAATATGAAGCAGTCTAGCTTGTATGACATAATACTGAAATGAAATGGCTGAAGGAAAGACTATAGTCTACTTTGATATTATTTTGCCCTACTATTATAAAAGGCAGCCTAACAGGAAAACTTATCAAATAAATGACGCTTCTATTTAAAAACAGTTCAAATGCATTTATTTAGAAACTGATTTGGAGAAAAGTTTCATTCTAAGATCACAATACAAAATAAAATAAATGCTATCAAAATAGAGACAAGAATAAACAATATCATGTAAGAAATACTAGGAGAAAAATGAAGAATAAAAGCAGCACTGCATTAGAATAAGATATTCACTAAGGAATACCTAAACTCAGGAATAATCATTTTTAATGATTAAAATTACTACATGAAAATTAGAAAGTGATTTAAAAAATACACTAGGGAGTAAGAGACTAAACTTCCTGTGTGTTTACTAGATAAAGGATTAGTACCTATAAGGTATATAGAGATTCTAGAAATAAAAATATGCAAAAAAGTAGAAGAACATGAGAAGAATCTCTAGAAAATGCATAATCAAGAATATACAAACTAAATCAAGAATGAATTCCATTTTTATATGTCTGCATGACAAAGATTTTAAAGTAAACTATCCAGTGTTTTGAGGGTACAGTAAAACCCATTAATAGAATCACTTTTCAAAAATGACAAAATGCAATTTGTTCACAATATGTATTCCTTATCTTTCCTCTGTGAATCTATTCTATGAAAATATATACACATACACATAAAGATGTTTCCTAATATAGTCTCTATATTATTTGAAGCAACTTAAACATTCATCAACTAAGGTTCTATTAGATAATTATATTACAGCTCCCCAAATGGAATAGAATGTTTTCCTACTATATACTGAAGTAGTTCAATATGCATGGAGGGATTATTTTTCATGATCAGTAAATAAGAGTAATGCAGGATGATATGAATGCTCTGAGTAGCTTTAAATGAAAATGTGCAAATATTTGTAAATGAAAATATATGTTTTATATACAGACAACAATGTGGAACTATACAAACTAATCAGAGAATAGTGTCTACTTCTGGCCACAGTAATGTATCACCATAGGAGAATGGCTCGTGAAAGAGCTTAAGAGCTTTGCTGTTTTTACCTTGAATGTGTCTGTTTTAAATTTTAAAAAATTATTTACCTAAATTTGAGAACCTATATAACAGAAATAATGACTATGTATATGTACTAGTATATTCATTTAAATATATCACTTAAAATTACTCAACTGTGCATATATTCTTTTAAAAAGTAAAATCAAAATATGGTCAAAACATCAACAAAATGACCAAATGTTAGATTGTCTATTCATATCCTCTCATATAAAAAATAAGCTAGAAGCCATCTGTAGAAAAAAAAGTATCTTTGTAGGAGCTGAGGACCTAGACAGAAAATAGTTATACCACATTAGAGAAGAAACCCCAGAAGATCCGTACTGGAAAGGCAGGCCTATACAGAACTATATAGACTTGCTAACTATGGGCTTATATACAAACTAAGAAATACTGCAATCCTCTTAACAAAGCAGTAGCCTCCCCTACCCTGGTTCTAGCTACAGACTCAGAAACGGCATTATCCTCTCCTATACTGAGCTATCCTTAGTTCTTCATGGTCTTTGCATTCACATCTGCAACATCCACTAAGTGTCCCAACAAAAGGAATACACACTTGTTATTTAAATAACTTGTTCACTGTCATAGGCTCAGCTTTAAATCCTGAAGCATCCCATAACTGGCTCCAGCACCAACCGTTGACACTCTTGGAACAATCATGCCTGCACTGTAATCAATAGGAGACATGCCTTCCCATACCCCTAGAGAAAGTCCATAAATCCTAACCCTGCAGCATATCATCTAATGGCCCCACAAGTCAGTCATAACCTCATTATCCTCTCACATATATCCTCCTCTGTGTCCCAAAATGCAGTCCTGTCAACATCAGTGTCACAATAAAACATGAAATCACTCTTATATCCAGGGCCCAGTCACCTTAAGATGCAATCTGGAGGACCTCTTCATTCCTTGGATCTACTGAAATATCTTTCAGTCCTTCAGAGATAGTGCCATTGACTGATCTGACTGTAGATCCTGAAATATCCATATAACCTGTGTACAGCCCCCAATCAACCATGATCCAGATTCAGTCATATTCATACAACATTCCCAATAAAGAATCAGCTTCTCAACAACAAAAAATCAGCAAACAAAATTCAACAACATATTAGAAAGATCACTCACTATGATAAGTGATATTTAACCCAGGTGTGCAAGGACCATTCAATATTAAGAAAACCAAACCATGTGATAATTCACAAAATAAATGATGAAAATCATGTCATTGTAAAATTCAGAAAAATTACTTGACAAATTCAACATCCTTTAATGATAAAACTAAACTCTCAATAAATTAGGCATAGAAGAACTGTATGGCATCATAACAAATGCCATATGCAGCAATCCTACAGCAAACACTGTATACAATGGTAAAAAAATATGAAAAGATTTTCCTCTAAGATCAGAAATAAGACAAGGACGCCCCTCTTGCCACTTTTCTTTGCCATGGCATTGGAATTTCTAGGTAAAGCAATTAAGCAACACAAATAAAGGAAAGAGGAGAGGCATCGTTCAAGTAGAATTATATCCATTTGTAAAAGACATGATATCATATCTTGAAATTTAAATAATCATCAATCTGTTAGGTATATGTACTAGAGATAAATGATAGAAGATTTGAGGTCAATTTTCTGCATGACAAAAGGTCTACACAGCTACAACTTCATCTGTCCTTTAAGTGTGGGTACAAAACATCTACACCATGACACACACTATGATAATTGTAGGTAAAAAGAAACAACAACCACTGTTTCAAGGTACACAGGGAAAGAACAGTTTCAAAAATCAATGTTTCAATAAATCTAAATTCTCTCTTCTGAATATAAAGGAATGAGAGCAGAAGGAGTAAAGATAACAAAAATGTATGTGTATTCTTATTAGTAAAAATGGAAAAGTCACAGTTCAATCATCCAGTTGCAGTGTAGTCTTGTTCCTGTTCTTAGAGGAAAATCTTTCACGCTCTTACTATTACATTTGGTATTTGCTGTAGGATTGCTACATATGTCATTTATTATGATGTCATGTAATTCTTCTGTAGTATAAGATCCTCTGATCTCATTAGTACCAGGATCCTAATCAATGCAGGTGTCTCCTTGCAATCTAATTTGCAATTATCTATCTAACGTTTGTTTAAACTTTTCCACTAATGTGAATTAACTTCTGCTTTTCAACAATTTGGGAAACTTCCATAGGTCTACTTTAGTTGCCACAAGTTTCATGAGACCTACTTTTTAATACATCGAGATTATACAGAAATGAATGCAATGTCAATAGTTTAAATATGCTTATTTGATATTAAAAGCAGAGAAGATAGATAGATAGATAGATAGATGATAGATAGATAGGAATTTTACCAAGCCATTAAAGAAATAATTGCTCAACATCCTAAATGATGAACAGGGGTTGTTTCAGAACAGTTATGATGAGTTTGGGACACTTTAAATAAAAGAGGAAAAAAGGCAAAGGGATGTCCATGGAAAAGCAAGTATGAAGAGCCTAAATATAGTAGTAAGGAGAGTTGAATGGTGAAAAAGCTTGTAAAGGAAATAAGAGTTATTCTGCAATAAATTGTTACCCAATTTGAATTTGCACCAAGCAGTTTAGAGTTTATTCTGCGTGTTGGAAAATTGAGTTTGAAAAATATTGTTTTCCTAGATTCTACGCATGGTTCTAGTTTGCAATCATCTCTTTATGCTATAACAACAATAACAATCCAAAAATCTATTCATAGGCTACCTTCATTATAGTCTTCTTAATGGCGAATGGTCTCCAAGTCTTCAAGCATTCATCTGGGCATAATTTTTCAATCTCTTTAGCCAGGCAGAAAATGTTTAAGTGTATGCGTCCTCCTGCTAACATTCAATAGTCCCCTGGATAAAGGAGATTCATTGTCTGTATGTGTTTCACTATAACTAAAGAATACCTCCAAAGCCCCTTGCCTGAACTTCAAAATGCTACCCAGATTACACATGAGAAAACTAAAGCATGTGTCAAAGTTCAAAGATTGATTAACAGAGAATGTGGGCTTATTGGCTGTGTAAGTGCACAGAGAACAGGGTGGCAGAAACCTAGGAAAGTCCTGGTTGTTCTTCTCCTGGTTGTTTTTCATTTTCATTCCCTGGCTTGGGATAGAATTCCAAAGGTCTAGTTTACTGCTATGCCCACCTTTGAGAATGACTGCATTTTAAATCAAGGTCTTGGAGGAGTTGAAGTGGAGACACTACCAGGTGTGTCCGACATGAAATCCATAAGACATATGAATCTGAACATAGTTATGTCACCCAACATGAAATTATAAACTTACTTAAAGCATGGTGTGATTTCTATTTTTTTCACTTATTATTTATTTATTTATTTATTTATTTATGTTTTTTAAATTAATTTATTCTTGTTACATCTCAATTGTTATCCCATCCCTTGTATCCTCCCATTCTTCCCTCCCTCCCATTTTCCCCTTACTCCCCTCCCCTATGACTGTTCCTGAGGTGGACTTCCTCCCCCTGTATATGCTCATAGGGTATCAAGTCTCTTCTTGGTAACCTGCTAGTTACTCAATTGTATGGTATTCAAGTATGAATTTTGTAGAAGGCAACATTGTTTCATAATATCAAAGGGTTGAATACATCTGCAGAGCAGAGTAAACAGTACATCAGAAGCACTCTTTTATGGAAAACTAGGAGAGAGAGAGAGAGAGAGAGAGAGAGAGAGAGAGAGAGAGAGAGAGAGAGAGAGAGAGGGAGGGAGGGAGGGAGGGAGGGAGGGAGAGAGAGAGAGAGAGAGAGAGAGAGAGAGAGAGAGAGAGAGAGAGAGAGAGAGAGAGAGAGAATTACAGGTATTCAGCCACTCTGGACTAGATAAGGCTGAGATAATATCTGGTTTAATACTACAAATTAATTAAATGTGGACTAAATAGATTTTTGATTAGGCATCACTTTAGTTCCTTTAAACTACACAAAATAGAATTCTGTGTATCATTTTATTCTAGTATTTAAGTTTTGTTACGACTGGACCTGGTTTCATCCTGAACTAATTACTGCCATGTCACAATACAAAAAAGAGCCCTTAGGCCTTTGATCTACATTAATTATAACTGAAGTGCAAATTGTTCCAGCCCATATGTTCTATTCTGATTTAGGGCTTCTATGGTTCCAAAATGGTACCAGGGGCAAGAAAACTTTACTGAGCACTTAGATCACAATTTCCACCATTTCATCAATTTCCTCCTATTTCTACCATCAGTAGAAAAGGTTCATCTTTCAGGAAAAAAAAGCAATCTTTTCAATGGAAGAATTCTTCTTTTTCTTACTCATGCTCCTTTCTATGTCCCAAAAACTTACTCATATTTTCTTCTCTGTTAAGCAGGACCTATCAACTGTATAACTTTCCTTTTAAGTAAGATTTACTATAAATTGTAAACATACACAAAGAGGGCAGACATGCCATCTTTCCATTGATTGCATTTTATATAACTACAGGAAAACAGAATAACTGGGAAATCAATATTGGTTTATATGTTTATTTTTCAAATTTTCACATATGTAAATGCTTCTAACCATCACTGAAATCAGATCATAGAACTTTTGCATCACTATGAACCTTTCACATTTATACTCACCCTCTGGTCTACCATTCCTAATACTTGACCACCACTAATCTTTTTATCACCTCTAGAATTTATCTAAATAAAGAAAACTTTGAATCATCCAAGTTCACATATGTATCAATAGTTTATCCATTTTTTGTTGCTGAATAATGTTCTATATGTACCACAGTTGGTTTAACCATTCAACTATGAAAATTGTTTTAGTTCGTCACAATCTTATAATTAAACTGCTATAAAATTCATATTTTATGGACATATGTATTTTCACTTCTCTAGAATAAGTGTCTAAGAATACAAGTGTTGAGGCATGCTGCAATTATAGGTTCCATATTGAGTACCAAAATATTTTCCAGAGTAGCTACATCATTTTCCACTTCCATCGGCAATGTCTGAGTTGGTGTTTAATAATACCAACATTTAATATTGTCAATCTTTGTAGTCATTGCTTTGGCTTTTTTGTTTGTTTGTTTGCTGTCAGAGTACATTTCACATTTGTTGTTCTATCTTATTATTTTGTTAAACTTATTATTTGATAATTTCTGACATATATGAAAAGTATTCTCATACTTTTCCCACATATACCATATGTAATATGCCTAACAGCCTGGTTGGTTACCATTCTTCTGAAATAATTTCTTTTCCACATTGATACCTCTTCATTTTGCTTTGTGGCTCACTGATTTAACCCAGCATTATCTGTGTGACAACAGGTTCAGGACTATTAATTGTAGCCTAGAGGACTCACATGTGGATACATAATTGAAGACACTTATGCCAAACTAATAAAATTAGAGATAAAAAAGGAAAAAATTACAACAGATACCAATGAATACAATACACCATCAATTTATATTATGAATATATATATGTATATTATACTAAATTAGAAACAAATCTTAGTGCTGGGTAGTTTTTTTATTTCAGGTCTTATATGTGTTTTAATTTTTCCTGGGTGTGCTGGTAAAAACTTCCAGTAAGATTTTCAATGGTTATGCCAAAACCACAGTCCTTATTAATAATACTCACTGTTAGGCAATCTACTATATTAGAAGGCTAATATTTCATAATTACCAATTTATATGGTAAAAGAATTTGACAATATTGGATCAACTTTAACTCAGAAATAAGCACCATGCTGATCATAATGTAAAATGTTTATAATTTTTAAAAATGTTATAGTAGTTATATACGTGTGCCTTTCTTTTTTTGTCTTCGTTTTATTATGTATAGTTTGGTTGTATATGGTGATAGACTATATCCCATGAAACCACAGTTCTTCAGTGCTTCCTGAACTTGTTTTATTGTCCAGAGTTTGTTCTATATGAATAAATATCCCATGTGAACTTGAAAAGAATCTGTATTTTCTTGTAATGGAATAAGGTGTTGAATGAATGTTAGATAATTTTATTTGGTACTGTTTTATTATTTTTTCATGTGTTTAAATTTTTGTTTTGCATTTATTTTTGTTTTTCATTTGTTTATTTTGTTAATCTCTTTTGTCACAGCCCCTCCCTCCTCTCCTCCCAGTCCCACTCTAAGGACCCCTCCTCTCATTCTGTCCTCTCCTTCATCTTAGAGAAGGGGAAGACCCCAAGATGTACCAGCCCACAGTGGAACCCCAAGTTGCAGCAGAACTACCTGCAGCTTCTTCTTCTGCGGCCTCACAAGGCAGCCCAGCTAGGAGAAAAGGATCCAAAGGAAGGCAACAGAGTCAGAAACAGTCTTAATTCCCATTGTTAAGGGACCCACATGTTGACCAAGCTGCACATCTGCTACACATATGAAGAAAATCTAAGTGCAGCCCACACATGCTCTTTGTTGGTTTAGTCTCTGTTTGCCTTCACGGGCCCAGGTTAGTCGACTCTATAGGTCATTTTATGGTGACCCCAATAACTCCCTCAATCTTTCCTCCCTCTCTTGCAAAAAATTCTTCCTACTGTTTTGCTGTAGGTCTCTGCATCTGTTTCTACCAACTTCTGGATGAAGCCTCTCAGAAAACAGTTATGCTAGGCTCCTGTCTGCAAGCAAAGCAAAGTATCATTAATAGTGTCATGGGATGGCTACATCCCATGAAGTGGGTCTTAGGTTACACCAGTCATTGGTTTGCCATTGCCTCAATATATGATCCATCCTTACCCCTACACTTCTTGCAGGGAAGACATCTAGGTTGTTTCTTATTTCTGGCTATTCCATATAAAGCTGCTATGAACATAATTGAGCAAGTATCCTTGGTGTATGGTTGATTATCACTTGGGTATATGATTTGGGAGTGGTATAGCTGGGTCTTGAGGCAGATCTATTCCAAATATTCTGAGAAAGTGTCAGATTGAGTTCCAACATGGTTGTACAAGTTTGCACTCCCACCAGCAATGGAGGAGTGTTCCCCTTTCTTCACATCCTCGCTAGTATATGCTGTCACTTGAGTTTTTTATCATAGTCATCCTGATGGGTGTAAGAATTACATGGTAGTTTTGATTTGTATTTCTCTGATGATTTAGGAAATTGAACATTTCTTTAAGTATTTCTTGGCAATGGAGGTTCCTTTGTTGAGAATTTCTTTAGTTCTTTATATATTTTGGATATTAGCACTCTGTCTAATGTAGGATTGGTGAAGATAATTTCTCATTCTGTGGGCTGCAATTTTATATTATTGACAGTGTCCTTTGCCTTAAGAAGCTTTTCAGTTTCATGAAGTCCAATTTATTAATTGTTGAGCTTAGTGCCTAAGCTGTTGGCATTCTGTTCAGGAAGTTGTCTCCTGTACCAGTGAGTTCAAAACTACCTCTTCTATTAGATTTAGTGTATCTGGTTTCATGTTGAGGTATTTGATTCACTTTGTGCAAGGTGATAAATATGGATCTATTTGCATTCCTCCACATGCACACATCCAGTAAGACTAGCATCATTTGTAGAATATGCTTTCATATTTCCATTGTATGGTTTTGGCTTCTTCATCAAAAATCAAGTGTCCATATATGTGTGGGTTTATTTTGGAGTTGTCATATTTAGTTTCCTTTATCAACCTGTCTGTTTTTTGGTATTATTGCTGTGTAGTACTGCTTGAAATCAAGGCTTATGATACCATCAGAAATTCTTTTACTGTACAGGATTATTTTAGCTATCCTTTTTGTTTTTGTTTTTGTTTTCATTTTTCCATATGAAGTTGAGAATTTCTCTTTCCAGGTATGTAAAGAATTGTGTTGGATTTTTGTTTTTTGTCTTGAGATAGAATTTCTTTGGGTAGTCTTGGCTGTCCTGAACTCACTTTGTAGACCAGCCTGGCCTCAAACTCACAGAGGGCTGCCTCTGCCTCAGGAGTACTGGCATTACAGCCATGTACTGTGGTGCCTGGCTATGTTGGAATTTTGATGGGAATTGCAATGAATCTGTAGATTGCTTTTGATAAGATGTCCATTTTCACTATGTTAATCCTACTGATCTATAAGCATGGGAGATCTTTCCATTGTCAGATATCTGCTTCAATTTCTTTCTTCAGAGACTTAAAGTTTTTGCCATATAGGCCTTTAACTTACTTGGTTAAAGTCACACCAAGTTATTTCATATTATTTGTGGCTACTGTGAAGGGTGTTATTTCTTTAATTTCCTTCTCAGACTTTTGTCTTTTTTTTTTACAGGAGGACTACTCCTACTCAGCTGTAGGAGCCCCCAGTAGAATTTTTGGGGTCAATTATGTATGCTATCATATCATCTGGGAATAGCAATACTTTGACTTCATCCTTTCCAATTTGTAACCTCTTAATCTACTTTAATTGTTTTATTGTTCTAGCTAGAACTTCAAGTACTATATTGAACAGATACAGAGAGAGTGGAGAGCCTTTACTTGACCCTAATTTTAGTGGAACTGCTTTACATTTCTTTCCATTTATTTTAATGTTCAGTATTGGCTTGCTGTGTAGTACCTTTTTTGTGTTTAGGTATGTGCCTTGTATTTCAGATCTTTTGAATACTTTTATAATTAAAGTGCGTTGATTTTGTCAGACTGTTTCAGCATCTTCAGAGATGATCATGTGTTTATTTTTCTTTCAGTTTGTTGCTATGGTTAATTACATTGGTGGATTTTCATATGTTTGAACCATACCTGCATCCTGGGATGAAGCCTACTTGATCATAGTGTATGATGTATTTGATGTGTTCTTGGATTCACAACAAAGCTCCTAAGGAAAATTGGTCTGAAATTCTCTTTCTTTGTTGAGTCTTTGTGTGGTTTCAGTATCAGGGTGACTGTGGCCTCATAAAGTGAGTTTGGTAGTATTCCTTCTGTTTTTATTTTGTAGAATAGTTTAAAGTTATTGGTGATAGCTCTTCTGTAAATGCCTGGTGTAATTCTGCTCTAAAACCATCTGACCCTGGGCTTTTTGATGTTGTTGTTATTGTTGTTGTTGTTGTGAGACTTTTAATAATTGTTTCTTATTCTTTAGGGGTTATAGGTATTTTTAATTTTTTATTAAAATAAAATTACAATATTTCCCTTTCCCTTCCATTCACTCAGCTCCTCCTATGTCCCTTTGTTTCAACACTACCATGTTTCAAGCCGGGCAGTGGTGGCACACGCCTTTAATCCCAGCACTCGGGAAGCAGAGGAAGATGGATCGCTGTGAGTTCGAGGCCAGTCTGGTCTACAAAGTTAGTCCAGGGCAGCCAAGGCTACACAGAGAAACCTTGTCTCAAAAAAACAAAACAAACAAACAAAAACCCTACCATGTCTCATTCTCTCAAACTGGTGATATGTTTTTCTTTTATTATTGTTGTTACATATATGCACACATATATAAATATAACATGTTGACTTCCTTGTTATTATTTGTGTGCATATCACTTCAGAGCTAACCACTTTATATTGAACAACAAATTAGTGGTTTGTTCTTTCATATCATCTATACCTTGTTATTCATCTCTTAAGCCCTGCTGTTATGGTCCCTTTATACTTTCCAGGTTTCTTTAGTTACTCCATGTAAAATCATTCACATTTAAAGATTTAGAGTTAAGAGACTCAGAGGAAAGAGAAAATTCAAAGTTTGTCTTTCTGGGTCTGGTTTACCTCATTCGATATAATCTTTTCTCTATATATTCATTTATCTTCCATTTTCATGATTTTGATTTTTCTTTGAAGCTGAATAGTATTAATTTGTATATAAAAAATTTGTATATAAGTACCACATTTTCATTATCTACTTATCTGTTGAAGTGCATTTAGGTTGTTTCTATATGATAAACATTGTAAATAGAGAGGCAATAATCATGACTGAGAAAGTATTTGTGGAATAAAATTCCAGTTGTTTGGTCATATACCAAGGAGTGATGAAGACGGATCATGTGATAGATACTTCTTTAGGATTCTCCACACTGATTTTCTAATAAGAGTCCTGTAAAAATTATTACAGGAGTAAATATAACTCAACATAAAAAAAGGCTCAATTTAACAAACTATCGGTCAACATTATCTTTTTTTGTTTTGTTTTGTTGTTGTTGTTTTGCTTTGTTTTGTTTCATTTTTTGAAACAGAGTTTCTCTATGTAGCCGTGGCTGTTCTGGACTTGCTTTGTAGACCAGGCTGGCCTCAATCTCATGAAAAACCATCTGTTTCTGCCTCCCAAGTGCTGACATTAAAGGTGTGCACAACCATGCTTGGCTCAACATTATCTTAAATTGAGAAAAACTCAAAACAGTTTCATTAGCATCAGAGTATCCCAAATTTCAGATTATACATAAGAGGTCCCAAAAATTCTGCCAGAAAATTTCAAGAAACAATCAACACCTTCAGCACTATTAAAAGAAAAACCAACTTAGAAAACTCAGTAGCCTTTTTGTACAACAATGAACACACTGAAAAAAAAGGTCATTAACCTGATCTTATTTACAGTAGTATCAAAGACAGAAATATATCTTGGAATAAACTAAACAAGGAGGATAAAGAACTCTATAATGAAAATCTCAGATCTCTGAAGGAATGTATCATGAAAGACACTCAAAAAACAAAAAGAAACCCCATTATAATGGTCAGTAGTGTTAATATTATGGAAATTACCATTTTATGAAAAGCTATTGACAGATTTAATCAATCCCAATCAAGATACCCACATTTTTGTAGAAACTGAAAATTAAGCTTTTGTAACATTTATTTTCAACTTTGTTCAGGGGGTTATATGTCTCTTGTTGTGTGCTTGTTTATTTAAGGCAGAATCCATTTTATAGCCCCAGAGATACTGAGATTGAATATGTAACTAATTTTGGCTTTGAGCTTATAATACATTTCCTGTTGAAATCTCCAGAGAGCTTGAATTATAGGTGCCAGCCAACCATATTCATTTCTTAAAATACATAATAATTACTTTTGTTGAGTAGGCTTTAATTCAAAGTAAGAAGCTGTTGTTTACTGCCAAGGTATGCAGGCTACTACTGCATTTTAAAGACCATCTTGTCATGTGAGCTTCCTCATTACTCAATTGACTATTTCGTTAACTATGCTAAAAAGTCTCTGACACATGAAAGTATTCTTCCTACACCTATATAGAATACTGCCGTGTGTTCTTCTAACATTTTCAATGTTTCAGGCTTTGCTTGGTGTTAGTTTTTATCTAAGGTCTAATTTCATTGTTCTGCATGTGGACATGCATTTTTCCTACCACCAGTTATTAGAGGTGCTGTCTTTTGTTCAGCTTATGTTTTTTGTATCTTTGTCAAAATAAATGACTGAAGTTACAAGAAGTCAATTTCCTTCAATTGATCTTCTTGTCTGATATTATGCCAGTACCATATTGTTTTTATTACTATGCCTCTATGAAAGGTCTTGGTCTGGAATCTCCAGAATTGTTCTTTTTACTCAGAATTCTTTGAATCATCTGGGGTATTTTGTGGTTTCATGTGAAGTTAAGGATCCCTTTCTTTTCTATTCTGTGAAGGATGAGATAAGGATTTCAACTGAGATTCCTTGGCTCTGTAAATAGCTTTTGAAATTATAATGTTTTCACTATTACTTCTACAAATCCATGAGAATAGGCTATCTTTTCAATTTCTAATGTCATCTCTTTCTTCAAATGGCCAAATTTTTCTTTGTGAAGGTCTTTCACCTCCTTGTTTAACTTTATTCCTAAATATTTTATTTTATTTAAGGGTACTGTGGATCTCTTTCTCTGTATGTTCTTTGTTGCTGTATAGAAAAATTATTGATTTGTGTAAGTCAATTTCTTTATCCTACCAAATTTCTGCATTTGTTTCTAGTTTCTAGAACTATTCTGGGAGAATTTTCGGAATACATAATGTTTAATATGTCATCTGCAGAGAAAAGTACTTTGACTTCTTTTTCTATTGTATTTATTGTATTAATTTTCTTCTCTTGCCTTAATGCTAGCTCTTTCAGCTCAGTATTGAAAAGGAGTCGAGATAATCCTCAGCCTTGTCTCATTCCTGACTTCAGTGAGATTATGTCATTTTTTACCATGTAGGATAAAATAAGCTATATTTTTCTCAAATATAACTTTTATTATACTAAGCTATGTTCTTCTAATTCTATATTCTCTAGGAATTTTATTATCAAAATATGTTGGATGTTGTCAAAGACTTTTTCTGTGTTAAGACAGACATGTATGCTTTGTCTTTATGTACATTTCTGTAGTACATTCTATATGTGTGTATAATTTTTTACTTTTGTATGTTTAACCATTCTATGTTTCATAGATGAAGCCAACTTGGTCATATATTGGATAATATTTTTGACACATATCTGTATTCTGTTTGCAGTTATTTTATTGAGCTTTTTTGAATCCATATTCATTAGGGATACTAAAGTGTAAGTTTTTTGTACTAGAGTAATAATGACTTCATAGAAGGTGGTTGAGAGTGCTCCTTCTGTTTCTGTTCCAGATGTTTTACTACTTTGAGAAAGTCTGGTAGTAGACCATTTTTGGATGTCTGTTTGAATCCTGATGTGACTTCTGTGACTCTACTTTGCTCTAAACCTTTTAGTTTAAAGGCTTTTATTACTATCCCCATCTCCTCATTTGTTATGGGTTTATTTATTTTGTAAACTCTTCTTGCATTAATTTTGGTGGTTTGGCTGAATCTAACCCATCCATTTCTTTCACATTCTCCATCTTAATAGAGTATAAATTTTTAAATTATTTCCTCATAGTCTTCTGAGTTTCTTTGGCATCTGTTTTAAGGTTTCCTTGTTCATTTTGATTATGTTAATTTGATTCCTCTCTTTGTATTGGTTAGTTGCCCCAAGGGTCTGTCAATCTTATTTATCTTCTTTAAGAACCAGCTTTTTGATTCATTGACTCTTTATACTATCTTTGTTTCTATTTCATATTTTTCTCTGATTTTATTATTTTTCTTGTATAGTGGACCTGGGTTTAGTCTATTATTGTTTTTCCAAATGTTTCTAGTCACATCACTAAGTAATTTAGTGTTCTTTATGATTATTTTGATGTAACCATTTAATGCTAAGATTGTCTCTGCTAGAATTGTTTAAATGTGTCCCACTGAATTTATTGTGTTATGTTTTCAGTTTCATTTAGGTCCAAGAAGTAATTTTTAATTTCTATTTTGATTTCTTTTTTGTGTCATTCATCATTCTCTAATTATTTATTTAATTTCCATGAGTTTGGTGTATTTACTAGATATTTATTTGGTGTCAATTTTCAGTTTTATTGCATTATGGTCATATTAGATACACATAATTATTTCAGTCTTTTGGAATTTGTAATATTTTTTGTGTCCCTGGGTATAACCTATTTCAAAGAAACTTTCATATTCTTTTGAGTAGAATGTATCTTCTTTGATGTTTGGATAGATTATTTTGGTGGTTTTAATAAAAATGGTCTCATAGTACCATAGATTAGGCTCATAGATTTGAATGCTTGGTCATTAGGGAGTGACACTATGAGGTCTGACCTTGTAGAAAGACTGTGGCCTTGTTAAAAAAAAATGTGTTCCCCAAAGTTGGAGAATTTGTGGTTTCAGATGTGCAAGGCAATCCCAGTTCTTGCTTTCTCTTCCCGTTCTTACTGATCTTGATGTAGAATGCTCAGCCACTTCTCAAGCACTACATCTGTCTGTGTGCTGCCTGGAAAATAATGGACTAAGGTTCTAAATGTAAGCAACCACAGTCTTTTTTATAACAGTTGCCATGGTCATAGCATCTCTTCACAGGTATAGAACACTGACTAAGATAATGATTTTGTAGCTCTCTCTCTCTCTCTCTTATGTTAATTTGCTATATGATATCATTTAATTCTGATATTTCTCTGGGTTTTTTGTTGTTGTTGTTCAGGTGATTTTTCTTTTGGAGAAAGTGAGGTATCAAAATCACCTATGTTTGATGGGTTTGGGTTAATCTGCATCTTAAGATTCATTAGTACATTTTTATGAAATTGGGTGAAAAAGAATTTGGTGTATATATGTTCAGCAGAGTAATGCCCTATTGTTTGATTGTTCCTGTGATTATAATAAAATGTCTCACTATCTTACCTCTTCTGATTAATTTTAGCTTAAATATATTTGTTGAACAGTGGGATAGTGATATCTGTTTGGTTCCTGGTCCCATTTGATTGAAGTACATTTATTTATTCATCCTTTTACTCTAAAATGGTGATTTTTTAAAAAGTGAATATTTATTTCTTGTAGACAATAATAGGTGAAATTTATTTCTTCACATATTTATTAAGCCTATATCTTTTGAATGGAAAATTGATCCCATTATATTTAAAGGCATTATTGATATCTGTATGTTACCTGGAGGTTCTTTTGATGTTGTTTTGGTCATGTTGTTTGTATTTTCAGTGGCACTTTGTATTTTAGCAATTATGAATTTGTATTACTTTCTCTTTGTAATCATTCTCTTTTCTGTGCTTATTCCTCTACAGCTCAAAATATTGTTTCCTGTTATCTTTGCATTTGATTTGTTGTATATAAAAATTTTTGCTGTATACAAAATAGAAATTTTTTCTTTTTCCTTTAACTATGAAAGATAATTTTCTGTCTACATTAGACTGACTATTGTTGAAGTTATTTTTATATAACTGTGTTTGTTTCTCTTAGATTACTTCTTAATCCAGCTATCATATAAATAATTGAGAGTCATTTATATTTGTTTAAAAATAAGCTTCACAACACAATCTTGAGGAGAATATGTCTGTTCTTAACCCTCTATGTTATCCTGACTTCATCTTTGTCACAATCCACAAGTTACTTGCTTTTTAGTTCTTTCTTTGCACCAGAAGAATTTTTTTCATCTCTCCTGAACCTCTGCCTGTAGCTGAATTGCCTGGCTTAATCTCCTTCTTCTTCTTCTAACTCCTCATCCACTGGTTGGTAGAAAAATCAAGCCCTATTCTCTCTCCTGCTTATCAATTGGCTGTAAGCTACATTATTGGCATACCAGAGAATAATTGGAGAGCAGTATTTATACAACATAGAGACAGAAATGAGAATTTCAACTACACAATTATGTTATGCCTACAGATTATTGTGATGTTTTAGGACTTGGTATGTATTGCTCTGTGCTTTTCAGGATTTCAAAGATTCTACTGTGTGAGGCATTGGTGGCAAACACCTTTAATCTCCACACTCGGTGGGCAGAGACAGGTGGATCTCTGTGTGTTGAAGGTCAACCTGGTATACAGAGAGAGTCCCAGGAGAGCCAGAGCTGTTCCACCAGGAATCCATGTCTCTGAGAGGAAAAAAAATCCCATTGAGAAGTCAGCTATTATTCTGATGGGTTTTCCTTTATATAAAACTTGTATTATTTTTTTTCTTGTTTTCTATGCACTTTTTTCTTTCAATGCACTTTCTTTGTTCTGTATACTTTTTTTCCATTGAAGATTACTTTGTCTGATCTTTTCTATTTGGTGTTTTATATGTTTCCTATATCTGTGTACCTATGCCTTTTCTTAGTTTGAGGAAGTTTTATTCTACAATATTGTTGGAAATATAGACATATATTATTGACTTGGGATTCTTTTCTATCATGCATGTCTATAAACTATTTTTGTCTTTTTATGGTGTATGATATTTCCTGTATGTTACCATCCTGTGTTTTCCAAAATTTTCATATTCTTTGTTTATTTCCTCTAGAGCCTCTAATTTATCTTTGAATTCTGATATTCCATCTTCTGCCCAATTCAGTCTACTGATAAGGCTTTCCTTTGACTTTTCTATTTGGCTTATTGGGGTTTTCAATCCAGTCTTCATTTATTCCAGCATGAGTCTTGTCAAAGTTTCCATCTCTTTACTGAATTCTGTTTTCAAATTCTGAATTGTCTTCAACATTTCCATCAGCCTTATGTTTGTGCTTTCTTGGTTATCATTTAGGAATTTATTCTTTTTATTCTTTCTTTTCAATTACACTGAACTGTTTATTTGTATCTTCTTTAAATTTCTTAAATTCTTAGATGAAGTTAATTATTACCTTTTTAAAATTCTGTTTCATTAAGTTCATCTAGGTATTTCTCATTGACAAACCTTTCTATAAAATTGGGACTTATTGGAGTGGATATTCTTCCTTGACCTTTGATATTTTCTTTGCATTTTTTGCAATGAGATTTTGTTATGTGGACTTTTTCTAGTTCTGTTGTTGATATAGGCAGAGCATTTGGAGCAGAGGAGAGAATGCATGTGCAGATCAGACATGAATACTGGAAATGGCTTAAGGTGAAATGAAATCAGATAAAGACAGGGGACCAGAATGAACAATCTTGGATGCAGGCCGAGTCCATAGCCAAACTCTGCCAGGACAGAGTAAGCAAGTCCTCAATACTTCCTGCCTCACAAATATGTCTGTCAGATATAGTGAGCTGAAATGCTACAACATTGTAGAGAATTTGGGTAACTGTTCAGGCAGGCAGCAAACTGTCTCTGTCATCTTCTCATTTGCAGAGCTGATAACCTGACCTCCCTGAATACTCAGGAAATTAATATTATTCCTTCTCAAGTATCTGATGGGGTAGAATACCAGATTTTAGTTTTACAGTTAAGCTTAGTAGTTTAGGGGTTAAGATGTTTTTAGGTCTAGATAGATGTTTTAAGTTGATAATGATGAGATATGATAGATATTGATTTTCATTCAGAATAGTACATGCACCAAGATAAGAAAGATGTTTTCTTCAAGGCTGCCAAATACAAATAGCCAAAACACTATGAACATAACATTTATGTAATTCCTGATTGTTTCATGGACCTTCTTGCTATAGGTAGTTTATTGTATATATGTGTAATGATATAAAGGTATATGTAAAAATAAAATAAAATAAATTGTGTGTTTGAATTTCCCTGTTTAATAATAATGAAAACTGAGCCAGCAGGTGAAATAGATTTATATTTATTTTGTTAATATGTGTACTTACTGGGAGATAATTAAACATTTTAAATGTAACCTCTTATTCTATACTGTGCTTTGCTTTTCTGTAATTTAATTTTTGGTAATTTAAGTCATGACTGCACTCCAGACTAAATAGATTCTTAAAATTTTAGATTTTTTGTATCTAGAATAGTTAAATGATGAATATTCAGCCCACACAGCCTTTTATTCTTTTTATTCTCTTAATTTTTTGTTCAAATAGTACATTAGATCAAATACAAGTGGTAACAATTTAACATTTCTCATGAATTTATAAATTTTATGGGTATGTTTATCTTGAAAAATACGTTCTTTTATAATTTGATAAATGTGTAGAAAGCAGATAATGGAAATGCATGTATTTATTTTAACTCTGTGTTTTTAAAATCTCTTGATATAATAATTTTATAATTTTAAGATCATAATGTTTTGACAGTTGACAAAACTTGCCTGGAGTTATAAACAGTAAAATCACACTGAACACCACAAAGACTGCATAAGGAATAAAACCTACAAAAGATAGGAGTGGGATTTAAACTATTAATATTCAAGAATGTGTTTCATAATCTTAATATTCTTCTACCCACCTGGATTTGAAAGCATGAAATATGATCCACTTAAAATAAGAGTGTTGTTGTTTATTCCTATGATGTTATGGGAAAGATTGTAGCCACATTCGAGAAGTTATATTCTCCAGTGTTAATCTCAGTTTTTCTCCTTGGTCCCTGTTGTCATTATATCAGTAAAACTAGCTTTTCTAAGCAAAGCAAACAAAGCTTTTCCAGTGGAGCCCATCTTTGAATGTAGAGGAAAAACAGAGAAAATTTCAGGTGTTTAGTCTACAGTCTGAAAATTAGTCTACATGAAACTCAGTGAGACCAGCATTCTTGGGTGTGGGATGGAAAAGCACCAGGATAGGGCAGCATCTTCTGAAGGCAACTATCTCCACTTGCTGTCTCTGGAGTTGTCCTAGCTGTCTTGTTTTCTCATTGTAGCATCAAATGACCTTCTGTAAATAATAGGTAGCAACTGATATTTTGATAAGACCATAGAGGAGTCTAATGAACTATGATAATGTAAACAAATGTTTATTTTGCTTGATTCATTTTTTTACTTCATTTGATCATTTTACCCTAGTATGTTGAAAAATGCATATTTTATATTAATTTGACATAGTTTGTTTTCATGTTATTTTAATACACCTAAAATATATTACTGGTCATGTGATATGTCAAATAAACACTGTTTAGAATTTTTTTAAAAAGAGAAGTATGCTTAGAAAGGAGGATCAGAAAGAGTTGCTGGGTTAAGCCCTGAAGAAGGATGTTCCGGAGCTGACTGGGTAGAAAGGTTGCATGTTGTATAGGAGGGGCTTGTAAGTGGGGTGGGCACAATAGTTCCTAGTGGAAGCGTATAGGTTGATTACACAGCCTGCATGAACGGCCAGACTGGGCCCAGGTACTAGATGTATGACCTCGACGAGATCTGGGAACTTGGAAGTGTGCATTAAGGGGAGGATAAGGCCAACTCGTTGGGGTTAACATTGAAGAATGTATAGGATCTGGCTGGGTGGAGAGGTTGCATGTGGCATAGGCAAGATTCCTCCTTTTATACTTTTTTTTTCACTGAAAAAGCACTCCCTCTGCCAGTATCTTAAACCAAGCTTCTGGCACAGGTTTTGTTGTTGTTGTTGTTGTTTATCTTCATTTTATAATACTTTCTTTTACCTTTTAGTTCTCAGTATATTTAGGTATATTAAATTTCTTCACTGTTACTTCCCCCTGCCTTCAAGAATGTTCTGTCACTTCCTTCTTTGGGTTTTTGGATGATAAATCCTCTTTTATTTGAAATTGCTTCACCCTTATGAGGAAATTTTCATTTCTTCTTCGAAACCGTTAATGCTTTTTCCTTGTATTGTCCTCAGTTTTCAAAGATAATTTACTATGATGATTCTTTTCATTAAGTTGGTCTTATTTATAATCACTTTCTTGAATGTAATTTCTGCTTAATTGGGAGAATTGTTTAGAGATTACTTCAAATACATTTTAGTCTTGCCACTTTGGGACTTTAATATCACAAATGCTCTACATTCCTATTACTGTCACATGTCTGGCATTTCTGTCCATCATCAATTTCTATTGTATTTCAGTTGTACAGCCTGGATAATTTTAACTAGTTCATCACATACCTTCCATTTGGCTCATCTGGATACTCCACTTGCCAGAAATGCCCTTGGCAAGAATCCTAAATTGAGCTTCTAAATAATATTGAAAACAAAGTTTGTGAAGCCTGTCAAGGTGCTTCATGCCTATAATCTCAATACTGAGATAGTAGGGTCAATGAAAGTTTCAGGCCAGCCTGGCCAACAAAATGAGTTCAAGACTAGGGTGGCTTATGAGTGAGATTTTATTTCAAAGAAACAAAAAATGTGGCTGATGAGATGACTCGGCAGATAAACGTATTTGATGCCAAGCTTGATTACCTGAATTTTATTAATAAGCCCCTCATGTGCAGACCGTGGACCAAGTTTTTAATTTTGGTTATCATTTTCTAAGTGGTGTAACTTTCATTTATGCAACTTGTTGCCAAAAACAACATTCAAGCTTAAAAATTCTACAAGAGTTATGTTCATATGGCATACATGGGTTTTTAAATCTAGTAACATAAATAAAGGTAGAACGTGTGATGAGTGAGAAGAATTTGAGTAGTTAAATGCAAAAAATCGGGGAGGAAGTAAATTATGAATGAAAAAAAGGCAACCTTGGTAAATTCTTGTATTGAAGACCAGAATAGTTTAGAAAAACTTAGGCTAGTGTGATTAGGGTATAATATAAGCAGCAATTCAAGGGAAGAGAAATGTGAGATGATTATGATGATGAGAATTATGGAAGCTATTGTGCTGTAGGCCGTAGGGAATTTTACGCGTGCTATGAGATATGAAACAAAAGAATTTTCATCCAGAAAATAACATGATTTAATGGAATTTCAAAATCCCTTTGACCTAGTAGTGAGAAGATGTGAAAGAACGTGAAGAACTGAGAACAAGGCAGGGTATGACACTGGCTCGGGTTGGAATTCCAGGTTGATCGTAAATGAAAACTGTAAACTGTATGTAAAAATAACATAACTTGGATAAAAATTGACAGGAAAGCTTAAGGAAATGGGAAGGGAGTGAAAGGGCATAACAACAGGTACTTAGTAGATCTTTACATTGTTCCCTTAATGGTTGCCCCCATTCATAATTCATAGTAATGTCACTATTAAATACATTCACTAACTTGAACCTCAAAGACTGAGAAGCACTGATTATTACGCCACTATTCCCACTGCCCCACTATCACAATTGTTTGATATATGAATGCATTAAGAGTCAAGAAAAAGTAATTTTTGTAAGGCAAAATGGTAATGAACATGAGACAATGCACTTCATTCATTTGAAGAAAAAATGCTTTAGTTTCTGTCATTTATGAATCTCAGCATTAAACTAATTATTTGCAACAACAACAACAACAAAATACCAATTTCTTCTTTGACAAAGGGCCTGTAAATCATGTATGCAAGTGAACTTATTCTCTGAAGTAACTCATCAGGAAAGACCATACTATTGGGCTTCTTTTTTATATTAATAAAATTGTTAGATCAGTTATATAAGTATTTCTGAGTCATTTAATGTTTTTAAATTGCTGTGTGTGTGTGTGTGTGTGTGTGTGTGTGTGTGTGTGTGTGTGTGTGTGTGTGTGTATGTGTGTGTGTGTTACAGAAAGTCCTGGAACCAAACTAGTTCATATGGCTTAACAGCAAGTGTCTACCTGCTGAGTCATCTTGGCATCTTGGTGGGGTCTATTTTTGTTTGTTGGTTGGTTGGTTGGTTGTTTTTTGAGACAGGGTTTCTTTGTGTAGCCCTGGCTGTCCTGGAACTCACTCTGGCCTTAAACTCAGAGATCCATCTGCCTCTGCCTCTCAAAAACTGGGATTAAAAGTGTGCAACAACACCACTTGGGAGGGTCTATTTCTAAGGCTCCTTTGTTTATATGATTATTCTAGGGGGAAAGTATATGAAATATGTTATGCCAGGCGGGGCCTGACAGTTAACTCAGGTCTACTCAGTTGTAAGTTGTGAAAACTTAGTATAACTGCCATAACTGGAAAGTGAATAGATTTATTCTCCACCATGTTCAAATTATAGCAAAGTCTACCAAATGTCTTCAAAATGCATATGCTCTTACATTTAGATCATATAATTCTAATTGGAGAAATTACTGTGAGTGTGTGTGTGTGTGTGTGTGTGTGTGTGTGTGTGTGTGTGTGTTCATGAGAATTTCTTCAACTTGCTAAATGATATCAATTAAAAACTCAAAATTAACACCATATTTAACGATGAAAGACTGACCTCTACTATAAGAAAGACAAAGAAGGCTACTCTAGGTTAAACTTATTTGGCATTATATTGTAGACTCTAGAATACATGTAGTTGTTAGGTCACAAACTTGGGACAAATGGCTAATTGAGGTACCTGTTTGACATATCAAATTGGACCTGGTTGCCAAGTTGTCCAAGCATCCCTCAGTCCCTACCTGTCACAGGGCAAGCTTGGTATGCCTTAACTTTAACTTAAACTCTCCATCCCAGGGCATGGGCTACCCTTCCTCCAGCTACTCTTCCCTGTATATCCCAGTGCTTTTGGTTACCTGGCCCTTTTGTCTACCCATTAGTCTCCTGGTTCTCCCTTTCTCCTTCTCTTCACATGGCCTGGGTCAGGGTCATATCCACTCTGGACTCTACTAGATGTATCTGGCTCTGGCTATGTTCTTCTTTGTGACTACAATAAACCTTCTTCTCTATCACACCTAGGAGAAGTAATATCCGTCCTTTTTATTTCTTTTTACATTCATTGGGCAAGGAAAAATAAAGGCATTAAAATGGAATAGAATATGTAAAATTATCTTTATTCACAACAAACATCATATTGTATGTTACAGTTTCTTATTCACCAACGCTATTAGAGGTATCAAACAACAAAATTCAGGGTAGAGGAACTGTAACTTATTCTATTGTACACATAGAAATGAACAATACAAAAATGAATCCAAGCAAACAAGATTAGTGAATCTTTTTCCATGCACATTGGCACATCAACTGATGTCATTTCTCAGAGCCCTACCCTTGGATGAAGAACTACAGGCAATCCATAGCTGGTGAGAAAGGGAGAACCAGTTTCTTCCAGGAATGAATTCTGTGCTATATTATCGGTTCCAAAGTGGTTAACTCTAATCATGTGTACAGAATAGAAGCACCAAACTGTCTCAATAGGTTGTAGAGATACATGTTACAGCAGTACATAGAGGTCATGAATCTGGGAGAGAGGAAGCAACCTAGAAGAACTTGGAGGAGGGAAAGAGAAGGGTGAAGTTGATAGAAATACAGTACCATACATGAAATTCTCAAAATAACTAAAGAGATAAAGAAAACACATCCATTCAAAATGACAGCAGTAATAACAAAACACAAATGACAACAAACACAGAATAAAATATTCTATTGTCTTTAACCCTAAGGGTAAAGCCTTGCCCTATTTTCCCCCAAAGTTTAGCAGCATCTTTCTAGGCCTCCACCATGTCTTTACAAATGCTTTCTTTATAAAGAGAATCAGAATGTCTTAATCAAAATAAAACTCTCTGTGTTTTTTTATTTTATTTTTTATTAATTTATTCATATTACATCTCCGTTGTTAGCCCATCCCTTGTATCCTCCCATTCCTCCCTTCCTCCCACTTCCCCCCTACTCCCCTCCCCTATGTCTGTGTCTGAGGGGGACTTCCTCCCCCTGTATATGCTCATAGGGTATCAAGTCTCTCCTTAGTGACCTGCTATCCTTCATCTGAGTGCCACCAGGCGTCTCCATCCAAGGAACATGGTCAAATTTGGGGCACCAGAGTTTGTGTGAAAGTCAGATCTCCTTCTCCACTCAACAGTGGAGAATATCCTGTCCATCGGCTAGTCTGGGTAGGGGTTCAAGGTGTACTGCCTATATTTTCCTTGGCTGTTGCCATAGTTTGCGGAGGACCCCAGGGCCCAGACTTGCCTGTAGTTTTCCAGGACCCGCTGGATCCTTCTATTTCCTCATTCTCCCAGGCTTCTCACACCTAAAGTCTCAATAGGATGTCCTCCCCTCTTACCCACTTTCCTGGTAGGTACAGATTTTCATGGGGACGTACACCTTGGACTAGTGTCTCGATATAAGGAGTATATACCATTTAGCTCTTCTTGCTTCTGTGTGAACTCCTCATTATGACAATTTCTAGTTCAATCCATTTGTCCACAAATTTTGGAAATTCCCTCTCTGTGTTTTTTTAAAAGCCTTATTTATAAATGACTGACTCCTACTCCTCCATCCTACCCTGTTTTCACCTTTACCACACAGAGAGCTCCTGTACCTAGCCTAATTGTTTGATTTTTGTTTTAATTTTTGTTTGTTTCAGTTGAATTTTTTTCTGTATTAGTTAATTTGTTTATTTTACATCCCAACCGCAACCGCATTCCCTCTTCTCACCCTAATCCTACCCTCCCACCTATGTCTTCCATATAAATTTCCCCTTCCCAGCCATGGCCCCAGGCACATCAAGTCACATCAGATATAAGTGCCTCCTCTTTCACTGAGGCAAGATAAAGCAGCCCTGGAAGGGAAATGGGATCCAGAGGGAGGTAACTGAGTCCAAGTCATAGACAGACTTTGCTCCAATTTTTACGGGACCCACTTGAGGAAGAAGTAGCCCATCAGCTTTGTATGTGTAGGAAGCCTAGGACCAGCCCATGCATGTTCTTTAGTTGATGGTTCAGTCTCTGTGAGCACACATGGGCCCAGATTAGTTGGCTATTAGTGTC
This sequence comes from Acomys minous, assembly GCF_964271855.1. NCBI lineage: Eukaryota > Metazoa > Chordata > Mammalia > Rodentia > Muridae > Acomys > Acomys minous. The sequence continues at coordinate 77,876,349 of NC_140488.1, read as the reverse complement.
TTTTACCACTCTATCTCCTTTAAGCTTTCTTTGGCAAAACTTCCTGAGTACTGCCTAATGTTTGGCTGTGGGTCTCTGCATCTGTTTCTATTTTCTACTGGGTAAAGCCTCTCAGATGGCAGTTATGCTTGGTTCCTGTCTACAAGGATAGCAGAATATCATTAATATTGTCAGAGATTGGGTCTCTCCCATGAGGTGAGTTTCAATCGGGGTTAGTCATCAGTTGGCCATACCCTCAATCTGTGTTTCATCTTTTATCTCTGTACATCCTTTATCCCTGTAAGCAGGATAAATTTTGGATCAAGGGATTTCTGGCTTGGTGTCCCTTTTCCTCCACTGGAAGTCTTGCCTGGCTACAGTATCCTCCATTGCTAGGAGTCTCGGCTAAGTTTACCATCTTATCTTCCAAGGAGCCTTTCCCATCCCAAGTCTCCAGCTTGTCACAGAGATGCCTCAACACCAATTTTCCTTCCCTCTCTCAGCCCTCTCAATCCTGTCCCCACTCTCCCCACACCTGATTCCCTCCTCTTCCCCTCTCCACTCTCTCTCTCTCTCTCTCTCTCTCTCTCTCTCTCTCTCAACTAGTTCCCTCTCTTCCTCCACTTCTGATGTCTATTTTATTTTCTTCTTGAACCACCTTTGGGTCTGTGGGTTATGGCATGCTTATCCTGTCTCATATGGCTAATATCCATGTATGAGTGAGAATATACCATGGGTATCTTTCTGAGTCTGGGTTGCGTCACTCAGGATGATCTGTTCTAGTTCCATCCATTTACCTGCAAATTTCATGGTTTCCTTGTTTTTAATAGATGAGTAGTATCCCATTGTGGAAATGCACCACTTTTTTCTTATCCATTTTTCAATTGAGGGACATCTGGGTTGTATCCAGTTTCGGGGCACTAAAAGGAACAATTAATAAATGAGGCCTTATAAAACTGAAAAGCTTCTGTAAGGCAAAGCACACTGCCAATAGAACAAAACAGCAGCTACAGACTGGGAAAAGATCTTTACCAACCCTACATCTGATAGAGGGCTAATATTCAAAATATATAAAGAACTCAAGAAATTAAACGCCAACAAACCAAGTAACCAAATTAAAATATGGGGTACAGAACTAAACACAGAATTCTCAAAAGAGGAATCTCTAATGGACGAGAATCACATTTTTTAAAAATGCTGAACATCCTTATTCATCAGGGAAATGCAAATCAAAACAACTCTGAGATTCCATCTTACATCTGTCAGAATGGATAAGACCAAAAACTCAAGTGACAGCACATGCTGTCGATGATTTGGAACAAAAGGAACACTCTTCCATTTTTGGTGAGACTGAAAAGTTGTACAACCATTTTGAAAAACAATTTGGTGATTTCTCAGAAAACTGAAAATAGTTCTACATCTATACCATCTATACCACCCACCTATATCACTCTACATCTATACCATCTATACCACCCACCTATATCACTCTTGGACATAACTTAAAATATGCTTCACCAAAGTATAAGGGCATTTTATCAATTATGTTCATAGCAGTTTATTCATGACTGCCTGTTTTAATTGTTGGACAGAATTAGTTTATGTGTCCTTTTTTCTCACTGACTCTGTCATAATTGAACCCTGATATTTTAAGTTTCGTCCTATATTCAATTAGTAGGAGGGTGGAAGCAACTGAATTAAAGAAACTAAAGCTGTCTACTGAAACTTTATATCAAATGGAAACTATTCATAAATATTCACAGAATTGAAAAAATGAAACTAGACATCATGTTGGTACAAATCTATAATCCATGCACTTAAGAAGTAAAGTCAAGAGAATAATAAGTTTAAGGTCACCCTGGACTATATGAGACCCGGTGTCAAATTCTCAAGGGCTAAGGGACAGACTCACTAGTAGAATACTTGCCTTGTATGTACAACTACATTATCCTTGTTTCTTCCCTATCACAGAATAAAAAAGAACATCTAAACTCAGGAAGTCTATTGCAATGAAATCAAGATAGTTTTGACATGGAAATCAGGAGACCTAGGGTTCACTGACAATTTGCTCTGAAATAGTCCTAACATAATGAAAAGTAATTAAAATATTAATTTGGCTTCTCATCACAGTTATATATGAGTTGAGAATTTGAAAAGAATTGAGATGATCCACACCAGCAGTATACTGTAAAAGAAAAAAATATATGATGACATCAACATATGCAGAGAAGTATGAATAACAATACTTTTTAAGCAAACAAAGAATAGAGAAAATTTTCTACAATTTGATAATGAATAGCTACAAAAAGTTAGGTATGTAATTGTGGTAGAACATCTGTTAACCATGCATAAGACCCTGAGTTCCATTTACAGCACTACAAAACAAACAAAAAATAGTTACAAAAGTTTGCATATAGAACAGAAAGAAACTGGTTATTTTCATTCTAAGACAAGGAACAAGATGATCGCTTTTACTACTTCTAGCCAATATTTATGTGCAAGTCTTATCTAATGAAATACGACAAGGAAGGAATTAAATGTATGCAGGGTGAGAAGGAAGAAATAGAATTCTTTTGTAGGCAGATATAGTACAATATAGCAATCTTGCCTCAAAGAAATAAAATGCTGTAGACAATGTATATAAAATATTTACCACTTTGTATAATTTAATTTATCCTTTTAAACTATGATCTGTTTGTGGTTCTGGGCTCAGAAGTCTAAAAATTTCTGTAATAGAAGCAACCTGTGTCAATTGGCTCCTGTCTGTTCTGTTCTAATAACTCTGTTTTAAATGCTAGAGATTAAAAATGGTTAGAAAATGGAAACAGCAGCCTCCATGAGCTATCACTACGCATTAGGAAAAATAAGGCCCATCTAAGCAATTTTGATCTGGCAATTAAGTTAATTTAGAGATCAGGAAATCAGCTGGCAATCATGCTAACAGGAGGTGCATCACTTCATTGGGGACTCTATGGCTAGTTTTCTGGAAGTAAAACTATCCTAATTCATAGACTTGGCCAATTTCTTTTGTGTAAACACTTCCACAACTTAAGATGCAGTCAGGATGATGTGTGTGCTGCTCAACAAACAGTGTGAAATATTTCTGGCTTGTCATAAATTAATAGATAAATTCAGAAAAGCAACTGTGAAGGCAGGCAATGCAGAAACAAGGACCTGAGGCAGGGTCTAGATCTGCAATGAAATGACCACATATCAAAATATTTTTTAAATGCTTCTAAAAGTTAAAATCAAAATTGATAGCCATATTTGGTTCAGCACTGAATACTTAGAATGACATCAACGATCTTCAGTTGTTTGTTTTTTTAAGTACCCTTGGTAAATTTAACACATTGGTTCTACAGGTGTGATCCCAAAGAGCAACAGGCAGCAGCAACAGCACCTGGAAACTTGCAAGAAAGGTGAATTGTAGTCCCATCCTGAATCTGCTCACTCAGGAACTCTGGGAGTTGTGCCCAGCCATCCTTGGCTCAACATGCCTTCAACGTAATACTGAAACCCACGAAAGTTGTGGAATCCTTTGAATAACTGAGACCTCCCCCTTTTTTTCTGTGACCAATCAGACCAAACCCAAACTAGAGTTTTTTTCCCTTGCCAAAATGACCAGGTTAGCTTTTTTCATAAATGAAATGAGTAAAGCAGACGGGGAATAGAAATTGACATATGTAGGAAGAAAGGGTACTAATAATGTCATCCCCCCTTCTCTAGCACATCCTATCTCTCTGTTACAATCAATATTAGGGTGAATTTTCTTTATAGTTTTTCTTTGGCATTTTTAAGACAGAGAAACACAAGCCTTTGTTTTCAGCCTGGCCACTTAGTTCTTCATGTTCTAGTTTAACACTTCTTTCTGTCACTTAATATTGTCAGATGAGGTTGTAAAATTACATAATCTAGAGGCAGAGAGATAATACCAAACAGGATCTTTCTTAGAGGTTCAATAGGTTTTTACCATAAAATGATACATGTAATTGAGTGGATTGATTTCTAGGTTCCTTGTTATATTGGTTGGAATGACTATTTCTCTGCCAGAATTTTCTACATTTGTTTTAATCTGATAGCTTTGTACTACATATTTAAATCAAGAAATGCACTCACTATGACATTGTTCTTCTTGCTTAATACTGCTACAAAATGTTAAATAAATTTAAGGATTTTTTCTATTAATATGAAAACTGACATCAGGGTTTTGAAATGCATTGCATTAAATCTGTAGGCTATTTTGAGTAGTATAGACTATTTGACAATATCGACTTCATAATTTATGAACACAGTATATCTTTTCATTTATTTCTGAGTCTTTCTATTTCATTCTTCAGTTGCTGTTGTACAGCATACAAATCTTTCAGCACAGTAGATATTTACTCAAATATTTTATGTTTTCTGTGTTGTTAAAAATATAATATTATTTTTTATTTTCTTTTCTGATCGGTGTTAGTATTCAAAATTTTGCAGAATTCATTTATTGTTTGATTGCTGTTGTTTTTGGTTTTGAGGAACATTTTTGTGTCTTTATTTAAGACTAGTTGTCCAGAAACCCAATATGTAGACCAGGCTAGTCTCAAACTCTACCTTTCTCTTCCTCCAAAATGCTAGCATGAAAATCATGTGGCACTATGCTCAGGCACATTTATTAGTTCTCAGTGGAACTTTTTAAATCCTGAGAACTTTCTATATGTAAGATGAAGGCATCTGTAAACACTTTACTTCTTTTCTGTTTCTTTTTCCTGCAAGAGTGGCAAGAAAACACAACAAAAATAAAAGTCTCTTCAATAAATGGTGTTGGAAAATCTGTATATATCCATAAGGAGACATGTAATTGGAACACTTTCTTACATCATGCACAGAAACCAGCATAGAGAAATTAAATATTTAAACATAAGGCCCCTCCCATATCTAAAATGCTTCAGAAAGAAAACTTTGGAAGTTATTTTTTTGATATGACACAAAAAGCATAAACAACAAAAGCCAAAATTAATAGTCTATTGAATGCAAGGGCATTCACAGTATAGGAAGCATTCAAGAAAGTGAAAAGGCTTACTACAGAGTGGAAGGAAATTATTGTAAATCACACAGTGAGTAATAGATTAATGCCTTTGTTTCTCTGTTCTATTTTATTTTTTGAGACAGGATTTCTCTGTGTAACAGAGTCCTCATTTTCCTGGAACTAACTTTGTAGACCAGGCTGCCCTTAAACTTACAGAGTTCTGATGGTTACTGCCTCCTGAGAGCTAGGATTAAAGGCCTGTGCTACCAAAATTAGGGAACTTCATTAGGAAATTACTGTCAGAGATGAGGTCGGAAGGGAACTCTTGTGAACTATTTGGGGAAATTTAAATGAATACAACCACTATGGAAAATTGTATAGAGTGGAATAGTATGGAAAATTGAAAATCGTATGAAAAATTTCTTAACTTCTAGATATATAACAAAATGTATAATTAAAAGCAATATGTCAAAGAGGTATCTATGCTCCCATAGTATAAAAGACCTAGAAACAACCTAAAAGCTCATTAACCCATGAATGGATAAAGAAAAGGTTACATAAACAAATTGGAACATATTATTCAGCCTTTTAAGAAAAAAACGCTATTACTTCCAGCACAATGAGTAAATTCCTTTAAAACTTTGTTATATGAAATATGTTACACATATGAGAGCAAACATGACAAGCCACCTTTTATAAGCAATCTGAAATATTGAAACTCAGAAATAAAAACTAGAAAGGTATATTATATGCTACGGATTGTATAGGGAGATGTTGGCTAAAGGCATATAATTTCAATTACACAAGATGAATAAGTTTTAAAGACTTACTATGAAGTATACAATAAAGAGATAAAATAGTAACAAATAATTAAATATTTATAAATAAGGTAAATTTTACATTAAATTATCTTTTCAAAAAAGGGAAATTATTATAGGTAGTGGATATGTTTATATTATTACTAATTATGATAAGTTCCCAGAAGGGTAGGTATCATCTAGGTCATCAAAGTATCTATATTAAATATCTACATTTTATTTGCTACACATGTTTAAATTTTCACAAGGTTAAAATAAGAGTAATATAGGGTTATCTGCTCTACATATAAAGAACAATATTATAGTTGTATACTGAAAAATCATATTTATTTTCTTATTGGTTTATTTATTTAGAAATAGTTTCACTATACAATTCAGGAAGAACTTGTACTCAAAAATCTTCCTGCTGCTGCATCCAAAGTACAGGAAATAGAGGTATGTAGCAATATGCCCAGCTCAATTCTCAAAGTTATAAAATATTTTTAAGTTTTCAGAGAAATTTTTATTCTTAAATTATGACAAAATACATATAGCTCAAAAAATACATTCTTCATGTTTTAAATGATTGAGGTATATTCACAATATCATACAATCATCACTACCAACCATCCTAGAGCACTTTTATATTATAAAACTGAAATTCTAATCATTAAAAATGAACGTTGCACTCATCCTTCTTTCTCAGGCCCTTTGATTTTGACTACTTATCTGGCACAAGTAGGATCATCTTAGGATCAGTCCATTTAGCTTTCTCTTATAGGAAAAATAACTCATAATAGTAGAAATCTGAAAGTCACCATATTGGATTGTAACAAGAAATGTTCTTGAACTGTATTCAAGCTGAATTTAGAGGAAATCCAGCTGGCAAGGTAACTGGCATAAATCTAAATCTATCAAATCATACCAATGAAGGTTCTTTGAAGTTGTTTCTGAAGTTTATTTTCTTTTGTTTCACTACTCGTGTACTTATGACAAGTTCTACTTTACTTGATAATCTCTATTATAATTTTTAGATGTCTCCTTTTTTATATCTTCCCATACATTTATCCCATGGCCTTGAATGCCATGTAAAACTAATTAAACAAATATGGCCCATGAATCTAGAAGTGTACAACAGAGGCTAAATAGAGGACATTTTTTAGAAACCACACATGATAAACTATGCCTGTCATATTTCTCTATCCTCTACTTTACTCCTTATAATAATTACAAGATATAGATAATTTTATTTTATTGATGGCAAAATGAAAACTTTGAAGAGAGAGGTGAAGACCAGACTTGACTGTCCTGGAATCAGGGCCTCTTTCTATAGTTTCTAACTGCATTGATGAGCTTAAAAGAGCAGTGCTGTTTAAAAGTAGTCAATAACAACAACCTTCTAGGAGTTGTTTGGTGAAAATAATAATGTTCTGCCTAATTTGTTCTTTCTTCCTTCCTTTTTGGTTTAGAATTCAGATCCTTGGTTAACCCTAACAAGGAAAAACTGAACTTTCCTAACAATTTATATTAGCTGACATAATCAGTGCATTTGGGAACAAGTGTTTTGGGCTATTTATATTTTAATAGAGGCTTGAAATTATACTTTAACCACTCCATATTTTACTTTCCTACATTTATTAGACTGAAGGCAGTGATAGTTTTTACTGTGTTTATTTGATGTAAGGAACCAAGGAATGAGTACAAATCCACCACAAGCTGTGGTGATACTTATCTATAATTTGAACACTCAAGAAGCTGAGGCTAGAATATCAAAGCCAATGTGAATACTATGGGTGGACCCTTTCTCAGGAGAGGTAAGGGGAAAGGAGGGAGAAAGAAAGGGAGGGAAATGAAGAAGTCCAGATATACTCATGAAAATCCTTTTATAATACCATCACTTCCAAACTACTTTCATAGCTCCATTAAAATACTTGAACCATATCTAATTATTCTCATTTTACAGATGAGGAACCAAGGTCAGAGAGGTTAAGTAACTTGTCTAGGGCCAGCCAAGATTAGAAATGTGAGTCTTGGAAGACCAGTATTGTGCTTAATTGCTTTAATACTTTCTCCTTGTCTGTCAATTACAGGTCTTCTCCTAGTTCAACCTGGTTTCACTTAATCCTGTCCTCATTTCTTCCTAGTCTGAGAACTTTGAGTCCTAAGGTACATCACGTAGCTATGTTACCATATTCTTGGCCTGGGTCCCCTTTTACAACAAAACATGTAGAAGGCACTATGCAAACATGCTCCAGTATAACTGGATAAACTTGGTGAAGGAGGCAGAAGGGCCCAAAGGTTCCAGATCTTCCTATCAGCATATCAGCAAACAGTCCAGGCCTAAATAAACTCATAATCTATCATCAATTCAGCACCTAAATGCAACAGAAGCCCATGTTTTTTCTGTTCACATGGTAATACTCATCCAGAAAATTATATTGCTTAAACTTAAAGGGCTACTGACAAAAGTCCTCTGGGGGTTGGGGGATAAACAATAGTGAAAAATTGCATGGTCTGGTGAGAATACTAAGCTGGAGTTTAGCAAATCATCCTAAATATCTCCCATTCTTTGAGTCTTAGTATCACTATTTACAAAAGGAACAATTCAGGTTCTGTTGTACATAATATCCCTCATAGCTCTGACACTTCAACAAATTCTATGCAATTGAGTCTTTACATATGACATCTATGCATGCATGGTTTAGTTAGAGTAGAGAGCATTCAAAAACTGAAGTGTTTAAATTTTGTCATTACATTTGGGGAGTGTCAGATGTTGGTACTAAAGTTCAAAACTAATTTGGTATCAGGGTCTATTTCTTTTATTTAATGTTTTAAAAACAAAGTAGGTGGAAGCTAAAATGAGAAATTATTGGTATGTTTTCTTTCAAGTGAGAAAATTAGATATTATAAATTACCCTCAGAGTTATTTCTGAGTTGGACTTCATTTTGGCCCACCCAGAGCTTCCATTTTTGTACATGAAATTCTGTTAATTGAAGAAAGTCAGAAAATTTTGGAACATCAAACTTTAAGGTGAAACAGGGAAAGTATTCTGTAAAAAGATTACTTTTTGTCATTGGCAGAAGGAATACTATGAAATATTTTTGAATTATATATTTACCGACTATTTTTATCAAAACCTACTGTATGAAATAAGTGAGATACAAAAGGTTTCAAAGCAATCATGTGACTTTTCTGTTACCTTGCCCTGAGTTACTCAAGCTAATCTAGCATGGTCAAAATTCTAGAATTATCTATTACTCTGACTTTTGAGAGAAACGGAGAAATGTCAAAAATGTGTGTGTGTGTGTGTGTGTGTGTGTGTGTGTGTGTGTGTGTGTTTAATTGTATGTCACAAAACTTATGAACAGAGCCTAGACCATGAAAGGTTCAGGTCAATCATATTATATATATATCAGCAATATATTATATTAAATTTGCTGTTACCCATATCAGTACACCATTATAAAGTACATGAGTTATAGCTCAAGAATCTTCAGTAAGTCCTCCCCTCTGTCCCACTTTCCTGGGTAAATTAGTCTGGCTTGGCATCTGTGGTCTCTTAGGGTTTGCAGGATCTCTGTCCAGGCCCTTCTGGCTTTTATGGTCTCTGCTGAGAAGTCGGGTAGAATTCTGATAGGTATGCTTTAAAATGTTATTTGGCCCTTCTCCTTTGTAACTTTTAATATTTTTCTTTGTTCCGTATATTTTGTGTTTTGATTATTATGTGATGGTACGTTTTTCTTTTCTGGTCTATTCTATTTGGTGTTCTATAGGTCTCTTGTATGTTTATAGGCATCTCTGTAGATTGGGGAAGTTTTCTTCTACGATTTTGTTGAGAATATTTCCTGGGCCTTGGAGTTTGGCATCTTCTCTTTCCTCAATGCCTATTATCCTCAGATTTCTTCTTTTCATGGTATCCTTGATTTCTTGGATGTTTTGTGTTAGGATTTTTCCAGATTTAGCATTTTCTTTAATGGTTGCTTCAAGATCTGTGATTATATCTTCTAGACCTGAGATTCATTCCTCCATCTCTTGGATTCTGTTAGACAGGCTAGCCTCTGTGTTGCTCGCCTTCCTCTCTGAGCTCTCACATTCTTGTTTTTCTTCTGTCTGTATGTTTATCATTGAATCCATTTTCATCTTCAGATCTTGAACTCTCTTATTGATTTCTTTCATCTGATTGTCTGGTGCCCCATATTTGACCACATCCCCTAGATGGGGAGGCCTGGGGACACTCAGAGGAAGGATAGCAGGCTACCAAGAAGAGACTTGATACCCTATGAGCATATACAGGGGGAAGAGGTCCCCCTCACTCACAGTCATAGGGAAGGGGAGTAGAGGGAAAGCAGGAGGGAAGGAGGAATGGGAGGATACAAGGGATGTGACAACTATTGAGATGTAATATGAATAAATTAATAAAATATATTTTAAAAATCTTCAGTAAGACTGAGGAGTATTAAGTCTTTGTGATCCTTATTATTGTTTTAAATTAATTAAGTTGTTTATTTACTTTATTTCCCTTCCTTCTTCTCTCAGTCGCTCTCATCTCACCCTACATCTAACTCTTCTCCTCAGAAAAGGTGAGGCCCCCATGGATATCAACCAGTTTTGGCATATCAAGATGAGTAAGATTAGGTGAATCTTCTATTGAGGCTAGACAAGGAAGCCTAGTTGGGGAAAGGGTCACTCTTATTCTTACATGACTTAATAAAAGTTGTCCTTGTCTCTAAAATTACTCACAGTTCCCCCTTTAAATTAGATGGGGTGAGGAAAGCAGTGTATAAAAAAGAAACCGGGAGGGGAAAATAATACCAAAGACTTTTAAAGCCATGTAAAGCCTACTACTATAAAATCTTTCCAAAGCCTCTTAATATATGCACTTACATCAAAAGATTACAATGGAGTTTCCCTAGACAAGTGCAACAATGCCCTTACTAGCTATCAGAGGCTAACAAATCAAAATTCCCATCCAAGCAATGAACAACTTCTTTTGGATTGTTGTCTAGTGAGTTTCCAAAGAATCCCAACCACAATAGACTATTTCCAATACTCTTGGTTACTCTCCAGAAGTTGGTTGTAAGACCCTGTCATTGAAGACACGACATACTGGAGACATAGAAGATGGAGAAATCAAGCTGGAATTGACCTGGACCCATCAACCCTACTCAACAGCTTTCACGGTGTTTGGAGTTCCTTTGTACATACTACCAGAATAATTATCAGCCTTAAACAACTTCACACTCCATGAATTACAGAAATGACTGAAAAGGCAAGACATTTCTGTACGTCCTGTTAGTTACCAACCACTCCCTAGTTAAACTTAATGTCCACTCCACAAGATAAAATCCATACCTGTTACAATTACTGAACCAAAAATCTATGGTTAAACAGATCATCGACCCTAGGAGAGAATCTAAGACTAGTATTCTGATTGATGGACATATTATTAAGCCACACTTTGTAATATATAAACACTTGTGCCAAACAACAGGTTTGGTACAAAGAGGAATATTGTATGGAGGCAGAGAAAGGGGGTGGAAAAATAGACAGTGGGGAACATAGGTGGAGTAAGAGACAGAGAGAGAGAGAGACAGAGAGAGGAAGAGCAAAGTAAGAGTGAGAGCACACAGCAAGTGACAGGTAGGCTTTCATCCCCCACACACCTGAAACAGATGCTGACATAGGATGCAAGTGATGACATAGAACATTGTCAGGACTCTAAAGGCCCCAAAGGGCTAGCAACTTGAGTTACATGCATACCAACGTAACACCAAATTCTGATAAATTGTCACTTTATCTATAGATTGTGGCATCTCTCAACTCTTATCAAAGAAGGTTCTGTTTGTAGTAGATGATAATCAACAGAGATACCCATAACTAGCAAAGGTGCAGAGAATAAGAGAGTGTCAAATATTTGGCAGTAAATGAAATATATATATGATACCTCTTCTTCCAAAGGAACAGAGTTCATTGTGGAAGAGTGGGTAGAAAGACTGTAAGAGCCATAGGAGGTGGATGATTACAATAAAATGATATCTTCTGAATACAAAATAATAAATGAACTGAATTGATAGTGGTTGTGACTGAATGCATAAGACCTGTGCAAGACCAAGCAGGAACAAGTGCTAGCATTGAGAGGAGAGTTAAACACAAAGTTCCACCACTAGCCCAGGAGCTATTGGCAATTGTTATCTGCTCAAAAGGAGGGTCGTGTATCAATAACAGTATAGCCCCTGATAATTTGACCATGATCCAGTAGAAGGCTATACAATCAAGAATATTTAGGCAGCAAAAATTGGCCTTGATGCAAAAAAAAGGGCACAACATTGCATGGGAAGAAAGAGAGGGTGGATCTAGAAAGAGTTGCAAGAAGGAGAGTGACTATGATCAAATCACATTGTGCAATGGTCTCAAAGAACTAATAAAACTATATATTTTTTTAAAAAGCTATATTTCTCAAAGGCAAAAAAACTGGGCAACCCCTCATATTTAGACTGAAAAGTGTTGGAATACAAGAGCTGTTCTTCTTTTCCACATAAATGCCTCCTCTTAATTGTTTTTCTGATCACTATTTGGAATAATCCATGTTGTATTTTCATGAGCAGGATAGATGTAGGCACTGGAAAATATGGGATTATTAATGTTTTCCTGATTATTCTTTCCCATGTGGACAAGAAGCTTCTTTGCTTAAAAAAAAAAGAAGAAGAAGAAGAAAAAAAAGGAAAAAAAACAGGATGAGAGGTATAAGATTTCTTCTAGCATTATTAATGCATACCTGGATTTAGGGTCAGAATTCCAGCCAATCAGGACATATTTCACATCAATTACACAAAATCAATAAAGCACATACTTTGGAGGACTTTGTGTCAATTGGACCTACCAACAAGAGCCTTGCCCATCTGGCATGACAGCAAGGCCATTTGGAAGATTTCATAAAAGTAAAGCTTCTCTAATTAGCTTCAGTGCAGTGATCACTCCTGCTTTTGACTCACCACCACAGGGAGGATCTGGGAATGTTGGGTTCTCTTTGATTCCACCAAATCTTTCCTAGACTTATAAAAGAGTATGTAGTATAAGAAGATGCAAAACTCCAATGGTATAATTACAAAACCACCTAAACTCTGTTCTTAGATAATTATTATCCAATAGGAATTCATGTGAAGCAACCAAATGTGTCCTGCAATGTTGAATTTGTCCCATATGATCATGCCAGGACAATGGGAGCTGCCCAATTCCTGTGCCTAGCTTCAGAAAAATGGCAGCATTCGTAATTTTGCACATTTTTTGGAAATTTATAGGTGTGGTACTGACAAGAAACAGTTTGGGCTCCCAAGGCAGGGCTTTATAGACAACACAGACATCTCTTCCTAATCATCAGAAGCCTACCATGAGGTAAGGTTCACACTGCATTGGATGAACTATTCTCCAATATCCTTGGAGTTTATTTCCTAGTCAATTAAATATAGGCCCCATTTGACAAGCAGAGGATGGGAAAATGAAGACATGTCTTGTTAAGTCTAGAAAATCTCTGTCTAATAAATTTGCAGAGGCTTCTTGTTGTCCTTAATGTGCTTAAGTATCATATTATGTGGAGAAAACAACCCAGTTATATCCATTTTCCACCCAGGAGTCCCTAGCTTCCAGCATTAATCCAATAAACTTGGGAAGAGTGATCTAGAGCTGAACAAATTATGAGGCTACTGATAATGACGTGAGTGGCTAAAAATTGTGACTTTCACTATGCCAAAGACCCCAAAACACCCATCTATAACCTCCTCCAAAGCTGGGATCTACCATTTCCACTTCAACACTTAGCTGATTTTACATTCTGGATCTTCTGTTCTGCATCTCTCTTTTCACTATCGTTCTCTATTCTCTTCAGTGAAGGAATAAAACAGTATGTCTTTTTCTTTGGCTTTTAAGCAAAGCAGCAAAGTGTAGTTATCCTGACTTGCAGTCTAACAGGTTATGGGTCAAATTTGAATTCCTTTTTCACTAGGAGATTTACACAAGGTGCTTTAAACAGAAAGAACACTGATCACAAGTAAAATGATGTATGTTTATGACTCACCTCTGCTACTGACGTGCAGTATACCCTTAGGCAAAACTTCTTTGTTTCTGTTTGATTTGTAAAGATGGGTGGGGCACCTGTTTATGATCACCTTGAAGTTTATTTTTTTCACACCTGAGTGAAATGGATACAAAGACATTTGGCATACTGTATAACACTTGGCAAACTGGTGTTAGAATTTGAGACTTACAAGCTAATTTAGGATCTATACTTTCTAAATCATGTGGGAACCAAATCTTCACAACACTATCAAACTAGCAATTTACAGGAGCCTTCTCTCCTTCCCAGCATCCAGGGAATACATCACCAGAGAGAAATTGTGGATGTGTGCCCTGGGGTGTTGTTCCCCAGGATAAATATCTCAGTACCTGATTTAAAAGGTGCTTATTCAAGAGACAGCTCATAGCCAAATCAGTATATAACTCAGAGTGATACCAATTGAAAATAAGATAATCCACACTATATCAAGTAATTCTCATGTGACAGGTATATGCTAAGGCTTTTGTCATGTACATTCCATTAGTTAATCTTCAAAAAGCCTTACAATATGACTACTTTACTACTTCCTCTTATAGGTGAGGGGGAAAAAGCAAAGAGAAGTCATACAAAACAGAATAACTCAAAAAGAAACTTTGGGTATTTTAATTTTAGCTCATCACCTTTGCTTTATTTGATACCGCTTCTCTCTCTTGACCCAAAAGAGCTCGAAATAGTCATAAAGTCTCTTATGACTCCAACATCCTGCACTCCTCTTTCCCCCTGTTCAGGAGAAAAGGAAGAGTAGAAGCTTCACCATTGGAAGTATAACTGTTCTGTGATTCTCCTCTAAGCTCCACTCCATGCAGTAGCAATAAACAAAGAAATATAGACACTTGCCCTCATGTATTAAATGTTTACATGGGATTTTATATTTCTTGCATAATTTTAAGTATTTTTTAAAGATTGATTCATTTAATTCCCAGGACCACTCAAGGCAGAAGCATAGAAAGTGAAGAATTAAAATCCAAGCAGTAGGGTTTCAAAATCTGTGCTTCCACCATGATGATCTGTTACCTGTGTACTTAGTAAGCACTAAGCATCCTTCTGAATGATTGCCTAATAAACTCTAATAATGTTATTTTTCTTGCATTCATAGAATCTTCGAGCCTGAAGGTGTATTTACCCTTGGTTCAGCACATTCGTGTTCTACTGTTAAGTTGGTTTCATAGTAACTATATTACTTTATAGTGATTTATCTCGCTGATCCTCAAAAGTACAAAGACTAGACTAAATGTTTTCTGAGTTTTGTGGTTCTTAGTAAAAATGTTGATTTTATGTATATCTTGGCCAGAAACTAGAACTTTCTCTTCTTGGAGCATTTTTGTTCCTAACTTTCCTTGCAGTTTTTTCCTCAAGTATCCAAACATTAACCATTTTTCAAGACAGAGAGTAGATGTGACCTCCTGTAGAAAGCCCTGAAGCTGGCACTGACCACTCTCTTCCAGATTCGGTCTAGTTAGAGTCTCAGTTATCCATATCCTGCTGGGAGTTCCCTAAGGTATAGTACTTTTTTCTCACCTCTTAGCTCATGCAATGCCTGATTAATGACCAGATCTGTCAATGAAAATTTATTACAGTGCCTCAGGAAAACCTTCTGATAGTATGTCCCTCATGGCCTGCCATCATATCACTAAGACAAGTAGCATTTTCTATGCCCTCCAACTAAAAGGCTTCTCAAGAGTTCTCTTCTTGTTGAACCGGATCTTGTTTAGCCTTGAGAAACAGAGAGCCCATTCCTATTACTTAGATATTTAAATCACTCAGGCTCAACCAGACAAGCTTGATTTTACATAAATTGTTTCTACTTTATGCA
Organism: Acomys minous; assembly: GCF_964271855.1. Classification (NCBI taxonomy): domain Eukaryota; kingdom Metazoa; phylum Chordata; class Mammalia; order Rodentia; family Muridae; genus Acomys; species Acomys minous. Next base: position 77,860,644 of record NC_140488.1, on the reverse strand, counting down.
AAAACAATAGATATAATCTGAGTTTAAAGCAAGGTTTATGCCTAGACCACCTCCAAGATACTGGAGACAAGTTTGGAAGCTTCATTAAATCTGACTAGAGTTCATATATGTATACCCCTGTGCATTCAGAGTAGTGAAATCAGTTGCAGAGTTTTTCAAACAGTGTATGTAGTAGAGGTTGCAAAGCATATTCCATTGGTTTGAGGAAAGGAATGAATGTGTGAGTACTACAGAGTTAATAAAAACAATGTTGAGGAAGACTGTCTCATTACAGAATTGTTTAAAAAAAAGGATATACAAAACAAAAGAAAACTTAAGCTTCTATTTGTTTGTAGCTTTTATTTGTTGGCCCCCTAGATGAATATTAATATTTAAAATCTTTAAACAATTTACTAAGTGCTATGTTGTGGCACACAATTTATTCATGATTCAATTTGAAAAAACACTGCTAGAGAAGCCAAAATTTAAACTCTCAAGATCTATAGTAGTGGGTTTTTTGGAGTTTCTCCTCTTAAAAGCTTTTACTAGACCTCTCAATGCCTCCTCAGTGCTTCCATCCTATGAAAATCTATAAATATACAAACATCCCTCCTAAAAACCAAAGCTCAAAGATAATCTAATTTGGCCTGTAATCAATGTGAGGCATCTTCACCTATCAATTTTCTGGAGCTTTGTCACCTTATCTTTCTGCTGAATGGCTCTATTTGGGCTTAAACAATCTGAATAGTTTTTCATTTCTATGATAGCATTTTTTAATGTTTCATACAGGGGAATTGTGGAATAAGGGAAAGGCCACAGGGTTGTGGAATTGGATATCAAGAGTCAGACATATAGTACTGCCTACTACTTATCAAATGTGGAACTTTAGGCTACCTCGAGGCTCATTTTTCTCTGAGAAAAAAAGGGTAAAGTATTTGCCTCAAAGAAATGAGTCAAAGAGCTCCTGTTTGCAAAGTATTTGGATGCTACAACATGACAACATTATTACCAATTGTCTGGTGACTAGGCCCTAGGCCTTTCTTCCTGTTCCTTTAATCTACTTATACTACATTTTTCAGGGGCTGAGGCACACAAAACAGTAAGCTACATGGCCATGGCTCTTTTGTGGGAAACTTGCTTGCTTTTCCTCTGTTCCTCTCCTCCCTTCAGCTCTTCTAGTGTTACTGTGCTTTTAACTTTCTCCTGCTAGTCTTATGATAGTGTCAGTTTCCCAAGATGCTATTGTTTTTCTCTCCTACTGAGCTTCGTTCTTTTGCACAGCAGCTTTAAATGTCACTTTGCCAGCTGTGAATCATGAGTGAGTCTACCTCACTTGGTGCAGAATACCAGGCCCTCAGAAATGCCAAGACACCATAAGAGCTTTAATTGTCAGCATTACCACGAGTACAAATGGCATGGCTGGGTGGAGTTGCCCAAAGAACATGATGTGGAAAGAAGGCCCTAGATTTGGAGTCAGAGATCCTGAGCTCAAGCCCCTCATTAACTCTGACATGAGTTATAATCATAATAACTCAGATTTATTTAGTGCATTATAGTTGAAAAGTGCTTTCACATATATTCTATCATTGATCCTTTTAATTGGTTTCTGTGTTCCAGTTTCTTAATTCTTCAATCTTGCCAGTTAAAGTAAACTTCTTAAACCACAGGCCTGATCATGTCACCTCCATATTATAAGCCTTTATGGGCTCCCTATGAGTTGTCAAAGAAACTATAATATAATCATAAAAACAAAATATAATGTATCTGTGAGAAAGAAGGAATTCTCTTATATACTGACGCTGCACAATCTTCAAGACATGTCAAGTAAAATATAATAATAGTGAAATACATAATAAAAATATAATATGCAATAATTGGTATTTTAACTAATGATACGTATATACACAAATATATATGTGTTATTTAAGTATAAAGAAAGGAAATGGTAAAATTAGGATGTTAAAGAAGGTCACAGATTTTAGGTTTGTTGGTTATAGCTATTACTATATATATGCACATTATCTTATATCTAAGTTTAAAACTGCCCATTGATTCCACTTAATCCACTCTCTTTACATGTCATTTAAAGATTTCCAGAATACTTCTAAAATATCTTATTTTAGTAGTTGAGAATCTCATAAGTGTATGCAATTTTATATTTTCAACTAGTCCCTTTTATGTACCTATACATTTTTTAGACATTTTGAAATTAATGAGGACATTGGTTAGTCACTCTTCCCTAAAAAATTCTATACCACATGCCCCTGACCATGTATACAAGTCCTTCAAGTATCTACACACAGATGTCTCTTGAGTGCTCTTGTTCTATTTACCTAGTTCTGTCTCTAGCTACCATCCTTCACTCTTGCAACATGAGCTCTAGCATCTTTTACAAATTACTACCCCCTCACTGACACATTCCAGTTTATCCTTTATCCCTTTTAAACTCTAATTACATCATAATTCTATTAATTCAGCTTAATGTCAGACTGGAGTTTAACTTTTTCCATTTGAATCAGTTCTGACTCTGACATGTAACATCTTACAATTAAAAACCATCAATGCATTTTCTTTTTTAAATTTTTTATTAATTTATTCTTGTTACATTTCAATGGTTACCCCATCCCTTGTATCCTCCCATTCTTGCCTTCCTCCCATTTTCCCCTTATTCCCCTCCCCTATGACTGTGACTGAGGGGGATTACCTCCCCCTGTATATGCTCATAGGGTATCAAGTCTCTTCTTGGTAACCTGCTGTCCTTCCTCTGAGTGCCACCAGGTCTCCCCCTCCAGGGGGCGTGGTCAAATGTGAGGCACCAGAGTATGTGAGAAAGTCATATCCCACTCTCCACTCTACTGTGGGGAGTGTTCTGTCCATTGGCTAGATCTGGGTAGGGGCTTAAGGTTTACCGCCTGTATTGTCCTTGGCTGGTGCCTTAGTTTGAGCAGGACCTCTGAGCCCAGATCTGCCCATCATAATGTTCTTCTGGTAGGTTTCTAGGACCCTCTGGATCCTTCTATTTCCCCATTCTCCCATGCTTCCCTCACCTAGAGTTCCAATAGGATGTCCTCCCCTCTGTCCCACTTTCCTGGTAAGTGAAGACTTTCATGAGACATGCCCCTTGGGTTAATATGCAGATATAAGTAAGTATATACCATTTGAGTCTTTCTGCTTCTGGGTTAACTCACTCATTATGATCATTTCTAGCTCAATCCATTTGTCCACAAATTTCGGGAATTCCTTGTTTTTAATAGCTGAGTAGTATTCCATAGTGTATATGTACCACATTTTCTTTTCATACTTCTTCTTATTCACATTTCCATATTTGGTGTGGATGGCTTAAAATACATATACAAGATCCAAATATGCTTTATTTTTATTTTGTCTAAATGAGAATCCTACCTCTAATTTGGTGAGCTATTTGAAACGCATCTGTCATCGAAAATGACTGTATCACTGCCCTTTCTAAATTTACTATGCTTAAATAATTTAAAGCCATTATTGTGTCTTCTTTTTTAAAAACATTATCACATTTATATAATTGTTTGCATGTGTGTGTTTGCACATATGTGCCATTGCATAAGTATGAAGGTCCATCAACAACTTGCAAGTGTTATTTCTCTATTAAACTCAGGTTTGATAATGATTGTCTTCAGCAGCCCTTTTCTTTTACATTGCCTCATTGGCCCCGTATAGTCACAAAATATCTGTGAAATTAATAGAATCAAATTGAATAAGTTTGTATAAGTAGTGTATTAAATTACCTTTTGATAATTACCTCTAAGGTAGATCAAAGGTAGTGATAAAAGAGAAGCTGAATAAAAGTTATAAATAAAATATAAATAAAAGTTATTCTAGAATATGTTGATATTATAAGGTGGTTGTTAATCTAATATTCCATCACTAAAATGACAAATTAGTTTAATCAGAACAGAAAACACTGTGTCATAGTCAAATGTGTGGAATATAGAAAAAGTTGGATTAATGCCTGCCTAAACCAACCAACCAAACAAACAAACAAACAACAAAAAGCCCTCTTCAATGACTTATATACACTGCTGATGTGAAAGTAACCTACTTCATTCACTATCAACGTTAGCATACTTGACAGGAAATATAAATGAAACTTTCCAATGAGACAACAGAGACTACCATCAGAGCGAAGAGACATGAAAAGAGAGGTTAGACAGTTATTGGTGAAATATTTTCATATACAACATTTAATGACCACCACTATTAATTAGTTTACAAAATGCATATGATGCTCTTCTGGGTCCTGCACAAAAGAAAGGATACCAGCAAACAGGGATCTAAGCAAACCAACACAGAAGTTATGTCTTTACTTCCTGCTCTTAAGAACTAGGCAAAATATTTGAATCACTTGCCTGTGCTATATGCATAATGCAGTATCTTTTTTGAGATTTTGGTGATATGATTGGGAAATTAATTTTTTCTGGTATCTGTGGCCTAGATCTCTAACTCAGAAAATCCCAGCTTTTTACTCTACATCTTGCTATATCCTTCAATCTTATTGTAATGCACTAAATTTCCTTTCTATCTTTATAAAACAGAAAACAATGGTACAAATTTAAACATGTGGAACACTTTACTGAAGTTTTAAGAAAATGATATAGGTTTATATCATACAAAATTAGACACTTAAAGTGAGCATTAGTCATCCTTCTTTTTAAGCTCCTAATTCTTTCATCTACCTTGTGTCTAGCTTCATCCATGTAATCATTTCCCTACTTTTTCAATATCTTTATCTTGCCCATCAGTTTACTTAGAAAGATGATTATTTTATTTTCCCAACATTCCATGTCTTAACATAAAATCCCAATCTCTGTTTAGATCACTATTTTTACTGAAGTGACCTGTTTGGCAATACATCATCCACTCAGCATCTGCCCTTTTCTCTAACTCCATAGCAATATAGAGATTTATTTGTCAACAAATATGGCATGTATTTACCAGTCCCCAACCAATAATATCCCTTTCTGTGTTAGTTACCTAATGCTACACAGCAAATTACTCCCTAAACATAGCAGCTTAAAGGATTAACTGACATCTCAAATAGATTTTGTGGATAAAACCTCAGAGAAGTTATACTCTGTCTTCAGGTTTTATCAGGATGTAGTCAAGATGTCGCTGTACTGCTACTATCAGTAGTTAGAGTATGTACTTAAAAGCTCTCTTAGGTATTTGGTGTAATACTTGGGTTCCTTGAAGTGTTACTATCAAGAAATCATAATTCTTTACCATATAGGACTTTCTATAGAATCTCTTTCTATCCTATGACAAAGAGTGGGCCTTTGACAAAGAAGGTGATTTGATAAAGAAAATAAGCTGTATTGACTTTTATAATATGATTTTGGAAGTTATGTACCATCACTTTCTCTCATAGTTGACTCCATAAGCACACATTTTTGAGAATAAAAACATAAAGCCTTGTGCTTAAAATATAAAGAAACTGAAATTATAACATACTAAAATATAAATAACTTTCAATTCTATAATTTATCTCTCTTCCTGTCATATTTTTTATTTGTTGCTTAATGCTCCAAGGGGCAGGAAACGTATTAATGTGATTTTAGTCAAACTTTTTCATTCATTTTAATGCAGTAGTAGTTCAAAATACATGCATAAATATCAGAAGATTTAAGACATATGTATATAATCACAAAATTATAGAATTTATAATTGAGAGTGCTTTCCCCTGCCAGAAAACACAACTAATCCAAACTTGCAGGCAAATGAATGGAACTAGAAATGGTCATCCTAAGTGATGTAACCTAGACTCAGAAAGACATACATGGTATATACTCATTATAAGTGCTATTAGCCCAAATAGATGTCCTCTGAGAGATTCCACTCAATGGGGGATTGGGACAGATGCTGGGACTCACTTCTGGACTATGGGTAAAGCATTGAGAGTGTGCTGAAGACTTATGGTGAAGGGAACTGAAGGACCCAGAGAGTTCAGGAAGCCTACAAGGAGACCATCAAGACTGGCAGATCAGGACCCAAGGGAGGGTGCTGTACAAAATGTTGCACCAACCAAGAACAATACAACCAAAGAACCTAGACTCACTGTTAAGATCTAGCCAATGGACAGCTCATTCTACAAGTTGTGTGGGGAGCAGGAACTTCCTCTAACATGAACTCTGGTGACCCAGATTTGATCACTCCCCTTGGAAGGGAGACCATGCTTGGCATACAGAAGAAGGGGATGCTGGCTATCTGGATGAGACCTGACAGGCTGTGGTCTGATGGTGGAGGAGGAGGGCCCCCTGTCAGAGGTCTGGAGGAGAGGAGTAGGGTGGAAGAGGGAGGGAGGATGGTAATGGGAAGATAAAAGCCAGAGGGGTTAAAATGTGAATAATTTATAAGAAAGAAAGAAAGAAAGAAAGAAAGAAAGAAAGAAAGAAAGAAAGAAAGAGGAAAGAAGATATTCATCCAACAGAGCAGTCTTGAAGACATGGTGATCATGTGGAAATGGAAGTATGTGTAGGTTAAGAGCAGAGTACAAATTTTCAATATAGATATATACGCTATCTCAAGCTTGTTGGCTATATCTTTTCTTTCCATTCTAATCACTGGATGTGCATGCTATGAACACTGGTGAAGTTAAGCTAAAAGTCTTCCTTTCCTATAGTTTCACTTCAGTTTAGATAGGATCAAGCAGAGATGTCACAGTATTCCAAAATATGCATTCGAAACAAGAATCCGGTATGACCAGGGAGTCTTAAACCAATTGACTTGTAGTCATGGTGCTGGAAATCCAGAATAGGGATGTCATCGCCTTTTACAACTCTAAACACCATTTTGTACACATTGTGTCACCACCTTTTCCGACTCTGAAGTAACATGTTTTATATACGTGGAAAATCCATCCTTCCCACCTAGATTTCTAGACTACCACTAGATGCAAAACTGCAGAAGTTGCTAAGAAAAAGTAAGAGGAGTAAGAGTTCAATTAGGGAATTAGAAGAGAAGAAAGGGGGATAGAAAGAGGCCAAGAATCTATCCTAGAGAGGCAGAATGAGAACAGAAGATTGAAGTTAAATCTTTGTTATCCCTATGAACTCTACTTACAAAGCACAAATCAGTGGCTACAAAGGATTTTTTGTATTTTATTAATTTATTCATATTACATCTCGATTGTTATCCCATTCCTTCTATCCTCCCATTCCTCGCTCCCACCCATTTCTCATTACTCCCTTCCCCTATGACTGTGATTGATGGGGAACTTCTCTCCCTGTATATACTCATAAGGTATCAAGTCTCTTTTTGGTAGCCTGCTATCCTTCCTCTGAATGCCACCAGGCCTCCCCATTCAGGAGATATGGTCAAATATGGTGCACCAGAGTACGTGTGAAAGTCAGACCCCACTCTCCACTCAATTGTGAAGAATGTCCTGTCCATTGGCTAGATCCGGGTAGGGGTTCGAAGTTTACTGCACATATTGTTCTTGGCTGGTGCCATAGTTTGAGCAGGACCCCTGTGCCCATTCTGATGGGTGTAAGATGAAATCTCAGCATTGTTTTGACTTGCATTTCCTTGATGACTAAAGAGGTTGAGCATTTCTTGAAGTGTTTCTCAGCCATTCGATATTCATTTGTTGAGAATTCTCTGTTTAGTTCTGAGCCCCATTTCTCAGTTGGGTTATTTGGTTTGATGTTGTTTAATTTTTTGAGTTCTTTATATATTTTGGATATTAGACCTTTGTCAGATGTAGGGTTGGTGATGATCTTTTCCCAGTCTGTAGGCTGTCACTTTGTTCTCTTGACAGTGTCTCCTGCCTTACAGAAGCTTCTCAGCCTCATGAGGTCCCATTTATTAATTGTTGACATTAAGGCCTGAGCTGTTGGTGTTCTGTTCAGGAAGTTGTCTCCTGTGCCAATGTGTTCCAGGCTCTTCCCCACTTTTTCTTCTAACTGATTTAGTGACTCTGGTTTTATCTTGAGGTCTTTGATCCACTTGGATTTGAGTTTTGTACATGGTGACAAATATGGGTCCAATTACATTTTTTTACATGTAGACATCCAGTTAGACCAGCACCATTTGTTGAAGATGCTATCCTTTTTCCATTGAATAAATTTGGCTTCTTTGTCAAAAATCAAGTGACCATATGTGTGTGGATTCATTTCTGGGTCTTTGATTTGATTCCACTGATCAACCAGCCTATTGCTGTGCCAATACCATGCTGTTTTAATTACTATGGTGTTATAGTACAGCTTGAGATCAGGTATGGAGATGCCTTTGGAGAATCTTTTATTGTACAAGATTGTTTAAGCTATTCTGGGTTTTTTGTTTTCCATATGAAGTTGATAATTAAACTTTCAATGTCCTTTAAAAATTGTATAGGTATTTTGATAGGGATTGCATTGAATCTGTAAATTGCTTTTGGTAAGATGGCCATTTTTACTATGTTAATTCTCCTAATCCATGAGCAAGGAAGATCAGTCCATCTTCTCATGTCATCTTCAATCTCTTTCTTCAGAGTTTTTTTTTTTTCAAACAAGTCCTTCACTTGCTTGGTTAGAGTAACTGCTAAATATTTTATATTGGTTGTGGCTAACGTGAAGGGTAGTTTTCCTAATTTCTTCCTCTGCATGATTGTCATTTGTATATAGGAAAGCTACTGACTTTTTGAGTTAATTTTGTATCCAGCCAATTTGCTGAAGGTGTTTATCAGCTCTAGTAGTTCTCTGGTGGAATTTTGAGGGTCACTTATGTACACTATCATATCATCTGCAAATAGGGATAATTTGACTTCCTCCTTTCCCATTTGGATCCCCTTGGTCTCCTTTTGTTGTCTTACTGCTCTGGCTAGAACTTCCAGTACTATATTGAAGAGATATGGAGAGAGTGGGCAGCCTTGCCTTGTTCCCGATTTTAGAGGACTTTCTTTAAGTATCTCATCATTTAATTTGATTTCAGCTATTGGGTTGCTCTATATAGCCTTTATTATGTTAAGTTATGTGCCTTGTATCCCTGATCTCTCAAAGACTTTAAACATGAATGGGTGTTGGATTTTATCAAATACTTTCTCTACATCTAAGGAGATGATCATGTGGTTTTTTATTTTCTGTTTGTTTAAATGGTGGATTATGTTGATGGATTTCTGTATATTAAACCATCCCTCCATACTTGGAGTGAAGCCTACCTGGTCATGGTGATTGATATCTTTGATGTGTTCTTGTATTCATTTTACAAGTATTTTATTGAGTATTTTTGCATCAATGTTCATAAGAGAAATTGGTCTGAAATTCTCTTTCTTTGTTGGGTCTTTGTGAGGTTTAGGTATCAATGAGACTATGGCCTCATACAATGAATTTGGTAATGTTCCATCCATTTCTATCTTTTGGAGTATCTTGAACAGTATCGGTATTAGCACACCCTTGAAGGTTTGGTAGAATTCCGCACTGAAACCATCTGGCCCTGGGCTTTTTTTTGGTTGGGAGACTATCAGCGATTGCTTCTATTTCTGTAGGGGAAATGGGACTATTTAGCTTGTTTATCTGTTCTTCACTCAATTTTGGGAAGTGAAATGGATCAAGAAAACCGTCCATTTCCCTTAGATTTTCAAATTTTGTGGCATATATGCCTTCGAAGTAGGATCCTATGATTATTTGTATTTCTTCAGTGTCTGTTGTTATGTCTCCCTTTTCATCTCTGATTTTGTTGATTTCAATACTGTCTCTCTGCCTTTTAGTTAGTTTGGCTAATGGTCTGTCTATCTTGTTGATTTCCTCAAAGAACCAGCTCTTGGTTTTGTTGATTCTTTGGACTGTTTTCTTTGTTTCTAATTTATTGATTTCAGCCCTGAATTTTATTATTTCCAGACACCTACTTCTCTTGGGTGTTTCGGCTTCTTTTTTTTTCTAGGGATCCCAGCTGTGTTGTGAAGTTGCTTATGTGGGATGTTTCCAATTTCTTTTTAAAGGCACGTGGTGCTATGAATTTTCCTCTTAGCACTGCTTTCAATGTATCCCACAGATTTGGGTATGTTGTTCCTTCATTTTCATTGAATTTCAGGAAGTCCTTAATTTCTTTCTTTATTTCTTCCCTGACCCAGGTGTCATTAAGTAGAGAGTGGTTTAGTTTCTGTGTATGTGTAGGCATTTGGTTATTTCTGTTGTTGTTGAAGTGCAGCGTAAGACCATGGTGATCTGATAGGATACAAGGTATTATTTCACTACTCTTGTATCTGTTGAGGCTTGCTTTGTGACCTACTATGTGATCAATTTTGGAGAAGGTTCCATGGGGTGCAGAGAAGAAGGTATATTCCTTTTTGTTTGGGTGAAAGGTTCTATAGATATCTGTTAGATCCATTTGATTTATAGCATTGGTTAATGATGTTATTTCTCAGCTTAGTTTCTGTTTCAATGACCTATCCTTCTGTGAGAGTGGGGTGTTGAAGTCTCCCACTATTATTGTTAATAGAACTTTTACAAATGTGGGTGCCCCTGTATTGGGGACATAGATGTTCAGAATTGTGATGTCATCTTGGTTGATTATACCTTTGTTGAGTATGAAGTGTCCTTCCTCATCCCTTTTGATTAATTCTGGTTGAAAGTCTAATTTGTTATATAGTAAAATACCTATGCCTGTTTGCTTCTTGTGACTGTTTGCTTGGAATATTTTTCCAGCCTTTTACCCTGAGGTAATGTCTATCTTGATGGGTGAGATGTGTTTCTTGAATGCAGAAGAATGTTGGATCTTGTTTATGCATCCATTCAATTAGTCTGTGTCTTTTTATTGGAGAATTGAGACCATTGATGTTGAGAGATATTAATGATCAGTGACTGCTATGAGTCTTAATTTTGATGTTGGTTGCAATAGAGCATTTGTGTGGTTGTGTTTTTGAGATGTTGTAGTTATCTATTTCCTGTGTAGTTTTAGTTGTAGCTTGTCCCTTTGGGGTGGAGTTTTCCTTCTAGTACCTTCTGTAAAGCTAGATTTGAGAACAGGTACTGTTTGAATTTGTTTTTGTCATGGAATATTTTATGTCCTCCATCGATGGTCATTGATAGTTTGCTGGATAAAGTGGTCTGGCCTGGCCTCTGTGGTCTCTTAGGGTGTGCAGGATCTCTGTCCAGGCCCTTCTGACTTTTATGTTCTCTGCTGAGAAGTCGGGTGTAATTCTGATAGGTTTGCCATTAAATGTTATGTGGCCCTTTTCCCTTGAAACTTTTAAGGTATTCTTTTTTGTTCTGTATATTTTGTGTTTTGATTATTATATGATGGGACATTTTTCTTTTCTGGTCTATTCTATTTGGTGTTCTATAGGTCTCTTGTATGTTTATAGGCAGCTATTTCTTTAGATTGGGGAAGTTTTCTTCTATGATTTTGCTGAGAATATTTTCTGGGCCTTGGAGTCTGGCATCTTCTCTTTCCTCAATGCCTCAGATTTCTTCTTTTCATGGTGTCCTTGATTTCTTGGATGTTTTGTGTCAGGATTTTTTCCAGATTTAGCATTTTCTTTAATGGTTGCTTCAAGATCTATGATTGTATCTTCTAGACCTGAGATTCGTTCATCTATATCTTGGATTCTGTTAGGCAGGCTTGCCTTTGTGTTGCTCACCTTCCTTTCTGAGCTCTCACATTCTCGTTTTCTTCTGTCTGTGTGTTTATCATTGAATCTATTTTCATCTTCAGATCTTGAACTGTTTTATTGACTTCTTTCATCTGATTGCTTGTATATTCCTGAGTTTCTTCCATTGTCTCTTTATAGGCCTTAAGAGCTTGAACAGTTTTACTGATTTCCTTCATCTGGTTGTTTGTATTTTTCTGAATTTCTTCCAGTGTCTCTCTATAGGCCTCTTTTATGACTTTGACCTGTTTGGCTGTGTCTTACCGCATTTTATTGTGCATTTTATTTGTTTATTCCATTATCATCCTCATTACAAAGGATTTGAGGTCATTTTCTTGTATTTCTGTTGTGTTTGAGTTCTCTGGGTTGTTTTCTTTTGGATAGCTGGGATCTGGAGATGCCATTTTGTTTTGGTTGGTGGTTTTTTGAATATGATTTTACATCCTTTAGTTATCTTGCTGTCTCTGTCTTTGGCAGGTAGCTTCTGGAGTTGGGTAGAGGGAGTCTAAGGATAGATTCACCTGTTTTCTCATGATTTCCCTAGGCCAGAAGCTCTGATACTTCACTGGTCTGGATCGCAGGAGGCCAGCCCTGTACTTTGGGTCTCTCACAGCCAGTGATCTCCAGCTCCCCTATACTCATCCTGCATCTCAGAATGTGTGCAGGGTCAGGCCAAAGTGTCCACAGCCCTCTGGATCCACTTGTAACATCGGAGCTCTCCAGGGACGGAAGCAAGTCAGGAGGAGTCGGCCTGATGGCCACACTTCTCCCTGTCTCCCCAAGCTCCCTTAGTCCCAGAGCTTTGATGCTCTACTGGTCTGTGGTTCCTGGTAGTGTTTCAGGACCCAGACCACTCTCAGAGTCCAGGTTAGTGTCAAGGGGCCCAAACTGTACACACTGAGTCCAGTTTGTATCTCTGGACCCAGCTGGGTCCTAGGGCCTAATCCATGCACTTAATCCAGTTGGTGATGAGTCCAACCAAGGTCATGGGCCCAAACCACACACTGAGCTCGGTGAGTTCAGCTCCATTCTCAGGGCCCTGAATGAAGCCAAGGTCAGCCAGAGTCACAGGGCCAGGACTGTGCACCAAGTTCAGCTAGGGCCTCAGGGGCTGAACTGCATACCCAGTCCAGCCTTGGTCTCAGGGCACAAGCTGCGCAGCGGGCACTGAGTTCAGGTAGGGTCGCTGGGCCCAAATACTGCACTGAGTCCCCTCTCCTGCAGTAGTTCGCACTGGTCACCATGCCAATCACCTCTGCTGGAGGGTTCCCAGCTGCAAACCTCAGCTGCTGCTACTGCCACTCTGGTCCGAGAACTGGCTACAAAGGATTAAACTCTAAATGTAGTGCTATTTTAAGCACTTGTCCCTATATAATTTTACTGACTAAATGTTAGTTTATCCAGGTGAGTTCTGCTACAAATATTGGAGACTGTAAGTACTGGGAATGAGTATATTAGGACACTTAAGCATCCTTGAATTTCCTCACTCCACACTAGGCTAGGATAGCTTTGAATGCAGCATATTCCTATGATAACACTTAGTCAAATTTATTGCAATTTTTCTTTTATTTGCCTTTCTTTCTTCCTCGAGAATGTGAACTCATTGAGGGCAAGAACTATAAATTATTTATTTATGTGTTCTCAGTGCCAGCACTCTGTCTAATCAATATGAAGGATTAATGTTAATTAATGAATAAATTTCCTCTCCTAAATTTTAACTGCAACATAATCTAAATTATTTGATAATATGCTGGGAAAAGTCTGTGAAATTTTGAAGCAAAAAAAAAGTTGTGAAAGGTAAGAATGCATTTCAGACAAACATGGTTACCATTCATTATGTAAGAAGCTTTAACTGAGGTTACAAGGGTTGTTCTCTTCATCCAAAACCACAGTTTTGGGGGTACATAATAGGATAAGTATCACAGAATCCAAAGCTTTTAGAGAGTAGTGAGTTAGGTAACAGAAGAAAAGCAGACAGATATCAGAGAACTATTGATGGAGTAGTGAATATTAACCAGATGAGAACAGAAATCAGACTCTTCTTATCAAGTCACCAGGAAAAAATGCCAATTCTGAATAAGAATTTTAAGGAAAATAGAAACAGATGCTAAAGGAGAAATGTGATGTTTAAACTGGCAAGGAAAACTTTGGAGGGAAGGGTCATGAATTTGCAGAGCAACTGTTGTGTAAAAAGTTTTCAGAAGGCCAAGAATGCATTTTTCTCAAGTAATATTAATCTCACTCTCTAAAATATTTCAACTCTTTTTATTCTTTTTGATTGTCAAATAATAGTTGCCCATAATTATGAGGTATTTTATAATGTTTTGAATAATATGTCTATTAGATAATAGTTAACTCAGTTGTTTGCATAACTACCACTTGCAATTTTTATCACTAATTTATGGTAAATTCCAACTCCTTTCTTCAAGGCATTCTGAGCTATTAACTCAGTGAAGTACTTAGTGCCTCTGGTCTTTGAATACTCCACTAGTTTGAAAAACACACATAAATGCTTGATAATTAAATCATGGCAAACAGAATGACAGACACACACACACCATGAGAAGGGAGAAACAGGGATATTTTAATTATATCTGTGTTAGATCTCTGAGGGAAACAAACTTTCCTCCAGATCCAAACGACCCCACAACAAGCCTTAATGATTATGTTTCTAGCATCATATTTTTCCCCTTTCACAATTTTAGTCTTCTCCAGAATCTACCTCCAGCCCAAAAGCTCCTTTGTTTCAGAGAAAATCAGTCCAAACTCTGTTCCCACTTCAATCTCAATCTCAGAACCAAAGCTGACATAAATTTGTCTATGGTTATTATCTCTTGTCAGAGTAATTAGAGGTCCACACATGCCTAAATATCAATTTCCCATTCTCTTGCTATAGTACTTAAATCAGAAAGAATCTTGTGACCTAATGTTGGCTAATTTGTTGTAAGAATTCCTTTTCTGAAGATGACTGAGAAGCAAAAGAGAGTGTCACTAATAGCTACACCTCTATCCTTTGGAATATTGCAGTACAAGAAGTTGCTTTAAAAAGTGCTTATTAATGCTGGAAGTGGTGGTGCATGCCTTTAATCCCAGTACTTGGGAGGCAGAGTCAGGTGGATTGCTGTGAGTTCAAGGCCAGTTTGATCTACAAATGAGTCAGGACAGTCAAAGCTAACACAGAGAGACCTTGTCTCGAAAAACCAAAACAACAACAGCAGCAAGTTCTTATTATGAGACAATCCAGAATAAAGAAAATTTTACATATTGAACAGGAACAGTTTCAGAACATCTATAGACCAAGAACCAGAAATGATTCCAAGGAAATTACAAAGTTTTGGTCAAAAGGGTAGGGTAACAAATTGATACTGACAACTGGCAAAAAGGAGGAGAGGAATGAGATTCAGATAAGTTTGGAGGATATTAAATAAATAATAATTAAAATAATAAATATATTACCTCAAGAATAATAAGTAAATTTGAATAAAACCAACCCTGAAGTCAAGACAGTTATCTCTTTACCTAAAATTATACAAACCAATGGGTGTACTTTATTCAGCATCTTTGAGTTTCTTATCCACTCTACGAAACCAAAGAAATTTAACTTAAATGGACTCACAAACCACTTTGTTTCTTAATGATGTCACATGATTTTTGTCCATTTACTTACATAGCAGTTTGGTTGGTCATATTTGTCATAAATTGGGCATGAAATCTAATTCCAACAGAAGCTATTTAATATGCTCTTGTAGAAGACTTGAGTTTGGTTCATATTATCCTACATGGAAAAAAACTTGAAGCAATCGCACAGAAGGATGATGTTGGCTATTGGTTTACCATACATAGCTTTTATTGTGTATATAATTTCAAAGAATACATTCTGATATTATTCATATACAATTCCTTTTCTTTCTTAACTTCTCTTATATCTACAGCAACATCTCTTCTCCTCCAAGCTTTGTGTCCTCAGAAGTCATCTATTATTCATCATTCCTCAGTTGTGTATAAGAGCTCATGAAACCCTTTTCACTGTATATATTTTGAGTGGCATAATCTTGTATAGACCTTGTGCGGGCAATGACAGCTGTTATGACTACATGAGTGTAGTGGTCTTGTCATTTCCAAAAGGTGCTGCTTGCTCTGGTTCTATTTAACCTCTGGCGCTATCTCAGGAAACTGGGAATAGGGCTTCCTCAAGACCCAGCTATTCCACTCCTTGGAATATACTCAGAAGATGCTCCAGCACACAACAGGGACATATGCTCAACCATGTTCATAGCTGCCTTATTCATAATAACCAGAACATGAAAACAGCCTAAATGTCCCTCAGTAGAAGAATGGGTAAAGAAACTGTGGTACATTTGCCCTATGGAATACTACTTAGCTATTAAAAACAAGGAATTCCCGAAATTTGTGGACAAATGGATGAAACTAGAAATGATCATAATGAGTGAGCTAACCCAGAAGCAGAGAGACTCAAATAGTATATGTTCACTTATATCTGGACACTAGGCCAAGGGATATGTCTCATGAAAGACTTCACTTACCAGGAAAATGGGATAGTGGTGAGGACATCCTAAGGTGGGAGAAATATAGGAGATAGGGAAATAGATGGATCCAGAGGGTCCTAGAAACCTACAAGAACACTATGATGGGCAGATCTGGGCCCAGGGGTTCTGCTCAATCTATGGCACCAACCAAGGACTATATGTCTAGCCATCATCAAACTCCTACCCAGACCTAGCCAAGGGACAGAATATTCTCCACAGTTAAGAGGAGACTGGGGATTGACTTTCACATGAACTCTGGTGCCCCTTATTTGGCCATGTCCCCTTGATGGGGAGGCCCGATAGCACTCAGAGGGAGGGTAGCAGACTACCAAGAAGAAACTTGATACCCATATTCAAGGGCAGAAGATCCCCATCAGTCACAGTCACAGGAAGGGGAATGGGGTGAAAGCAGGAGGGAGGGAGGAATGGGAGGATGCATGGGATGGGATAGCAATTGAAATGTAATATGAATGATTTTCTTTTTCAATAAAAACATTAAAAAAATTATGATTAATTTAAACATTTAACAATATTCACACTAATCTTTTGGTATCTAAAATTCATATGTAAAGAATAAAACACGAACTCTGGTGCCCCATTTTTTACCACATCCCCTGGATAGGGAGGCCTGGTGGCACTCAGAGGAAGGATAGCAGGCTCCCACCAAGAGACTTGATACTCTATGAGCATATACAGGAGGACGAAGTCCCCTTTAGTCATAGTCATAAGGGAGGGGAGTAAGGGGAAAAAAGGAGGGAGGGAAGAATGGGAGGATACAAGGGAAGGGATAACACTTGAGATGTAATACAAATAAATTAATAAAATATATTTTTAAAAAGAATAAAACAGTAAGTTTTGTAGTATTTATAAAGAACTAAAGCCTATAAGAATATTCAAACTATGAAAAAAAAACTTAAAATTAAGATCTCCCAGTAAGATAACAACCCTTCATGGAATCACATATGAACACTCCCCACTTAATGATATTTTGCATTGAATATATGCAGGAATCACAGAATAAGGTAGGAACAGTGGCATAATCTACATGGACATATACCTAGAGATCTTGAGACAGCAAGTTTACATCTCCAAAAGTTTCCGTAATATAACAAAAATGTTAATACCATTCAAAACATGAGCCAGTGGGGGTATATTCCATATTTAGACTATAATATATATCATGTTTGTTGATATATACACATGTCCATTGTTTATATACACTTGTTTTTATTTTAATTTTTTAATATATTCTCTCATATATTATTTCCCTACTGCAACTTCCACTCCCCCTTCTCCTCCCTGTTCCTCCCACCTCCTGTCTCCAAACAATCTACTCCTTCTCCTTCATCCTTTCAGAAAAGTACAAGCCTCCCTGGGATATCAACCAGACAAGGCATATCAAGTTGCATTTTGACTAGATACCTGTCCTCATATTAAGGCTAGACTAGGCAACCCAGTAGGAGGGAAATGGTCCCAAAATCAGGCAAAAGAGCCAGAGGAATCCTATGATACCACTATTAAGAGTCTCACAAGAACACCAAGTGGCACAACCATAATATATATAGAGAGGGCCTAAGTCAGATGTCTCTATGCTCCCAGATTGTTCATTCAGTCTCTGTGATTCTAGATAAGTCTAGGTTAGTTGATTCTGTAGGTTTTCTTGTGGTTTGCACAACCTCTCTGGCTCCTACAAACCTACTTTCCTCTCTTCAGCAGGGTTCCTGAGCTCCACCTAATGTTTGGCTGTGGGTCTCTGAATCTGTTTCCATCAGTAGCAGGATGAAGCCTCTCTGATGTCTATTACACTAGGCTCCAGTCTACCAATATAGGAGAATATCATTAGGAATCATTTTATCGACTCTTTGAGGGGTAAAGGCAGGCATATTTGGTTCTTAGATCTGTGGTCTATTGATCCTCTGGGTCCTGGATCTCCAGGCAGAATCAGTGGTGGGCTTCTTCTCATGGTATGGGTCTCAAGAGAGACCAGTCTTTGGCTGGCTTCTCCCACAATTTCTACACCACCTTTACCACACCACTTCTTGTAGGTAGGACAAATTGGAGGTCAAAGGTTTTGTGGCTGGGGTTTGATTATGGTTTCCTCTTCCCTTCTTATAGGAATCCACACCCTTTCTTTCTCTTTTTAGAAAACTGATATCTAATGAATAATAAGATAAAATAGGATAAAAACAAGCACAACAAATCTGAATAGGACAAAACATCTGTACAAAGTAAAGAGCCAAAGAAAAAGAACAAGAAAGGCATATGGACACAGAGGCACACACATTCACACACTCAGGAATCCCATTTTTTAAAAAACCCTCAAACCTGGAAAACATCATATATTTGCAAAGGATCTATAAGGTTAAAAATGTCCTGGCTAATACTACAAAACAGAGAACCTTCCAAGATCCCATTGAATTCATTTTTTGTTGGTCATCTACTTTTGGGCATACAACTTACTCTTAGGAGTGCTTTGTTTCTCCAGTAAGATTCCCTTGAAGAGAACTATTTTTTTTTGTTTGGAAGTAGGCATAGTTTCTGGGTTAGAAACCAGATGTGTGCCCAATTCTTTCATCTCTGGCACTTTATCTGCCATAGACCAGTGCAGGCCCTGAATATACTGTTAGTCTCTGTAAATTCATATGTGTGCCAGCTCTCTTGTGTTGAGAAGGCCCCAATTCCAAGGGGTCCTCCTTCTCCTCTGGCTCTTACACTTTTTCTATCTCTTCTTCTACAGAGCTCTCTGAACTCTTTTGTGAAGGTATTTGATGGAAATATCCCCTTTAGGATGGTTTTCATGTCACTCACTCTTTGAATATTGGCTGTGGGTCTGTGGATCTGTTCCTGTCTCCTGTGGGAGGTATCTTCTCTTATGATGGGTAAGCAAGACACAGATCTATGAGTATAGCTGAATGTCATCAGAAGTCATTTTGTTGCTCATCTATTTATTAATTTATTTAGTAGTATTTGGTTTTCCCTTAGATCTCTGACCTAGCTAGTCTCAGATTCTTGGCTACTCAAGCTGCACTGTGTATAAATTCCATCTCATCAAGTGTACCTTAATTCAAATCAGATTTTGGTTGGTTGTTTCCTCAAGCTTTGTGATAAGATTATCCCTCAAGCTTGTGATAAGATCAGTACATCTTTCAGGTAGGTCACCATTGCAGATAAAAAGGTTTGAGCTGGGTTAGTGTTTACCTTTTTCTTATGGTAGCATGCAGACTACCTTCCAGTACCATGAAAATTAGACCCTAGGGGTGAAGGCTCTAGGTAGAAACCAGCTTGACCTCTCCATGTTCAATTAGTTATGTAGGTGCTGTCTTCAGCAATAGGGCCTTACTGTCAACTTGTGGCAAACCACCAATAGCTTTGGCTATAGCCTGGGTCATATGCAAGTTCCCATGGGACCCCATTGGTAAAGAACTCAATTAGATTTAACCCATTCCAGGTACTGGAAGCATCATTTGGTGACAGAAGATGTCCAGTTGGGCTTCTGTATCCCCTGTTATTTGATGATTTTATTTCACATATGTATGTATTTTAGGAAGCTTCTGTTCTGTTTTTATACCATCCCTCAAATGAGTATTAGTTTTAGCTGTTCCTCTTCATATTCTCCCTCTTCATCCACTCTTCTCTCATCCTTCCTATTTTATCCTCTTGTTCTAGTGTACATACACACACACACATACACACACACACACACACACACACATACATTTTGCATCCATATCTATTGATGAAGAAGATCCACTGTCTCCAGTTCCTTACTGCCTACCTAACCTATGTGGTTACATGGACTGTCACTATTTTATCAATAGATTAAGAAGTAGTATCTACACGTTAGTGAATACATACCATATTCATCTTTTTGAATCTGAGTTACCTCACTCAGGGTGATTTTTTTTCTAGTTACACCTATTTATCTGCTAATTTCATTTACTATTTGCTGAGTAATATTCCATTGTATGAATATGTCACAATACCTTTATACATTCATCCACCAAAAGACACCTAGGTTGTTACCAATTTCTGTCTATTATGAATAGAGCAGCAATATACATAGTTCATCAAATGTCTCTGTGATAGGATAAAGAGCCCTTTGGATATATGCCCAAGAGTCCTATAGCTTGTTCTTGAAGTAGATAGATTCCCATCTTTCTAAGGAACCACCACACTGATTTCCATAGTGTCTGCAAAAAAATTTGTGTTCCCACCAGCATTGGATGAGTGGTCTCTTTTCTTCACTTCCTTGCCAGCATCAGCAGTCATGTGTTTTATTGATTTTGGTTATCCAGATTGGTATAAAATTTAATCTCAAAGTATTTTTAATTTGTTTTCCTGATGACCAAGGATGTTAAATATTTCTTTAAGTGCTTCTCAGCCATTTGACTTTCCTTTTATAGTTCTGTTTAAATAAGTATCATATTTTGAAATTTTTATTTGTAATTTATATATTAACTTTCCATCCCAATCGTAGCACCCTCCTTCCTCTCCTCCTGGTTTCTCTCTCATATCCTCTTCCTCCATCCCCTTATCCTTGTCCTCATAAAAGGGGAGCTCCCACACCAACCCACCCCAGAACATAGTCGCATCAGGATTGAGTTCCTCCTCATCCACTGAGGCTAGATAAGACAGCTTGGTTAGGGCCAAATGATTGAAGGCAGTCATCAAACTAGCCTGAAACTCATGATCCTCCTGGCTCCACCTCCTTTAGCAAATCCTGCCAGCATAAGCCACCACAACTGGCAAAGGACACAGCCAATCTCTGACACTATTAACAATACTCTGCTTTGCTTGGAGATGAACACCTAGTATAGCTGTCTTCTGAATGGCTCCACCCAGACGCTGATGGAAACAGATGCAGAGACCCACAGCCAAACATTGGGGGAGTGCAGAAAGTATTGTGAAAGAGTTGGGGAAAAGATAAAAAGATTCAGAGGGAACAAGAGCTCCACAAGAAGACCAACAGAACCAACTAAGCAGGACCTGGGAGGGTGCTGTGGAGACTGAAACTCCATTCAAGGACTATACATGGACTGGACCTGGGACCCTTACACCGATGTAACTGATGGACAGCTCATTCCTGATATGCATCCCCTAGTAAGGGGGATGTAGGCTGACTCTGACATGGACTTTGTTGTTTGCTTTTTGGTCACTTTCCTCTGGTGGAGCTACCTTGCCAGGCCACAGGGGTAGAGGTTGTACTCAGTCCCAGTTTGACTTGATATGCTGGTGGGGGGAGAGTCTCCCCTTCTCTGAAGAGTAGAGGAGGAGGAATAAGGAAAACAGGAAGGGAGGGTGAGACCAGAGGGAGGGGACTATGACTGGGATGTAAAGTGAATAATTAATAATTTAATAAAAAGAAAGCAGGCAACAGAGTCCATGTCATAAACAGGACCCACATGAAGATCAAGCTGCCCGTTGGTTATATATGTGAAAGGGGCCTAGGTCCAGTCTATGCATGCTCTTTGGTTGGTGTTTCCATCTTTGTAGGCCATGTGCTTAGGCTAGTTGACTGCTTGTCTTCTTGCAGCATTCTTGTCTCCTCTGAGTCCTTCTATCCTTTCCTCTCTTTCACAGTATTCCTGGAGCTCCAACTAATGCTTGACTGTGATTCTCAGCATCTGATTTGATCAGCTGCTGGATGGGACCTCTCAGAGAATGATTAAGATAGGATTCTATCTGTAAACATAGCAGAGTATCGGTAATGGTGTAAGGAGTTGGCTCTCTCCCACGGGGAGGATCTCATGTTGGGCCAGGCATTGTTCTTTATCTCTGCACATCTTATAGGCGGGGTAAATTTTATTTAGAAGGTTTTGTAGGTGGATTGGTGTTCTGTTCCTACCACTATAGGTTAGAAGATGGCCTCCTCAGTCTCATGTCCCCCGCTGCTAGGAGGCTCAGATAAAGACATCCGCATATACTCCTTGTCACCTAACCTGTCACAGGTCTCAAATTGTCTCAATGATACTCTCGCTTTTGGTTTCCCTTTGTCAAAGAATGGGGTTTTAAAAATATGGTACATTTATATAATGGAATACTACTGAGCTATTAAAAGCAAGGAAATCATGAAATTCATAGGCAAATGGATGGAACCAGAAAGGATCATCCTGAGTAAGGTAATCCAAACCCAGAAATACACACACACACTATGTATTATAAGTGGTTATAAGTGGTACTAAATTATAAGCGGTTATTAACAGGATAAACATTCTACAAATCACAGACCCAAAGAAACCAACAAGGAGGGCTCAAGGGAGACCCTCCTGGAATCTCACTCAGGAGAAATAAAATATACGGTGGAAGAGGAAGTAGAGAAAGAACTGGATAGGAGTGGGTGTATGGAGAGAAATATGGGGAGGAGGATCAGCTGTAGGGAGAGTTGGGAGGGAGGTATGAGGGCCTGGATAGACCTGTAAGCCATTTTTAAACTGAGTTGTCTTCTTTGATCCAGTTTTTGAGTTGTTCTAATATTTAGGATACTAGCCATATATCAGATGTGGAGTTAATGAAAACATGTTCCCATTCTGTAACCTGATATTTTGTCCATCTGATGGTATGCTTTACCTTGCAGAAATTTTTCAGTTTCATGAAGCCACATTACTAATTATTGATCATAGTGACTGTGTTAATGGTATTCTGTTCAGAATTTTTTTTTCTTACTGTGGTAATGAATCCAAGTTTATCCACCCTCCCTTTCTCTTCACTCATGTTCAGTGTATCTGATTTAATGTTGAGGTCTTTGATCATTTAGAGATATATTTTGTGCAGGATGATATGTCTGAATCTATTTGCTTTCTCCTATATATAGAAATCTAGTTTGACCAAAACCATTTTTGAAGATGGTATCTTTTTTTACATCATGTATTTCTGCCTCTTTATCAAAACATCTAGTTTCCATATATGTGTAGACTTATTTCTGGCTCTTCAATTTGATTCCATTAGTCCACATGTCTGGGTTTGTGTGTGTGTGTGTGTGTGTGTGTGTGTGTGTGTTTCCTACAATGCTTAATGTTTTTCTTTCAAGTTTTTCTAAGAATAGTGTTGAAATTTTGACAGGAATTTCATTGAATTTGTAGGTTGCATTTGGTAGTATGGCTGTTTTTACTATATTAACCCTATCATATCATTTGCTGATAAAGATACTTTGACTTCTTGTCCTGTTTATATCGCCTTGATCTCCTTCAGTTGCCTTATTACTTCAGCTAGACTTCAAGAACTATATTAAAGTAGGTATGGAGAAAGTGGAGAACTTTTTCTTGTTCCTGATTTTAATGGAATTCTTTGATTTTTCTCCATTTAAGTTGATGTTGGCTCAAGGCTTGCTGTAAGTTGTTTTTATTCTGCTTAGGTATGCCTCTTTATTTTCCTAATGTTTCTGGGTCTTTTATTATGAAAGGCTATTGGGTTTTGTTAAAGCCCTTTTCGGTATCTAATGAGATAATCATATGTTTTTGTTTGTTTGTTTATATGGTGGACTACGTTTGTCAATTTAATTATGTCGGACCATCTCTATATATCTGGGTTGAAGCCTACTTGATCATTATGGATGATCTTTTTTATGTGTTCTTGTATTTAGTTTGCAAGTCTTTTATTGAGACTTTTTGCATCTATGTTCATAAGAGATATGATCTATAATTCTCATTTGGGGGGGTCCTTATGTGATTTGGGTTCAGGGTAACTGTGACCTCATAAAATGTTTTGGGCAATGTTCCCTCTGTTTCTGGTTTTGTTCTGTTTTGTTGAGGTGTATTGTCATTAAATCTTCTTTGAAAGTCTGGTATGTGCTAGATTTACCATCTGGCTCCAGGCTTTTCTTGGTTGGGAGACTTTTAATGACTACATCTATATTATTAAGGGTTATAGGTCTATCTAAATTGCTTATCTGGTCTTGATTTAGGTGTTATATATTAAGTAGGTGTTATATATTGAAAAGATTCATTTATTTTAGATTTTTCAGTTTATTGGTTGAAAAACTACTGGTTTTTAAAGTTTGCCCTTCAGAGTCACTTGTTTCCTCAGTGTTTTGCGTTATATTCCCTTTTCATCTCTAATTTTGTTAACTTGGATCTTCTTTCTTTGCCACTTAGTTAATTTGGGTAAGGGTTTCTCAATCTTCTTTTTCTCAAATAACCAACTATTTGTTTGGTTTAGTCTTTATATTGTTTTTGTTGTTGCTGTTTTTGTTTCTACTTTATTGAATTCATCCCTGAGTTTGATTATTTCTTATTTTGTACTCCTTCTGGGTGTGGTTTCTTCTTTTTGTTGTATAGCATTCAGATGTGCCCTTAAGTTACTAGTATGCAAATCTCTCCAAATTTTAATGTAAACATTTTTCTATTAACTTGTCTTTTAGAACCTCCTTCATTGTGTCCTATACGTTTGGACATGTTGTTTTTATTTTCATTAAATTCTAGAAAATTTTTAATTATGTCTCAGTTTTGGGGGGAAATTCCTGTCTTAACCCCCCTTTTTTGTTTTCTTTCTTTTTTATTTTATTTTATTAATTTATTCTTGTTACATCTCAATGGTTAGCCCATCCCTTGTATCCTCCCATTCTTCCCTCACTCCCATTTTCCCCTTATTCTCCTCCCCTATGACCATGTCCCCTGGAGGGGGAGACCTGGTGGCACTCAGAGGAAGGACAGCAGCTTACCAAGA
The DNA here is from genome assembly GCF_964271855.1 of Acomys minous. Classification (NCBI taxonomy): domain Eukaryota; kingdom Metazoa; phylum Chordata; class Mammalia; order Rodentia; family Muridae; genus Acomys; species Acomys minous. The sequence goes on along the minus strand of NC_140488.1, from coordinate 77,835,858 downwards.
AGAGACCCCCCTTTTTTAAATTCAGTAGATAGTTGCTCAGTTTCCATGATACTTCATATTGATTCTGTTGCTTTCCAGCTTTAATCTGTGGTGCTCTGATAGGATACAGAGTTTTATTTTAATTTTCTTGTGTCTGTTGAGACTTACTTTTTAAGTATTTTATTGATTTTGTAAAAGATTCCATGAACTGATGAGAAGGTGTATTCTTTTGTGTTTAGGTGAAATTTTCTGTAAATATCTTCTAGGTCCATTTTAAATAATTTACTTAGCTCCAGCATGTTTCTCTTTAGTTTCTGTCTAGATGACCTGTTTATTGATGAGAGTTGGGTGTTGAAGTCACCCAGTGTCACTGCATGTGAGTCAAAATGTGATTTAAGCTGCTGTAGTATTTCTTTTCTGAACTTGGGCACCTTTGTATTTGTGCACAGATGTTAATAATTATAATGTCCTCTCGGTGGATTTTTTCCTTTGATGAGTATATACTATATTTCCCAATCTCTTCTGATTAGTAATTTTTTTAGTTTATTTTGACAAATATTAAAATGACTAACCCAGTTTGCTTCTTATGTCCATTTTCTTGGAATATCTTTTTCCATCCATTGAACTTCAGATAATATATATCCTTTATGTTAAGGTGTGTCTCTTAGATGCAGATCCAAAAACCAATAGATTTGGTTTTGGATACATTCTGTTAGTCTGTCCTTTTATTAGAGAATTGAGCCCACTGGTGAGAATTATCAATAAGCATTGTCTACTGGGTTTGTGTGTGTGTGTGTGTGTGTGTGTGTGTGTGTGTGTGTGTGTGTGTGTGTCTGTGACTGTGTTGTTAATTTAGATCTTCTCTCATTGCCATTACTTAATTTTGTTAAAGGTTACTCGATCTTCTTGATTTTTCTCAAATACCCAAGTATTTTTACGTCATCTATTGTGATTGAAGTTTTTCTGGCTCTAATAGTCTGGAATAACATCTGTGGTCTCTCAGAGTTTGTAAAACATTTGTCCAGGACCTTCAAGCTTTTAGAGTTTACAATGGAAAATAAGGTGTTATTCTCCATTTATATGTTGCTTGGTCTTTTCCCTTGCAGCTTTTAATATTCTTCTTTGTTCTTTGTACATTTAATGTTTTCATTATTATGAGCCATTCTCAATTTCTTTGCTGGTCCTGTAAAAGGAGTATTTATTCTCTTTGCTCAATTGTCTGGGAGGAATACTGCCTCCTTCTGCTAGCTTAGGTCTAGTCCTGGAAGCTTCTAGCCTCCATACTATCTAACCTAGGCCTAGAATGTTTTAGCCTCTGAGATTTACTGCTTAATAAGCTCACCCTTACTTGTTCTTTCTGAGCTCTGTGCTGGCTGGTTCAACTCAGCTGTTCTGTCTCAAACTCTTCTCCTAGCTGACTTACTTAGTCTGGTTTCTCTCTCTGCTCAGAATTGCTCTGCTTGGCCTCAAACTAACTCAGAAATCTACTCTTATCTTCTGGCTTCTCATTTTCTTGCATATTGCATTTTCACCTGAGTTTTCTCTCTGAAACCCATCTCTCTATTACTGTTCTGGTAAAAACTGCCTCCTCTCGCTCTGAAAAACTGCCTCATAAGTAACTTCCCTTTCCTCTCTTCTCATGAGAGTTGGGCATATCTTATTCTGTCAAATCTTCTCTGATTTGTTACCTTTAATAACACTCAGTTAGACACCACTTTCAAACATGAGTGCTTCCTTCTACAAACTAACTTTACCTTTGGGATTAAATGCATGTATTACCATGCCCAGATCTAAGCTTTTCTTTACCTGATAGTTACTCTATACCAGGCTGGCCTTGAACTCAGATCTGTTTGCCTCTGTTTCCTGGATTAAAGGTGTATTTGTAGTCCAGCCAGATCACACAGACCTAGAAGATCTTTGGATATGATCTCTTGCCAGCAGAATCACATAGACCTAGAAGGTCTTCTGCCAGAATTGCCATGTTCTGAATTAACATTCTTCTCCATGCTTTAATCTATTTGGTGCTTTGTATTGTTCTTATACCTTCTTAGGAACCTCCTTTTTTTTAGACTGAAGTTGAAAGTATTTTCTGTACCTTTGACCTAAGTTTCTTCTCCTTCCTCTATTCCTATTATTTATAAATTTGGTCTTTTCATAGTACTTCAGATTATCTGGATATTTGTACCTGTATTTTTTATTTAACATTTTCTTTGGATGTTGTATTCATCTCTTCTATCGTGTTTTCTATTTCTGAGATTCTTTCTTTCATATCTTTTGTATTCTATTGATGAAGTTTGCCTCTGAATTTCCTGTTCAAGTTCCTAAATTTTTCATTTTTCATTTCCAGTCTTCCTTTGGTTTGGTTTTCTTTACTAATTCTATTTCCATTTGCAAGTCTTTAACTTTATTCTGCATTTCATTCAACTGTTGTTTTCATAAATTTCTGTAATGGATTTATTTCTTTTTCTTTTTGAAGACACCTAAAAATATCAATTAAAGCTATTTTGGTGTCCTTGCTTTGTGCTCCAGCCATACTGCATTTCTCATGATTTACTGTGATAGGGTTGCTGGTTTGTAGTTAATGGCTAGACATATTGTCCTGGATGTTATATATTGCATTTTTACACTAGCATCTAAACATCTGGGTGTGAAGTGATTGTAATCATAGATTATAATATCTAGTCTTGCCTTTGTTAGGTGGGTGTTCCATTCCTTGGTTTCTGTTGCTCTTCCTGTTTCTTAAGAGAGTGTGATAGCTGTGGATTGCCTGGACATGAATATGTCTGAGATCCTGCCATGTGTGGTTCTTAGGGGTTCCAGATAGAATGTGATTCATACTATTAAGACCTGTCATGTAGGGATGGAGATGAGCTACTAAAAGGAGCCCTGCAAATGTTCAGAGGAGGGAGGAAATCAAGACTTGGCATAAGGATCTGCTTAGTCCTCTGCCAGTGGGACAGTGAAAGAGTGAGGAGAGGCAATAGCATATAGTCTTCTACAGAGCTGAGGATGAAACTTGGGCATTGAATTTGGAGGAAAGGACAGAGATGTCTGGAGAAATCACCTACCTGCTACATTGGCCAGCTATTTTTCTGATTCTTTACTATCTCATTTAATGTATTTTTCATTTCCTGTAAATTTTATCATTTTATTTTTATTTTTTCCTTGTGGTTTAACAAAATTTGACTGTGTATTTTTTATCATTCATTCATCTGTTGATGGAATCTAGGCTTAATACATTCCTTGCTAGTGTGCTTAAACTAATAAACGTGGGCAAGCAAGACTATCTGTAATAAGGTAAAGAATCACTTGTGTATATGGACTACATGGTAACTTTGTTTTGAGTTTATTTCATTCGTGTGTGTGTGTGTGTGTGTGTGTGTGTGTGTGTGTGTGTGTGTGTGTGTTTGAGAGAGAAAGAGAGAGGGTTTAGTTTATTTCTTAAAGAAATCTCTACACTGATTTTTATAATGGTTGCACCAGTTTACACTTCCATAGTAAATAAAAATTCTTCTTTTCCTAAATCCTTTCCAGCATTTGTTGTCATTTGTTTTCTTAATAAAAGCTGTTCTTACTTAGAATAAGTCCATCAGACCAGGAAAAGAAAAAAAACTTTAAGATAGAGTAGTGGATAGGATAATAGAACATACATGGTATTTGTTGCGAGATATTTGATCCCAATTTGAACCCTGAGTTTGTGAACTGTAAAACCCTGTTTCTTGTTTGTTATGTTTGAGCCCTAACACACACTTTTAATCCAAGAACTTTCTGTTTATTGTAAACAGGTGATTATAGTGTTGTTCAGTCAGCCCTAGCACACATCTTTAATCTATGAGCTTTCTGTACACATGATTTAATAAAGTTACCCCTGGGTCAAGAGGTGAAGCTAGAAACCAGCTGACTGGGATTAAAGAGTAGGAAGGACTTTGAATCGAAGGGTATTTAAGACAGGATGGATAAGAAGAAAGGGCTTTTGAGCTTTGATCTAGCAAGATCTCTGGCTTTTAGTTTTTGGGTTTTTCCTCCTGGGCTGTCAGCTAAGCTAGCAAGCTTTTGGCTTTTGGCTTTTGGCTTATTGGTTTTTCCTCTGGGATGTGAGCTGAGCTGAGTAGGAAGGTCAGCTGAGTACTTCCTCTGTCTCTCTAAGTTAGCAGGTTTTCACACCAGCACCTGGTTCTAGAGTCTTTATTGGTAAAATAGAACAATTGGGATTTTCTTTATAACAACAGGTATAAAAGTAAAAGAGGGAATACTGGAGCAAAAAGGTTTAAGATATTGGTTCCTAACATTCAAAATTCTGTGACCCTTTAATACAGTGTCTGTATGTTGTGTGTGTGCCCCAACCATAAAATTATTTTTGTTGCTACATCACAACTGTAATTTTGCTAGTTATGAATCATAATGTAAATATCTGTGCTTTTTTAGTGATAATAAGTAATCCTTGTAAAGGGGTCATTCAAACTCCAAAGGGGTCACAACCTACAGACTGAGATCCACTGGTTTAAGTATATATGGAGCTTGGGAAGACAGGGAAAAAGAAGGAGCTGGGGAAGGCCCAACCAAAACTAAGTTTGTATAAAAATTCCATTAGGAAACCTGCAATTTTTTAAGATAATTAAAAGTTTAAAAATAATTTTTATATCAGTCCTCATATAGTAAGCTCACTATCCATGCTTACTCAGAAAATTTCAATGTATTCTTTTAAGCCATGTTTGCTGTTTCTACATAGGAATTTATTTCTTGTTATTGCTGAAGTTATGCATTTGTTTATTATAAAGTAGAAATTCTGGAAAAAATCTCTCTTTTCTTCCCAATGTTTGATATTGTTTAAGTCTGCTTGTTGAATTTTTAAAAGAAACTTGTAGAAATGTTTTTCTGTTTGTCACCTGTAATCACCAGAGTCCTTTTTCCATCAGTTCATTTTCAGCTAACCTTTTAGCATACACCTCCTTGAAATCTAGGAGCTGGAGGGAACAAGCAAATAACAAAATAGAAAGCAAAACCCTATTTTGATCTTTTCAAATCTGTAAGAACACAGATTTAACACTGAATAAGGCTTATGTAGAGATGTAGAGGTTATGGACCAGATGAGGTCAATTTTGAAGCCCTTACAAAGATTTTCTAGATATCTATCTGACCTGATTATTCTAATGTTTTTCTCTAATTTCTCTAAGATAGGGTTGCTTTCTTTCTAAATTCAGTGTCCCAAAGTCCTCCAACCCTATAATTTACCAATCATTCAATGATCTATTGTATGTATCCAACCACAATCTATTTGTTCACGTATTTATGGATTAGTAATATCCTTTGTAGCTATTATAGACATCCTTGCTACTTTGCTTAATTGTGTTTTGAGTTATGCAAAACAGAGATAAACACTTTGCATCAGTTACTTTTCCATACCTCAGAAAAGTGAAACATGAACACAGTAATTCACAAATAAAGCTGGCTTGTTTCAGAGAGGAAACTTCCCAAGATACGATTACTGCACTACATTAAGAAGATGGTAGGATGAGTGTGAATAAAAACTACACAAAATTTTGTGCAAACTTTAAGATGGCAATAAATTGTATGCTTATTTGATTAATGTAAACCTTTTGTTGCTTTCCACAGCTATTTTAATAACAATTCTGACAGCTCTAATTGTTTTATTTATTTTCTAATTCTTATGTGAGTAAATAAAAATCTATTGCTTCACATACAATGATGCAAATTTTCTTCCCAGCTAATCCCCTTTCTACTTACTTTTTAATATTTTTATTAATAAGCATACATTCATCATATCTCCTGCTGCTAGGAGTCTCAGCTAGAGTCACCCAGATAGAAATGTAGTGGCATCCTCCTATAACCAGACATGACTTCCAGTGAAGGGAAGAGGACACCAACCCACCCAAAAATCTTCAGTCCAAAACTTCCCCTGCCAACAAAGTGTATAGGAATAAAGATAGAGGAGAGAGGGAAATGGCCAACCAGTTGACTGGCCCAAATTGAATCCCACCTCATGGGGGAGAGCCAACCCCTGACACTATTAATGCTACTCTGTTCTGCTTTCAGAAAGGAGACTATCATAACTGTCCTCTGGAGTCTTGTGGATGAGTTGGGGGAAGGATAGAGGGACATGGAGGGAAGAAGAACTCAACAAGAGGACCAACAAACTTTACTAATCAAAGACCATGGTGGTTCACAGATACTGACCCACCAACCAAAGAACATGCATGGACTTGCCCTAGATTTCCTACACTTATGTAGCTGGTGGGCAGCTAGGTCTTCATTAGAGTCCACTAGAAATTACAATGGGACCTGTCTCTGACAAGGACTCTGTTGCCTGCTTTTTGATCACTTTCCCCTAGCTAGGCTGACTTGTCGGGCCACAAGTGAAGAAGGTTCACTTAGTCCTGATGCTACTTGATGTGCCACGGTGGGTTAGTAGGGGAAGGGGCCTTCCCTTTCCTGAGGCGATGGGGAGGAAAGAGATCAGGGAAAGGGTGGGAGGGTGGACTCAGAGGAGGATGGGACCCAGAGGAGAGGAGGGAGAAGGCTGTGATAGGGATATAAATGTGTGGACAAATGGAGGAAATTAGAAACGATCATACTGAGTGAGTTAAGCCAGAAACAGAAAGACTCACATGGTATATACTCACTTATAATTGGACACTAGTACAAAAGGCATGCCCCATGAATGACTTCACTTACCACGAGATTGGGACAAATGTGAGGACATTCTACTGGGACTCTAGGTAAGAGAAATATAGGAGATGGGGAAATAGAAGGATCCAGAGAATCTTAGAAACCTACAAGAAGAACATTGTAATGGATGGATCAGGACCCAGGGGTGTCTGCTCAAACTATTTCACTAACCAAGGACAATAAAAGTAGTAAACACTGAACCTCTACTCTGATCTAGCCAATGGGTAGGACATCCTCCACAGTTATGTGGAGAACAGGGACTAACTCTGACATGAGCTTTGGTGTTCCATATTTGACAACCTCCCCTTCATGAGGAGCCCTAGTGGCACTCAAAGAAATAGACAAACTAACAAGATGAGACTTGTTAGCCTACAACCATAAAGTGAGAGAGGAGATCCTCTTCGGACATGGACCTAAGGGAGAGTAAGAGGGCGGGGGTGGGAGGGTAGGAAGAACGGAAGGCTATGAGTGATGGGAGAACAATTGAGTTGTAATCTGAATAAATTAATTTTAAAAATGAAGTGAGCAAGTAAAGGAATTAAAAAAAACAAAAGCAAAAAATTCATACATGCATTTGTGTTTGTATCAAATCCATCTCCCATTCCTAGCTTCTGCAAATACTCCCATATCCACCATCATTTTCCCATACCAACTGCATATTCTTTCATTCTCTCTTTATTCCCCTTCCTTCTCCTCCCCCTTCCACCTCCTTGTCTTCTTCTCCTTCCCCCAACTCCTCCTCCTCCTCCTTTTCCTCCTCCTCCTCCTTTTTCTTTTTCTACCTACTAAGTTCATTTAATAACACCTACATGTGAGAATATAAAATAGGTGTGAAACCATCTATTAGAGCATGAGTACCCTCTTAAGGTCAGCATGACTGACTAAACCCAAATCTTCTACTACCAGAAAACTGTTAATCACCTAAAGCTCTTCAGACAGAGGTGCGGTTTCATGAGACCATTCCCTGTCAATGATGGCATTATGGCTGGCTTGATTTTGTACAAGACTTGCTCATGCAGTCCTAGACACTATGAGTTCAGATGTGTACCTGCACTGTTATGTCCAACAAATACTATTTCACTATAGACCTTTCTTCTTTCTGATTTTTATACTCTTTGCCCTCCTCTTCTGTGAAGGGCCATAAGCTCTGGGTGAAGGAATTGTGATATAGATGTCATATTTAGAATGAGCATGAAGAAGTTTCTTGCTCTACATAGATTGACTGGTTGTGAGTCTTTGTATTAATCACCATATTCTACATAAAGAAGCTTTTTGAAGAGGGTTTAGATATACACTAATCTATGAGTACGAAGATAAAATCTTTGGAGACACTTTATTGCTATATCTATTTAGCAGAATAATAGTACTAAGGTCTCCGCTAGGGGCTATGACATACCAACCACGGGTTTTGACCCAGTTAACACCAGGTACGGGTTTTATCTTGTTGACTAGGCTTTAATTCCAACCAGAAAGTGATTATTCCATTGATTTTGTAGTACTGTTGCACCACAACAATGTACATATCTTGTCAAGCTAGTGACTATTGCAGCTCCCAGTGTTCTCAAATGTATAAGATTGATGAATACTGTTTTACCTTAGTAGTGTTCATATTCCCTCCCACCTCTGTAAAATATAGCCAGTAGGGATGAAGTTTTCACATTAGTACCAGATTAGTTGCTCCATGTGTATATGACTCATATATGTGGTATTTTTATCAAAACAATCTTACAATAAAGTTTTGGATGCTAATCGGGAGCAATAGCAACAGTGTGTAATGTTTTTGGAGGCCTGTGGGACACAACTTATCAAAACATCAATAAAGGTAGGCATACTAGGCAGTACATTTTTATTTGATAGCCTACAGTGTCTACGAAGGGAATTGTACTCCGATTATAGGGTAACTCCAGTTAAACTCATTTTATATGTGTATATGTATATATTATAGGAATACTCTAAAGTATAAGTATTCTATATGGAATTTTAAAAGGTCTTACTTGTTACCTTTCTCCATATTCCCTCTTCTACACTGCCTTCTGATATCCTAACTCATTTATCTCTTCTTGTTCCCATAAATCCCCTTTAATCATTCATACAACCTGTATACTATCTCTGTTGCCTTAGAATTCCCCCCCACATTGTCCCTTATTCATTTAATGACATCTGTGGGTAATCAAACTTAAATTGCACATCCAAAGATTCAAATGTAATGTCTATATGTAAGAAGGAGAATGCACTGTTTATCTCTGGAGACCAGGGTACTGTTTCAGCTCCATCCATCTAATTTTCAATTGTAAAAACATAATTGTTTCTTAGAACACAGGAATGGAGAACAACCATAAACAAAAGCTATCAGCTAAAGAATGTAGAAAGAGGAAGAAATAGTATTCTCCACGGAATGACTCAACAATGATTGTTTGTAGTGATTTGAGGAACCTCCACACTAATTTTCATATTGATTTTATCAGTTTGTACTCCCAATAACAGGAAGTGTTCCCCTTTCCTCAAATTCACACTAGAATTTGTCTTATTAATATTGGCCATTCTTAATAGTTTTAGGTTGTATTTCTCTGATAGCTAAGTATGTGAAATAAATGTATTTTTACTTTTTTATTACTTTATTATGTTTTTAACATATACATTTATATTATTACACATGAATAAAAATATACTACATACAGCAGGAAGAACCATGAGACAATCATGAGTTATGTAAATGTTACATCGATAGTGATTTGGCTATTTGTATTTTGGCAAACTTGAAGTAAACATCTTTCCTATCTTGTTGGGTCTAAATTTCTGAATGGAGATTAATATTTATATCTCATCTCTATTAACTTAAATCATCTATCTTGATTTAAAAAGATCTTTTCTCCTAACCAACTAAACTTGAATGTAAGACTAAACTGTCTGGTCTTCAACCCCCATCAGAGACTTGAGCAGAAATAAAACTTAAATGCCTGAGTGAACCAGTAGTGCAGGTTAGCAGCTTCCAAAATGAGAAAACGGTTGAGACAGTGAAGTATGCAGGATGCACAGAACAATTAAGGCTGGTTCTCTGCTCATTGTATGGGCAGAAGTAAGACATCTGCAAATCTTCCTTTGTACCGTACTAAGAATGGCCTCTAGTTATAAGTCACAGAGAATCTGTGACCAACATGAAGCCTTATCTATGCATAGGCATTCATATCTCAGCCAGTCTCAGAGCTTTTCCCATGTAGTGGGATTAGCAATATAAGTGACCTGCTTGTTCTGCAGTTTGAATTCTTTACATACCAATTGCAGCCCCCTCCCTCAACACCTTCCGATTCCACACCCTCACTCATCCTCTTTCCCTCCCTCCCCTTGTCCTTAGAAAGGAGAATCCTCCTCCCCTAACGTCTGAATTCAGCTTATCCAGTGTTCCCTGTACTACATATAGCTTCTTCCTCTGTGGCCTGGCAAGGCCGGGGGAAGTGAACAGCATTAGGAGGCCCAAGTCCATGTCAGAGATAGTCCCTACTGCCCATATTGTGGCACTCACAAAGAGACTGTGCTGCTTATGTACTACAATTGATCTGAGTGTCTAGATCCTTGCCTTGCAAGGTCCTTGATTGGTGTATCTGTCACTGCAGCAACTCTCTCCTCTGTACAGATGTTTTAAGTATATATTTTATTTATTATAATTTATTCACTTTAACCTCCCATTTGTTATCCCCTCCCTCTCATCTTCCCATTGCCATCCTCCCTCCTTCTTCTGCTTATTCCCCTCTTGTAGACCTCTGAGAACAGCCTATCAATAGGGTACTCTGCATCCCCTTCCACTGTGTGCCCACTAGGCTGTCTTGCCAAGGGGAAGAGGCCAAGTAGTGGGCACCTCAATGCATGGCAGAGGGTCAGCAGAAGTTTCCCCTTTCCCCTTCACCCTATGCGGAGAATCCACCGTTTATTGGCTACATCTGAAAAGTGGGTCTAGCATCTTTGCATGTGTTGCCCTTGACTACTGGATCATCAGTTTGTGGAGACCCCTTGTCCCTCAACTCATAGGCCTTGATGGTCTCCCTGTGGGGCTCCTGCTCCCTCCCAGAACTTTCATTGCCCCACTCTTACCTACACTCTCAGCATTCTGCCCAGTGTCCCTATCCCCCACTGGGTGGAGTCTCTCAGAGGATATTTATGTTGGGCTAAAATCCACTTATAAGTGATTATATACCATGCGTGTCTTTTTGGGTATGGGTTACCTCACTTAGGATGACCATTTCTAGTTTCTCAATTTCACATTAGAATTTGTTTTACTAATATTAGCCATTCTTACTAGTTTTAGGTTGTATTTCTCTAATAGATAAGAATATGAAATAATTGTATTTTTCTTTTTAAAATAATTATTTATATTTTTCATTTGATACATTTTGATAAAATTGAAATCAAAACAAACAATCCAGTTATATAAAATACACCAAAATAAAAAGCACACAAAAATATTGGCGTTCATTGTGTTCTGGGACATGGCTCCTATCTAATGTGTAATGTATCCAGTGTCACTCCATTGGAGAAAATTAATTTATCTTTTATGTTGTGGGGTGTTTTTTTCTTAGCTCTAAGCTTCCATAATAAAGCCTCTTGAGGCTCAAAATATATTTACAAATACCTAGGCCATATAGCTAGACTCTTCTCTGACTAGCTCATAACTTAAAATAACTCATTTATTCTATATTCTGCCATGTGACTGGTTACCACTTTTCAGGTACCATGCCTATGTTCTCCTCACATCTTCCCATATGAATCTCCATACCTAGATCTATCCCAGAATCCTTTCTTCCTACCAGATGTCCTGCCTTCTATTCTACCCTTTTCTATAGGCCATAGGTTTTTCTTTATTGACATCCATACAGTACACAAGATATTCTCTCTAGTCAAATGAAAAGCTATTTTTTCTTTCAAAAACAAACTGTATACAATAATAACAATTATAAAACAAATTTGAAAACTATAAGGTATAATATACATTCATAATATCTAGTCCATTGTATTCGGCAACTTAGAAAAAATGTTATATTATCTATTGTATCTTGATGTGTTCAGAGTTCTGTACCTGAGTAGTTTTCTATCCTTATTGACATTACCAATCTAAAATATCTTCTTGTTCCTAAATATCTTCCTAAATACTAAATAATTTAAGCTTTATTGTAAGACTATAGCTTTCTAGTCTACAACCCCATCAGAGAACTGAGAAAAAATAATATAACCTAGTAAGTAGGAAAGGTAGGCAAGCATCAAAAATACAGAAATGACAGACAGCTTGCTACCTGGACAGTTCCCAAATTTTGTCTATAACATTAAAGCCTCAATCTTCAGCCTTCTGACCCAGCATATTTGAGAGGCATATTTGTAAAGCAGGAATTATAAAAGATTTGCTTATCCTGTCTTGGCAGAGCTTGGCAGTAGACTTTGCTTGCATCCAAGTTTTGTCCATTTTGGATAGCATACTGTCTGCAGAGGAAGTAGGGACATTTCTTGGTCTAGTGTCAGTTTGTCACTTTTGAAGAAAACTCCTCAAGGAGATTTTTGATGCCCATCATCCTTTTTCAAGTTGAATGGGTTGCTGCAAGGAGCTGACATGTCTCACTGCCAGAAAAGCCTTAAAATATTTTTTAAAAAGTCATTAAATGCCACCCCAGATAAGTCTCTGGGGTTTTTGAAGACCACATAGCCGTCTGTACATATTTACATAATATTTAATCATTATCTATCTATATATAGTATATCTGAATAGGCAAATATTGCTTTTTTCCAGCTAGTTTCTATCTGTTCAATCTATGATTTACATTTCTGCAATAAACTAGACTAGAATCTGACATGACCATGAGTTTGATTGACTATTAATTACATTACTTAATTATCATAAAGTTTTGGGGGGGTTGGAGGGGTTGTTTGGTTTGTTTTGTTATTTAATTAATTTATTCAGATTACAGCTTAATTGTTTTCCCCTCACTTGTATCCTCCTGTTCCCCCTTCCCTCCCACATTCACCCTATTCCCCTCCCCTAGGTCTGTGACAGAAGGGGACCTCCTTCCCCACCATATGGGCATAGGCTAACAAGCCTCATCTTGATAGTCTGCTTATCCTTTCTCTGAATGCCACCAGGCCTCCCCATCAAGGGGAAGTGGTCAAATATGGGGCAACAGAGCTCATGTCAGAGACGGTCCCTGCTTTCCACACAACTGTGGAGAATGTTATGTCCAGTGCCTAGATCTGAGTCAGTTCAATGTTTACTGCATGCATTGTCCTTGGTTGTTGCAGTAGTTTGAGTAGTTTGACACCCCTGGGTCCAGATCTGCCCATCATGATCTTCATTTTATAGGTTTCTAAGACCCCCTGGATCCTTCTATTTCACCATTTTCCCATACCTTTCTTACCTAGAGTCACAATAGGAAGTCCTTGCATCTATCCCAATCTCCTGGTAAGTGAAGACTTTCATGGGACATCCCTTTTGGGCTAGTGTCCAATTATAAATGAGTATATACAATGTGAGCCTTTTTGTGTCTGGGATAACACACAGTAGGATCATTTCTAATTCCATCCATTTGTCTTCAAAATTTGGAATTTCCTTGTTTTTAATAGTTCTTTGAATATACTCAGAAGATTCTCCACCACACAAAAAAGACATATGCCCAACCATGTTCATAGCAGCCTTATTTGTTATAGCCAGAACCTGGAAACAACCTAAATGTCCCTCAGCAAAGAATGGATAAAGAAAATGTGGTAAATTTATACTATGGAATACTACTTAGCTATCATAAACAGTTTGTAATAGCAGCTAGTAAAAGGACCAGAACTAAACCTTATATTTATAAATGACTTGAAAAGGTCTAATATCTTATACAATAGTTGAAATATATATACAGTATGTGTATCAAAATTAACTTTAAATTTTTATCAATATATAAAAATCAACACTGATGTAAGCAAAATTATATTCATTTTGGTATCAATATACAAATCAATACCAATGTTAGATTATTGGCTTTTGAAATGTTCTTTGGTCTAAGAGCAGATTTAATAACATCATTTTTTACCATTATCCCTATATTATTTCTATATGTTATTCCTATGTCCTCCTTTCCTTCTCAACCTCTTCCCCTTACCTAAGAAATGGTAGAGAAAAAAAGAAAGAGAGAAACCCCTGAGTCTAAGTTCCAATACCTTCTTTTCTCCCTGATCAAGACCATATAATAATTTGTAACCAACCCCTTTTAACAGCAAGAAAAACCTACTCATCCCACCTTATAGGAATGAGGCATTGCTCTCTTATAATTGTTTTCTGCTGACTTGGGCCATAGCATTCCTTGGAGGGGGCGCTAAAGAAATTAGGAAAGTGGTCAAGGCTTAAGAAAGCCAGCTATAAGATTTGTTGCTCAGTGTCTGAATGCTGTGAAAATGCAGGCTTAAATGAAGTCCTGACTGGAACAATCTGAAAGGCTGGATCAAATGAACTAGGTACTTTGAAGTTGTCCTGGAAACAAGTTTTGATGAAATAGCAATGTTGAAGTTATTTATATAAAACAGTGTTTGGTTCTCTTAGCTTATCTCTTAACCCGGCTCTATGCCATTTTGTCTTATACCCAGCAAACATCCTAGTTATACTTGCACTTTGTAGCTTTCCTCTGTTCCTGTTTCTTCCTCCTGATCTTCCTTGGGGAAAGAATAGGGCTGGATTTCCTGTCAGTCAAGGAAAGAGGAGTTAGGAGAGAAAGCAGGAAATTCAGCCATGGGAAAAGGTCCAAAATAACATAAAGGGTTAAGAATAGACTTAAACTAAATTGTGTTTTGAAGCCATGTACTATAAAAGTCTCAATTATTTGTGTGATAGCTATTAAGAAATAAGCTAAGAGAAACAAACACTGTTTAATAAAAATAACTTAAGCACAGCAACTGAGGCAGTCTGAGGCTGAATCATCTGGGCTACTTGTGAAGGCCACCTCCATTCCATTGCTGTCTGATTCTTTTGTTCTATAAACATATAAACTCTCACAAGTATATACAGTTATGTAATTACTTATGTATGTAATGAGCAATGTGTATAGATCAGTTTAAGATGGTTCCCTGCTCTTTGCTTGAGCAGGTGAAAGACATCTTTCTTTATGAGCTTGTTTGACATTATATCCAAACTGCCATCTAAATCCCTATTCATGCCATATGAAATGATGAGGTGTAATAATGTCTTGAGGACTGTATCCAACAAGATTTATTATTAGTTATGTGTGAGTGGCTAAGTCTCAGCCACTCTCAGAGCTATTACCATGTAAAGGGATCCTCAGGAAGTCTCCCTAGTCAAACCTGATTTCTAACAGTTTGGACTGAAGACATAACTTTTTCAAATGGAACAAATGTAAAACTCCACAATGTAATATACATGTTTTCTTCCATGCTGAGATATATCACATACATATCTTGAGCTAATTTATCAGACCTTTCTAAATTCCAATGGTTTTTAACAGCTGTGCTACCTGTCCTTTTGACATTTAAATATTCAGTCAATAAAGCACCATTTAATCTGTCCCTGGTATATTCCTTATCTCACTTCTGTTCTATGAGCACCCATTTTAAATTCTTGTTAGATCTCTCCATAATTGCTTGACATGTAGGATTGTAAGTTATATCTATAACATGTTCTATGCCATAAAGCCCAGTGAATACATATGCAGAAGCACCATCAATCCCCCCATCTGAAAAGACACCTCCAAGACAGTCACTATCTCTAATAAATGTGAAATCTCACAATCATCCTTTTCAGAATTCCCATTGGAATTCTGAATATATATAAATAGTATGATGAATCAACATGTCTACATATCTTAATTATCCAAGCTCTACAAAATGATACACATAGTTTATTGTAATATATTACTGTAGGGTAGCATAAATAAGTATAATCTGGATTCCTAATTAAATATATTTCATCTTTATGTGCTGCCATTATAATTATTCAAGCCTTTGTAGATTTTTTTTCTCATCCAGAACTACCTCTTTTGATGTTATTTTAAGTTTCATATTGGATTCCTCTGAAGGTTCCCTATTTTGATTTAAAGATTCTTTCAACATTTGTTCTATGGTCCTAATATAGCACCTAAATTTTTAGTCTCTTCTTTCTCCAAGTATGCCTTATTCTGATCTCTCCTAAAGAGGATATACAAAACTGTAATCATAACTGTAAAAATGACCATTTGTATGATGGCAAGCAAAACAAAGTTGTACAGAATCCAGATGCATTGGGCCATTGTGTTTTCCTCCATTTGAACACAGAAAATATTATTTCCCAACCCTTTCCCTAAGGAATTTACTTTCCTAATTTTTATTCAACTTTTTTATTGTAATTTATCCCCTCACTCTTACCTTACTGTTCCTACCTTTCCTCTAGCTCATACCCTATTCCCCTTCCCCAAGACCTCTGACAGTGAGTGGGAGGACTCCTCCCCCACCAGCTGACTACAGTATCAGGTCTCATCCTGATAACCTGTATCCTCTACCTCTGTGTGCCCACAAGGCCTCCCTGCCAAGGGGAAGTGATGAAATCATGGGCACCAGAGTTCTTGTCAGAAGCAGTCCCTGTTCCCTCCCTTCCCCTCACTGTGAAGATTGAGCAGTCCATTAGCTATATCTGAACAGGAGATCTAGGTTCTCTGCATGCTTTGTCCTTGGTTAGTGCTTCAGTTTGTGTAGGCACCCTTGGGTCCAGATCTGCCATTTAGTTTGATGTTGGGTATCAGCTTGCAGTATACAGCCTTTATTATGTTAAGGTATGTGCTTTGTGTCCCTGATCTCTCCAAGGTTTTAAATATGAATGGATGTTGGATTTTGTCAAATGCTTCTTCAGCATCTAAGGAGATGATCATGTAAGTTTTTTTCTTTCAGTTTGTTTATATGATGGATTACATTGATGAATTTCTGTATGTTGAACCATCCTTGCATGTCTGGTATGAAGCCTAGTTAGTCATGCTGAATGATATTTTTGATGTGTTCTTGGATTCAGTTTGTGAGTATTTTATTGAGTAGTTTTGCATCAATGTTTCTTAGAGAAATTGTTCTGAAATTCTTTCTTTGTTGAGTCTTTTTGAGGTTTAGGTATCAAATTAACTGTGACCTTACAGAATGAGTTTGGTAAAGTTCTGTCCATTTCTATTTTGTGGAGTAGTTTGAAGAGTATTGGTATTACTTCTTCCTTGAATGTTTGGTAGAATTCTGCGCTGAACCATCTGGCCCTGGATTGTTGTTGTTGTTGTTGTTGTTGTTGTTGTTAGACTTTTAATGACTTCTTCTGTTTCCTTAGGAGAAATAGGACTATTTTGTTTATATGGTCTTCATTCAACTTTAGCAAAAGGAATCTATCAAAAATTGTTTATTTCATTTATATTTTCAAATTTTATGGTGTATAGGCTTTTGAAGTAAGACCTAATGAGTTTTTGGATTTCTTCAGTGTTCTTTTTGTTTCCCTTTTTATTTCTGATTTTGTTGATTTGTATAGTGTTTTCATGCCTTTTAGTTTGCTAAATGTTTCTCTATCTTGTTGATTTTCCTGAAGAATCAGCTCTTGGTTTTGTTGATTCTTTAAATTGTTCTCTTTGCTTTCATTTTATTGCTTTCAACCCTGAGTTTGATGAATTTTCCTTCTGTTTTACTGTTTTCCAAACTCAATACCTTACTAGTTCAGATGCTTGGGGCTTCCCAGTTTGGATCTCACACTGTTGTTAGCCCACCCAACCACTCAGCTAGCTCAGGGCTCCTGGCTACATCTTCTGTTGGCTCTATAGCCAGGCTTTTTCAATCCTTGGCATTTCTGCAATGTTTTCGCCTTAAATTGTGTGAACCCAAACTGGTCTGCTGTTTTCCAAGTGTACATTTTTATATTAATTATTCACTTTCTTTCTCAATCATAGCCCCCTCCTTCCTCTCTTCCTGGTCCCACACTTCCTCCTCATTTCCCCTATCTTCCCTCCTCTACTCCTCAAAGAAGGAGAGCTCCCTCTACCCACCCATCGCAGCATGTCAAGTCACATCAAGAATATATACATCCTGTTCCCCTGTGGCCTGTGGCTTGGTTAGGTAGCCCCACCAAGGGGAAGTAATCAAAAATCAAGCAACAGAGCCCATGTTAGAATCAATCCACATTCCCCTTACTAGGGGATGCATATGAGGACAGAGTGACACATTGGCTACATCTGTGTAGGGGGCCTAGGTCCAGTCCATGGATAGTTTTTGGTTGGAACTTCAGTCTCCACAAGCCCCACTGGGCCCTGGTTAGTTGGCTCTGTTGGTCTTCTTGTGGAGCTCTTGTGCCATCTGAGTCCTTCTATCCTTCCCTCCACTCTTTCCCAAGACTCCATGTTCTCCACCCAATATTTGGCTGTGGTATCTGCTTCTGTTTCCATCAGCTGCTGGGTAGAGCCACTCAGAGGAAAGCTATGCTTGTCTCCCATCTTCAAGCATAGCAGAATATTGTTAATAGTGTCAAGGGTTGGCTGTCTCCATGAGGTGGGTCTCAGGTTGGGCCAGGCATTGGATAGACATTTCTTTAATCTCTGCTTTATTTTGTCCCTGCATATCTTGACATCAAGGATATTTGCTCAATTGTGTTCACAGGAACTTTATTTGTAATAGTCAGAATCTGGAAACAACCCATAGAAATCATGAAATTTGCAGGCAAATGGATGGAACTAGCAAAGAACATCCTGGGTGAGATAATCCAGCCCTGGAAAGATACACTTTTTATGTACTTATTTATAGTGGGTTTTAGCCAGAAAGCACAGGATAAACACACTATAATTCACAGACCCAAAGAAGATAAGTAACAAATAGGCCCAAAAAGAGGAGGCTTAAATCTCATTCAGAAGGGGAAGTAGGATAGACAGAAGAAGTGTTTAAAGGGAGAGAACAGGATAAAAGAAGGAACACAGACATAACTGAGAATCAGTATCAGACCCGCAGTGAGTGGGGGTGGAGGACAGAGGGCTTACAGAGATAAAAAGAAACACTGGGCAAAGGTTTCTTTGTGACAGTCTGGAGATCAACAACAGGATAGGCTCTGGGGAGGAAATGAGCGTGACACTAGCTGAGGCTCCTAGTAGCGAGGATCATGGGGACTGAAGAGGGCAACATCTACGTAGTTCTATGTCTCCTAATAGAAGAAAGGGAACACCAACCCACCCACAAAAACTTAGACCCAAAACTTATCCTTGTGCCCTTTTAACCATGCTATGCTTTGGAGAAGTTGCAGCTACTGTGTCCCTGGGATCTGGTCCAAGAAAGAGCACAGTGCAGCCTCAGCTTCAGTGCTCAGTCCATGGCTGCACAGTGGTTGTTAAAGGGACTTTGCCTGGCTTTCTGGCCTGGATCCTGTGTCCAGAACTCTTCACTTCATGGCTGGATCTTCTGTTTTAAGCTTGGATGTTTAGGTAAGGTTGCATTACATGCCAACCATACAGGCACACTCTGTAGTAGGATGCATGTTTTCACCCCAGACGTAACCTCTGGCAATAATAACTCAGTCTCAAAATATATTTACAAATACCTAGGCCATATAACTAGGCTCTTCGCTGACTAGCTCAAAACTTCAAATAACCCATTTATACTAATCTACATTCTGGCACCATGGCTTGTTACCTCTGCTCAAGTGCCATGCATATGTCCTCTTCACATCTTCCTGAACAAATCTCCATACCTGATTCTATCCCAGAATCCTTTCTGTCTACCAGGTAATCTCCCTTCTATTCTACTCTTTCCTATAGGCAATAGGTTTTTTTTCCTTTTTTTATTAATTTATTCTTGTTACAACTCAATGGTTATCCCATCCCTTGTATCCTCCAATTCTTCCCTCCCTCCCATTTTCCCCTTATTCCCCTCCCCTATGACTGTTCCTGAGGGGGATTATCTCCCCCTGTATATGCTCATAGGGTATCAAGTCTCTTCTTGGTAACCTGCAGTCCTTCCTCTGAGTGCCACCAGGTCTCCCCCTCCAGGGAACATGGTCAAAGGTGAGGCACCAGAGTATGTGAGAAAGTCATATCCCACTCTCCACTCTACTATGGAGAATGTTCTGACCATTGCCTAGATCTGGGTAGGGGTTTAAAGTTTTAAGGCCTGTATTGTCCTTGGCTGGTGCCTTAGTTTGAGCGGGACCCCTGGGTCCAAATCTGCCTATCATAATGTTCTACTTGTAGGTTTCTAGGACCCTCTGGATCCTTCTACTTTGCCATTCTCCCATGTTTCTCTCATCTAGAGTCCCAATAGGATGTCCTCCCCTCTGTCTCAGTTTCCTGGTAAGTGAAGGCTTTCGTGGGACATGCCCCTTGGGCTAATATGCAGATATAAGTGAGTATATACCAGTTGAGTCTTTCTGCTTCTGGGTTAACTCACTCATTATGATCATTTCTAGCTCAATCCATTTATCCACAAATTTCGGAAATTCCTTGTTTTTAATAGCTGAGTAGTATTCCATAGTGTATATATACCACAGTTTCTTTACCCATTCTTCTACTGATGGACACTTAGGCTGTTTCCATGTTCTGGCTATTATGAATAAGGCTGCTATGAACATGGTCAAGCAAATTTTCTTGTTGTGTGCTGGAGCATCTTCTGGGTATATTCCAAGGAGTAGAATAGCTGGGTCTTGAGGAAGCCCTATTCCCATTTTTCTGAGATAGCATCAGATAGATTTCCAAAGAGGCTGTACTAGTTTGCATTCCCACCAGCAATGAAGGAGTGTTCCTCATTCTCCACATCTTCGCCAGCATGTGGTGTCAGTTGAGTTATTGATCTTAGCCATTCTGATGGGTGTAAGATGGCATCTCAGTGTCGGTTTGATTTGCATTTCTCTGATGACTAAGGAGGTTGAGCATTTCTTTAAGTGTTTCTCAGCCATGCGATATTCATTTGTTGAGAATTCTCTGTTTAGTTCCAAGTCCCATTTCTCAATTGGGTTATTTGTTTTGGTGATGTTTAATTTCTTGAGTTCTTTATATATTGTGGATATGAGACATTTGTCAGATGTAGGGTTGGTGAAGATCTTTTCCCAGTCTGTAGGCTGTCACTTTGTTCTCTTGACAGTGTCTCCTGCCTTACAGAAGCTTCTCAGCCTCATGAGGTCCCATTTATTAATTGTTGACATTAATACCTGGGCCATTGGTGTTATGTTCAGGAAGTTGTCTCTTGTGTCAATATTTTCCAGGCTCTTCCCCACTTTTTCTTCTAAGTGACTTAGTGTCTCTGGTTTTATGTTGAGGTCTTTAATCCACTTGGATTTGAGTTTTGTGCAAGGTGACAAATATGGGTCCAGTTGCATTTTTTTACACATAGACATCCAGTTAGACCAGCACCATTTGTTTAAGATGCTATCCTTTTTCCATCGAATGGATTTGTCTTCTTTGTCAAAAATCAAGTGACCATATGTGTGTGGATTCATATCTGGGTCTTCGATTCGATTCTACTGATCAACCAGCCTGTTGCTGTGCCAGTACCATGCTGTTTTAATTACTATTGCTTTATGGTACAGTTTAAGATCAGGTATGGAGACTCCTTCAGAGCACATTTTATTGTACAAGATTGTTTTAGCTATTCTGGGTTTTTTTTTTCCATATGAAGTTCAGAATTGAGCTTTCAATGTCTTTAAAAAATTGTGTAGGTATTTTGATAGGGATTGCATTGAATCTGTAGATAGCTTTTGGTAGGATGGCCATTTTTACTATGTTAATTCTCCTGATCCATGAGCAAGGAAGATCATTCCATCTTCTCATGTCATCTTCAATTTCTTTCTTCAGAGTTTTGAAATTTTTTTCAAACAAGTCCTTCACTTGCTTAGTTAGAGTAACTCCTAAATATTTTATATTGCTTGTGGCTAATGTGAAGGGTGTGTTTTTCCTAATTTCTTCTTCTGCAAGCTTGTCATTTGTGTATAGGAAGGCTACAGACTTTTTTGAGTTAATTTTGTATCCAGCCAATTTGCTGAAGTTGTTTATCAGCTGTAGGAGTTCTCTGGTGGAATTTTGAGGGTCACTTATGTACACTATCTTATCATCTGCAAATAGGGATAATTTGACTTCCTCCTTTCCCTTTTGGATACCCTTGATCTCCTTTTGTTGTCTTATTGCTCTGGATAGAACTTCGAGTACTATATTGAAGATATATGGAGAGAGTGGGCAGCCTCACCTTGTTCCCGATTTTAGAGGAATTTCCTTGAGTATCTCACCATTCACTTTGATTTTGGCTATTGGCTTGCTGTATATAGCCTTTATTATGTTGAGGAAAGTGCCTTGTATCCCCGATCTCTCTAAAACTTTAAACATGAATGGGTGTTGGATTTTATCAAATGCTTTCTCTGCATCTAAAGAGATGATCATGTGTTTTTTTATTTTCAGTTTGTTTATATGGTGGATTACATTGATGGATTTCTGTATATTAAACCATCCCTGTATGCCTGGAATGAAGCCTACTTGGTCATGATGAATGATATCTTTGATGTGTTCTTGTATTCGTTTTGCAAGTATTTTATTTAGTATTTTTGCATCAATGTTCATAAGAGAAATTGGTCTGTAATTCTCTTTCTTTGTTGAGTCTTTGTGAGGTTTAGGTATCAATGAGACTATGACCTCATTGAATGAATTTGGTAATGTTCCATCACTTTCTATCTTTTGGAGTAGCTTGAATAGTATCGGTATTAGCACACCCTTGAAGGTCTGGTAGAATTCTGCACTGAAGCCATCTGGCCCAGGGCTTTTTTTGGTTGGGAGACTATCAATGATTGCTTCTATTTCTGTAGGGGAAATGGGACTATTTAGCTTGTTTATCTGTTCTTCACTCAACTTTGCAAGTGAAATTCATCAAGAAAACCATCCATTTCCCTTAGATTTTCAAATTTTGTGGCATATATGCCTTCAATGTAGCATCTTAAGATTCTTTGTATTTCTTCAGTGTCTGTTGTTCTGTCTCCCTTTTCATTTCTGATTTTGTTGATTTCAATACTGTCTCTCTGCCTTTTAGTTAGTTTAGCT
This sequence comes from Acomys minous, assembly GCF_964271855.1. Taxonomy (NCBI): domain Eukaryota; kingdom Metazoa; phylum Chordata; class Mammalia; order Rodentia; family Muridae; genus Acomys; species Acomys minous. Next base: position 77,813,176 of record NC_140488.1, on the reverse strand, counting down.
AACGGTCCGTCTATCTTGTTGATTTTCTCAAAGAACCAGCTCTTGGTTTTGTTGATTCTTTGGACTGTTTTCTTAGTTTCTAATTTGTTAATTTCACCCCTGAGTTTGATTATTTCCAGACTCCTTTTGGCTGTTTCTGCTTCTTTTTTTTTCTAGAGCTTCCAGTTGTGTCGTTAAGGTGCTTATGTGCGATGCTTCCAATTTCTTTTTAAAGGCACTTAGTGCTATGAATTTTCCTCTTAGCACTGCTTTCAATGTATCCCACAAATTTGGGTATGTTGTTCCTTCATTTTCATTGAGTTTCAGAAACTCCTTGATTTCTTTCTTTATTTCTTCCCTGACCCAGGTGTCATTTAGCAGAGAGTTGTTTAGTTTCCACATACGTGTAGGCTTTTCGTTATTTCTGTTTTGTTGAATTGCAGCCTAAGCTCATGGTGATCTGATAGGATACAAGGTATTATTTCAATCCTCTTGTATCTGTAGAGGCTTTCTTTGTGAACTACGATGTGATCAATTTTGGAGAAGGTTCCATGGGGTGCAGAGAAGAAGGTATATTCTTTCTTGTTTGGGTACAAGGTTCTATAGATATCTGTTAGATCCATTTGACCCATGGCATTGGTTAATGATGTTATTTCTTGGCTTAGTTTCTGTTTCAATGACTTGTTCTTCAGTGAGAGTGGGATGTTGAAGTCTCCCACTATTATTGTGTGGGGATCAATGTGTGGTTTAAGCCTTTTTAGCAGATCTTTTACAAATGTGGGTGCCCTTGTATTGGGAGCATAGATGTTCAGAATTGTGATGTCATCTTGGTTGACTTTACCTTGATGAGTATGAAGTGTCCGTCCTCATCCCTTTTGATTAATCTTGGTTGAAAGTCTATTTTGTTCGATATTAAAATGGCTACGCCTGCTTGCTTCTTGTGACCATTTGCTTGGAATATTTTTTTCCAACCTTTTATCCTGAGGTAATGCCTATCGTTATGGGTGAGATGTGTTTCTTGAATGCAGAAGAATGTTGGATCTTGTTTATGCACCCATTCATTTAGTCTGTGTCTTTTTATTGGAGAATTGAGACCATTGATATTGAGAGATATTAATGACCAGTGACTGTTAAGAGTCTTAATTTTGATGTTGATTCCAGTCGAGCGTTTGTGTAGTTGTGTTTTTGCCATGGTATAGTTATCTATTTCCTGAGTAGTTTTGGTTGCAGCTTGACCCTTTGGGATGGAGTTTTCCTTCTAGTACCTTCTGTAAAGCTGGATTTGTGGATAGGTACTGTTTGAATTTGGTTTTGTCATGGAATATTTTGTTTTCTCCATCAATGGTCATTGATAGTTTTGCTGGGTAAAGTAGTCTGGCCTGGCATCTGTGGTCTCTTAGGGTTTGCAGGATCTCTGTCCAGGCCCTTCTGGCTTTTACGGTCTCTGCTGAGAAGTTGGGTGTAATTCTGATAGGTTTGCCATTAAATGTTATTTGGCCCTTTTCCCTTGCAGCTTTTAATATTTTTTCTTTGTTCTATATGTTTTATGTTTTGATTATTATGTGACAGGCAGTTTTCCTTTTCTGGTCAATTCTATTTGGTGTTCTGTATGCCTCTTGTATGTTTATAGGCATCTCTTTCTTTAGATTGGGGAAATTTTCTTCTATGATTTAGTTGAGAATAGTTTCTGGGCCTTGGAGTCTGATATCTTCTCATTCTTCAATGCCTATTATCCTCAGATTTCTTCTTTTCATGGTGTCCTTAATTTCTTGGATGTTTTGTGTCAGGAGTTTTCCAGATTTGGCATTTTCTTTAATGGTTGCTTCAAGATCTGTGATTGTATCTTCTAGACCTGAGATTCGTTCTTCCATCTCTTGGATTCTGTTAGAAAAGCTCAGCACTGTGTCATTTGCCTTCTTCTCTGAGATGTCACGTTCTCGTTTTTCTTCTGTCTGTGTGTTTATCATTGAATCCATTTTCATCTTCATATCTTGAACAGATTTTTTGATTTCTTTCATCTCATTTTTTGTATATTCCTGAGTTTCTTCCATTGTCGCTTTATAAGTCTTCAGATCTTGAACCGTTTTATTTATTTATTTCATCTGATTGTTTACATTTTCCTGAAATTTTCCAGTTCCACTCTATGTGCTTCTTTTATGTCTCACACGTGTTTGGCTGTGTCTTCCTGCATCTGATTTCGAATTTTATTTGTTTCCTCCATTATCATCCTCATTACCAAGGATTCGAGGTCATTTTCTTGTGTTTCCATTGTATTTGAGTTCTCTGAATTGTTTTCTTTGGGATAGCTGGAAACTGGAGACACCATGTTGTTTTGGGGTTTTTTGTGCATGCTTTTACGCTGTCCTTTAGACATCTTGCTGTCTCTGTTTTTGTTGGGTAACTTCCGGAGTTGGGTGGAGGGAGTCTGATGATAGATTCACTTGTTTTCTCATGATTTCCATAGGCTGGAAGCTCTGATACTTCACTGGTGTGGATGGCAGGAGGTTAGCCCTGTCGTTTTGGTCTCTCACAGCCAGTGAATCTCAGCTCCCCTTTGGTGTGCGTCCTGCAATCGTTCTGGGTCTCTGAATGAGCATTGGGTCAGGCCAAGTTATCCACAGACTTCTGGGTCCCCTACCAAGTCCAGCCATGGACACTGGGCCCGAACCACGTGTCAAGTTCAGCTAGATTCTCAGGGCCTGAACCGTCTGCCATAGCAAGAGAACTGTGGCTGCACTGAGCTGGTGCCTCCAGTGGAACTGAGCGCTCTGCCCTGCCTGCGTCACAGCAGGAGAACTGCGGCTGCACTGAGTTAGCACCTAGGGTGGAATTGAGCGCTTCGCCCAGCCTGTGTCATGGCAGGAGATCTGCAGCTGCGCTGAACTGGTGCCTAGGATGGAACTGAGTGCTCTGCCCAGCCTGTGTCACAGCAGGGGAACTGCGGCTGCGCTGAGCAAGCACCTGCTGTGGAACTGAGCGCTCCACCCAGCCTGTGTCACAGCAGGAGAAATGCGGCTGCGCTGAGCTGGTGCCTAGGGTGGAACTGAGCGCTCTGCTCAGCCTGTGTCACAGCAGGGGATCTGTGGCTGCACTGAGGTAGTGCCTTGGGCAGAATTGCTTGCTGAGCTGAGCCAGTGTCTCCACGGCACAGCGCACTGAGCGTACCCGGGACTCTGGGGTTGAACTGTCCGCCGAGTCTGGTTTGGGTCTCAAGGCACCACGCGACCCAAGTCCTGTCCAGACTCCCCTCTCCTGCAGCAACTCCATCATCCACCACACCAATGGCCTCCACTGGAAGGCTCTGAGCTGGAAACCTCAGCCACCGCCGCTGGTGCCACTGGTGCCACTGCTGTCTCTGCCCCTGCTGCTCTGATCTGAGAATATCCATGCTCCTCCTATGTGCAGGGGCATGCAGGTCCTCCGCACCCTGGTCCCTCCAAACAGTGGAGCACTCCTGCTGCCGTGGTGTGGGGACCTTGGTGTTCCTGGCTCAGAAATCTGTGCAATTCCCTGAATTGTTCACTGGAGCTTCCATACACGGTCCACACTGCTCACCGCCATCTTGGATCTCTGGCCATAGGTTTTTTTATTGACAGGTGTTGCATCCATATAATACACAAATACATAAGATATTCTCTCTACACTCTCCAAGAAGTTATCAATTTCAAAAGTCACCTTGGCTAGGGGTGGGACTTTGTGTTCATTTTCCCTTCTCAGTTCTGGAATTTTGTCTGATTTAATCTTGTGAAGAAATTTGCACACTGCCACAATCTCTGTGATTCCATATATGTATCTGTGCTGCTGTGTCTAGAAAACACTATTCCCATGGGGTAGTCCACAATCTTTGTCTCTTACAATCATTTTGTTTCCTCTTCCACATAGTCTTGAAGCCTTGAGTGGAGAAGTTTAATAGAGAAATAGTGATTCAAACTCTGTCCCACCTCTCTCTCTCCCTCCTCCTCTGCCCCTCTCTCATCATATTTTCCTGTTGTGGATCTCTGTGAGAATTATTTTCAACAACAAGATAAACCTTCTATGTTGATGGATGAACAATGCACAAATCTATGTCATTAAGAGTCTTTTTGTTGCCATGATGTTGAGTAACTTTTAAAATATTTCTTTGCTATTTTATTTCTTATTCTTAGAATTCTCCACTTGGTACACACACCATTTTTATTATAATTTATTCACATTAAATCCTAATTTTTATCCCCTGGCTCTCATCTTCCAGTTACCACTCTCCCTCCCTCTTCTGCCCTTTTCCCCAACCCTAGACTGCAGCCTGTCAAGTCTCACCAGGATAGTGTGCATCCCCTTCCACACCCTGTCCACAAGACCACCATGTGAAAACTGATCAAATTGTGCCATGCTCCAATTTCAACGTGGTCATATCTTTCATGATTTAGTTTTGAGATTCATGTACATTCTAGATATCCACTATTTGTCCTATGCATAGCTGATAGAATTTTATCAGTTTGTATGCTATGCCATCATGTAAGTTATGATGCTCTTTGCAGTACAGATTTTTTATTTTTAGTTTTATGAGGTCCTATTTTTTTTCCTTAATATCTGTGCTATAATTTTAAATATATTCTACTCTCTCTTCTATCAGGGTCAGACTATTGGGTATTATTTTGGGGTCTTTCATCTATTTGGAATTAAATTTTGAACAGTGTGAAAGATAAATATCTAGATGCATTTTTCTACATATGTTTCATTACTAGCTCTAAAGTGTTTTTTTATTTTTTACATATACATTTATATTATTATGCATATATAAAATAAAGTATATGCAGCAAGAAGAACCATGAAACAAATAGGAAATATACCTAAAGTATTTTAAAATTATGAATGGTTTTATCTATAGCAATTTTTTCATTGTTCAGGATTGTGTTGAAAATTGTGGTTTTATTTTTTATTTGTATATGAAGTTTGAGATGACATTTTTAAAACATCTATGAAGAATTTATTTAATGAGAATTGCATTGAACCTGTAATTTTTCTTAGGTTGGACATTTTTGCTTTACCCCTACCACTGCACTAAGCCAAGTTTCCAGAGAATTAGCTTTGCTAGTGCCAGAAGATGCTGTACAAGCTGCAAAGCAAGAAATTTAATAAACAATCCTACCCAGATGTGACCCTAGGAACCCTAACAATAATCAGCATAGCAAGATAGTCTCCAAAGTAACTCTTAAATATTGGTGGTAGCCCTCAATTTTGTAGTTGGACTTAATACCCTTTCAATATGGCTAGTACTGTACAACTAGCCAACTATGCATACCTGGTTAGGCCATAGAACCTAGAAAATAAAGCTACTGCTGTCATTTTTCCAAGCTAGTATAATCTATAACCACTTACTTTTTCACATTTATTTATTTATATTTATTTATATTTATTGCAGTTTCCCCTCCCTCTTCTCTTCCCAGTCTCTCCCTCCCACTTACCCCATGAATTCCAGTTCTCTTCAGAAAAGGGCAGTCCTCTCATTTATATCAATAATCCATGACATATCAAGTTGCAGTAAGACTAGGTACCTCCTCTCCATTTAAGGTTGGACAAGGCAACCCAGAGGGAAGAAAAAGGTCCCAAAAGGAGGTAACACAGTCAAAGACAGACTCTGCTCCCACTATTAGGATTTCCATATGAAGCTCCACAAGTGGAAAATATGTGCAAAGGGCCTAGGTCAGACCCATGAAGGATTCCTGGTTGGTGTTTCAGTTTTTGTGAACCCTTATGGGCCAAAGTTAGTTGATTTTGTGGGGATTCTTGCGGTGTCCTTAACCTCTCTGGCTCCTACAACTTCCCTCTCCCTCAATCTTCTAAATGATTCTACATGATCTGCCTAATATTTTGCTATGGGTCTCTACATCTGTTTCCATCAGTTTTTGGATGAAGACTCTGATGACAATTGAGCTAGGCACCAATCTATGTGTATAGCAGAACATCACTAAGAAAAAATTCATTGACTTTTTTCACTTCATGGGAAGACTGGCCTGGTTATAGGAGTCTTAGATAGGGTCTTAGGAATCTTAGCTAGGATCACTCTCACATTCCTGGGAGTTTCCAACTTTCTTAATACATACCATTCTTAATACATACAGTATAACCCTCAATCCTCATCCAAGAAGTTTGATTTGTAGCAAACAGGTACTATTATCGGTCATAACTTGTCAAAATGCAGAGAACAACTGATCATAGTGTGCATAGCCACAATTGATATACCTATAATACAACTCCTACACATAAGACTCAGGAACCACAACAGATGAGGAGTAGGAAAGATGGTAAGATTCAAAAGATGAGGACATCTGCTGTGAGACTTTGTCATCTATATATGAGTAAACTTCACACATGAATTCTCAACAACATGATTATCTAAACAAGACCTGAACAATGACACCAGATGATATGCCACTTTGGATGGGGAATTGCTCACAGGGTCTTACCCCTCAATAAAGTGTTAGAGCTAATCAGTGATTGCTTAGAGGGAGAAAATCAATTTTCTGCAGGAATGAGCCCCTAATTGGTCATCAAATAAAAAATGTTCAGGCTTTTAAAATATATACTGATGAGCAACACAAAAGCACTTAATGGGTTGTATTTATATATTTATTTACATGTATGTGAGAATAATTAAAAGGAAAGTGGTGAGAATTTAAGAAAGAGGGAAAAGGACACAGGGTTGGATGGATGAGAAAGTGACCAAATGATATAAATACAGTATACCTCAAACAATTAAACACCAGCAAACCAAATAACCCAATTTTAAAGCTGGGGTACACTATTAAACAGAGAATTCTCAACAGAGGACTCTCAAATGGCCAACAAGCATTAAGGAAATTCTCAGTTTCTTTGGCCATCATGGAAATGCCAATCAAAACAACTTTGAGAGTCCATTTTGCACCCATCATAGAGGCTAAGAGCCAAAACTCAACTGACAGGACGTGATGGTGAGGATAATGATGGTGAGGATAGTGATGGATAATGGGGAACACTCCTCCATTGCTAGTTGGAGTGAAAACTTTTATAATCACTGTGGAAATCAATCTAGAGGTTTCTCAGAAAATTGGGAATAGATCTGCCTCAAGACCCAGCTACACCACTCCTGAGCATATACCCAAAAGATGCTCCAACATACCACAAGGAAACATGCTCAACTATGTTTATGGCTATTTGTAATAGCCAAAATCTGGAAACAAGATAAATGTCCCACAACTGAAGAATAGATTAAAAAACTGTGGCACGATTACACGATGTAATACTACTCAGCTATTAAAAACAAAGATATCATTCAATTTTCAGGCAAATTGATGGAACTAGAAAAGATCACCCTGAGTGAGGTAACCCAGACCCAGAAAGACATGCATGATATATACTTACTTATAAGTGAATATTAGCCATAAAGTAGAGCATAGCCATGCTACAATCCACAGATCCAAAGAAGCCAAGGAAGGCCCAAGGGAAGATACTAAATCTCACTCAGAAAATAAAATAAAATAGATATCTGAAGTAGTTGGACGGGTGGAACTTGGTGGGAGAGGGGACAAGGAGGGTATCAGGGTAGAAGATCATGTGTGGGGAGAGTGATCGTAATGGGTGAGGGTAAGGAGAGAACTGAAATAGAAAAATGGAAATTGGTCTGGAAAGCATCTTTGGGATAGAGGAGATTCCTGGGTGTCTATGGGGATGACCCCAGCTGAGACTTCTAGCACTGGGAGTTAAGGAGATTGAAGTGGCCACCTCCTGTAGCCAGGTGGGACTTCCATTGGAGGGAGGGGGATACCAACCCACCCATAAAAACATTTAACCCAATATTTGTCTTGTCTACAAGAAGTGTAGAGTTAAAGATGGAACAGAGATTGAGGGAATGGCAAAGCAATGACTAGCTCAACTTGAGACCCACCACATGGGAAAAAGCCAACCCTGTCACTACTAATGATATTCTGCTATGATTACAGGCAGGAACTTAGCATAGATGTCTTCTTAGAGGCTTCATCCATCAGCTGATGGAAAGAGATACAGAGATCCACACCCACAAAGTAGACCAAGCTTGGGGAGTTCTGGAAAAGTAGAAAGGATAGAGGGAGCCAGAGGAGTCAAGGATATCACAAGAATCTAGAGAGTAAACTAACCTGGGCCCATGGGGGTTGACAGAGACTGAACCAACCAAAGAGCTTACATGGACTGGAGCTAGACCTTCCTACACATATGTAGTAGATATACAGCCTGGTCAACATGTGGATCTCTAACAACATGAGTAGGTGCTGCCTTTGACTCTGTTCCCTGCCACTGGATCCATTATCCCTAGCTGGCCTGCCTTGTTAGGCCCCAGAGGGAGAGGATGTGCTTAGTCCTGCTGTGACTTGAGGTGCCAAGGTAAATTATTTCCCCTTGGGGGGTCTCCCTTCTCTGAGAAAAAGGAGAGGGAGGAATGGGGGTAGGATGGTGTGAGGCTGAGATTGGGAGTAGAGGCTGGTTTCAGGTTGTAAAGATACTATATGAATAAATCTATTAAAAAAGATACAGTGCACATGTATAAAGTAATGAAATAAAAATAAAAAAGAATAAAGTGTAAAATTAATATAACTTATATAAAGATATTATGCAGAAATAATAATTATTGGAGCATAGCATAGTATTTTTGGAGATGTATGTGATAATTAAATAGAACAAAATACAGAAACCAGAGATAAACCTACACAACATAACAAACTAAGCTTTAAGAAAGATCTAACCCAGTACAATGACATATGCCTGTAATTCTTGTACTTTGGAGGTTAGGGTAGGAGGACCAGAAGTTTAAGGGCAGCCTGGATGATATCAGGAGACCTGCTCTCTGTAGAATAAAGGAAGGAAAAGAGAAGGAAAGGAAAAAGGGAGAGAGGGAGAGAGAGAGGAAGGAGGGAGATAGAAAAATTAATAATTAAGTGAACAGTATTGTAAAAATTGAGTGTGTGTGTGTATGAGAGGGGGAAGAAGGAAAGAGAGAAAAACATGGACATAAGTCTAACACTTTATAAAATGAAACAAGTGGACAATGGGCTACACACAATCGTAAAGCAGAAGAATATGACCAGAGACCCCACAACCACCACACCTAACAGAGTTCCATAAAGGTTACATGTACCTGCTTTCCTTTCCTCCACTGTGGTCTACCTAAGGTAACCCTAGCTATGCCTCTAGCAGAGTCACCCCTCCTTTCTAGCTTATTACCATTCCTTTGGAATATACCATAGATCCCAAACCCACTTCTTACCACGGAACCCAGAGCTACCACATCCTGTGCACAGCCCCAGTCCTACTTCCCATTCGCTAGACCACATGCACCATAGCCAACCTCACTGCTTAGCCTACATTGCATATCTGTGCAAGGATACACACTGGTAAGTCCTCAAAACCTCTCTTAAAAGCATCATCACCAACCCTCAGGCTTTGCTGCATAGCCTCTACACTAGCTTAGCTGGAGACAGAATAAAATCAGATTCACAGCCAAAGAAAGAATTCCACATGCCAAGGTCTCATCATAAAAACACAAATAATATGAAAAACCAAGACAGTATATTTCCCTGCAAATCCATCAGCCCTATAAAAATGTTCACCAGAGAGAATTATCTGGAATAATACCAGCACACAGAACTAAAAGAAACAGTCATAAACTTCATTAAGGAATTCAAAGAGTTTAAAGGAGACACAAATAAACAATTAAATTTACTTAAGGAGAATAGCAAGAAATATGTGACTAATGCCCAAGAAACACAAATATTCAACTGAATGAAATGATGAAAATCCAGTATGTGAAAGCTGAATTCACTAAAGAGATTAAAAAATATTGATGAAAATCCAAGATGAAATAAAGCTGTAAATGAAAAGGTCAATAACCCAATTAAAAATCTTAGGAAAATGCTTGCAAATAGATTGGATCCAGTAGATGACAGAATAATAGAATATGGCAATACAGTATTGGAATTATAGGCAAGATCATAGAAGAAAACTTCCCCATGTTAAGGAGAGACATACCAATACTGATACAAAAGGCACGTAAAACATCACATAGATAGTACCAGAAAAAGAAGCTTACTTCAGCATGTCATAGTTAAAACACCAACCAGAATAAAGAGAGGGTAATGAAATCTATAAGGAAAAAATGCACACATAATAGAAAATCCATCATAGTATAATAACAGTATATTTCTCAACACAAACTTTGAAAGCTACAAGACTTTAGAACAATGTGTTCCATGTGGCCATCATGAATGCCAAGCTACCCTATTGTACCCAACAAAACTATCTGCCATTATTAAAGGAAAAAACTTTCCAAGATACAAACAGGATAAACAAATTTCTGTCAACCAAAACATCTCTTACAATATTAGGAAAAGCAATACTTTTCAGTGAAGAAAGAACTAGTATACCCTCAAAAATGTAGAAAGAAAAAGAAACTATAATTACTAAAACAAAAATCATAAATAAAAGTTCAGACCAAAAAATTCAGCAGAATGACTGCAATCAACACACACTCTCCAGTAATAACTAAGTATTAATGACCTTACTTTTTTTCTTTTCTAAAAAATTGTTCTATTTAAATAATTTATTCACATTACATCTCAGTTATGATCCCCTCACATGTATCTTCCCATTGTCCCCTCTCTTCCCTCCTTCTTTCACCCTATTCTGCTCCTCTAGACCTGTGACAGAAGGAGACCTCCTCCGCAACTACATGATCACAGAATATCAGGTCTCATGAGGGCATCCTGTTTACCCTTCCTCTGAGTGCCACCAGGCCTCCCCATCAAGGAGAAGTGGTCAAATAGGGGGCATCAGAATTCATGGCAGAATCAGTCCCTGGTAGCCACACAACTGTGGAGAATGCACTGTCCATTGGCTAGATCTGAGTAGGGGGTCAAGGTTGACCGTTTCCAAAGTTTGCAGGACTGCATCATCAAATCACAGATCTTTTTTAAGGTCTACTGGTAGCACAACATATTCTGGTCTTTTGAAACGGGGTGGGGGAGGTTGTGGTGGTTACAGTTTCCACAGAGCAGTCTCACAGAAGTCAGTGAACAACCAAACATACACAGTACAGATATAGAATGTGATGTTATTGTGTTGTCATTTTTTGAATTTTAGTTTTGAATGAAACAATACAAAGTAAATAGCATAGAGTTGTCATCTCTAAGTTACTGGCTTGATATCAATATGTATGTGCTTTCTTTATCTAGGGCCAATGTCCTCTCCCTAACAAAACTTGTGTCCAGCACCTGTGTTCCAAGATGTTTCTCTATTCCTCTCATTCCTTCTACCTGGAGTCTTTTGAAATATTCCATTTCTTTGTAGGCCATAGTGTAACTTATTAACTAATGATTAATTTCTAGTCATGTCTCTTTTAATAAGTGGAAGTGAAACAAAACTACAGATTTACTACATCCTTGGTTGGTGCAGTAGTTTGTGCAGGACCCCTGGGTCCAGATCTGCCAGCCTTGATGGTCTCCTTGTAGGACCTTCTGGTTACTTCTATTTCTCCATTCTACCATATCTCTCTCACCTGGAGTCCCAATAGGAAGTCCCAGCATCTGTCCCAATCCCCTGCTGAGTGAAGACTCTCAGAGGACATCCATGTTGGGCTAGTGTCCAATTATAAGTGAGCATACATTATGTGTGTCTTTCTGGGTCTGGGTTAACTCACTCAGGATGAGGACCTTTCTTAAACAAAAAAAAAAAAAAGTTGAGTTTTTTCCAGAGTGAGTGAGATACCTGATGTGCATCAGTAGCTTTTGTATTGGGAATAGAGTCTTTGATATTGTGTAAAATATCTGAGGAATAATACATATTTATCATGTTGAACTTTTTCGAAGAGGGAAGAAATTGTGGCAATTAGGAAGTATACTCTCATTCAGTCAGGTCAGAAAATGAAACTCTACATATCAAATCTGACCACAATGCTATAAAACTTAAAATTGACAATAGACAAATCTCTAGTATTTATAGAAACTAATGAAGATGATTGGTTAGCTTATTAGTGAATGATGAGTGTGTCAAAGAACAAAGAAAAAATTTGAATCAACAATTAAAAAACAGTATAACAATACCTCTAGGGTATATTAAAAGCAACACTATGAGGGAAATTCTAAGCTCCTTTATTACTAGATCATAAAAAGCACAAATAAATGAAAGAAAGATGCAATTCAAGATTTAAACAAGAACAAACCAAATTCAAACACAGCAGATAGCAAGAAATAACAAAAATCAAAACATAAATATAAAAGAAATGCAAATAATCCATGCATTTAAGAGGTGAGGTTTTTAAAAAAGATAAACAATATCCACAGACATTTCTGCAACTAAACAAGAGAAAAACAAGAAGAGAGGCAAATTAAGAAATTAATAGAATAGGAAATAAACATACAAACATCCAACAGACACCAAAGAAACTCAGGACATTATAAGAGAATACTTTAAAATCTTGTACTTTATTGGGTTGAAAAAATAAATGGTGAATTTCTAGATTCATCCAAACCACCAAAATTAAACCATGAAGAGATCAACTACCTAAACAGAGCCATAAGAAACAGTGACATTGAAGCACTAACAAAAATTCTTCCAAATTAAAAAAAAAACAAATTCAGATGAGTTTACAGCAGAATTACAAGATTTTCAGGAAAATTCTACAACCAATACTTCTTTAATTAACATTTAAAAATAGAAATGGAAGAAATTCTTCCAAATCCCTTCTATCAAATTAACATTATTCTAATACCCAGACCAGTAAATAGACACAGCAACAAAAAAATAAAACTATAGGTCAACCTTTCTGAGAAATATAGATTAAAATTAATTAAACACTTTAAATATAGATTTAAATTAGTAAAATACTTCCAAAGTGTAGCCAAACATATATCAAAATAGAAGCCACCACCACCAAGTTGCCTCTGTTTCAGGCATTCAGGGATACTTCAACATTCATAAGTCAACAAATTTAATCACAAAAAATGGACTTTGTGACAAAAATCCTACATAGTCATCTTAAAAAAGCAGAAAAAGCTTTTGACAAAATTCAATATACTTTCATGATAAAAGTCCTAGAGAGAAATCTTCACATGCTGGTATATAATGGAGTACCAGGAGAAACTAGGGAAGTACAGGTGGGAAAGAGAAGAATTTAGAGAGAAGTAGCCAGATATTAGTGATATGAAAAGAGAATGGACTTTAATTGGAAGGCTTTAAATGAGAATGAATGAAGGTTGTCACTACAGAGAGAAAGGGTAGGAGAAGAAAAATTAACACTAAAGATAACTGAAAACCCCATAAAGGACCATTTTTTATTTTCCTAAAGTTACATAAAATACATACAATTTCATGTGTATACACATATAGTTTAAATGAAGTTATGAAGACTACCTAACAAAAATTCCAGTGCCGCTCATAAGAAAACCTCTTTGAATTGTAGGTCTGGGGATGCCAGAGACTACCAGGATTATATGCACTATTGTTGTTGCCCTTGGGTGCCTCCCAGAGGTTGAATGTAAGTCTCTATTTCTGAAAACACAGTGTCCTTTGGACACAGGACTCAGAGTACTCAGCTAGATCTGAGCTGAAAGCCTCCTCCCTGAGAAGTAGTTTTCATATACTAGAAAGTACTATGCAAGCTGCCAAGGGAGGGAAGCAACTAATCAGCAACTAATCATTGAATCCAGCAGTGATGCCTAGAAAACACAACAATGACCAGCATATGAAGATATCCCTACAATAATGTTCCTCATCTATTGGTAGTAAGCAACAGCTGTTTAACTAGAAGTAGGACCTGCTCAGCAATCATGCCTGGTAGTGGTATGTAACTGCTCCAGGCTAGTGAGGTCATGGATCTTAAGAGGAGAACCTAATATCACCGTTATACTAAACCAGCTTAATTTCCGACTGATTTATAAATACTTGCCTGTCCACCCACAGATAAATGTTGCTGTCATACCTCATCAAAGAAGCTCCTTTTTGCAGAAGATGGAGACTGTTTTATAATTTAATTAATTTATTCAGATTACATTTCAATTGTTGTTCCCTCACTTGTATCCTCCCGTTCTTCCCTCCCTCCCACCCTCCCTCCCACTTTCACCCTATTCCCCTCCCCTAATCCTCTCACTTGTATCTTCCTATTCCACCCTCCCTCCCACACTCCCTCCCACTTTCACCTTTCTCCCCTCCCCTAGGTCTGTGACCGAGGGGGACTTTCTAACCCACTATATGGTCACAAAATATCAAGTCTCATTCTGGTAGCCTGCTTAGCCTTTCTCTGAGTGCCACCAGGCATCCCCACCAAGGGGAAGTGGTCAAATATGGGGCATCAGAGTTCATGTCAGAGTCAGTCCCTGCTCTCCACACAGCTGTGGAGGATGTCCTGACTTTTGTCTAGATCTGAATAGGCGTTCAGTGTTTACTGCATGTACTGTCCGTGGTTGGTACAGTAGTTTTAGATCCCCCTGCGTCCAGATCCGCCCATCATGATCTTCTTGTAGGTTTCTAGGACCCTCTGGATCCTTCTATTTCCCCATTCTCCTATACTTCTCCCACTAAGAATCCTAATAGGAAGTCCGCACATATATCCCAATCTCCTGGTAAGTGAAGACATTCATGGGACATCCCTTTTTGGGCTAGTGTCCAATTATAAGTGAGTATATACGTGTGAGTCTTTCTGGATCTGGGTTAACCCACTCAGTATGATGATTTCTAGTTCCATCCATTTGCCCTGAAATTTTAGGATTTCCTTGTTTTTAATAGCTGAGTAGTATTAGATTGTTACAGAAAACTATAACTGCTTCAAATGTAGAAATCAACTAATGATGGTGGGCTAACACTGGTTCAAAACATCTACAACATAGCTGCTGCACCTAAAGCACAGAAAACATTTAGAAAAGAAGACAGCAAGATTTTTTAAGAGCCAGAGAACGAGAAAACTCTGTTGTGACATTGTATCTCCTAAATATGATAGGAAAGTTTCGCCCATGATACCTCAAAAATATGACTGTCTAAACAAGACATGCATAAGGACAACACCAACAGATGTCCCAGACTCACTGCTGGGAGTCTTGCCTGGCAACAGAAGATGGCTAGTTCCAGCTATGTATTCCTCATTACTAGGCGACTTTGATAGGGGCACTCATAGATTCCAGGGAATTTCCACTGCACTAGGCTCCTATATCACTCCCTAAAATGCCCCTAATTTCAGTCTTTTCTCCTGGCATTCTCTCTCTATCCCTCACTTTCCCCCTGCCTTGATCCTTTTGTTCCCATCCCCACCCCTACCCTTATCCCAACTCTATTCTGTTTCCCCTTCTCAGGGAGACCCTTGTGTCTCTCCTTAATCTCTCTTTGTTACCTCACCTCCCTGGGTCTGTGGACCGTAGCATGATTATCCTTTACTTAACAGGTAATGTCCATTTATAATTGTGTACATATCACGTTTGTCTTTCTGGGTCTGGGTTACCTCACTCAGGATGATATTTTCAGGTTCCATCCACTTGCCTGAATCTCCTTGTTTTTAATAGCTGAGTCATACCACACTATGTAAATGCACCACAGTTTCTTTATCCATTTCTCAGTTGGGGGACATCTAGGATGCTTCCAGTTTCTGGATATTATGAATAAAGCTGCTGAACATAGTTGAGCAAATGGCTTTGAGGTGTGGTGGAGCTTTTTTTGGGTGAATGCTCAGGAGTGGTATAGCTGGGTCTTGATGTAGATCGATTCCTAATTTTCTGAGGAAATTCCAAATTGATTTCCAACATCATTTTACAAGTTTGTACTACTATCCATAATGGAGAAGTGCTCTCTTTGCTCCATATCCTCAGCCAGCTTGAATTATCTGTCACTTCAGGTTTTTTATCTTAGCCATTCTGGCAGGTGTAAGTGGTTTTAATTTGCATTTCCTTGGTAGTTAAGGATGTTGAACACTTCTTTAAATGTTTTTCAGCCATTTGAGTTTCTTTGTTGAAAATTCTGTTTAGATCTGTAGAATTGAATTATATGGTTTAATTTACTGAGTTCTTTATATATTTTGGATATTAGCCCTCTGTCAAATGTAGGGTAATGAAGATCTTTTCCCATTCTGTAGGCTGCCATTTTTGTTATATTGATGGTGTCCTTTGCCTTACAGAAGGTTTCCAGTTTCATGAGTTCCCATTTATTATTTGTTGATTTTAGAGCCTGAGTTGTGGTGTTCTGTTCAGGAAGTTGTCCCCTTCAACACTGTTTCCCATTTTCTCTTCTATCAGATTCAGTGGATCTGGTTTTATGTTGAGTTATTTGATGCACTTGGATTGAAATTTTGTGCAGAATGAGATATGGATCTCCTTGCATTATTCTATATACTGACATTAAATTAGACAAGCACTATTTGCTAAGGATTTTTTCCTATTGTGTATTTCTGGCTTCTTTTTAAAAAATCAGGTTCCATAGGTATGTGGATTTACATCTCAGTCTTTGATTTGGTTCCATTGATCAACCTGTGTGTTTTTATACCAGTATCAAGCAATTTTTATTGTTATATCTCTGTAGTATAGCTTGAAATCAGGGATGGTGATACCTCCATATATTTTTTTATTGTATAGGATTGTTTTTGCAATTCTGGGTTTTATATTGTTCTACATGAAGTTGGGTATTATCCTCTCAAGTTTAGTAAGGATTTTGTTGTAATTGTAATAGGGATTCCGTTGAATCTATAGGTTACTTTTAGGAGGAGGGCCATTTTTTGCTATGTTAATCCCATTGATTCATGTCTATGAGAGATAGTTCCATCTTTTCATATCTTCTCCAATTTCTTTCTTCAAAGACTTGAAGGGTTTTTTTTTCAAACAAGTCCTTCGCTTGCTTTATTAGAGTTCCCTCAAGATATTTTATATTATTTGTGGGTACTGTGAAGAGTGTTGTTTCCTTGATTTCTTTCTCAGCCCATTTGTTACTTGTTAATAGGAGGGCTACTGATTTTTTTTTTTTAGTCTTCAAACTAGCCATTTGTCTGCAGGTGTTTTCAGCTGTAGGAGGTCTCTGGTAGAATTTGGGGGATCATTTATGTATACTATCATATCATCTGCAGGTAAAGATACTTTAGCAACCTCTTTTCCAATTTGTATCCCATTGATCTTTTTTAGTTGTCGTATTGCTTCAGCTTCAACATCAATTACTATATTGAATAGACATGGAGAAAAAGACAGGCTTTTCTTGTTCTTGATTTTAGTGGAATTTCTTTGAGTTTCTCTCTACTTAACTCAGTGTTAGCCATTGGCTTGCTGTAAATTGCCATTATTATGTTTAAGTATGTTCCCTTTATCCTTAAACCTTCTATAACTTTTATCATGAAGTGGTGTGAGATTTTTTCAAAAAAAAAAAAGGCCTACCTTTATGTTACTTGGTATTCTCTCTTGTAGATTATAATATTTTCCTTGTTCTCTGTGTTTAATGTTTTGATTATTATGTGGCAAGAGGATTTTCTTTTCTGGTCCATTCTATTTGGTATTCTGTGAGCTTTCTGTACCTTTATGGGCATGTCTTTCTTTAGGTCAGGACATTTTTCTTCTGTGATTTTATTTAAATTATTTTCGGGGCCTCTGAGCTGAGAATGCTCTCCTTCTCCTTCTCCTATTCCTATTATTCATAGGTTTGGTCTTTTCATAGTGTCCCAGATTTCCTGGATGTTTTGTGTCAAGAAGCTGTTAGATTTGACATTTTCTTTAACCAACTTATCAATTTCTTTTATTCTGTTTTCAGTGCCTGAGTTTCTGTCTTCCATATCTTGTATTCTTCCAGTGCTGCTTGCATTTGTAGTTCTTGTCCCCTTACCTAGATTTTCTATTTCTATAAGCCCCCCCCATATTGTATTTATTGCTTCTATTTTAACTTTCAGGTCTTAAAACAGTTTTATTCATTTCCTTCAACTGTTTTTTTTAATTGAATTTCTTGACATTCTTTGGGGGATTTATTGATTTCTCCAATTTTTTATTGTCTTTTCTGCAATTTCTTTAAGGAATTTATTCATTTCTTTTTCAAGGACCTTTATCATCTTCATAAAGTTGGTTTTAAGTCATTTTCTTGTGCTTCAGCTGTGTTGGAATATTCATGGCCTGCTGTGATGGGATAACTGGGCTCTGATGGTTACATATTCCTTTGAGTGTTGCTGATTCTGTTCTTACACTGATGTTTAGGCATCTGGATTTATAAGTTCAGGTGATGAGTTCTGGGTTGGTCTTTGTTGGATTTGCATTTTCCTTAGTTTCTGGTTCCTTTCTGGTGCTGAGGTGGCCTGTGGTTGAGTAAATGGTCTCTGTAAGAGCTGGGGCCTAGACGTCTTATGGCCTGGATGGTCTCTGATCTAGCAGAGCACTGCCTTTAATGTTAGGGGCTGGAGTTCTGGCAATATTCATGGCCTCTGATGTGGCTGAGGAGCCTCTGGGGTTCAGAATACTAGCCTGGCCTCTGATGGAGTAGTAGGTTTCTGGCAGAGTTGTGGCCCAGAATATGGTAATGAGGAGAGATGGGGCTACTTGGGGTTATGCTGGGTAAGTGTGGGTAGGACAGGAAGTAGGAGGTGGCTTACCTGTTTTCCAGGGAGCTGGCCTGGCCTTTGGTGGGGCAAAAGGCTTCCACCATTGTTGTGGGACAGGATATGGTGACAAGGAGAGGACAAGTGCTTGAGGTTAAATTGGGCAGGTGTGGCTTGCGTGGGGAATGGTCTTACCTGGAGTTCATGACTCTGGCTTGGCCTCTGGTGGGATAGGAAGCTTTGGCTAGTGGTGTGTGTTTCTTCTTCTTTTTTAATTTTAATTATATTAATTTATTCAGATTACTAATCAATTGTTATCCCATAATGTGCATCTTCCTGTTCCTCCTTCTCTCCCGCATTCACTCTATACCCCTCTCCTAGGTCTAAGACCGAGGGGCACCTCCTCTTCCCCTATATGGTCATAGGCTTTCGGGTCTCATCTTGGTAGCCTGAACACCAACAGCCCAGGCCTTAGGGTCAACAATTAATAAATGGGACCTCATGAGGCTGAGAAGCTTCTGTAAGGGAGGAGACACTGTCAACAGAACAAAGCAACAGCCTACAGACTGGGAAAAGAGCTTCACAACCCTACATCTGACAAATGTCTAATATCCAAAATATATAAAGAACTAAAGAAATTAACACCTCCAAACCAAATAACCCAATTGAGAAATGGGGCTCAGAACTAAACAGAGAATTCTCAACAGAGGAATATCAAATGGCTGAGAAACACCTAAAGAAATGCTCAGCGTCTTTAGTCACCAGAGAAATGCAAATCAAAACAACTCTGAGATTCCATCCTACACCCATCAGAATTGCTAAGATCAAAAACTCAAGTGACATCACATGCTGGCGAGGGTGTGGAGAAAGAGGAACACTCCTTCATTGCTGGTGGGAATGCAAACTAGTACAGCCACTTTGGAAAGCTATCTGTGTGTTTCTTCTTAACACAGAATTAGCCCCATGCTTTTCTTTATCAAGAAAATGTATAATTATTTTCCAAGTGATTGTTATGTCAAATGCCAATTAAAATGTATATATAGCCCACAAAATCTAAAATAAATACTGTTAATCCCCCTTTTAATTGATTTTATTTTTATTTTTAATTCCTTTATTTATTAATTTATTTGTCCACTTTATATCCCTACTGTAGCCCACTCACTCCTCTCCTCCCAGTCCCATGCCCTATTCTTCTTCCCTTACCATTCTCCCCTACTTCTCAGAAAAGGGGAGCCCCAAACCTATCCCAGGACATCAAGTTGCATCAGAACCTAGCACATTATCCTGTCCTGTGGCCTAGTGAGGCAACACAACCATGGGTAAGGGATTGAAAAGCAGGCAACAGAGTCCGTGTCAGAGGCAGCATCAACTTCCCTTACTAGGGGACTCACATGAAACCTGAGCTGCCCATCAGTTACATCTGTATAGGAGGCCAGTCCATGCATGGTCCTTGGTCAGTGCTTCAGTCTCTGTAACCCATCCTGAGCTCTGGTTAGGTGACTTTGTTGGTCTTTTTGTGGAGCTCTTGTCCCTTCTGGGTCCCTTTATCCTTCCCCCAACTCTTCAACAAGACTCCCTATACTCCATCCAAAGCTTGCATGTGAATCTCAGCATCTGTTTTGAACTGCTGCTACGTGGAGCCTCTCAACTTTGAAGCTCTTTATCGAAAACATTTGCTTAGCACTAGCTGTGAATACTGCCTTGCACATTGTAGGTCTTCAAAATTTACTTGTCACTTAATTGATGATTTAAAATTTTGTCTAGAAAAAACACAGTTGTTGAGTCTTTTATTATATGTAATTAATCATGAATTATTTTAAGTGGAATTACCAGCTCCCTGTTAGAGAAGAAATTATTCAAAGGCATAACTTTCTTTGCCTTTCTATTTGAATTCCTCAAAATCCTTATTTCTGAACCTCTACCAGGACTTCTCTTATACTCTCTTTGTCTTCTACCACTCTAGCCTGTTCAGTAATGCCTCTGAAAAGAGTGAAATAAAAACCTTTCTTAATAGTTTCTCTTTTTTATATGTAAATGTTTTAATAAAAAAAATAAATCTACTGTGGTGACTACACTGTTCTCTAAATTTGTAAGAGATTTGAAATTTTAATTTTATCAGTGCTGTTAATCTATCACCCTACAGATCCAAGGAGTCTAAATTTTGCTGCAGAAATAGAAACTACCATATAAAGGTTGTATATGAAAATATGATGCTAATTGTTTCTGGTTCCTTTCTTTTTTAACTTTTTATTAATTTCTTCTTGTTACATCTCAATGGTTATCCCATCCCTTGTATCCTCCCAGTCCTCCCTCCCTCCCATTTTCCCCTTATTCCCCTCCCCTATGACTGTGACTGAGGGGGACTTCCTCCCCCTGTATATGCTCATAGGGTATCAAGTCGCTTCTTGGTAGCCTGCTATCCTTCCTCTGAGTGCCACCAGGTCTCTCCTTTCTCAACAAATAAATCCAAATAAACTTACACTGTGGATAAACTTAAGTGGGCATATCTGTCATCAAAGGAAATATGGTACTTTCTTTTAAATCTTGTTGTCTTTATTTGTTTTTATTTTTAATAATTTCATACATAAATATATCGTGGTGGTAATCAGCATTTGTTTAATTGTAGTCAAGGCATACTTAGCAGAAGGAAAATCAGAAATCATGTCTGGTACTGTAAAACCTAGACAACTGCCCACAGCTAGTGCATGCATGGATCTTGGAGTAAAAACCATTATCATGACTTTTTTTCTTTTTTGTGGAGATTCTGTATTTTTTGAAGCAGTGTTATTAATTTTTTCACTTTACATGCCAATCACAGTCCCCTCCTACCTCTCCTCCCGGTTCCACCATGCCATCATCTTCCCCCATTCCCTGCCCCCTTATTCTCAGAAGAGCCACTAGACCCTGTACCAGCCTGCTCCAGCACAACAAGTCACACCAGGACTAAGAGCATCCTCTTCCACTGAGGCCAGACAAGGCAGCCAAGCTAGGGGAAAGTGATCCAAAAGCAGGTCATGAAGTCCATGTCAGAGATATACCCTGTTCCAACTGCTAAAGGAACCGCATGAATATCAAGCTGCCCAATAGCTACATATGTGTAAGGCACCTATGTCCAATTCATGCATGTTCTTTGGTTGGTGGTTCCATCTCTTTGAGTCACCATGGGCCTAAAATAGTTGACTCTGTTGGTCTTTTTGTGGAGTTCTTTTCCCTTTCAGGTCCCTCTATCCTTCTACCAACTCTTCCACAAGACTCCCCAAGCTCTGCCTAATGTTTGGCTGTGGGTCTCAGCATCAGTTTCAATTGGTTGCTGCGTGGAGTCTCTCAAAGGACAGCTATGCTAAGCTCCCTTCTGCAAGCATAGCAGAGTATCATTAATAGTATCAGGGGTGACTCTCTCTCATGGGGTGGGTCTCAAGTTGGGCCAACCATTGGTTGACCATTTCCTCAATCTCTGCTCCATCTTTATCCCTGCACATCTTGTGGGCAGGGTAAAATTTGGGTTGAAAGTTTTGTAGTTGCGTTGGTGCCCCCTCCCTCCACTGGAAGTCATATCTGATTATAGAAGGTGGCCATTTCGGTCTCCACAGCCTCCACTGCTAGTAGTTTCAGCTATGGTCACCCCTATATCTTCCTAGGAGCCTACCCTATCACAGGTTTCTAGCTTGTCCCAGAGATGCCCCCCAATCAGTTTATCTCCTCTTGCCAGGCCCACTGTCCTTTCACCTGCACTCTCCCCATATATGACCCCCACACTCATTCCCTTTCCCACTCCTAATCTCATCCCATTACTTCTCTTCATTCACTTCAGATGTTTATTTTATTTCCCTTTCTAAGTGAGATGAAAGCATCCTTCCTTGGGCGCTTCCTTGTTAGTTAGTTTCTTTGGGTCTGTGAATTGTAGTATGGTTAGCCATACTATATAGCTAATATCCACTTATAAGTGTGTCTTTCTGAGTCTGGGTTACATCACTAAGTGTGATATTTTTTCTCATTCTATCCATTTGCCTGTAAATTTCATGATTTCCTTGTTTTTAACATCTGAGTAATACTACCTTATGCAAATGTACCACACTTTTTGTATCTATTTTTCTGCTGAGGGACATCTAGGTTATTTTCTGTTTCTGGCTATTATGAATAAAGCTACTATGAACATAGTTGAGCCAATGTCAATGTTGTATGGTAGAGCGTCTTTTGGGTATATGCCCAGGAGTACCATCACTTTCTTAAACCAGTATAATTCTTAAGTGCATTCTATATAGTTGTCTTTATATACCAGATAAATGTAAATGTTGCTTCTTATCAAAGAAGCTTTTTTTCACAGCTGAAGACCATCACAGAAATCCCAAACTAGACTACATGGAGAACATTTGACCATGAAGTATCCAGCCCCATCAACATATATACAACAGAATTTACACAACAAAGGCTTTTAGAACATTACAAAAGAATGCAATGGAAAGATTATAAGAGCCAGAGGAACATTCAGTCTGCCTACAGATTGGGAAAAGCTCTTCACCAACTCTACATCCTACAAAGTGCTAATATCAAAATATATTTTAAAAAATTCAAGAAATGAAACACCAAACTGAATAACACAGGTAAAAATGGGATAGAGAACTAAACAGATAATTCTCAACAGAGGAATATAGAATAGCCAAGAAACAAAAAAATGCTGAACATTCCTAGTCATCAGGGAAATGCAAATCAAAATGACTCTAAGATTCCATCTTACACATATCATAATGGCTAAGATCAAAATTTCAAGTGATAGCACATGCTGGTAATGACGTGGAGAAAGAAGAACACTCCTCCATTGTTTGTAGGACTGTAAACTTGTACAACCACTTTAGAAACCAATCTGGCACTTTCCCAGAAAATTGGGGATAATTTTACCTCAAGACCCTGCTAGATCACTCCTTGGCATATATCTGAAAGATACTCCATCATACAAGAACATTTGTTCAACTATGTTCATAGCAGTTTTATTCAGAGTAGCCAGAATCTAGAAACAACTTATATGACCCACAACTGAAGAATGGATAAAGAATCTGTGGTACATTTACACAATGGAATACTACTCAGCTATTAAAAATAAGGAAATCTTGAAATTTGCAGGCAAATGGATAGAACTAGAAATGATCATCCTGAGCGAGGTAATCCAGACCCAGAAAGACAAGCGTGGTATAAACTCACATATAGGCAGATATTTGCCAAATAATACACTATAGGTACACTACAATACACAGACCTAAATAAACCAAGTAACATGGAGGACCCTAGGGAGAATGCTTAATTCTCATTCAAAAGGAAAAATAGAATAAACACCCAAAGCAGTCCAGGAGAAAGATCAGGAAGGGAGCCCACCATAGAGTTACTCTGAAAACTCCACCCAGAGGGGGATGAAAGTAGAGACTCACAGCCAAACTTTGGAATGGAGCACAGGGAGTCGTATGGAAGAATTTGGGAATAGAAGGCCCTGGAAGGGTCAAAAGCTCCACAAAGAAACCAATAGAGCCAATATATCTAGGTGGAAGAGGGGGTTACTGCAGAGACTGATGCACCAACCAAGGACTATGCATGTTGAGGACCTAGACCCTCAGCTCCGATGTAGTATATAGGCAGCACAGTCTCCTTTTTGGTCCCATTATATGTGGAGTAGGGACTACTTATGACATAGACTCTATGACCACATTTTGATCACTTTTCCCTGGCGAGTCGGCCATGCCAGGCCACAGAGGAAGAGGATCCAAACATTCCATATGAGACTTGATAGGCTGAAGTCAGATGTAGTTGAGGATGGCTCCCCTTTCTGAGGACTAGGTGAGGGAGGGAGGGGATATAAGGGAGTGAGGCTGGGACTAGAAGATGATGAAGGAGGGGGCTACAACCAGGATGCAAAGTGAACAAATTAAAAATATGTATATTTTATGAAGTGTTTGAGAATTATATATATTGTAGTTTGATCATATTCATCCCTTTCTCCCATCTTCTTCCAGATCTACCCATTATTTTATCCCCAGCCAACTCTGCATCTACACAAAATAATGAAACATCATGTGTCAGTACTGCCTATATACTCTTACATGTGTGGCCACCCACTAGAGTGTGGTAGACCTATCAGGGATCACACCATTAAAAAATAACTTTCCATTTTCTGGCAGCTATCATTTAACAGTGGCTTCTTAGTTGGCCATTAGTGACCCACTAAGTGGGTCTTAGTGACCATCTCCTCTGTTATGCTGGGATTTCGTCCCATTTGAACCTGTACAGGTCTTGTACATGCTGCCCCAAAACTGCTGTTCATTCACATGTGCCACTACAATGTATTTAAAAATATTAGTATATAGTATAGCTGATTCAAATAGATAGAATAAGCATAGCAGTAGGAACCCTATATATAGAATAGCCATTTCTGAGTCTTCATTTCCAACTTGAGTAGATTTAGACTCACCTAGGAACCATGCCTCTGGATTTCTTTTCAGTGAGGTTTAACTGAGCAGTGAAGATCTACCCTGAGTATAGATGGCACTGTCTATTTACACATAGGCTAGAGTATGGGAGTAAACAAAAAATAAAAAACAAGCTGAACACAAAAATTTATCTCCCTTCTGTCCTGAGTGTGAGTGAAATTTGGATAGCTATCTCACATTCTTGCTATCATCAATTCCCTACCCAAACTTTCCTTCTTTAAGTTTAGTCAGTTGTTTTGTCAAAGCCATCAGAAATATAATCAATACACTATTAAATCTATGAATAAAAGTTCAACTTGTCTATTTAATATCAAGTTAAAACAGAAATTAATTTTTTATAAATTGATCTGTAGTACAAGGACTGTGCTTTAATGTTGGTGAGAGAGGGACGAATCTCACAGACAGATGTTTGGATTGCAAGTTGGGCAATACATAATTTCCTATCAGATTTCAGTGTAGAAATCATATAGATGTTTATGCTAGCAAAATATCTGAATAATTTCAGAGAGATACGTACATACATATACACAATGAGGCTATATATAGAGAATAATCTCAAGGATTGGAATTATTAAAATTTTTAAAATGGAAATATCATAAGTATCAAAGAAAATATATTTTGTGCTATCTGTAAAGGTAATAAGACCAATTTATGTACACCATAATGAAAATGTATTCAGAATCCATTAAGTAGAGAAAGGAAGTGACAAAAAATTATAATAAAATCTGATTTTTAAAAATGAATAGAGTTCCCAGGAGAATGGCGCTGATCATGCATGCACAGTATTGGATCAGAGAAACAGCAGAGATTGCAGAATGACCAACAGGCCATGACTGTGGGCCCCACAACTTCAGCGTTTGTGTTTTCCCTGGTGAGAAGAAGGAGCACAGTGAGGGAAATAGCTGGTCCAACCTCGGGTCACCTGGCTAATCCTGGGGAAAGTCCTTGGGTTCCACAGAGTGCAGTCTCAAACTCCAGCCACCTACACACTCCCACAGTCCCTGGGTGGATACAGTCTGGGTACTGAGGTACATAGCTCCAACCTTGGGTCCTCTGACAACTAGGATCCCCTAGCTGCCTCTCCAAAGTGCAATCCATCTCCCCAAGGAGAACAACCAGACCTCTGAGCTCACAGATTCAACAAAATGGCTGCACCCTGAAAGCAGTGTCTGACCACATTGTCTGCACAGCTGGAGCTCCTTAACCTCAAATCACGGAAGTCAATGACAGGGTGACTGACTCAGGGACTTCTCATGGTGAAAGGAGGGCCTGCAGGCTCCTGAGGAGCCCAGGCAGTCCTGAGGATCATACTTCAGAGAAGAGGCAGTTCCCTGAGAAACATCCACCAGTCAGAGACCATATGTATCAATCCTTGGAGAGAGCTCCTGCGGGAAAATGCAGCTTCCTGCCCCAGGCTCTTCCTGCACCTGAGAGCACTCCAGCAAACGCTAAGAATTACCAGGCAATGCTAGAGACAAACGGCTAAATGCCAGCATAAAAACACAATCAACAAAAACCAGAACAATATGAGTCCCCCAAAACCCAGTTTTCCACTGGAAAGCAGCCCTGGATATCATAATACATCTGGGCAAAGGGACGAGGGTGGCCAGGAGAGACTGAGGCACCAAGCAAGGACCATGCATGGAAAAGACCTAGGTCCCCTGCTCAGATGTAGCCAATAAGTAGCTCAGTCTCCATAGTGGTTCCCTAGTAAGGAGAGCAGGGGTTATTTCTACCATGGACTCTGTTGTCTGCACTTTAATCACTTCTCCCTGGTGGGCGGCCTTACCATGCCACAGAGGAAGAGGATGCAGGCAATCCAGATGAGACTTGGTAGACTGGGGTCAGATGATAGGGGAGAAGGGCTAGCCCTATTTGAGGACTAGGGGAGGAGCATGGGAGGAAGAGGGAGGGAGCGTGGGGATGGGAGGAGATGAGGGAGGGGCCTTTGATTGGAAAGTAAAGTGTATAAAAGTGTAAAGATAAATTTAAATAAAAAGCTAATAAATATATTCACATTAGTATGCTTTAGAACTAAAACCAGCCTGAAAAATCTGAAGTGCCTAGTGATTATATATGGGGAATGGATGTTCAAGTTTGGGTTACATCCTTGTTTACATATTTCCAACAGAATAGATATCTGAACTTTTTAATATCATTTTTATTAATTTATTCATATTACATTTAATTGTTATCCCATCCCTTGCATCCTCCCATTCCTCCCTCCCTCCCATTTTCCCCTTACTCCCCTCCCCTATGACTGTGACTGAAGGGGAACTCCTCCCCCTGTATATGCTCATAGGGTATCAAGTCTCTTCTTGGTAGCCTGCTATCCTTACTCTGAGTGCCACCAGGCCTCCTCATCCAGGGGACATGGTCAAATATGGGGCACCAGAGTTCGTGTGAAAGTCAGACCCCACTCTCCACTGAACTGTGGAGAATGTCCTGTCCATTGGCTAGATCTGAGTAGAGGTTCAAAGTTTACTGCATGTATTGTCCTTGGCTGGTGCCATAGTTTGAGCAGAACCCCTGGGCCCAAATACACCTGTCATAATGTTCTTCTTGTAGGTTTCAAAGACCCACTGGATCCTTCTATTTCCCCATTCTCCCATGTTTCTCTCACCAAGATCTCTGAACTTTAGAAAGCATTTTTGGCAAAGACAAAGCAGCACCTAGACTTTGGTGAGAAAGTATATTTTGAATGATGAACAGCCAGTGAGAAAATTAAACAGTCCTTCCAAGATAAGAAGAAGGATGTTTGTGTGATAAGGATAGCAAAATCAAGCCAGATCTCCCATGAAAGGGATGTTAGCAAATCCTAAGCAAAAGCTCTAAAACAAATAGCACTAATATGATATAATAAAAATTAGCATGTGGATACAAACAGGTATAATTCTATTAAGTTTTCCACACTTTACAAATAAGAAAATTAAGACTTCAAGTAAATGCTTTGCCCTATTATCACAATACTGACCAAGTGGCAGCACAAGGTGTTGCACAAACTGCCAAACAATTCCAGAACTAGAATTCAAAACAGCTATCAGTTGTCAGAATTATAATTTAAAACTTTAGATAATCAAACCACATGCTTTCATTGCTATTCTCTTCTGTAGTAAATGCGTCAGGGAAACAATATGAAAGGAATCCCATGAAGAGAATTAGAAAGAACAGGCCGCTTGGTCTGTAGTTTTCAAATAATTTCATCTGACCTCTATATCTTCACTTCTAGTTCATAGATTACTATGTAATTCCAGCCAGACTGGAATAGGAATAAAAATATTCAGTTATACTAACACTCATAATTTACATAGGCAATATCTTTATAACACTCGGTTTCTTACACAATTAAGTTTTCTGTTGCCGACATTTGGCACTTCTATAATTCCATTCACTATAAATATTGGAAAAATAAATACATCCAAGATTTGACAGTTTGTATTTCTAAGCTATATCTTTCCTAATAGTAATAATAGTTATTATAGAACCATTTTGTCTCAGGCACTGTAGTAAGTACTTAATATTTCATTCACCAAACATCTATGAAGTTGGTGCAAATAATATTATCATCAAGCTTATGAGAAGACTGAAATAAAAAAGATCAATGGACTGTCTCAAGGATACATAATTAGGACATGACAGTAACTGACAGATTTCAAACCCTTAAGATTAGCAGAAAAGAACAATTTCTTCCAGACATTTATTTGCCAGTGCAATCGCAGAAAAGTATTTTGAGTAAAGAGGACACTCTAGTTACAATTAAATAATCTCCCTTTTAAGAATATTTTCTAGAGTATTCTCTGGATTGTTTGGAAATTTTAATTTTTTCATTCATTTTTTCTTGGAATTATAACTCAGTAAAATCTTATAACATAACCTTTCATAATGACACTTCTTCACAAGCACACATATAATTTTAAAAAGTTAATGATTAAACCAAATTCTGAGCAAAGATACAAACATTAGCAACAGTGCTGTAGAAAATAATTTCGTGGAGCCTTTGACTTGGGATCTGTTACTTTTTATTTCTACACTTACTAACAGGACCCACTGTGTATAGGTTTTCAAGTTATCCACTGCATACAGACATATTTTTCCCCTTTCATTCTTAGTTTTTTTTTTAATTTGTTCATTTTACATCCTGAATGTAGTTCCCTCACTTGTTGCCTCCAGGTCCTACCCTTCCTCCTTCATTCTCTCTCCCCACCTCCCTTAGTCCTCAGAAAGGGGGATCCTTCCTCCCCTAAGATCTGACCTCAGCCTATCAAGTCCCATCTGGAATGCCTGTATCCTGTTCCTCTGTGGCCTGGCAAGGCAGCCCCAACAGAGGGAAGTGATCAACATGTGGGCACTAGAGTCCATGTCAGAGGTAGTGCATATTCCCCATATTATGGAACTAACAAGGAGACTGTGCTGCCTCTCGACTACATCTGAGCAGAGGGTGTAGGTCCTCACCATGCATGGTCCTTGTTAGTGCATCAGTCTCTGCACCAGCAGCAGCAGCAGCAGCAGCAGCAGCAGCAGCAGCAGCAGCAGCAGCAGCACCTCCACCACCACCACCACCACTGCTGTTCACATTTGTTATTTCCATTGGTCTCCTTGTGGAGCTCCTGTCCCCTCCAGGTCCTTCTATCCCCCAACTCTTTTATAAGATTCCCTGAGCTCCACCCCAAAGTTTGGCTGTGTATCTCAGTATCTGCTTCCATCCCCCTCTGGGTGGAGTCTTTCAGAGGACATTTTGGTGGGCTCCAGTCCTGTTCCTTTTCTTCAGGGACTTCCAGTGTCTGTTCTATTTGTCCTTCTGAATGAGAATTAAGCATTATCCCTAGGACCCTCCTTGTTATTTAGCATCTTTAGGTCTGTGCCTTGTAGAGTGGCTATCCTGTATTATGTGGATAATATCCACTTATAAGTGAGTATATACCATGTGTGTCTTTCTGGGTCTGGGTTACCTCACTCAACATGATCTTTTCTAGTTCCATCCATCTGCCTGCAAATTACAAGATTTCATGGTTTTTAATATCTGAGTAATATTCCATTGTGCAAATGTACCACAGTTTCTTTATCCATTCTTCTAATGAGGGACACTTAGGCTGTTTCCAGATTCTGGATATTAATAATAAAGCTGCTATGAGCATAGTTGAACAATTCAAGTGACAGCACATGTTGGCGAGGATATGGAGAAAGGAGAACACTCTTCTATCACTGGTGGGAGTGCAAATCTTTACAGCCACTTTGGAAGTCAATCTGGCACTTTCTTGGAAAACTGGGAATAGGGCTACCTCAAGACCCTGCTATCCCACTTCTGGGCATATACCCATACAGACATCTTTTAAAGGGCACAAGTTCAACTGAAATCTAGTTCCCCTTTCACTCAATGTATGTGCTCTGAATTTAATCTACATCTCCCAAAAGAAGATGTACATTTTCACTAAATTTCAAAAGGCATAAACTCAACCACTCATACACTGGCAAAGATATGGCTGCCTTGGATGTGTAAGCATAGAAAAGCCAAGAGTGTGAAGATGCCTTTACTAACATATACAAAAGTGCTGCATAAACTTCCAAAGTGATAAGCCATTCCAAAAAAAATCTCACAGCATTTACAGACTTATTATAATATCTCCCTATTCAGAGAACTGCTCTTTTCTGGGAGATGACTAGCTAATCAGAGACATTAATTCTTGTGACCAGGGTTAAATATACTGACAACGACAATTGTCACCCAGCCTAAAAACTGTGAAATGAACATTGATTAGAAGTATTTGCAACTCATGTCATGAACAGACTGTAAAGAAGATATAATTGCCTTAAATGAGTTCAAGGCTTCTAAACCAGAAAAATCACTTACCAAGAAATTATGAATAAAGGTCAAACCACTAGATATTAAGCAGTCCTGAAGGTTGGCATGGAAGTTAGAAAGCTAAATACAGTTAAATATAGTAAGGCTTGTCTGAAAGGCTTAAAAGTATATTTCACCAGCCGCAAATGAACTTTTTGATGTAGGGTGAGAAGAGATACAAATTATGAAGGCTATGAAAAACTGAACATATAAACTTAGGGACAAAATGCACACAATGACAAATCATTTTAGCTTGGACTTGTTCACATGTTTAACAAGGTATCCACATGGAATAATAAAATATGGGAACAGTAAGGCTTTTGGCAAGGTCTCTTGTGCTATTATTTTTTAGATAGATGCTACAGGGAAAAACAGCAATGAACCATAACTAAGAGTCAGTGCTTAAAATGGTTATGAGTATTTAACAACATACTGGCATGACCTGTCTAAGAAGCCCCTGACCTTGCCCTGTTTGACATTTTTCTAATATCTAGGATGAGAAAAAATATGTTCATCTACTTTTCAATTATGGGTATGAAGAGGAAAAGCAACAGTCCAGAGTTTTAAAGAACAGGCCTAATTTGAACTATTTAGTCACAGTGTCCCCAGATACTACCAAAATGACCAAAATGTCCTAGAAATTTTAAAAATTTGGCATCAAAAATATATTCACCAGACTTCTTTGACAACTGGACCTTGCACAAAATCCCTTTGCCAGAATATGTGTGGCACTTGAGAATTTAAAAAGAAACCATCACTGATAGGCATGGGTATGCCAGAAATTTTTCAAAAGAATGAAAGAAAAGAGCAGATATGTCATCAAGAAACAGACCAAAGGAAAGCTGAAGTCATGGATTCTTTGGAACCTTATGTTTCCCACCCTTACCACGTTACAAAAAAAATCACATTTCTTTAATAATATTGGATGAAAAGTTACATTTAATGCCTTTATTTTGGTCATTGAGGTAGATGTTGAGGGACACAGAAGTCAGATGTTCAGTGCCAGAGAATAAGTAGACTAATGCCAGTTTTTCTATAAGGCTATTTGGAAGTATAGAGCAAGTACAGGTTTAAAGGTCAGATAAACCCTAGTTTACATCTCAGTACTATATTCACTTACATATGTAATCTTGAATAAATTATTTAACTGCATTATACCTCCATTTCAAAATATTTAACATGTAAAATTATGATGCACTTCTCACAGGACTACTGATTATTGAATAAAAGAATTCATATAAAATATGTAGCATTGTATCTTGAATATATTCAGAACTGAGAAAATTTAACACCCTATTTCCTTTCATGGTAAATTGCTTTCATCACACTTTTGTTCTTCAATAAATAGTCTCTCAGTGTACGCAATAGTTTAAAAGGGCCTGAAATAACCACCTCCATTCTTTCTGTTTACCTTTATCATTCAAAAACACACTTAACATTCCCTGTATCACTCAAAAACACAAACACACAAGCAATTACTGAGTTCTTGTATTCTGTCTACCATTTTGATTTCTTGAATGCTCCTTGAATCTATCCACATTTATCCATGTCTAATAATTTTTTTGTTTCAGTCACCAACATCTCTCACTTGGATCAAGTAGTTTCCTAATTGCAATCATCATTTCTCATTTTTTATACCCATATCCACTTTTTATTTCACATGTAGCAAAAGTGATTTTTCTACTACTCAAAATTTATTATTTCACTTACTTGATTTGAATCTGTCAATAATGTTCTACTTTTCTTATATCAAAGATAAAACTGTCTTTTGATCAGCTCTTAAGAGCCAGGCATCTCTAACTCCTTGCATTCGTCCAGATATGTTAATTTTTATGACAATATGGGAAAAATTTCTCTGATTAGGAGTCTTAGTTTAACTATCTCTTCCTCAGAAACCTTTATATGAATTCCAAAACAATATTTTCCTTTAATTTCCTTAATGTTATGTACTTCTAATACTCCAAGAATCTCTTCTTTACTGCACTCTGCAGTTACAAAGGACAAACACTTGGGTAACACAGACTATATACCAGCAACTACTTTAAGGATACTATCTTGATCTAAGGCTGAATGCAATCCTCACAACAGCCCTGCAAAGTAGGTAATATGCTTAATCTTGTTTTTCAGATGCAGAAACCTACTGCACAGAAAGGATGAATTATTTACCCAAGGTTGTATGGTTAGTAACTGTTAGAGCTAGATAGAGTTTTGAACTCAGGCCCAAAAGTGCATCTTCTTAGTCACTATGCTCTCCTTTATAACAAATAATCAACACCTTTAAATTATGTAATGGAATTATATTATAAATTCTGTGCCTCTTTGGTTTACCACTTTATCTACCAGGCCTCAACATGGTATCAGAATCATGGCTAGTGAGTTATGTTCATTAGGCAGTCAAGTTAACACATACTGACAAATACTGAATGGATGTTTAGAATCTATTGCTGTCATTCTTATAACCACCTCAAACCTCATTTGCTTTGTAAAGATTTCCCTGACTCCTGCTTCAGTATGTATAGATTTACTGGTTCTCAACAGGGTTCTCAAATCTTGCACAAAAGCCTAGGAAGTCTTTCAGGACAGTATATGTATAATTTATTCATGGACCTCTGGGATCACTGTTAAGAGTACCTGGTGTATCATAGGTACTCAATTAATGCTAATGAGTGTGGGTGTGAGAAAAGACAGTACCCAACTATACCAACACAAATCACTGATAAAGATATATCAAAATAAGTAAGTCATAGATAGATGATAGTTTTTAAAAAATTAACCTTCAATCTAATAAGAAAAACCTTAGTTTATAAATCTGTACAATGTTCTAGGACATTTTAAGCAACAATTATGTGAAGACATAGTAGTTTTAGTTAATAATAATAAATGATGTTCTTGTTCATCAGCAATACGGACAGAAAATACTGACTATGACACTTTTGACTAAATACCTAAATGTATACATAACTGGGTTACTTGTTTATGTTCTAGAATCCTTTTCTAATTTTCTCTAGTATTTCATAGGTTCCATTACACAGATGCTTTAATTCCTAAGACTTTTTAGACTTTTCTGAATTATATTTTCCCTTCACTTTTCTTTTAGTGAATTCACAGTTTATATATAGAAAAGCTACCAGGGACCAGTAAGGTGTCTCATTATATGATGCCCTTGTTACCAATTCGAACAACCTGAGTTTGATCCCACAACCCCATATAGTGAAAAGAAATGATTGACTTCTACAGTTTGTCCTTTGATCTCCACTTGTGCATACATGCCCCCACACACATAAATGAATGTAAAAAATGTTAATTTCTTTTATTATATATTTACCTTGTAACTTTTAAATTTTGCTAAATTATTCATCAGGAGTAACTACTTCTGGTAGATGTTCTAGGGTTTTTTTAAGTATAGGATTTTAGCAGTTATATATTGAAATGATTTGACTTCTTTTCCTATTTATGTTTCTCTTTTTAAGTGACACATCATCACTAACATCTATTGACATAATAATCATAATACTTAGAAAATGAACTGAACTGAAGTGTTAAATAGACAGGTAATGAAAATATGTTGTAAAAATTTGATAAGAAATTACATTATCCTAGAGAATCACTTTTATTAATTTATTCATTTACAACCTGGTCATAGGCCTATCACTCCTCACATCCAAGCTGCACCCGCCCTCCTTCTCCCACATCTCCCTCCCCTGCTCCTCACACATCACACAATGTTTGCCTGTGAGCCTCAGCATCTGTTTTGAGGCATTGCTGAGTGGA
The DNA here is from genome assembly GCF_964271855.1 of Acomys minous. Classification (NCBI taxonomy): domain Eukaryota; kingdom Metazoa; phylum Chordata; class Mammalia; order Rodentia; family Muridae; genus Acomys; species Acomys minous. The sequence goes on along the minus strand of NC_140488.1, from coordinate 77,778,590 downwards.
GCCTCAGAGGACAACTCTGCTTGATTCCTGTCTGAAAGCATAGCACAATATCATTAATAGTGTCAGAGGTTGTTTCTCTCCTGCAGGGTGAGTCTTGGGTTGGGCCAGGCATTGGATAAACCTTCCCTCAATCTCAGCTATATCTGTGCATGGATTGGTGTTTCCCTTCCCTCTCCTAGAAAACTTCTCTAGTTAGAGGTTGTCCTCTTCAGCCCCTATGGCCTAAGGCTACTAGAAATCTCTGCTAGAGTCCCTCTCGTGTCCCCTTGGGAACCTACCATGACATAGTACTCCAGATTGTCACAGGGAAGCCCCTGGACACAGTTTCTCTTTTCTCTGCAGGCCTTTTGTTCTCCTGCTCCCACTCTCACCTGGTACAAGTTTACACTCCCACCAGCTCTTACAATATTTCTTCCTTGTCTTCTGTGATTGTTTCCTGAACCTTGTATTTAGGAATTGTTAAATAGATGCATCGCTTAGGCTTGTGCACCCCACAGTCAGTTCTTCTCTACATTTTGACCAGTTGTAGATTTTTATAATGGTCTTCATCTGTTACAGAGAGAAGCTTTTTTGGTGAAGGGTGAAATTTACACTTATTTGTGAATAAATGATAAGTATTTAGAATGCAGCTTGGAATTATGATGGGTGGTTGAAAAGTGGCAGTAGTAGGTTCTCCTCTAGGTCCCATGGACATACTTACCATATTAGATAAATTGATAGGATCAGGCATGAGTTCTCTTCTATTGAGCAAGCCTAAAGTCCAACAAAATAGTTGTTAGTTACTCCCTTAAGCCTATCTTGTGTAGGATGTTACACTTGCATATGACTATTGATTGCTTTTATCCCTTGGCAGCTTGCACAACACCTTCAGATACAATGAAATCTAGTCCTTGGGTAAGAGGCTTTTGGGTAAGCCTGAACTAGATTCCTCCAAGTCTTTTGTTGGGAGTGTTGGTTATCTTCTGTAATAGGGCTTTACCTAGGGAATGCATGGGTCAAAGACAATGGAAGTAGCTTATACTATCTTGGGAGTCTCTTTGACTCTCCCAACCCAAAATATTAAATGGGCTTCCCCTGCCTAGTACTGGGGTTTTTGTTAAATAGTGTGTGGATCTGGGATTCCTAAGTGGCATAACTTAATTTAAACTGCTTAAGCAATGTATATTATACATAATTTTAGGAAACTATAAAATAACAATTCCCTATGCTTTTTAAGACTTCCTCAGTGTTTTATGTCTCCCTCTGTACTGTCATCCTCCCCACTCTTGCCAGTTGAAATCCCCCTCCTTGCCCTATTTTAACTCTCAGAGTACCTGTATCCTGCTGCTAGTCCCTTTTCTTGTTTCTACTTACTCCAGGATTCACACTCATGTCTCAGTATTTGAAGGAAGTATCCATAAATAAGCAGAACATGTGACCTTTGTCATTCTGGGTCTGGCTCACCTCAGAATGATTTTTCTAATTATACACATTTACCTTTAATTTTCATAATTTATTTCTCTAAAGAGTTAAATAATGTTCCATTGTATAAAAACGCACTACACTTTCACTAACAATTTATCAGCTGATAGGTATAAAGGGTGTTTTCATATCCTGGCTATCATTTAATTGAAAATGATTTTTAATACCATACATTCTGATGATGCTTTTCCTGCTCCCAGCTCTTCCCAGATTCCCCACCTCCACACATTTTCTCTCTCCTTATAAAACAAACAAAAATCAATTGTCTGTAGTTGTGTAGTTTTATTTTGGGGTCTTTGATTCGATTCCATTGATCAACCAGTCTATTTCTATACAAATACCATGCAGTTTTTATTAATACTGCTCTATTGTAATATAGCTTGAAATAAGTGATGGTGATACTTCCAGAAGTTCTCTTATTGTATAGGTTTGTTTTTATCTATTCTGTTTTTTTTTTCATACAAAGTTGAGAATTGTTCTTTTCATGTCTGTAAAGATATTTTGACAGGAATTGCATTGAATCTGTAGATTGTTTTAGGTAAGGTGGCCATTTTTACTATGTTAATCCTACTGAACCATGAGCATGGGTCATTTTTCCATCTTCTGATATTTTCTTCATTCTTTCTTCAAAGACTTGAGGTTCTTGTCACACAGGTCTTTGACTTGCTTGCTTAGAGTTACCCCAAGATATTTTATATAACTTTTGGCTATTGTGAAGGGTGTTGTTTCTCTCATTTCTTTCTCGGACCATTTGTCATATGTATATGGGAGGGCTACTGATTTTTTTAGATAACCTTTTATCCAGCCACTTTGCAAAGATGTTTATCAGCTATAGGAGTTCTCTGGCACCCATAGGAGAGAGCCAAAAACCTGACAAATTTAATGATACTCTGATACGCTCACAGACAGGAACCTAGCATAACTATCTTGAGAGGTTCCACCCAGCAGCAGATCAAAACAGATGCTAAAACCCACAGTCAAACATTAGGCAGAGCCTAGGGTGTCTTGTGGAAGAGTGAGGGGAAAGGCTAGAAGGACGCAGAGCAAATAAGAATGGTGGAAGGCCAACATAGTCAACTAATTTAGGCCAATGGAGTCTTACAAAGACTAAAGCACCAATCAAAGAGCATACATGGACTGGACATAAGCCCCCAACATTTGTGTACCTGATGGGCAGCTCAGTCTTCATACAGGTCCCCTAGCAATTGGATTGGGGGCTGTCTGACATGGACTCTGTTGCCTGCTTTTGGATCATTTTCCCCTAGCTGGGCTGCCTTTTCTGACTTCAGTGGAACAGGATATGCTTAGTCCTGATAAGACTTGATGTGTCAGGGTGGGTTTCTACTGGGGTACTGAGGCCTTCCCTTTTCTGAGGAGAAAAGGAGTGGGGAGATAGGGAAGAGGGTGGGAGGGTGGGATGGGAAGAAAGGAGGGAGGTGGCTGCTATCAACATGTAAATAAATTTAATTTTAAAAATACAAAAAGAAAATAAACAAACATGCATTTTCTGCTATTTTGAATAGAGCATCCATGAACATAGATAAACTAGTACCTCTCTGGCATGATATAGAATCTTTTGGCTTATGTCCAAAAGTGGTATAGCTGTGTCATGTGATATATTTCATTTTACCTTTTTGAAGAAACTTCACACTGATTTCCATAATGGCTACATAGGTTTTCAGTACTACCAGAATGAGTAAGTGTTCCCATCTCAACATATCTTTTTGAGATATTCTCACACATTTTTATTTTTTATTTTGAGAATTGTTTAGATCAATAGCCAATTTTATTTGTGTTTTTGATTCTTTTTTTTTTTTAGTTCTTTACATTTTCTGGATATTAATCTTCTATCAAATATATAACTGGTAAAGACTTTCTCCAACTCTATGGGTTTCATTTTTGCTTCTTTTTTTTTTACTGTGCATAAGGTTTTTAGTTTTATGAGGTCCCATTTGTCAATTGTTGACCACAGTTTCTAGGAAAATATGATCATATACAGAAAACTATTGCCTACACTATATTTAGAGAAATACAGCTTATGATTTCTTCTAGCAGTTTCAGGTGTCATACATTGAGAAATTTTATCTATTTGGAATCTATTTATGTCTATACATAGATATGTGGACATATGTATGCCCACATGTATATACAACCTACTAAATGCATTTAGCATTTTTCATACTTACACATATCCAGTCCTGTTCAGTATAACCTAGTCTTGTAATTTCATGGGTGCATTTTTCCTGTCACATTTAGGAAACATTGTATAAGAGCATTCTAGTCAGTAATTCTGTGCATTTTGACAAGTAGTGGATCTATAATAGCCTCTGTCTTCTGTCTTTGCTGGGGGGTGGGGTTGGTGATAGGTACACTTATCTAAATAATATTTAGAACACAGTTAAAAATTATGCTGGTTTAGGTAAATGGCAAAAATAGATTCTACTTCCATTTTCCTAAGAGAATGATGCTATTTTAAAATATTAATGTATACTAATAAGAGAATAGTCTGAATATTGCTTTAAATCATTCTAAATTCTCTAATTATAAGCAATGGTCATTTATGTGCTTTTATTCATGAATATGAATAAGATAACTTGATTTGCTCATTTACATTGAACTTATTTTTCCACAGTTCTCCACTGTGTTAGTCTACTCCAGAGTACATTTGGACGTTATTGATGGAACTAGGGATCATTAGGTTGAGAAAATTAAAACAATCCCTCTAAAGAAGTGTTGGAATACTGTCCAAGGATAGAGTCCTGTGGAGTTGTGTAAGGAGAATTCTAAATGCTCGTAAGAAAACAAGAGTCTTGTGATATCAGTTTCTTCAAAATATGGAATTCTTCTTAGAAGGTGTTTTAGTGACTCTCCCAGGTATAGTGAGTTTGCTTCAGATTATAACGAGCCATTGTTGTTTATACACCTCTACGGGAAAACATGGTTTTTCCCTGTGTGCCCTGCACATGGAACTGCATACACTGTTCCATGTGCAGTTTGCCCTTGTAATTGTATACTTTACTCATATGACTCCTCTTATTCCTCAGGGTATAAATTGTCTAAGCATCTGAATAAAGTTGGCTATTGCATGAGATTTTAGTTCATCTCTTTTATCAACTCCGTTCTCCCAGGTCCTACTGCCTCTAGATAAACAAAGAAGTATCATATATTTTTCTCTTATATGGAATTGTGGTGCCTAGTACTGATTAGTACATCTATTACACAAACCTAAGACTGAGGGAATATCAGAGGAGTGAAAAGATTGTGAGAGCCAAAGGACCAGAAAGTTGTACCTATGAAATCTTAACCTTAGTGTTGCCTAAACAAAACCTTCACAACAACCAGAGCAGTTGGCATGACAATGGAAATAGGGGCAATTTCACAAGATCCTACCCCACGATGAACTATAGGTAGTCAATGCCTTCTGGGCAAGGGCAAATCAATTTTCTCCTAGGATGAACCCCATAAGTTATCTGATCCCATGTGGTCAGTTGTAAATGCATACATATATGAAAAACATTAAATTAGTTTAGCAGGATGTGTATGTGTGTATGTATGTGTATTTGTTTGTGTGTGATGCAATTATAGAAGAGGAGGTTAGGAATCTGGGAGAGTAAGGGGAGCAAGGAGTTGAATGTGTAAGATCAAAGTGTGGAAATTATGTAAGCACTGTGAACTTACGATGTAATTCTCAAAAGAATTTTGTTCTTGAAGTGGGAGAATTAGTCTTCCCAGGAGAAACACACACCAATTGGTTACCCAATACCAAATTGTCATGTACTTAAAAGAGAGCAATGAAGGGTATATGGGCAGTTTTAAGAGAAAAAGAGGAAGGGAGAAATGATGTGATTCTATTATAATATCAAAAAATTATATATATGTGTGTGTATATGTATATATATATATATAGTGTGTGTATATATATATATATATATATATATAGAGAGAGAGAGAGAGAGAGAGAGAGAGTGTGTGTGTGTGTGTGTGTGTGTGTGTGTACCATATATACCATACCTATAATGAGAAAAACAAAAATTCAGTTTTAATAAAATCTACATTACAATTTATCAGTGATAAGGTTGAAATACGGTTAGCACCCTTAATAACAATCTGACAAATTGGAGATAATCAGTAGTGTGAAAGGGAGAAATCAACAAAGATAGATGATGTAAATAGAATGACAGTTCATTAGGTGAGTGTATGAAAAAATGTCATAATGAAATCTGAACTGTGTGCAATGAGCATATGATAATAATTTTTTGACAATGTTTCTATGTTAGACTACTCTGCTCCATAAACTTTCTTTGGTCTTTTCCACTGAAGGTAAATACTTAGTTCGGTGAATCTTTGGTTTTTGCTACTTCTGTGCTTTGAGCCTTGGCCTGCTTATATCTAAGTTAGCATCCTATGCAGCCAGGTATACATATTATCAAAGAAGTTAATGACCATATCTGACTTCATCAATAGCTGTTAAGGCAAGAACAAAAACAATGAACATACAAAATATTCCAGGAGATATAATCACCTTTGAGAGAAAAATATTTCAGGATCTATAATTAAAGAGCCGAGCTTGGTGGCACTCACCTTTAATCCCAGCACTCGGGAGGCAGGGGCAGGCGGATCACTATGAGTTCGAGGCCAGCCCGGTCTAGAAAGTGAGTCCAGGACAGTCAAGGCTACACAGAGAGACCCTGTCTCAAAAAACAAACAAACAAACAAAAAGAGCCATATGATTATTAAAGGAGAAAAGCCAGATACATTTCTGGTCTTATGCCTCTCCCTTTTACTTGCATAAAATTTCTCTCTTCATCATATCCTAAATCAACACTCTCTCAGAATCCCAAAGATAGTGATTCCCTACTATAATGTATATGTTACTTGGAGGCCAAACAGTAAAAGTACCGATGCAGATGCAAGGACCTCTCAAACCAGGTTATGTTCTCTCAGGTTCATTTTTTTTCTACAGCTAGTACCAGAGGTATATGGACATACAAGCCTCTAGATCATATATAGTAACTTACAAATATAAAAATTACAAATTAAAGCTAGTAAATACAGAGAGCTGTGAAAACACTGTCTGATGCTCCTCCCCTTCTCAAAAACAAAGCCTTTAAAGCCTGTATAGTCCACTCCAAGGAAATAATGCCTTCAAAACCCAACAAAGGGCAATTATGCCTTGCCTGCTGCTGTTTTGTTACTTTAGAGAAAAGGCTAAGCAACATGGGTCTAATTCTCAAGTTTAGAATGAATGTTGTCTGATGAAGAACTATGAGCCATCAAGGAGGCCTGTGGTCAGGAACTAAATACTATGCAATTGGCTCCCCAGTGCTATTTCTCCCAAAGCCTGTCTGAAATCAGAACTGCATACTTCATAAAAACAAATTTTTGCAGCTGTCAGGAGCCAAGGCAGCTGTGAAAAGAGTGAGTTGGATTGGGTTTTGCCTCTTGTATCTCCCCAAAGCTTTGCCAGCATCAGTTTCTAGAAATGTTCCCACCAATCAAATTACAAAGGAGGGGATCACATGTCCTTTTCACTGGCTTAGAGGTGCCCAGGAACTTGGCTTTTAGATATCTCATCTTGTTTCAACATGTACTCTGAGTAGTTCAAAATGGGAATGACAAGAGGTTAAATATGACACACTGTGGTAATTTGTTTTTGTTTTTGTTTTGTTTTTTTTTTTGTTTTTATAGATCTTTGTACCCTTGCCATAATTTCCCAAAGCTGTGCCTAAGTGGAAATCACCAACACCTGTTTTCTGAGTTGAACTATCTGGTAGAAGTGTTTCAGATTTGTAGAGTTCTCATACAGGATTTTCCATGCTAGATGGGCTCAGAAATGACTTTATATATTTTTCATAAACACAAAGTTGAGAATGGTTGGGAACAATATAAATCTCCCAATAATAGTTGTGTACATTGCATAGTGTCTACTAAAAGAAGAAAATGTGAGACTCCTAATTTAAAATTATTACTTTTTTTTGGATAAGTATAAAGGACCATGGAGGAGAAGTGAAGTCTTAATCATGGTGCTCAATGAAACTGTATAAGCCACATACGCCTTATTTAAACAGAGAACAGCCATCACTCATTCCTGATTTTCAAACTCAAATGGCCCCTTGACTTTAAAACAAACAGATTTGATAGCTATTAAACTCTAATTCATACTCTGATAAAGACATCATTAGAGTGATGCAAAGAAGGAAAACAAAAGTTAATCAGTGATGCAAAAACAAAACAAAACAACAATAACAAAAAACTGTTACTAGAGGCATTTGCTGCATTATGAATGCCAGGGAGCATAAATTATCTTTGACCTTTATCAAACTTTTACAAGAATATTTTTTCTGTGATCTTCCTCGATGTCCCATGACGAAGTCCTGACTCTTCTTTTAGTCAAATTTAACAACCTATCAAGGCTCCTTTCCACTTCATACTTATTTCCAAGATCAATGTATCACTGCTGCTGTCAAACCATATGATTTGCTCAAAGACTTCACTGGCTGGGGCTGGAAAGATGACTCAGAGGTTAAGAGTGTTGACTGTTCTTCCAAAGGTCATGAGTTCAATTCCTAGCAACCACATGGTAGCTCATAACCACCTATACTGAGATCTGGTGCCCTCTTCTGGCTTGCAGGCAGAATACTGTATTCATAATAAATAAATAAACCTTAAAAAAAGACTACACTAGTTAATATGTGTAAAAATACTTCAAAGATGAAACCGTTGGTGTGTAGAAAAAACACTAGACATAGACTTTCACACGTACTCTGGTGCCTCATATTTGACCACGTGCCCTGGATGGGGAGACCTGGTGGCACTCAGAGGAAGGATAGCAGGTTACCAAGAAGAGACTTGACACCCTATGAGCATATAAAGGGGGAGGAAGTCCCCCTCAGTCACAGTCTTAGGGGAGGGGAATAAGGGGAAAATGGGAGGGAGGGAAGAATGGAAGGATACAAGGGATGGGATAACCATTGAGATGTAACAAGAATAAATTAATAAAAAAATTATTTTGAAAAAAAAAAGAAGTAGTTGGACACTGAAAACATTCTTCTTTGCTGTTTGACTTCTGAGAAGATTCCACGTTCTCCCTTTAAAATGGAGTTGAAGCATCTGTGTTTTTAATTCCATATCAGGTATAACTACACCCTGCTAAGAGTGCAAGCCCTCTTTTATAGCAAGCAGCACTTTAAGAGCAGGAAGCTGAAGCAATGTAAGAAAGCTTGAACTTGGTTTGGAATTCCAACCTCAGCTCAAGTCTGTGACTGAGAATATGTCCATCCAACTCCATGACATGCCTCCTGGACAGACTGTCACCTCAGCAATTGAGTAAGAGGGCAAAGGACAGGGGTGAGAAGGTGTTTCTCCAGCTGTTGTCTTTTAGCTGTGTCTGTCTGCCAAGCTGACACTAACCAGAACCAGTTTACACTAACCAGAACCAGGCTGCTATTTCAGAAGTTCCTTCAGCATGTCTTCAGGTCTTATATTGACATTAGCTCTTTGCTCAGGGGCATTAGAAATCTGAATGAATTTCACAGAGTCCCAGAAACCTGGATAGGCTAACAAAAGCTTGAAATTGGGATGTTCAAGTCAAAAAGTATTTACTGAGCAAAAGCACTCTGTGCCAGGCCAGTACTAGGAACCAGGGTACAAAGTGTGTTGAGACCTAATCTCTGCCCTTCAGGACCTCATCTACTATTTACAAAGCCAGAGGCATAAACAGATTAGTTCAATACAAGACTATTAATGACAGGCTAAATATGATAACTCTGAGACATAAGCAATAGAGGAAGCATGCCTCTATAGGGGAATTGAGAGATTTTTGTGATAGAGTTCAAATTCAAAAGACTTAGTATAAAAAAAACAGACAAACAAATATATATGCTATAAATGCCAAAGAAAGAGCAATAAAGGCAGGGTAAGCAGTATCTAAAAGCACTCTGTGCTTAGACAATGATGAGTCACAGCATCTAAAACTTATAGTTCAGAATTTGCAGAATGAGAGAAGCTAGACAGTAAGAATGGAGAATACCTAGTCATGGGATTATTAGATGCTACATTAAGTTTAGCTTATACACTAAAGTAACCTGGAAATCAATCACTAATTTTAATAACATAATCACTCAAGTTTCTATACACAAAAAATGATCAATATAGTTGAGGAAAGAGATGGTCAAAAGAGTTGCAAGCTGTATTTTTGTTAATAATATAGTAGGAATTCAAGCAACTCAACGGCATAAACATCTAATTGAAAATGGGTAAATTTTTTCAATTTCGTCAAAAGCAGGCAAGTGACCAATAAGTACAAGAGAATATACTGCACATCACTAAGCATTATGGAAATGGAAATATAAGCCACAAGGTGATATTATATTATATCAGTTGATTAATTTGTAACAGAGTCAAAAGATGAGTCTTAGGGTGGATATAAAGAAAAGGAACACTTACACACTGTTGGTATAAATTAGTATGACTGTTATAGGTAACATTATAGAGGTCTTCAAAAAATTAAAAGTGCGTGGGTTTGAGAGATCGTTCAATGGTTAAGAGCACTGAATGATCTTCCAAAAGACCTGGGTTCAATTCACAGCATACGCATGTCAGTTTTACAACTCTCTGTAACTACAGTTCTGGGAGATCCAGCATCCTTACACATACATATATGTAGGCAAAATACCAGTGCACATAAAAAATAAATTAGAAAAGAGAGAAAATACTCTAAAAACAAACATAGAGCTACCATGGGATTCGGCATTCCCATTATTATGTAAGCATCCAAAGGGAATTAAGTCACCTTTTAAAAGTGTGACCTACATTTCCTTGCTCACTGAAACACTATTTATAATCTCCAACAAATGGAAACAACCTACGTACATATAAAACTGATGGACAGATAAAAATAAGGTGGTATTTTTAATCGGTGTAATTCTCTGAGTTATGAATAAGAATGAAGTGTAATTTGTAACAAAGTGGATGAAAGTCCAGAATGTCATGTTAACAGATTCAACACAGGAACAGAAAGACAATTATCACACGGTTGCACTTATGTGTAGAATCTTATAGTTTCTTGGCCAGTCAATATTCTTCTGTTGAGAACTCTTTGATTAGCTCTGTAATCCTTTTTTTAACAACATTTTTATTAAATATATTTTACATATACATTTATATTATTACACATATATAAAATAAACTACCTAGAGCAAGAAGAACCATGAAACAATCAGAATCATATCAATGTTACATTTAGGGTATTTTGGCTATTTGTATTTGGCAGCCTTGAAGGAAACATCTTCCTGAATGTAAATCAATCTTCATCACATCTTGTCATTATCAACTCAAAACATCTATCTAGACTTAAAAACATCTTAACCTCTAAACAACTAAGCTGAATTGTAAAGCTATCTGGTCTTCAACACCATCAGAGACTTGAGAAGGAATGCAATTAATTACCTGAGTATACAGGGAGTGCAGACTGGCAGGTTCCCAAGTGAGAAGATGACAGAGACAGTTTGCTGCCTGAACAGTCACCCAAAATTCTCCATAATGTTGGAGCATCGTCTTCAGCTAGGAAAATAGAGCCTGAGTTTTGTAAACTATGTATAACCTACAAAGTTCAAAAATTCTCATCTGTCTTCTCTTTCAAAATTGGACAGAGTTGTGTTGCCTGGTCTACAGGGGAATATGTTGCAAGAATCCAAAAGATAGAGTGAGAATAAGTAACCATAATAATCTCAAATGCTGAAATTTGTAAGATGTTTTATCATTATAATCTTAGCTTTCAGAAATCACTTTAATTGCTTGTTAAAATAACCTTGTTCTAGTGAGTGTTGGGGCATTTGCACATGCTATTTTCTTTGCTTGTACTATTCTTTCCACCCATCTTTGTCTAAGGCAATGAAGCATCAACTCAGTTATACATTTGCTAAAGAAAGCTTACCTAACTTAAAGACCCATGTGAAGTATTTTCAAAATACATCCAGAAACTTGCATTTTTGCTTTTTAACATAATTATAGTTTTAAAGAAATGATGGTCATGGTTATTTATTGTATTTTTGGAATATAAAATATCTGCTTAGATTTTAGCCAAATGATATGTAATATATTATAATGCTTGCCAATTCATTTATTAGCAGAAGTAATGTACTTCACTACCTAGCCACAGTAGTTAAAGTGAAGATCTATCCAGGCAAGCTTACAATTACTGGTACCCCGGACTATATGGGAAGCTAAGACAGAGAAATTACTTGAGGCCCAGTAGTATCAAGTTGGAATCAGCAACATATGAAAATCTTTTCCAAAAGAAAAAAGAAAGAACAAAAGAAAGAGAGAAATAAAGAAGGACCAAAACAACAAAGAAAAGATAGTGTTTCCAGGTTCTATGAACACAGTTAAGCATATGTCCTTGTTGTATGATGAAGCATCTTTTGGGTATATTGCCAGGATTGATATGGCTGGGCCTTGAGTTAGACTTATTCCCAATTTTCTGAGAAAGAGCCAGATTGATTTCCAAAGTAGTTATACAAGTTTGCACTCCCACCAGCAATGGAGGAATGTTTCCCTTTCTCTACATGCTGATGAGGATGGGGACAGCATGTGTTGTCCCTTGAGTTTTTTTTGTTTTGTTTTGTTTTGTTTTGTTTTTTTACTTTTTGTTTTAATTTTCTTTTTTTATTAATTTATTCTTGTTACATCTCAATGGTTATCCCATCCCTTGTATCCTCCCATCCTTCCCTCCCTCCCATTTCCCCCTTACTCCCCTCCCCTATGACTGTGACTGAGGGGGATTACCTTCCCCTGTATATGCTCATAGGGTATCAAGTCTCTTCTTGGTAGCCTGCTGTCCTTCCTCTGAGTGCCACCAGGTCTCCCCCTCCAGGGGACATGGTCAAATATGGGGCACCAGAGTACGTGTGAAAGTCATATCCCACTCTTCATTCTACTGTGGAGAATGTTCTGACCATTGGCTAGATCTGGGTAGGGGTTTAAAGTTTACAGCCTGTATTGTCCTTGGCTGGTGCCATAGTTTGAGCGGGACCCCTGTGCCTAAATCTGCCTATCATAATGTTCTTCTTGTAGTTTTGTAGGACCCTCTGGATCCTTCTACTTTGCTATTCTCCCATGCTTCCCTCATCTAGAGTTTTTTAATATTAGCCATTCTGATAGATGTAAGATGGGATCAGAATTGTTTTGAATCTGGAAACAACCTAGCTGTCCCTCAGCTGAAGAATGGATAAAGAAATTGTAGTACATTTACACAATGGGATACTATTAAGCTATTAAAAACAAGGGAATCTTGAAATTTGCAGGCAAATGAATGGAAATAATAATGATCATCCAAAGTGAGGTAACCCAGATCCAGAAAGACAAGCATAATATATACTCACTTACAAGTGAGTATGAGCCCAACATAGCTGTCTTCTGAGAGACTCTACTCAGTGAGGATTCGGAGCACATACTGGTACTGGATACCAGACTCTGGGAAGAGCGCTGAGAGTTGTATGGAAGAGTCTGGGAATGGAAGGACTTAAAGGGTTCAGAAGTTCCACAGGGAGACAATCAAGGCTTGTGGATTTGAACACAGAGGGTCATGCACAAACTGATGTACCATCCAAGGAAATTGCAAGCAGAGAAACTACATCTCCTGTTCAGATGTAGCTGAAGGACAGCTATATTGTTTTTAAATTACATGTATTATCAGTAGTTTTGGCTAGTGATCAACCAAGATCCAGACACTTGTTATATTTTTAAATAGCCCTTAGTTAACCTAGGGCGGGGCAGATATCAATCCTCTAAACTACCTCCCATAGGCATGGGATCCCTGCCTAAATCCCATGACATCTGTTTCCAATAGCCTCTATCAAGCTACCTCTCATCCATAATCCCAAACACTTGCTAAAGTTCTTCATCTTGCCTGGTTTCTCCATCCACACCACTGGCCCTGTGCTTCTCCTCCTGATAACCCATGGTAGCCTTCTTCTCTTTACTCTAGGTCTCTCTCCTTCTTCTTTCTCCTGGCAGTCTTTTTTCTTCCCAAAATTCCTTTCTCTTTAAGCCTCACCTATATCCTTTTCCCTGCCCAGGTGGGATGGCTTTTTATTAATCAAAAGGTGGGTCAGAGACAACAAACAGTAATTAGCATCAACATACATCTGATCACCCCCCAACACAGCTAATTCTCCACATGGTGGTAGGGGAGGGGAGACTGCCTCTGATCCTCTGACATGCACTCTGGTGCCCAAGATTTGATCACTGGCCCTTGGCAGGGCTGCTTAAAGGGCACACAGAGGAAGAGGATGCAGGAAATCATGATGATACCTGATAGACTGTGGCCAGATGGGCATGTGGGGAGGATGGCCCACTTTGTCAGAGGTCTAGTGGAGGAGAATAAGGCAGAAGAGGGAAGGTGGGAATGGGAAGATAAGAGCTAAGGGATAACAATTGGGATGTAATATGAATAAATTATGATAAATCTTTTTAACAAAAGAAAAGATGGTGAGCACATCATCATGTCCTTCTATTTTGTCTGTGTATAGAAGAACAGATTCTCAAACTTTATATTAAAATCTTTCATGACCTGGAAAAACCTTGACAACTTTGCTGGAGTCTTGGTCAGTTAAAACTCTAGAAATATGTATGCAGATGCAGATCTCAGTTCTTGATGTTTATTTTCTTTTTTATTTATTTATTTATTTATTTATTTATTGCTCTTTATTTTTTTCTCCTTTATTAATTTATTCTTGTTACATCTCAATGGTTATCCCATCCCTTGTATCCTCCCATTCTTCCCTCCCTCCCATTTTCCCCTTATTCCCCTCCCGTATGACTGTTCCTGAGGGGGATTTCCTCCCCCTGTATATGCTCATAGGGTTTCTTTTTTTTTTTTTTTCCGCAGATACGGTGTATTTATTCATCCAGTGATCTACTGAAGCATAAATTGAGAAACATCAGCACTCATTAGTCATGTGCCTACTACAGCTGATATTCAATTTTTAGAGTAAACATCTCTTGTCATAATTAATGTGCTTTTTTAACTGTTTGGCACCGTTTAAATTTAATTCAAATGACTTATATATAAAGTTACTTAAACATGTAATATATATTATTTTTCTTGGATCTCTTATTTTGTTAAATATAAGTCGCTCATAGGGTTTCAAGTCTCTTCTTGGTAACCTGCTGTCCTTCCTCTGAGTGCCACCAGGTCTCCAAGGGTCCTAGAAGCATACAAGTAGAACATTATGATAGGCAGATTTGGGCACAGGGGTCCCGCTCAAACTAAGGCACCAGCCAAGGACAATATAGGCGGTAAACCTTAAACCCCTACCCAGATCTAGCCAATGGACAGAACACTCTCCACAGTAAAGTGGAGAGTGGGATATTACTTTCTCACATACTCTGGTGCCTCACCTTTGATGTTTATTTTCATATACACCTTAGGAATTTCAGCAGATAAGCAACTTTGAGGACCACTCCCTGGGGATGGATTCAGGGTCCCTGAAACAGTATGAAGAATTGTTTTCTGTACTGGGTTTTTATGAGGTCGAATTATAAGCTTATGTTAACTGACAGAAAGTTGATGCTTTATTTACTATATCAACTAATTAGCATAATTACTATACTACCCATGTTCACCACCTCCCACAAAGTTGAGCATATAGAAGGAGCAAAACAACTATTTACTGAGGAACAGCAGTTATCTTCCCCATTTGATAAATTAAGCAAGATTATATACCTAAAAGAATACCCTGATCTCCCACTCTGGCCTGCCAGATTTACTTACTAAGTCTGCTAAGGATACTAAACCATAAACTTCTGAAAAGGATGTTTTAGAGTCGAAGGTCCCAGGAAACTACCAGGGACTGACTTACAATTTGCTCTTCCTAACATGCTAGAACCTCTTTGGCCCTTATCCTTACTAATCCTACTTCCCTTTCCATTTCTAATCTTCACTAAAATCTAAACATTCTTCACACTATCTATAGTTGCTTGTCCTTTAAGAGTGCTTGAGTTTAAGGCATCCTCTGCTATTAATTGAGTAGTATATTTGTGTAGTAATGCCAGGCAGTGATGGATGCTATAGTTAGTATATTATTCAGGAAACAATATAATTTATAGCAGGCAGTTTGACATCCTGGACTAAGGAACTCTTTTCTGAACTACACACTTTATTTTATCACATGTAAATTCTTTGTGAACATTGTATACTGAAAGAATATACCCAATAAAAAGAAAACCAAGCCAAAAATAGATGCATAAGTCATAACACAGTAACATAAGAAACACAAAAAAACAAAATTAACACAAGTCCTCCAAAAAATTACTAATCCTGTAGTAATGGAAACAAGTGAGAATGGAATGAAATTCCAGAGAGAGAACTCAAAAGAATGATTATATGTGTGTTCCATAAAATCAAACAAGAAAATAATCTCCTGATCAAGAAGACAAACCAAACAGGTCACTAAAATAAGGAAGTTAATTCAACAAAAGAAATACTGAAGAAAAGCCGATCTGAATACCCCATGGGTTTTGTGGATATATATGAGTCCTTAGTTATAAAATTACTTGTACATGTATGTAAAGAATTAAATGCTTGAGATGGAAAATAATTCATCAAATACAAAGCTCTGTGGAAACTCTTAATAGAATGAATCAAGAAGAGGGTATGATATCTAAGCTATAGGACAATGTAGACAAAGTGGAACAATCAAGCAAAGACAAAGATAAAACAATGCAAAGAAACCAGTGGTGAATCCAAGATATATGTGACATCGGAAAAAAATGAAACCTCCACTTAATAGATATCGAAAAAAGAGAACCTAGTACAAAAGGTATAGAAACATTTTAAAATTTTTTATTATTTAATTAATTTATTCAGATTACATCTCAATTGTTTTTCCCTCACTTGTATCCACCTGTTCCTCACTTCCTCCTGCTTTTGCTCTATTCCCCTTCCCTAGGTCTATGACCTAGGGGAACCTCCTCCCCCAGTATAAGGTCATAGGCTATCAACCAAGTCTCATCTTGGTAGCCTGCTTATCCTTTCCCTGAGTGCCACCAGACCTCCCCACCATGGGGAAGTGGTCAAATATGGGACACTAGAGTTCACGTCTGAATCAGTCCCCACTCTCCACATAACTGTGGAGAACATCCTGTCAATTGGCTAGATCTGAATAAGGGTTCAATGTTTACTGCATGTGTTGCCCTTGGTTGATGCAATAGTTTGAGCAGATCCCCCTAGGTCCAGATCTGCCCATCATGAGGTTCTACTTGTAGGTTTCTAGGACCCTCTGGGTCCTTCTATTTCTCCATTCTCCTATACTTCTCTCACCTAGAGTCCCAATAGGATGTCCTCACATCTATTCCAATCTCCTGGTAAGTGAAGACTTTCATGGGACATCCCTTTTGGGCTAGTGCCCAGTTATAAGTGAGTTTATACCATGTTAGTGTTTCTGCTTCTGGGTTAACTCACTCAGTATGATCATTTCTAGTTCCATCCATTTGTCCACACATTTCAGGATTTCTTTGTTTTTAATAGCTGAGTAGTATTCCACAGTGTAAATGTACCACAGTTTCTTTATCCATTCTTCAACTGAGGGACATCTAGGTTAGTTCCAGGTTCTGTCTATTATGAATAAGGCTGCTATGAACGTGGCTGAGCATATGTCCTTCTTGTGTGGTGGAGTATCTTCTGGGTATATTCCAAGGAGCAGAATAGCTGGGTCTTGAGGTAACCTTATTCCCAGTTTTCTGAGAAATCACCAGAAAGATTTCACCCCACAACTAGGAGGAAAAATTAAAGATGCTTAGTCACTTTATAGTGATTAAGAAAATAATCCATGAGAATGGTATTACAACTCTGAACATACATGCCTAATTTCATAAAACAAAACTCAAATATAGTTAACAGTTGGTGACATCAAAAGCCACTCTCACCACTAGACTGATCAACCAGACAAACGAATAAACAAAGAAATACGTGACTTAAATGCCATCATACATTTAAAGTACTTAGCGGACATCTATAGAACATCCCATCCAAGAAGTACAGAATACATATTCTTCTCAACAGCCATGAAACTTCCTCCAACATGGACTCTATATTAGAACATAAAACAAGTCTCAATAAATATAAAAATATTAAATAATTATTGTACCTTATCTTATCACAAGAGAATAATCAAGAGCAAGAGAAATCCTAAAACACACAAAACTCATGAAGATCAAATAACACTACTAAATGATGGGCAGATCCCTGAAATTAAAAAGAAAATAGAAAAATTCACAAAATTAAATAAAAATTAAAGCACAAAATACCAAAACATGAGATAGAATAAAAGCAATCCTACGAAGGAAGTTTATAGATGTAAATATATTTATTAAGAAGTCAGAGAACTCTCAAACAACTTTAAAATATATGTAAAGGTCATAGAAGAAGAAGAAAAAGTAAATAGAAATCACCAAGATCAGATTAGAAATTAGTGATATATATATATACAACCACAAAGAATCAATGAAATAAAAAGTTGGTACAGGGAGAGATAACTAAAAATAAAAAAATTCTAAAAGAATCTTATGGAGACCTACTACTGTAGGAGCTTCTTAAAGTATGTGCATACACATATAAAAGAGGGGTGCATCAAGGTCCCTACTGGACGAAAGAGGCAGGCTACCAAAATTCAGTCA
This sequence comes from Acomys minous, assembly GCF_964271855.1. Lineage (NCBI taxonomy): Eukaryota > Metazoa > Chordata > Mammalia > Rodentia > Muridae > Acomys > Acomys minous. Next base: position 77,760,452 of record NC_140488.1, on the reverse strand, counting down.
GTAGAAAGAAATTATTAAGGTCTGAACAGAAGAAACTAGTGAAACAAACAAAAACAACAAAAATTACAATGAATAAATGAAGCAAATACTTAGTTCTCTGAAACAGTAAGCAAAATTGAAAAGTTCTTGGCTAAACTAAAGATAGAAGGGAGACTGAAACTGACAAATCAGAGAATAAACGAAGTATGTTAGAACAGATACTAGTGAAATACAGATAAGTGTTTAGTCTTACCTTGAAAAGATATATCTCACAAATTTGGAGAGTTCTAGATGAATACGGCCTATAAAAATTAAACAAAGATGATATAAAACAATTTCAACAGATTTATGTTAAGCAACAACATTGAAGCAGTAATTTTAAAACTCCCAACTTTAAAATGTCCTGACTCAGATGGATACACTGGTGAATTCCTCAGACTTTCAAAGAAGAACTAATGTAGATGACATAAAATACAACGAAAGTAATATTGCTAAACTATTTTGAAAAACCTACCATTATACTAATTCCTACAGCAGATAAAGTGACAACAATAAGAACATGGAAATCCGGTTTCCATAAAATTAGATACAAAAAAATTCAAGAAAATCTTACCCAACAAACTAAAAAACACCTCAAAAAGATCATTCACAATGACAGAGATGTAGATATGTTTTATTACATATTAACCAGCAATTATTACAAATTACATACATGCACTCAAAGACAGAAATCACATCTTGACTGGCTTTTTGACAAAATGAAACATCCCTGACTGGTAAAGGCCTAAAAAGAACACTCAGAATATAGAAGGAACGCACATCAATATAGCATATTATATATGTGAAAAACTTATACCAATATTATATTAAGTAGGGGAAATAAATCATTTTTACTAAATTTAGAAATAATATATTCTTCTTATTCAATACAGTACCAGAAGTCTTAATTATATTAACAAGGTAAGAAAATAGTATAAAACTCAGACAGGAAGAAGTCAAAGTATTTCTATATCTGGACATGAATTTATACATTAAAAATCCTCAAAAACTCTTATAACTGATAAACTCTTTCATTAAAGAGGCAGCATACAAACTTAACATACAAGCACATCCACACACACAGCACACACAACACACACACTCACACACACGAATCAGCCTTTCTATATACCAGTAACAAACGAATTGCGGAGAAAATCAGGGAAACTATTCATTCCCAATTTTCTTTACTAAATACCATAGAATAAACCTAACCAAGAAGGTGGAAGAACTCTATAATTAAAACTTTACAAGAATAAAGAAAGAAAACAATGAAAAACTAAAAGAAAGAAAACAAAGGACTATACACCAGAAGATGAAAAATCCTCCCATGTTAATAGATTGGAAGAAATAATATTGTGAAAAGGACTATCTTACCAAAAGGAGATAAATCTGGGAAGAGTTGGAAAATGAGGTGAATATGATCCAAATAATTTATGAAATTCTTAAAGAACTGACAAAACCTATGGGAAAAACTGAACAACCCAATTAAAATGGCTAATAAAACTGAAGAGAAAGTTTTCAAAAGATGAAATACAAATAGATATTAAACATTTTAAAAATATTCAGCATTCATAGCAATAACTGAAATAAAGATCTTATCACACCCCAGTCAGCATGTATCATAAAAGAAAGCAAATGACAACAAACGTTAGTGAGGATGTGGAGGAAGGGAGGTATTTATCTATTCTTAATAAGAATGTGCGCTAGAATGTTCTCCCCTCTGTCTCAGTTTCCTGGTAAGTGAAGGCTTTCGTAGGACATGCAGCATGGGAGAATGGCAAAGTAGAAGGATCCAGAGGGTCCTAGAAGCATACAAGTAGAACATTATGATAGGCAGATTTGGGCACAGGGGTCCCACTCAAACTAAGGCACCAGCCAAGGACAATACAGGCGGTAAACCTTAAACCCCTACCCAGATCTAGCCAATGGACAGAACACTCTCCACAGTAGAGTGGAGAGTGGGATATTACTTTCTCACATACTCTGGTGCCTCACCTTTGACCATGTCCCCTGGAGGGGGAGACCTGGTGGCACTCAGAGGAAGGATAACAGACTACCAAGAAGAGACTTGATACCCTATGAACATATACAGGGGGAGGTAATCCCCCTCAGGAACAGTCATAGGGGAGGGGAATAAGGGGAAAATGGGAGGGAGGGAAGAATGGAGGATACAAGGGATAGGATAACCATTGAGATGTAACAAGAATAAATTAATAAAGGAGAAAAAAAAAGAATGTGCGGTCATAATGGAAATCAGTGCAGAAGTTTTTCCAAAACTTAAAAATAAAACTATTATATGATCCAATAACATCTCTATTAAGTGTATGACCAAATAGTCCCCTACAGAGATTCTTGCAAAACCCATGTTCATTATATCTCTGTTTACAACAGCTAGGAAATGGAATAAGCTTGATGCCTATCAACAGATGGTTGTATAGTGAAAATGCAGTACATAAACATGGTGTAATTTTATTTGGCTATCAATAAAAATGAAATTACAAAATTTGAAAAGAAATAGATAAAACTAGAAAACATCATAATACTGAAGTAAACCTGCCTTTTTACACTTTTACATATGCAGATACCAGCTCACATAATATATCCAAATTAAAGTTTCCTCTCCCTCTACTCCTCCCAGATCCTCACCAGCTCCCTTTTCATCTGCGTCCACTCCCTTTCTTTCCTTCATTATGAAACAAATGAGCTTCTAAGAAATAATAATAAAATATAACAAATTAAAGATAAGGTAAAATAAAGATCATCAAATTGGAATTGGACAAGGCAAGCAAACAGAAGGAAAAGATTCAAAGAGTAGGCACGAGAACCATAGCCCGTACATTTACACACTCAGGAATCCAATAAAACCCTAAAGTGTAAGTTATAATATGTACACAGAGGACCTGATGCAGACTCATGTTGGCCCTGTGCATGCTGCCTCAGTCTTTGTGAGTTCATATGAACTTTGATTATGTTGATTTGGAGGACTTTGTTTTCTTGATTCTTCCATTTGCTTTGACTCTTACACTCTTACTATCTCCACTTCTGTGGGGTTACTTCAGCCTGGAGGGGATAGATTTGTTAGAAACACCTCCTTTAGGGTTGTGTTCCAAAATCTCTCAAACTCTGCATAATATTTGGTTGTAGGTCTCTATATTTGTTGCCATCTGCTGCAGAAAGAAGCTTCTCTGATGATGGCTGAGCAAGGCACTCTATAGATCCCAGCTTTTAAGTTCTAGATCTGTATGATTGATTTAGTGTCTATAGAAGTCAGGAAGCTAGTAAGGGGTCAAGAAAAAAGGAATGAGAAAATGGCACTAGAGGTTAAGTGGTAGTAGAATAAATGTCATATGAAAGTATGGAGGGATATTGGTGGTTAATGATTTTAGTGGAGATGGGGGCAAGAGGTTAGTAGGGAAGAAATTAGGAATAGCAAGATGTACCTGATGGTGAACTAGAGCACATTAGTTACTATATTTGTTGCTGTGATAAAATACAATGACCAAAGGGAACTAAAAGTAGAGTTTATTTTGGTTTAACCTTGCAGAGGGCTAGAGGTCCATAGTGGCAAAAAAAAAAAAAAAAGGCATAGCAACTGGAAAAGGAAGCTGAGAGATCAACCCCACACACAGGAAGCAAAAAGGCATGAATTGGAAGAGAGAAGAGATAAACTCTCATACCTCCCTCTACCCTATGTGATGTATTTTCTCCAGCAAGATTCCATGTCTTAAGTGTTCCATAACCTCCCAAACAGTACCACCTACTGGTTACCAAATGTTCAAATATACAAGCCTATGAGGAACATTTCTCTTTCAAACCACCACAAACAATAGGCTTATTGTAAAGTTAACCACTTGTTTTCTTACTGGATTTGAAGTCCACAACTCAGAATTCATTCCTGGTACTGTAAACTTCAACAAAAACTTCAACTTCATCCCATGGCACTGATGAACTTATGACATTGTTTTGTCAAATAAACAGGTTATCACATTTTTAAAAATTTATGTTGAAGATGGATGTGGTGCCACATGTCTGTAACCCCAGCACTTAGGGAAGCAGAGGCAGAGAGATATCAGTGAGTTTGAGGCCATCCTGGTCTACAAAGTAACTCCAGAACAGCCAAGGCTACACATAGAAACCCTGTCTTGGGAAAAAATATGCTGATGCGTAGATTAATGCTACTCCTTTTTTCCACAACAGTTTTTCTTAAATAATGATTTTTTAACATTAAGATTGTTATTGTGTGGAAATAGTCTCTTATTTTTGACTACTGAATTAAATGTTCATTGTATTAAATAATTGCAGAAAGAACTAGATACTCCCAACACCCAACCGAAGCTGAGTTCTGCAGTGATCACAGCAGAAAATAAGCAGTTCACAATTTAAACAGATTTCATAGCATTACAAAAGCTGACAGAAACCCTATCTGTTCATCATTTTTTTCTAACAACAAAGATTACAATAACAGAATTTAATGATCAAATGTAAAAATATTTTTGCAAAACCGCATTAATTATTCTCACCATCTAGTTGGGGTAAAAACTGAAGCACCGTGACAATAATGAAGAGAAACTAGGGTGGATGCCTTAGATTTCAAACAGGGATTATACAGTTAATAAACATTGAGAGGAGCTATGTGTGGTGGCACCATGGGTAGCAAAAGCAACAGATGTGAGAGCCATGCCAGCTGAGAAGCTGGATGGGAGAGCGCCAGTCTGTGACAACCATCCATCACAGACTGCAAACTAATGCCAGTTTAAAACTCATCTCAATATCTTTATTCTTGAATTTTCAGATTATGTAGAAATGGATAAACATTTTGCCCTTCCTCTCAAGCAGTGCCTTGTGCATTGCTGGCAATCCTTGGAAGAGCTGAATCATTGGCTGTCTAGATTTACCTACACCAATACATTTAACTGGTATTCAAAGCTCATCTTCAATAAATTGTACATAATTTTGTGTGTTGACAGGTAGCTCCTCAAATGTACTTGCATGAGATATGTCTGTGTTCCATCCAAGGAGAGTATTATACAGAACTTCCATGTTATTTAAGACTTCTTGGTTCTGTTGGAAGTGAAGTATAATTTCCCTATTTCAATTGTACGCAAGTCCAATGTTTGATTCCTGTACATATACAAAATATCCAATTTGGTAAAGGCCAATGTAGTAAAGCTATTGATCATATGAGTATATTTGAGCAACAAGGTCCAACCAGCCGCATCTTCTTTTCCTCCAAGTCGTTACTCGAAATTCTCTACCCTGTATTTGTAATAATTCTCCAATTTCATTGTCTTGCTCTGTGGGAAAGGCACCAATACCAACTCTAGTGGTATAAACTTTCACAACTTCATATACTTATCCAACATTTTCAGGGGGGCACACCCACACCTGTACAAGTGCCTCCAACAGTACAGTTTGAAGAGGTTACAAAAGGGTAAGCTCAACAATTAATATCTAATAAAGCTGTGTTTGCACCTTCTACCAAGGTTTTCTTGAGTGGTCCATTGAAGGCCTCATATAGGAAGTAAGCTCCATCTTTTACCATCAGTTCAATTATTTCCATATAATTCTTGAGTTTCTGTAATTCATCTTCAATGTCTATTTCCAGAGCAGGATATATAGAATTGTACTGGTTAGTAGAACTTTGAACCTCTCACAAATGCCATTGAAGTCAGAAATAAGATCACACATCTGAAGTCCACTCCGAGCATCCTTGGAGGAATGCACTGGGCTAATGCCCTTTTTCATGGTATGCACTTTCTTTCCTGCTTGATCTTGTTTCTGCTGTTCCTGGATACCACCAGTTACTTGGTGAAAGTCAAACACAATATGAGCTCTGTCTGATATGGACAAAAGTATCTCGCTTGTTGCAAAACCTAGTTAAGAATCATTGGTTTAGATGAGCAGTAAAATATAAACTTTGAAATCCAATGTTGTAAATGAAGACACAGCTGCTTTTAGATAAAAAGAAGATGATAAAGTATGCAATTGGGATACTAGTACTAGGTGTGATCAGTTCATAAAATATACAGTAGAATGAATATAGAAGTAAATATAGGGGCTGGAGAGATGGCACTGATTGCTCTTCCAGAGGTCATGAGTTCAATTTCCAGCGACCACATGGTGGCTCACAACCATCTATAATGTGATCTGATGTCCTCCTCTGGCCTGCAGGTGTACATGCAGGCAGAGCTCTGTATACATAATAATAAATAAATAAATCTTTAAAAAAGAAAGAAATATAGACATGAATTGTTACACATATGCATGTTTTCATAATGAAACCCATTACTTTGCATGCTGTTACAAATTAATAGAAAAAAATTTAAAGTACAATGACTATTTTTATTCTACCATGAAATAATTGATTTAAGCTAATCATCAGTTATTTTCATCATAGTGATTACTTCTGTAAACTAGTCAAAGGTAAAGCTTGGGCCCACAAAGCCTTTAAGAAATAAAATTAAGAAATTGAAAACTTTGTTTTATTTCACACTTTTATAAGCTGTTTTGAAGTTCAAAGGGGCCCAAATCAGCAGGTAGGAAATGCCAGAAACTGTTGAAACTTTGCACTTAAGATTCAGCTTTTCCTTAGCTCAGTCCTTTGAGGAAGCTACCGCTGCGTTAAAGTGAGGCCCTCACTTCATCCGGACTAGTACCGTGCTGGCAATCCACAACATGGCCTCTGTCTCTAAGCTCGCCTGCATCTACTCTGCAAGGAGCATAAGATCAATGCCCTCATTAAAGCAGCTGGTGTCAAAGTTGAACCTTTCTGGCCTGGCTTGTTTGCAAAGGCCCTGGCCAGTGTTAACACTGGGAGCCTGCTATGTAGGGGCTAGTGGGCCAGCTCCAGCAGCTGGACTTGCACCAGCAGGAGGTCCTGCGCCAGACACTGATGCTGCCCCAGCTGAGGGGAGGAAAGTGGAAGCAAAGAAGGAAGAATCTCAGGTGATGGTGATGACATGAGCTTTGGTCTTTTTGACTAAACCTCTTGATAACCCCTTCAATAAAAAGCTTAACCTGTTAAAAAAAAAAAGAAAGAAAAAGAAAAGAAAGAAAGAAAAGAAAAAAGAAAGAAATATTCAAAGAGAAAATGAATTTGGTAAGGGTGGTTTTTTTTATTAAGGGAAAACAAATAACATTTGACAAAATGAGCTACCCATATTAATTCGTGAATCTTTCATTTTGCAGAGTATTTTTAACCCTTTTGTAGTTTGCATGCATGAATGCATCTTCTCTGACTCTTGAACATAAGAACTGATAGTTAAATGTACTATGCTGTCAGTCTTCAGAACTATGCAACAAGTTGCCTAAATTAAAATGCCAGCTGCTCTGGAGACTTCCTCAGACTGCAGATGGGAACAGATGCAGAGACCCACAGCTGGACATCATACAGAGAGTCTAAACGGGAGGGTTCCACCAAATCCTTGCCCTCAGAGCTCAGACACCCCACAGAGCAGAAGGCAAAAAGATTGTAAGAGCCACAGGGGATGGAGGACATCAGAACAAGGCCCACTGACTGCATATAAGCTCATAGAGACTGAAGCAGCAAACACAGGGCCTATAGGACTCTGCACCAATTCTTCTGCTTTCCGCTTAGTGTTTCTATGGGATTCCTAACCATGAGAACGTGTGGATCTCTGATTTTTGTGCCTGTTCTTGGGACTCTTCTCTTCTTGTCAGGTTGCAATGCACAACTTCAATATGATAGCTTTTTCTTTATCTCATTAGATTTTATTCTGTCGTGTTTACTTTTTATCTCTTAGAAGTCTGCTCTTTCTAATGAGATCCAGAGGGGAAGGGAGGTGGGGAGGAACTGAGAAGGATAGAGGGGAAAACTATAATCCGGGCACATTGCATGAGAAAAATAAATGATTAATTTTTAAAACCTGAAAAAAAACCCCACCAACTCTGTATGTTTTATATCTGAGAATGTAACATCTTTCCGTTCTTCACAAATGAAAAATAATTCTTCCTTTTTTATTAATATAGAAATAAACAAAATATATATTGTATGGTCTGGTGTTTCTCAGATATCAAGGAGATGTGGGTCCAATTAAGGATAATTCATTAAAGCATGCAACACTATGAAATTGACTTCCTCCTAAATGGCAAGATCATTGAGAGGAGCAGGAGATGAAATATTAAACAAAACAAAAACAACCCCCATTTTTGTTAAATGTGTAGGTTAGAAATCCCATGTTATCATGCCTTCTATTTTTCACCATCCTCCCTCCACTACCAGAAACTGCTTGAAGGAAATGATCTGGTCAACTCATTCACTTAATGTGTCAGTAATGGGAAAACTTCATGCCTGAGCACTTCCTCAGAGAGGGGGTTCAGCCTTATGATCAGCACAAGTCTAGTAGGATAAATCTGAGAGATATTAGTATTGTTCATACTTGCCAGAATTAATAGCAGATAGATTAAGGATTATGGCAGTATAAGAAATTTAGTAAGAAATCATAAAATCATAAAGTGTTATCACTAAGAGATTTTTCTTATTGTTTTCTACCAAACAATAACTATACTTGTATATTTTTAAAGGAGGGATTAGATAAATTAGTGATAATATTTCTGGGATTTATTTTAGTAACATTAAACCATAGAATGTCATTGTTATAAGTGAGGGAAGGCAAAGGTATTTTGGTAATTTAAGAAAAATACACTTCCATTCTGAAAATATATAATTTCTCACAAGCATTCTACAGTCCTAAAAGTATAAATGTATAAGGTGTGCATGATGTACAGAACAATTAAGGCCGGTTCTCTGCTCTTTGTATGAGCAGAAAAGAAGACATCTGTAAATCTTCATTCATGCCATATGAAGAATGGCATCTAATAGTAATTCACAAGGATTCTGTAGCCAACAAGAAGCATTGACTATGCCTAGATATCCATGTCTCAGCCGGTCTCAGAGCTATTCTGATACAGTGGATTATTCTGCAGTTTGAATTCTTCACATCCCAGTTGTATCCCTCTCCCTCATGCTCTCCTAATCACTCCTCCCTCCATCATACCTTCTCTCTCCCTCTGACACTGGACAAGACATGACAGGATGCATTCTTATCAGCATGCTGGACACTGACATCCTGCAACCTTCATGTTCCATCACCAAGTACTTCAGTTGCTGTACCTTATCAGAACAGGACAGCTCCCAGGACACTTTCAAAGGAAGCTTCCAATACCAATTGGTCCTGCATTTCAGACTGTCCTACACAGGACTCTAATTAAGCCTGGAATTTCTCAACATTTTGAAACTGGACCATAAATGCTATTACTAGCTTGTTTAACTATTTCCCCCATTTTTTGGACAACTATGAAGGTATTATTCATCCCAAAACAGCCAGAAGAAGCCTTAGGAGAACAATGCCCCATTTCCTTTAAGGGGGGTTGGTAGATTTTTTTGTTGCTTTCTTGGGTGATAGATGTTTATTTTCAATGGGAGTTGGTTATAAGTTATTATTGGTCTTATTTAGAAAGAAAACAAGGTTGGACTCAGGGATGTCTTTTCCTTTATCTTACATTTTTAGGTTTGGAGATACAGGTTGAAAAAAAAGAAATGTTTACAGAGGATAGGATAAAAAGTAGATTAGTGGATCTATTCCTCAACTTAATGCCTTAATTGTTACTAACAAAGTTATTTTAAATTCACTGGTATAGAAATTTGTATATAGTTGCAAAGTAAGTTCAATGTTAGATACATTGGTATAGAATTCAAATTTAAGATTATTCTTCACAAATTTTATATACAGATATATGTATATATATTTGTATATATATATGTGTTTCTATTTTAATATGCAGTATTGTACCCATACAACTCAATTATAATACAAGATTTACTTCCAATAAGTTTAAAGTGCTATTGCAGGTTGTTGAGGATAAGTAAATTATACAAGTTAACTGTTAGTTGATCAAATCATGGTCATATAATTACTAGTTTATTTTTATCACAAGAATATACATCCTAGGTGTAACTGATAGATATGGTTCTATAGAAAGTTAAAGTAAAATAGATAATGTCTTTAAAAACCTCAGAGACTATAGAATATGACATTTAAAGATGTTTTTATTATTTTAAAGATTCATTGACAATGAGACAGTTTAACTCCTGGTAACACTCAGCCTACCTCAGAGAAGATGATGAGCATCAAAGAACCTCTTTATGGAAATGGATTCAAATGTGGCAAAACAGCCACTGGGCAAAATGTCCTTGTTTCTTCACAGACGGAATTCTACCTAAAAATGTGCAAGCTTGGATACAGGCGGAGTCAATGGCCAAACTCTGCCAAGACAGAGTAAGCAAGTCCTCAATAGTTCCTGCCTCACAAATATGTCTGTCAGATATATTGGTCCAGAAGGCTGAGGATGATGATCCAACATTATAGAGAGTTCAGGCAGCAAACTGTCTCTGTCATCTTCTCATTTGGGAACCTGCCAGCTGGCACTCCCTGTATACTCAGGTAATTAATTTTATTCCTTATCAAGTCTCTGATCAGGTGGGAGATCAAATAGTTTAGTGATACAATTAAGCTTGGATGTTTAGGGATTGGGATGTTTTTGGGTCTAGACAGATGTTTTAAGTTGATAGAGATGAGATATGATAGATGTTGATTTACATTCAGAATTTTAGACTCACCAAGATAGGAAAGATATTTTCCTCAAGGCTGTCAAATACAAATAGCTAAAACACTACAAACGTAACATTTATATAATTCCTGATTGTTTAGTGGTTCTTCTTGCTGTAGGTAGTTTATTGTGTGTGTGTGTGTGTCTGTGTGTGTGTGTGTGTGTGTGTGTCTGTGTGTGTGTGTGTGTGTGTGTGTAAAAAATAAAAAATATTTAATAATGAAAAATTTAAAAAGCAATCCAAAAAATAGAAAAAGAAAAATACACTTCCTCATCTCACTAGTAAAGTTCTTAGGCTTCACTAGTTGGTGGGTAATGTATAATTTCTGCATCTGTGAAAGAACTGTATTCATTTGATTGTTTTCTAAAACTACTCTTCAGATAATACTGTGCCTCACTTTTTTTTTTAACAAGAGGTCTCTCACATTCATGAGACTACTGAGTACTAAGAGTTTCCAAACGTAAGAAGTTATTTCCTGGTGACAATAAACTAGTTGAAGGATAACTATCTAACCCAGACTTTTACAATAACATTCCTCCCTTGAATCTTTTTTTTTAAATCACAAGAGTTCAGTTCAGTTTAACTCTGAAATTGGATTTCAAAGTTGTGAACAGTATGTTTTCTCCGATGTGGCTTTAAAATAGAGAAAATGGTTTGTAGCATAGACAACTGAGACAGAACACTACATTTTTGAGTTTGTTGTTCTAATTGTTTCAGAGGCTAAACGGAAATGTGGTTCTATTGGACATCTCTCTTTAGCTGTATTGTAAATAGCTTTATAGACTAAGTTATCAATTTTTTCCTTCAGTGAATTCATTGGGCTTCTATTACTGCAACCAAGACATTTAAATAACAGAACCCTATAGTTAACAAAATTAAAGGCAAGTCATTGGTGAATTTTATATTCACATAATTCTACTATTATACTAGTATTTTTATTTTTATTAATGTTGTTAGTATTAAAGTAGTATTTATTTACAATGAGTGAACTTGTAGGAAAGGTGCCATTGCATGATTGTAATCCCATCACTTGGAGGCAGAGACATAAGGATTGCTGTTAACATGAAAGCAGCCTTGTATATATAGTTCCAGGCACACCAGGATTGCATAACAAGACTCTAATTCTTCAGAGTCTTTAAATGAAAATGAGGGTAGGAGTTTACTTATCTTTTGACTTTTTACTTAAGAAACTGCTACATCTCTGTGTAAGTATGTATGTGTCTGTGTTTGCACAGTGTGTGTGGGTGTACATGAGAGAGAGAGAGAGAGAGAGAGAGAGAGAGAGAGAGAGAGAGAGAGAGAGAGAGAGAGACTATTACAGAGAAGAGAACATGCTCCATCTTGAGCATACAAAAATATGAATGAAAGAAAACTTCTTGAGATTTTCAGTCAGACAGATGGGTTTGTTTGCTTTACCAGACCCATAATTAGATTCTTTTCTAATGGAGAAACAGATTTTATAGGTTAAATAAGTGTTAGAACTGAAGCCAATACTACTTGGGAAAGCCTCTATTCCTGATATTATGCTAGACTAAGTAGATATTTACATAGAAATAAAACTTCAAAAAGACAGAAATAAAGATTAGTAGTGTCCTAGCTAGTTTTATGTCAACTAGACACATGTAGAGTCATCTGAATGGAAGGAACATCAATTAAGAATATGCCTCCATAAGTTTCATGGTAGGGCATTTTCTTAGATGATTGGTGGAAGAGAGCTCAACTTGTTGTGGGTGGTGCTGTCTCTGGGCTGGTGGTCCTAGATTGTATAAGAAAGCAGGTTGTAGAAGCCATAATGAGCAAACCAATAAGAAGCACTCCTTCATGGCCTTGGAATCATTTCCAGCCTCTAGGCTCCTGCCTTGTATGAGTTCTTGCCCTGAATTCTCAATAATAGACTGTTACTTCGAAGTACAAGAGGAAGTAATACCTTCCCCACTGAAGGGGAAAACAAGACTCCAACTAAAAAGCAAAAAATAATGAAAACTGAGGCAAACAGGAATCCAAAGACTTACTAAAAGTCAATATTATACATAAAACAATTGTTTTTAGGTCATTGAAAAACTTAGGACAAATTGTCCTCATTTCTACCACAGATAGAATTCTGCCTAAAAAAGGGACAAGCTTGGATACAGGCAGAGTCGACAGACAAACTCTGCCAAGGCAGTGTAAGCAAATCTTCAATAGTTCCTGCCTCACAAATATGTCTGCCAGATATATTGGGCCAGAAGGCTGAAGATGATGCTCCAATGTTATAGAGAGTTTGGGTGACTATTCAGTTAGCAAATTGTCTCTGTCGTCTTCTCATTTGGAAAGCTACTAACCTGCACTCCCGGCATACACAGGCAATCAAGTCTATTCATTCTCAAGTCTCTGATGGGGTTGAAGACTAGGTACAACGAAGCTTAGTTATTTAGGAGTTAAGATTTTTTTAGGCCTAGATAGATGTTTTAAGTTGATAATGACAAAATGTTATGAAGATTGATTTACATTCAGAATGTTAGATTCACCAAGATATGAAAGGTGTTTTCTTCAAGGCTGTCAAATACAAATAGCCAAAACACTAAGAATGTAACAGTCATATAATTCCTGATTGTATCATGGTTCTTCTTGTTATAGGCAGTTTATTGTATATATGTACAATAACATAAATGGGTAAATAAATATTTAATAAAAATTTCAAAAAAGAGAAAACATAGTTGTGTCAGCAAAAATTGGGAAGCTCCTTACTGATAAAAGCAGATGCAAATTAAAGAAGCCACAATATATCCTCTAACCAAGAAGTGATGTGAGATATATGTCCAACGTTACTTACTGAGACAGCATTTGAACATAGGTATTCTGAGTACATGTTAATCAAGACAAGCCATGCAGACTCCATATAGTAGCTAAGAACAGGGGTTATAAAGTAAGAACACATTTGAATTTGAATTACTTTCACTATATAGTCTTGAGAAAATAATATAGGGCTGGTAACACTCCATTTTCTCTTCTGTGAAATGAGGACAAAAGGGGTCTTCCCAAAGAAATGGCAGCAACTAAAGTTAAGAGCAATCAGAGCCGAGCCATGTGCTTGAGTGACAGCCCTATCTTATACTTGTACTTATTAAAGTGGTGTCATGGAATCATTTTGGGAAACAAGAACAGTCCAAAATCTGAGAAATTTACCCTTAAAAAAAGAGAACTGTTGCTAGATCCCAGAAGCTCAGGTTGAAAGATGTGGCATGCCATGTAATGCCAGAAACTCCAAGGCCAAGAGCTACTTAGTGAACTAACATTTTCTGAAGAAACCACATCTGTATTAATAATCAGGCAGATTGTTTAAACATGGATGGCTTAGAACCTTATGACTTAGATTTTATTAGTAAAAATAGTATACCTCTATCCTTGCTAACCCTGAAATACTAATGATTCTACAGTATAACACATGAAAGTTATAGAGACCTTTTACTTTTTCGTCTAGAGTCTACCAAATTAATCTCCCCACTAACATATTTATCTGTGACTTTTTTCATTTATATCTATGAAAGTTCATGTAGCATGTTTAACTATAGAACATACCCATTCAAGAGAGTGGAATTATTCCATGTTCTTGAACCATCGCCACTCATTGAGGTATATTGAACTATATTATTACTTATTTAATGTTAATATATTCTCTTATGTTACCAGTTAGGAATCTAATAGCCAGGAAACAGGGATAGTAGAGAGTGATCTAGAAGGTAGGAATGTTTAAAATCTGGAGCTTGAAACAATCACAACCGAAGTCAAGAAGATGAAAGAAGCAGCTAATATGTTAAAGGCCCTACAAAAGGAAACATACTGAATGTAAGATCAACTTCCAGCAATGCTAGCCTAGTAATTACAACCACTGTACAAAAGGTGAAGGCTAGTATGAAATATATCTGTATTGTCAATGTAGGCTGAATTGTAAAAGGAAAAGACCTGGAAACATACTTTCCTTTTTATTGAAAATTGTTTTTTTTTCATAGAATACATTCTGATTACAGTTTCTCCTCCCCTCATTCCTCCCAGAGCTTCCCCACTTACCTGCCTACCTAAATATAAACCTGTCTGTCTGTCTGTCTCTCTGTGTCTCTATCTCATTATAAAACAAATAGACATCTTAAAAAAATAATAATAAAATAAGATAAAGGCAAGCAAACCACAATAGGACAAAACAAATGAAAGAGTCAAAAGAAGTTACAAAACACACACACATACACACACACACACACACACACACACACACACACACACACACACACAAACAGACACATTTGTCAACACAGAAATAAAAATATAAAATCAGAAACTATAATATGTATGGAAAAGATCTAAAAGGTTAAAAAATGCCACTGAATTGTTTTGTATCAGCCATCTACTACTGGGCGTAGAGTCTACACTTAAGAGTGGTTTATATACCGGTAAGACTTTGTTGGGGAAATTGATTGTATATGAATGGAGATAGCTTCTGGGTTATGGATGGGCATATGTCCACTTCCCTTCTAAGTGCTAGAACCCCATCTGGCTTAGCCCTATGCATGCTGCCTCAGTTTCTATGAGTCTATATGAGCTTGTCTCATGCTGATTTAGAAAGACTTGTTTCTTTGGTGTCCTCACTACCTCTGGCTCTTACACTCTTTCTGTCTCCTTTTTCACAGAGATCTCTGAGCCCTAAGGGGAGGAATTTGAAGTAGACAACACATTTATGTCTTAGTGCTCCAAGGTCCTGCTTTGTGGGTCTCTGTGTTTGTATCCACCTGCTGCAGGAAGAAGCTTCTCTGTTGATGGCTGAGCAAGGCACTGATATATGAATATAGCAGACTGTCTTTAAGAGCTATTTCGTTGCTATGCTCCTTTAATAAAGCAGAAGGATTTGGTTTTCCTTTCTGTCTCCGGTCTATCTAGTCTCAGGTTCCTGGACACATGAACAGTGCTACATATTGGTTTTGTCTCATGGAGTGAGCCTCAAAGCCAATCAGATACTGGCTAGTTACACCCAAAGTTCTGCGGCAATATTGCACAAGCATATCTTGCAGCCTAGTCAGCATTGTAGATCAAAAGGTTTGTAGCTGGTTGGGATTCTTAACCTTTCTACTTTGGTAGCATGCAGAGTACCTTCCAGTGCTATGAAATTCCATATGGGTAAAGGCTCTAGCTGAGCAACAGCTTGACTTCTCCATGTCCAATGAGTAGTAGAGACGGTATCTTTGGCATTCACTCCTTACCATCAGTTTGTGGTACCCTTGGAAGTAGTTTGAGTTGTTTTGGGGTTTTCATAGGACCCATTTGGCTAACAGCTCAATGAGATTTAACTCATTTCTGGAACTTGAGGCTTTATTTGGTGACAAGGGATGTCTAGTTGGGGCTTATTTCCCCTGTCATTTGGTATATATTTTAGGAAATTTCTACTGTATTAGGTTTCTATAGTACCCATCTAATGTCCCTTAGTTTTAGCTGTCCCTGTCTGTATTCCATTCCTTCCCTCTTTTGCCTTCCCCCTCCCCATTTGATCCTCCTCTTCCATTCCCAACCACACATGTTCATTTCTAATTTTCTAATTCATTACACCGTCCTAAGAAGATCCCTCCCTCCCCACATAGGTCCTTACTCAATACCTAATTTCTATGGTTATACTAATTGTAGCCTGTTTATGGAAAATTTAACAGCTAACATCCACATATATAGGGATATATACACATTTGGGAGGTCTAGGTTACCTCACTAAAGATGATTTTGTTCTAGGCCTATATACATTTATCTGTGCTATTTCATTGTGTAAATGTTCCATCCTTCAACTGACAGCCATCTAGGTGTGGAAGCATGCTTTCAGTGGTTCAGTGAAATGCATTACCATACTCTATGTCAAATTTCTTGGCCATACCAAAGTATTTGTATGTAATAAAATTCTCAGTGAGGACTTCTCTGACCCTAGATGAGTTCTTACTTAGAGAAAGAACAGTCAAGATAGTCCTGTGAGCACATTAGAATGCCAGAACCACCAAAGTAAACAATTTATATTCTTAAATCTATAGTGGTTTTATCAGAACAGTCTATAATCACACACATAAGAGGTGGGCTAGAGTTACATCAATATAATTTCCCCATTAAAAACAGTATTCTTTTAGTAGGTTATAGGAGAAAATAGCCGAAGGAGAAAGGGTAATAAAATAACAGAATATGGAAAAATAAAAACCTATCCAGACAAACTTGTATATTAAGTTTTAAAAGTCCCTAAAAATGCTAAAATATTGAACTTGTACCAATTATATTGATGGGTTTTTTCCAGCAAAATAAAAAACCCATTCAATATTTAAAATTATGAACTTGGTGGATTTTGCATCATATATCTCTTGAGAGAATACCTGGCACATAGTAGGTTGTTTGAAAACAGCCCTTAACTCTTGAAAGGTGTTGTGCATCTTGGCAAACATGTGTGGTACACACACATGGCCTACAGGTACCTTTTAGTAGACAGAATAATACAATCTACAAAGTCAGTTTTCAGAGGTTTCAATCATGACTTTATTAATTACAGCATATATGACCTCTAATAAGCTTCATGTGTCTCTTTTCTTATCTGTAAAATAACACATTTCTCACAAGAGTGCTGTGAGGAATAAATAAACTCTGAGCACATAGTAAGTTCTCTTTCTGCTAAATTACTCTACATGAAGCTCTTAGAAGGAAGGCTATCACAAAGTAAAATTTAATGAATGTCAGTTCTTGTTACAGTTCATCCTATAAGACAACTTAAATATATATAATGAAACCCTTTAACTTTAATCTGAAGTAATTAAATTACTTTTCTAATACTACTATCTCTTTTGTATCCATATTCCTGAGCTAATTTGCTTCTTGAGACAGGGGCTACCTTAAACAACCTTGCAGACAGATTTTTCTGAGAATGACCACTCACTTTTGAGAAGCATTGGAAGACAGGAGTATAATGTTGGGTAGGAGACAGTAGCACCATTACTGAAATGCTAATATTTGTGGTAATTGAATAGCCCCTATTCTGATATTGAAGTTTATTTAGGAAGAAAAGTCTCTATGCCATACAAATAAGCAAGAACGTTATCACTTTTTGTCTATTGGAAAATACCATTTGATTTACTTCACAGCTTTAGTTGTAGTATTTAAAAATACAAATCTGTTTGAACTAAGCAATATATGTTTAAATGACATGTATCATAGTCTCATTTGTGATTGATTAGGTAAAATGTAAAGATCCTCAACAATAATGCTCCATTTTCAAAGATATGAAAGATGTCCTTTTTATGACAATAGCTACCATGTTCAAAAACTCAAAACTACTTTGTTGTTCATACATGGATCCATGTTATTATAAATAGCTACAGGGGATCATGGTGAAACTAAAGCAATTGGAGGATTTTCTGTGTGACTTAAGAAAAAATTTATACTTCTCTAAGGAGACATATGTAAAAAGGCAAGTATAAACAAGTTTGGAGAATCTGTCAACAATATCTAATCAATACCTACACTTTATACCTTCACTGTCAGCAATTCACAGGCATGACTGTGATCATTTTTCCAGTTTCAAGATGGATTTTTCCAGCCACTGGATCCTGCTTTCAATTAGGTGCAAATAGTTTATGCCTTGTGGACTAAAGGATGAAACACTCATTGAGTAGTACTAGGCACCAAAAACCCAGTGTGAAAGAGAGAATGCTCACTTAAGAGAATTCAAGTTCATATTTTCCTCATTTGAATAGCTATAAAACAATGGAAAGTTTGCTTTAGATACCCATGCTTAGGTTCCTTTTCTGTACAACAGAGATTCCCTTGCACCCTGTGCTTAATTTCAGAAGTTGCTATGAAAATAAATTGGGCACATCAATTGGTTGCCCAGTATCAAATGGTCAACCCTGATAATAAACATACAAGACACATTATAGGAACTGAGAAGGTCATATATTAGGAATATATATGTGTATGCATACACATACATGCATGGAATAATGAAAAAAGAGATTCTGAATTTGAAGACCAGGGAGTGGCGTGTGGAAAGGTTTAAATGGAGGAAGGGGAAAATAGATGTCATTACATATTATAACCTCAATAAAAATTAGCATAATGGAGTTCTATATACTTACAAATATACATACTCAGTTGGATAATTTAAAATATTTTCCTTATGTTTATTCAAGATCTAGACTTAAACTAATATTAAACTGTTATAATTAGGAAAAATAAAAACAGAGTGAGGTATCACATGTGACTACACTGGTGAACTGTACTAGTCTATACAAAGGTTAGGTGGTAGTCCATGTTACCAAGAAGCAAAGAGGCAGAGATCAATCAGGGTATTACCCCTTTTCTTAATTCAGAGGAAGATACAAATGTGATAGCAGTTTGAACTCCTACTTGAAGATACAGCACCTGTGACAGATATAGTCCTATTTGTATTATGTTGGCCTTGGTCCGATGTCCTTAGAATAACTCATTGTTTTCAAAGAGTGTTTATTATAAATAGTTTTGAATGGAAATTTTTTAAATAAAATATAATTATGGCACACCTCCTTTCCTTTTCTCCCTTCAATGTGTTATCTTTCTCTGACCTTTCCCATGTTCACTCTGGCTCGTTCTCAAATTGCTTGACTTTTTTCTTTGAATATTATTACTAAAAATATATTCATACATATATAACCCCACGAATCCATGTAGTGATTCTTGTATATGTATGATGTGACAGTTGACTACTTTGTCTTGGGTAACCAATTGGGGAATCCAATATTCCCTATCTCAGTAGGTTTTAGTTGCTTTAGTACTTTGCTTAGGAATTAGACCCCATAAAATGTCACTCTTCTTCATTATCAAGTCTATTGTGACTGCCATAGTTAAGACCTTGTATATGAAGCTATATTGTTGAGGTATCATAGGTGTACCTTCCTCATGATTTCTAGACGACACACTCTCACAACAAACGTTCTGTTCTTCTGGCTCTTAAAACCTTTCCATCCAGACTTCAGTGATGTTCACTGAGCCTTAGGTGTAAGAACTGTTATGGATATATTTTGAGGTGGAGCTCTCCATCATCTGCCGATTTTTGCATTATTACCAGTCGTGGTTTTCTATGAAGACTTCCATTTTCTGTAAACTATCTAACAAATATCACAGCACCAAGCAAAGAAACTTCCTTTCAAGTTGTTAGTCAGGTTATTCTGACTCTCAAAACAATTTCAGCTTTAAAATTTATTTTTTATTTCATATATGTGTACTACATTTACATAATTTCCACCTTCCTTCTCTTTCCTCCAACCTCTCTCCCTTGTTCTTACCCCTGATCACTCTTGTATTCATGGCTTTTAATTAATATTGCTAATATAACTGGATAAATATATAAATACAAACTTATGAGTTCATTTAGGGTTGCTCATATGTATATCGTTAACCACTTGGTATTGGATAACAAATTGGGAGTTTTATCCTCAAAGAAGACTGATTTTTCCTCTTTCAGTAATCACTGATTGCTTGTAGCTCATCATCTAGGTGTAGTGCTTTGTTATATTTCTCCCATCCATATTGGTATGCCAACTGGTGTTGTCATTGCACTGGCATCTTTTGGTATCACAAAAGCTAGTCCTCAAGGAGAAAGTATTCAGTTCGACTCAAGTCAGGGGCCTCTGAAAGTCTGTTGTGACATTTTGTTTCATAGTAATATCAGAAACGGCATCCATAAAGTCTCAGCAACATAACTGCCTAATCATGAGCAGAACAAGGATGAAATAAACAGACATGCCAATGTGGAGAGATAAAAGCTCACAAGGCCTCAATCATATACAAAATACTACAGGCAACTAAAGAATGTTGAGAGTGGGAGAAATAGTCTTCCATAGAGAAGAGCACACCAACTGATTATCCAATACTAAATGGTCAGCCCTGGAAACATACATTCCATTAATGTTATACAAGCTGAGCTGGTTGTATTTACCAATTAATTTTTAAAAAGATGGCATGAACTTGAAAGAGAACAACCTGGGGTATATGGGAAGGTTTGGAGAGAGAAACGGGAATGGAGAAATATTGTGATAATATTATAGTCGCAAAAGAAAAATAAATAAATAAAATTATTATCTAAAAAAAGATACTCCCACAGTACCTGTCTTAGTCCTCTGTTTGTTACAATCCTTCTGTCCCATTTTCTATGACATTGTCTGGTCCATAAGTAGAGGAACTATGTTGTAGATGTAACAATTGGGGTTGTACAAAATATAGTCAACTATTATCTTAATGTTGACAAATTGTAGCTTTCTGCACTAGACTCTATCTGATGTGGAAAAATAGCTGCTGCTGCTTCATCTTCTTCTCCTCCTCCTCCTCCTTCTCCTCCTCCTCCTCCTTCTGCTCCTCCTCCTCTTCTTCTTCTTCTTTGTTTTTTTTTGTTTTTTGTTTTTTTGTTTTTGTTTTTGTTTTTTCAAGAAAGGTTTCTCTGTGTAGTCTTGGCTTTCCAAGACTCATTTTGTAGACCAGGCTGGCCTTGAACTCACAAAGATCCACCTGCCTCTGCCTCCTTGAGTGCTGGGATTGAAGGCATGCACTACCATGCCCAGCTTGAAAAGTAGCTTCTTTAATGTAGAGTGAGAGCTACACTTATCTGTGGGAATAAGTACACATATTTAGAATGCTCTTAGGAATTACACAGATTTCTGAAAGTGGCTATAGTATGCTCTCCCTTAAGATGCATGAGTTTCTTCCTATTAAGAGGGATTTAAGGTCACTAATAAAACTCTTGGTCATGGCCAGGATATAAGTACTAACATTGCATCTTGTTGCTTATGGTTCATAGAGACCACTGCTAGATAGTGATTGAATATCCAACTTGATACTTTGACTAAGATCTTCCACTACTATGCAAGCTAGTCTTCATGTAAAAGACTTCTGAGTCACATCCAACTTAATTCCTCTAATACCTGTGTTTGAAGTCTGTGGTATACTGAGCAATAGAGCCTTACCTTCAAATTCTGAGTAACAATCACTGGCTATAGCAATAGCCTATATTGGTTTGGGGGTAACATGGAATCACCTGACAAAAAAACTTAAAGATCTTCTAGGTTTTATCAGTCTATGACTCCTTGCGGGAACATTGTCACCTAAAGTAGTATAACTTCATTTAATTATATGTGTATATTGTATCTGTATTTAAAATGAACATAAAATAATGTTTCTTATGGCCTCTTCAAACATGCTTAGTGTTATTTATCCCTTCTTCTTCCTGTGCATTACCCTCTGCTCCCAGGTTAAAGTCTCTTGTCTTTATTTCCTCCTTCCTAATTCCTAACATCCCATCCTAATAATCATCTCTTTAAAGCTCTTCTCCTCACTACACATGTACATCCATGGTCCCTTTTGACTGTTCTAGTTCTGTAGTTACTCCAGGTTATATACTCACATTTGAAGATTTGGAACTAAGAATCACAAATGAGACAGACTATGGTTTTTCTGGGTATGAGTTGCCTCACTCAATATATTTTCCAGTTCTATCAAATTACCAAAAATTTTCATGTCTTCATTTTTCTTTATATCTGAATAGTATTTTATTGTGTAAGTGTACCACAGTTTCATTATCTGTTCATCACTTTCAGGACATTTAGTTTGCTTCCGTTTCTTAGCTGTTTTGAAAAGAGTGGCAATATGTCTGAACAAGCAGTCTGGAGTAGAATATCTTTTGGACATGTGACAAAGAGTGGTATATCGGGGTCATCTAGTAGATTTTTTTTTTTTACCTTTTGAACAGTTTCCATACAGATTTATAGAGTGAATGCACAACATTCACAACTCACCGAGAGTGGATAGGGGCGCTCCTTTCCTCACATCTTCACCTCCATCTGTTTTTAACTGTATTCTTTCTTGATCTTAGTCATTCTGAGTAGGGTGAAATGAAAACTAAGAATAATTTTTATTTACAGTTTCCTAATTTCAAAAGACAATGGACACCTTTGAAATATTTTTAGCCATGTTTACATCTTCTTTTGATAAATCTTTCTTAGATCCACAAATAATTTGTTTTTATTTTTAATCATTTGGTGTTTTGGATATTTCATCTTTTATATAATTGTGATATTGAACCACTGAGAGATGAACACCTGGTAAAGATTCTCTCTCATTTTTTGGCTTACTCTTAATTTGATGAATTGTTTCCTTTGCTGTACAAAAGTTACATTTTAGTCTTATGATGTCCCATTTATCAGTTATTATTCTTAATTCCTGGATAAATGGTGTCCTACTCAGAAAAAATTTTTCTCCATCTATATCTTGAAGGGTACTGTGATTGCTTTCATTGTTTTGGAGTGTCAAGTTACACGCAAAAGTGTTTGAGCCATTTGGAGTTAAAAGTTGTGCAGGGTGACAGACAAAGGTCTATTTCATTATCATACGTGGGTATATTCATTTTTTCAAACGTAAGCACCGTTTGTTGAAGATGCTGCTTTTTCTCCAGTTTATGTTTTCACATCTTAGTCAAATATCAGATGGCTTTAGTTTTAAGCACTCATGTTTCAGTCTTCAGTTCCATCATTCTACATTTCTGTTTTGTGCCAATATAATTATGTTTTATTATTATAGTTCTGTAATATATTGATATATGGAATGGCCATCACTCCAGCATTGTTTGCTTTTCTCAGAATTGTGCAGGCTATACCAGATATTCCTTTCATTTCTTTCTTTCTGTCTTTCTTTCTTTCTGTCTTTCTTTCTTTCTTTCTTTCTTTCTTTCTTTCTGTCTGTCTTTCTTTCTTTCTCTCTCTACTCCTATGAAGAATGCTTCAGGATTTTGATTGATATTGCACTGAATTTGTACATTGCTTTAGGTAAAATGGTATATTTACAATATTAATTATACCAATCCATGATCAGGGAAAGTCATTTCATTTTATAGTGTTTTTCTCATTATCTCCCTTCTGAGATTTAAATTTTTCAATTTTAGAAGTCTTTCACCTGCTTTGTTAGGTTTATTCACAGATGTTTTGTTTTCTTTTATGCTAATGTCAGTGAAAATATTTCTATAACCTGGAGTGCTTGGTGATGATGTATAGAAAGGCTACAGATTTTTGTAAGTAGATTTTGTATCTTGTCACATTGTTGAAACTGTTGATTACTTATTCAAGTTTTTGTGGAATTTTTATGATTTCTCACATTTATTATCATATCATCTTGCAAATACTGATAATTTAACTTTTTCTCTAGTTGTGTACCTTTGATTTCCTTCTCTTGTCTTATTTCTTTAACTAGTGCTTTAAGCACTATATTGAAAAAACTGGAGATAATAGGCAATGATAGTTCCTAATTTTAATTGGATTTTTTTTGAGATTTATTAGGATGATGTTTGTGACTTTATTACATATAGTCTTTGTTATGTTGAGATATTTTCCCTCCAATTTTACTCTCTATAGGTCTTTTATCATTAAGGCATTTAGGGTTTTGTCAAAGGCCTTTTCTGTATCTATTACAATAATAATGTGATTTTTATCTTTAAATCCATTTATATGATTTATCACATTTTATACCTGGGTATGTTGAAGCACTTCAGAATTTCTGGAATAAAACTAACTTGATGGTGTTAGATAACTTTTGATAGATGCCTGTATTTACTTTGAAAATATTTTATTGATGAGTTTGCATCTATGTTCATCAGATACATTTGCCTATATTTTTCTTTGTTGGTAGAAACAGTTTTTTTTTCTTTACTTAGTTTGAGCATTAGAGTAATACTAGCTTCTTGAAGTGACCTTGGATGTACTCCTTCTGTTTCCATGCTTTTTAGTAATTTAAGAAGTATTGGTAGTAGATCTTCATTGAATATATAGTAGAATTCCTCTGAGAATCTGTCTGAGCCTGTGATATTTATTAGTAGAATGTGCTTTTATTTTTCTGTCCCCTTATTTGTTATGGTTCTACTTAAGTTATTGAATTTATTTTTGGTAACTTTCATGGTTTAGATGAATTGAGAAATTTGTCCATTTCCTTTAGATTTTAGGATGTAATGTTTTATGGATTTTTTAAAAAGTATATTTTTATAATAATCTGAAGTTTTGGTGCCCATTGTAATGCTTTGCTGTTCTTTTCTAATTCTGTTAATTTGGGTCACCTCTTTATTTCCTTTGGTTAGTTGGGAAAAGAGTCTGTCTATGTTGTTTATATTCTCAAATAAAAATTTAAATTAAAATTAAATTTTAAAAACATCTTATTTTCCTGCCCCTTTACATTGTTTTCTTTGTTAGAATAGATTACCCTTAAAGGTCCTAAGATGACAGTTATTCTGTAATGATTGTTTTTCCACTTGGAAGGTACTGATTCCTTTGTCAATTAATAATGCAATCGAAATGTAACGCAAGATTTTCTGTGTGTTGCTATCTAAAAAAATATATTTTGTAGCAAATAATCATGGCAAGGTGATTTCTAGAATAGATGTGGATGTATGATGATATATGAAGAGGTCTTATTGAAAGCTCCACTTTTGTCTCCTCCATCAGATTTAGAAATGATTTAAATGGAATTTAAACTTTGAATCTCATGATTACCCTTAGCACTTGAATTTGAGGTTAAATAATTTTACATAGATTGTAAACACTCTATAGGCAATGCCAGCTTACTAATGCATACAAGGCAATATAACATTTTGTTTGTGTCAGACTGAGTTCGCCTCAAGCTCTGGTGCTGCTTCAATATTATCATCGTTAAAAGCAAAAATTTGTTGGGTGATAACTCAGCAGTAGAGCACTTGGATAGCATACATGATACTTTTGTGTCCATCACCATAAGTAAAATTATTTATAATGAGCAAGCATATTTCTCTCACAGAGTTGTTGTAAGAACTACAAAAAGCATACTTACTTTCACATAATCAATAGTTACAAAAAAATTTTATTACACATTTTGTCTACATTAATTATTTTATTTGCTGTTTTATTATAACAATCAAGAAGGAAGTGACTGTTAACTCTATTTCACCAGAACAAGGTGAGAAATGACTAAGATATTAAATCAGAGGTCACATAAACTATTAAGAGAAATTAAAAATATATTTTTTATTTTTCACCCAATACAACACTAAAACAATTATTGATTTCAAAATGAATGTCTTGCTATAGCAAACATTCCATAACATTTTGCTCACCTACAGTCCACATGTATTAAATGGACAAGCTACCTTTTTATAACTTCAGAGTGGTTACTGAGGTATAGAGATTAAAAGATCAGTGTGTTTTAATGAAACATGTAAGTTCACAGATCTGACCCTGCATTTCATAAGTTTCTTGATCTTGGGTAAATTACTTAATATTCCTGAGACTTAATTGTGTCATCTTTAAAAATGAATACTAGTCATCCAATGTTATTTGTAAAACAACTCATTTTCAATGTTCTGTGAACCTAATATAACACAGTAGTTTTTTGTGAATTATTATTAGTGGCCAAAAAGCTGAGGTGTGGACAAAATTAACTGTTTTCTTCTCGGTTCAGTTTTGTAATTTAATGCTTTATACCTTTATTTTGGTTAAATGGAACATTTAGAACTCTTAGTTCTAGTGCCTGCCCTAGTACCTTTCACAAACAGGATTTCCACTTACACTTTGAACAAACAAAACATGACTATGAAAAATGACATTAAATACAAATGAAGAAATACTCCCTAGTTGAATAGAAAGATCTATATGTATGAAATTAGGATAAATACCTGATTTAAAAGAGAAAAAGAAAGTATCACAAAAATGAACTGTGCTTCAAGAATCTATAAACTTTCCTAGATAACTCAGTGTTTGAACTCTGTGGTTAAAAAATAGGTTACATTTGGTCATGAAGGAAAAAACTAAATTGTCAGGGGAAAAAAAAAGAACAGCATGGCCCAAAGTTTCGTCAGATTTGGAGAATAAGATATGTGCCTAGAAAGGCCAAGGAATATGATGTGGCTGACAAGAAAAAGAAGTGGAAGACATGGCTGCAAAGAGAGATTGGGGTGTCGCTAGGGTATATTTTTAAGCTTGGGCTATAGAACTTGGACTTGATTCTGAAGACTAGAGAGTTAAAGATTGACAGACCATAAACTGATTTCTGTCCACACGTATCCTCTATTTGTCTTGCAGTGGCTCAGCCTGCATCATGTTTTGAAAGTATCTGAAGTAGTAACCAAAAATATTTAAAATTCAGGAGATAGCATATTAAAATCTGGAATGTTGCTTTTCTTGAAAATAATGGAATATCTGGAACACTGAAGTCACATTTCTGTCTGACAACAAGGAGACTTGATTAAGTAGATCTAACGGTCCAGTCTCTACTACAACATTTGACTCCAATACCAGGCTTTCTTCACTAATTTTTGTTCAGAAGAATTTGAAACTCCTTGCTGAAGTAATTAAAGATTATAGAGAAGAGAAATTATGTGATCAGATCTGCCATTTTTGGTTCTAATTTTTCTGAAAGGAGCTTGGAACAGAGAAATGATTAGAGAGGTCAGATCTAGAGCTCTCAAGAGAAACAATATAACACTGAGGAACAGAAAGAAAAAATAGGAGAAAATGTTTTGTTGTTGCTTTATAGGTGAAAAAAATAGTATGTGTTCACATATTAAGAGAGGGTTGAATTTGATCACTGGTATTCTAAATCTAAATCCAAATCATATGCAGTTATTTAAATGGATTTTCACAATTCTTCCTGGACTACAGACAAGCACGCAAAGGCAGGATTCACATTATATTACTCATTAGTGAGTCCCAAGAACCTACTACTGAGCCTGGCAAACAATAAGTATATAATAAACATTTGTTTAATGCATGCATTAGAGGGATTCTCTACTTTGCTTGTCACTTGATATATAAAAAAATATTTTTTCTTTGTTGGTTGGTTATTGGTGGTGTCCCCTCCCCTGAATAGAATGTAAGATGTATGGAACACAATTTATTTACTCACTTAGCAGATATTGATTACAAACTGTTATTATTTGACTATGAAGCATGGGTTACTCCAAAAGGCTCGTGTAAAACAGAAAAGTTAAGATTGTGTTCATGAGTTTCCAATGGGAATGTATTGTGAAATAAACTATAATCCATTTGTGCTATTCTCTGCTGAAGTGTGTCTACAATTCATCAATGTAATGTAACTTTTAGGATATTGAATTTATTTTTTTTATTCTTCTCTCATACATTAAATCTTGACTTCAGTTCTTCCTCCCTCCACTCCTCCCAACCCCCCCATCTCTCTCCCCCAGGTCCACTCCTCCTCCATTTCCCTTAAAAAAAGAGAGAGGAGGCCTTCCAGTGCTATCAACCAAACATGGCATAACAAGTTACAATAAGACTACTCATGTCACCTCACATTAAGGCCAATAGAAGGAAAAGGGTTCCAAAGGGAGGCAAGGAAATCAAACAGCCCCACTGGCCCCACTGTTAGGAGTCCCATGAGAAGACTAAGCCATGTAACTGTAACATAAATGCAGAGGGCCTAGGTCACACCCATGCAGGCTCACTGGTTGTTAGTTTAGTCTCTGTGAGCCACTATGAGCCCAGATTAGTTGATTCTGTGGGTTTTCTTGTGGTATTCTTGACCCTTCTGGTTCCTACAATCCTACAATTCTACAATCCTTCATTCTCTTCTTCCACAGAATTTACTGAGCTCCAGCTAAAGTTTAGCTGTGGGTCTCAGCATTTGTCTCCAACAGTTGATGGATAAAGCCTCTCAAATGATGATTATGCTTTGCTCTGGTCTATAAGTATAGTAGAATATTATTAAGAATCATTTCATTAATTTTTTGAGAAAAAAGATACGGAATTTAAGGTGTGATAAAGTTTAAAGTCAATCCAATATTCAAGGTATAACACATATATTTACTTTTTGCTTATTTTTCAGTTTGTTTTGTTATGCCTGTGTATGATGTGAGTAGGCACACATATGCAATGTCACACATGCAGAGGTGAGGGAACAACTTTTGGGAGCCAGTTCTTTCCTTCTACATTGAGCCTTGTCCATACTCCTTTTCCATCTTTTAGCCAGGTTTTTGGTGAAACATAGGAGTAAAAATCAGAACAAAAAGATTTGAAAATCTTGCAGTTTTACCAAAAAAACATAGAGTATAAAGTTGAGGCTAAGAAGGGCATGGATTAAATTAAGAGTATTCACATATACATTGATTTAAAATACTATTTTATGGACTAAGAAACTGTGGTACATTTACAGTATGGAATACTACTCAGCTATTAAAAACAAGGAATTCCCGAAATTTGTGGACAAATGGATTGATCTAGAAATTATCATAATGAGTGAGTTCACCCAGAAACAAAAAGAGACTAGCGGTATATACTCACTTATATCAAAACACTAGTCCAAGGGATACGTCCCATGAAAAACTTTACTTACCAGGAAAGTGAGTCAGAGGAGAGGACATCCTATTGAGACTTTAGGTGAGAGTAGCATGGAAGAATGGGGAAATAGTAGGACCCACAGGGTCCTGGAAACCTACAAGAAGAACTTTATGACAGGCAGATCTGGGTCCTGGGGTCCTCCTCAAACTAAGGCACCAGCCAAGGAGAAATAGGCAGTAAACTTCGAACCCCTACCAAGACCTAGCCGACAAACATGATATTCTCCACCATTGAGTGGAGAGTGAGATCTGACTCTCACACGAACTCTGGTGCCCCTTTTCTGACCACGTCCCCTGGATGGGGAGGCCTGGTGGCACTCAGAGGAAGGATAGCAAGTTACCAAGAAGAGACTCGATAATCTTAGAGCATATATAGAGGGAGGAGGAGGTCTCCCTCAGTCACAGACATAGGGGAGGGGAGAAGGGGGGAAGTGGGAGGGAGAGAAGAATGGGAGGAAACAAGGGAAGAGCTAACAATCTAGATGTAATATGAATAAATTAATAAAAAAGTAAAATACTTTTTAAAAGTTTTGCCTATTGTTTCTAACCAATCAGTCTACTGATTGGTTCTTAATATTCTACTATCTATCTTCTATAAATTTTCTGTTTTCTTCTTAATTGCTTTTCTTTAAGGATTTCTATCTTTTCTGCTGTTTTCAAATATTCTTTTCATGTAATTTATTGTAATAAAATACTCCAGTGTTTTTGTTTGTTTGTTTTTTAATGCTTTCTATAGTTATATGCATTCTTTTAGGCACTTTGCTTTTTTTCCCAAATATATGACAACAGTGTGGTAGGATGGAACTCCCAGGAACTGTTGCTTGGAATGCAATGTGCCTAAGCATATTAGAAATATTTTTGCAATAAACATTTATAGTATTAAAATACTCATATCATTTATAATAATTACCTCACTAGAGACATATCCAAAGGTAAACAAAGATTTCAGTAATCATCAAGCCATGTAAATAACATACCTTGCTGATATTTTTAATCACTAGGTGTTGGCTCTGAGGATAAAATTAATATCCAAAGTAAATGTTGAGGTAAATATATGATATATGTGTTTAATTTATGAACTATTTTCAGTATGTAATATTGTATAAAAGCTAAATATATATGCGTAGAAAATTAAGTCATATTTGTTGTTGCTTTTTTAGAGAGAGAAAACATGAAGTTGAGTGGGTAATGAGGTTGGGAGGATCTAGGGAAGGGGAAAGAATATGATCAAAATAAATTATAAAAAAATATTTAAACAAAAGACACTTGATTAAAATCCACTAAAATAAAACTGTTATGTAACCTAACTACTTCTTCTGAATATGTTTTAAAAATATCTAAATTAGATTACAACAGGTATGTGTGCATATCCATTTTCACTCTTGTGTTGCACTTTAAGGACTAGGCAAGATATAAAGTCAACCTGGGTTTCCGTCAAAAGATTAATAAAGGAAATATAGTACAAATATACAGTGTAGTTTTACTCAGGCATAAAGAAAAAATGATTGTCCTTTGAAGTAAAATGGGTGGAATTGGAGATTACCATGTGACTCAAATAAGCCTATCGTAAAATGACAGATATCACAAGTCTTCCCGTATACACAGAAGCTAGCCAAAAAAACAAAACAAAACAAAAACAACAACAAAATCTCACCCAAACCAAAAATAACTTCACAAAATTAGAAGGAGGACTGTTTGGGAAGAACAAGATTAGTGGTGGGTAGTGGTGGTGGAAGAAAGAAAGAGAATAATGAGGTGTGGAACTTGTTTACAATACATGAAATATAAATATGAAAATGTCAGAATGAGACTTATTATTTTAAACAATCAATATGCACTAATGAAAATGTACAATCAACTAATATGTAAGACTTGAAAGAATAAAAGAAACCATTTTGGAAAGGGAAGGAAACTACTATGAACAAAATAAGGCAGGAAATAGGGGGAGGTAAATGATCAAAGTCTATGATATACACCATATGAAAATGGTGTAATGAAATACCTTATTTATAAAATGGATGTATGCTAATAAAAAGATTAGAAAGGAGACACTGATAAGACAATGACAACAAACTGCAGACTGAGAAAAAGTTTGTTGGATCTTGTATCTTATATAGTAATTGTTTTTAGTGTGTACAAATGTTTAAAATTTTATAATTAACATATTAAGTAGCCATATATTAAAGTGAGGAAAATTTTAAATATAAAGATAAACAAATTAACAACAATCAACACAAATAAGCACTCTAAGAATCTTTGCCGTTTATTCATCTGATAGAAGATTAATATTAAGAATACAAAAAGAACTCAAAAACAAAAAACAGATGACCCATTCAAAATAATGGACTACAGATCTGAACAGAGTTTGTAAAGAAGATATACAAATGGCTAGTAAATACCTTTAATAGTTCTAAATATCCTTAGCAGTTAAGAAAATTAAAATTATTTAGCAATTTCATCTTACTCTAGTCAAAATGACCAAGATCAAGAAAGCAATTGGCAACAAATGCTGGATAGCAAAAATGCAGACAACAGTGACCACTTATTTGCTGTTAGTAGAACTACAAACTGTTACAGCCCTATTAAAATCAGTGTGGTGAATTCTCAAAAAGTTCCTTGGCATAAAGCAAAGGACTCAATATCTTACTCATCAAATATTTGGCCAAATTTGTTCATTGATGTTGTATTCACAATAGCGTGAAATTTGAAGCAACATAAATATCTTTCCCCTGATGAATATTCATTCATGAAAATGACATGCACATACACAATGGAACACTATTTGGCTGTGGAGAAAAATGAAATCATGAAATTTGCCAGTAAAGGGGTGAACCTAGAAAAAATAGGTGATACATGTTCTCTCTTATATATGGATCCTAGCTCCCAATCCTTAGATATGAGTATATAACCTAAAATATCTCCAGAAATCTGAAATGCACCATATTGGGGAGGGGAGTAGCTCTAGATCAGTGGTTCTCAACCTTAATTCTGTGACCCTTAAATATAGTTCCTTATGTTGTGGTAACACACAACAATAAAATTATTTTCATTGTTCCTTCATAAACATAACTTTGCTACTGTTATGAATTGTAATTTTCTGGAGATAGAGGTTTGCCAAATAGGTCATGACCCACTGGCTGAGAATCACTGGTCTAGACAGAAGGAAATTAGGACATGAGTGCTATGAAGTGGGAAGTGTGGGAAATGGGGAGGGAATTAACTGGAGAGGAGGAAGAGTAATATGAAGGAAGAGACAGGGAGAAGATATAAATCACACTACAAATGCTTAAAAAGTCCATAGAATTTTTTTATTTTATGTTGCTTAAAATACAGATGTGATATATATGACTATATAGTATACAAACAGACACAGAAAGACTTATATGTGTATACACATATACAAACACATATATACATAATTTAAATGAAGTAACCCCATTTGGGGTTATAAAGTTCACCTCAAGACTATCTTACAAAATTCCCAGTGCCAGGCATGGAACACCTCCCTTTGAGTTGTTGATCAAGAGCATCCAAATGACCCTCTAAAACAATATATGCTTATTGCTCTTGCCCCTTGGTTACATCCTAGAACTTGAATGTAAGACCATACTGCTAAAGACATCATATACTTTGGACATAGGACTTCAGAGAATTGACATAGAACTGATTTGGAAACCTCCTCTCTAAGAAATAGCTCTCATAGTATCTGAAGATGCTCTGCAAGGGAGAAAAGCAACTAATAATCCTTCCAATCTGTGAAGACTATGAACCACAACAATGACCAGAATGAAAAGATTATATTGTTGTTGCAATAGTGGCACTTACATCTTGAAGATAACCAACATTTACCCAATTGGTATTAAGGCCCACTCAATAGGAGGAAGCATATGACTGGTAGTGTAAATCTTGTAAAATACTCAGATAAAAGGCAGATCACAACTGACCATAGGATGCTCAGCACTAACTGATGTGTCTGCCATACAACCCCTGCACCCAAGCCTCAAGGATCATCATGAAATAAGGGATGGGAAGATTATAAGAGACAGTGAACCAGAAGATCTACTTCAAGAAAGCTGCATACATGAACTCATAACAATATTGTCACCTAAACAAGATCTGTACAACAACATCATCAATTTACATGACCATATGGATAGAGGAAATTTTACAAGGCCCCACCCCTATATGAGAAAATACATGTAATTAATGGCTTCTGAGAGAAAAAGAGAATCAGTCTTTTCCAAGGACAAGCTGGATGATAGGTTATCCAATCCCAAGTGGTCAGACCTAAACATATACACATATAAGCAACATTAAATTGATTCAGCAGGTTTTGTCTGTCTGTCTACATGTCTCTCTCTGGTCTCCCTCTGTGTGTATAACAATAATAATTATATAAAAGAAGTCATAAATTTGATAAGAAGTTGAGGGATACACAGGAAGAGTTGGAGGGGAAAAAGGAGGCATAAAATATGCAAATAGAATAGTAATTTATGAAATTCTCAAAAATATTAATAAGGCAAAGCAAAATAAGAATAAAATTAGCAAAATATTAAGGTAAGTCTTCATCTAAACAAGAAATAAATGCCACCACTGCACCCTTGTTATATTTTCCATTGTTGTGGTTCATAAGTATCACAGCTTTTTAGGACTACTGGAAGTCTCCCCTTCTTTGACAGCTTTCATAATAACTTCTGGTACAATGAAAGGTAGTTGTCAGGGAGGAGGTTTTCAGGTCAGATAGACATTGCATCTTTTGATTCCTGTGTCTGAAGTGTATGGTGTCTTTAGCAATGGGGACTTACCTTAAACCTCTGGGAGGCATCCTAGGAACAAAAGCAAAAGCCTATATATATTTTTTGGAATTTCTTCGACTCATAACAACCAATGGATCCATAATTGGACTTATAGCCCACTCAACAGGAGAAAAATTATGACTGGCACTGGAAACCTTACCAACTACCCAACGTTAGTGAGTTCATTGATTTTAGAAGAAATCTTATTACCTCTGTTATACTAGTCTGGCATAATTCCCTAACTATATTCAAACTACTTATCCTTATACACACATATGTAAGTGTAACTTTCACCACCTACCCCCATCAAAGAAATTTCTTTTTGCAGCTGATGGAGACCATTACAGAAAATCACAACTGTTCAAAGGTAGAGGTCAACTAACCAAGAGGTACCCAACCCCAATGACTACATGCATAAAACATCTGTTGCACCTGATGCTGAAAGAAGATAAGGGAAGGAGGAACAGAAAAATATTAAGAGACAGGGGACCAGGAAATCTTTTGTGATATTGTGTCTCTGAAAAATAACCAAGAAGCTATACTCATGGCACTTCAACACTGATTTCCTACACATGACCCAGACAACTACAACAATAGTGTACATGCTAACATGAAAGGAAGAAATTTCAAGGGTCTTACCCCTTGACAGACAGCTACAGACAGCTAGCAACTACTGACAGAGGAAGAATCAATCTCCTTAGAGATGTGCCCTCTATTTATCCAATTCCAAGTGGTCTGAAATTGTATATGTCCAAGTCACATGAAGTAGACTAGTCAGGTTGTATTTATATATTTATGAACACTGTGTGTGTTTGTGTGTGTGTGTGTGTGTGTGTGTGTGTGTGTGTGTAAAACAATCACAATTTTAAAAAGAGGACATAGATTTGAAAGTGAATAAAGGAGATTTAGAAGAGATAAAGGGAAGAAATTTCATAATTATATTTTAATTAAAACAAAAACAAACAAATGAAGCATAAGCAAATATAAAACATTATGCATGACTATTCATTGAATAAAAGCAAATTCAGTAAAAGATCATTCTTTCACCTGATTAAAATATTAGCATTAAATACATTGGCCATATCAAGTGTTGTTGAAATTTTGAAATCCATTTTTGCAGAACTATTTCAGAGCAGGTTGGCCTTTTCTTACAAAAGTAAACATATACCTGCCCTATGACTCACCCAATAAATTTCTGAGTATTACTTTATTTATGAGAAGTGAAGACATATGTCCAGATGAAGAGTTTTGTGCTAATGTTTATATTGCATTTATTAGTAATATCTCCATCACAGAAGAATACACCTATCTGTGAATGAGTGAGTTGTTAAATAAGTTGTGGTACAGGAATACAATGGGAAATTACTTAGCAGTAAAGAAAGAATTATATAGTAACCAATATAAGAGTTTAGATGGATACCAAAACATTATGCTTAGCAAAAGATGTAAGACAAAAATGTTCCATTATTATAAACTCTGAAAAAAATCCACAAGCTAATCTATACTTGACAGAAAAATCATCAGCTGCCTGAGTGGGAGTGTAG
Source organism: Acomys minous (assembly GCF_964271855.1). Classification (NCBI taxonomy): domain Eukaryota; kingdom Metazoa; phylum Chordata; class Mammalia; order Rodentia; family Muridae; genus Acomys; species Acomys minous. Next base: position 77,725,091 of record NC_140488.1, on the reverse strand, counting down.
AAGGAACGGAATACAAATAAGCACAAAAGAATACATTCCCATTCATCAATTTGGTATCTTGAATGAAGATAGTATTATCCACTGTTGCATGTATTAATAACAACCTTCAAAACTTAGCAATTTGTACATCTTTAAATGCATTCAGTTTATTGCTAAACTGATTGGCAAAAGAAGATGTGTCCAGGAAGGAAATGGAAATGCCTTGAACTGTATTAGAAGCAGCGAGATTAAGAAAAGTAAACAGATTTGCGAAATATTTCAGAATATACTAAGAGTAAGAAACTATACATCATTTCCCAAAGGTTAACTTGTTTTAGTTTTCCAGAGCAAAGGCTAGGGAAGATTCCATTCTGAAAGCCCCCTGAACTTGTAGAGATACTTACTATGAACTCAAATGACCTGGGAGAACACCACGGAGTCTATTCAACTGCTAAAAATATTTCAAAGGGAAAAGAGAGTGGGAGGAAGTGAAAGAAAAACATTGTGTAAGTACTAACTCCTATCATATCCATCAGCAGTTGTCTCTTGATCATAAAATCAAAATTGAAAAAATTTCTCAGATGGGGATCAGAGAACAAAGTTCAAATAATCTATTTGCCCATAGCATGATCACAGTAGTCAACTTTGCCCGGGATGATATAATTGGTGAGAGTTTGCTTCACTTTAGAAGTTAAGGGGGAAAAAAAACCTTGGAAGACTAATCAGTCTGGAAAGGTCTTGGGTAGCAAGGACGAGGGCCTGACCAGCCAGCCTAGCCTACTTGATGAATTCTAGGCCAGTCAAAGACCCTGTAAAAAGAAACATGTTCCGTGGCAACTGAGGAACTGCATCCACAGTAGTTCTTTGGCCTTCTCTCTCTCTCTCTCTCTCTCTCTCTCTCTCTCTCTCTCTCTCTCTCTCTCTCTCTCTGTGTGTGTGTGTGTGTGTGCAAGTAAAAAGAGATCCTTTAGACTTTTAGAAAGCTTTCTTATTCACAAATATTTTTTATACATTGTATTTCTTATCCTTGTCACAGCAGCCGTCTTCGGGGAGGTATTTTTAGCTTCAATTTTCTGTAAGAATATCTATAAAGACAACTTTGATGCTGTGGTAGCAACTTAAACTTCAGACTATTTCATTCTTGGGTTTGAATATTTATTGTGCTTCCTTTTATTGAAAAGTGAGTTATTTCTCACATTAATTTTTACTAGTTTTTACAAACGTCCCTGTTTCCTTTTGTCATTGTTCATTCACTGCTATTAGTGGTCTCTTTCACAAAAACAAACAAACAAACAAAAAACAGTTCTCTTGGCTTTAAGACATATATTCATTCCATTCTATCATCTTGCCAGTTGATTTAATTCCCTTTCACTAAAGTAGTTTAAAAGCTTTCGTAGATGTGAGGTTGTTCTGCCTATTCAACGAAAATCTTTAAAGTATCTGTGCATTTCAACATACTACACTAGAGTACTGAAAATTAGCCATTTTACAGTTTGATAGCTTTTAAATAACTTTGCTTTTTGTGTCCTAAGGAATGGTTTGTGAAACTAAGAAAATCAAACAATGCAATATGCACAGTATGCCCCCCCCCCGTTATACTCTCAGCAGATAATTTCTAACCTAGGCATGTAGACGTACTCTTAGGGCATTTTTTCCTAAAAAAAAATTATTTTATGACCATTTCCTTAGAGCTGTAGAACTGATGAGAGTACAACTAATGTAGCAAAAGAGTGGAAAGCTAGCTTATGTTCTGCCCTGGCTTCACTTCATCTGTGAAATACAGTTGATCACACATACTTCCTTTCCCCCTTGAGGTTTCAGTTAACTCCTTTGGTTAAGGTAAACTCTCAGTACAAAGGACAAAGCTTTCCCCCCTCACTGGCGAAGCCTGGAAATTCAGAAATAGCCCGAGTGACTGTATAGTCCACCACCCCTAGAATTTGGGAAGCTGAGTCAGAAGGGTCATTGATTTCAAGGTTTGTCTGGGAATACAAAACAAAACATTGTCTCAAAAGAAAGACAAAATCATAACAAACAAAAAATAAAAAACAAATAAGTACATCGTGAGTCTCACAAGACAAACTCTGTGTGCCTGCTGGGACAGATTCAGAGATATAACCCACTTATGAGTGAGGGGTCTACAGCTTTTCCGTAAGAAAATATTCTGTGTTGGTCTACCCTTACACTTTTCTATTGCTCAACTTGACTTTACACTTGCAGTGTCCTACATTATCTTCACTCCTACCTCTCCATCAAAAGAAAGAACGGCCCTCTGTGATTTCTCTACCTAAGACAGGAGTTTTCAAAAGCAAACAATTTCTAACTCTAAAAGCTTCTATACAAGCAAAGCTTTGGACAAAACGAAAGGTTCATGGTGTGCATGACAAGTACTTTTGACATTTGGGGTTTTACACTTGTCTGTGTAATTTTTACCTTTGCGAGTCTGGAGAAGTAAAAAGTGTCCGGTACAGATAATTCCCAAAAGGAAGAACGGTAAGAAATAAGGTAGATATGACCGCTGGTTTCTCGGGCCCAGGATTCCCAGAGCAAATGGCATGCTGTGAAGAATTTCTCTCTATCTACCCTGTTGGAGAATCTCAAAGGTTTCAGCAAGACTTGTCTTGGCTGCAGCTTGTTATTTAATCTGTTGGGAGTGCCCCTTCTGCTTGTCCTGGTGGACCTTGGAAAAAACCCTAACAGCTATAGGTAGCTTGTACTTCTGGTGCCCCTTCCTCCTTCTCCCATCTCCAAGAATCTGTTTTGGGATTGGGTTTAAGGATGAAATCTGGCCTGTTCTAGCCTTCTGGAGAGCCCTTAGACTTGTCTGTTAAAAATCGCTCCAAGTTAAAGCTTCTGCTCTGGAGCCTAAAGCCTAGTTCCAAAAAAACAAGGGGTATTTGGGAAAGCGGGGTCCTCAGAGGCTACAACGAAGCCTTTCCAGCCTTCACCCATACTATGCCAGCCAGCACTTCAGTCTCTAAAGCTACCCTGCGCAAGCCTGCGGTGAGGGGAGGGGAGAAAAGGAAAGGGGAGGGAGGGGAGGGGAGAGAAAAAGGAGGTGGGAAGGCAGGGAGGCCGGCCCGCAGGGGCGGGACCGACTCACAAACTGTTGCATTTGCTTTCCACCTCCCAGCGCCCCTTCGGAGATCCCAGGGAGCTCGCCTGCTGGGAGAACCAGTGGGTCCGGAGCAAACCTGGAGGCTGAGAGGGCATCAGAGGGGAAAAAAACTGAGCTAGCCACTCCAGTGCCATACTGAAGCTGAAGGGACGCACAACGCCAGCCCCAGCCCAGCGACAGCCAACGCCTGTTGCAGCGCGGCGGCTTCGAAGCCTCCGCCCCGGAGCTGTGCTTTCCTCTTCGGTGAAGTTTCTAAAAGCTGCGGGAGACTCAGAGGAAGCAAGGAAAGTGTCGGGTAGGACTACTGCTGCTTTTGTCCTCTTCCCCTCTACCCCCTACCCCCTCCCGGGTCCCCTCTCCAGAAGCTGACTAGGCAGGCTTCCTGGCCAACCCTCTCCCCTACACCCCCAGCTCTGCCAGCCAGTTTGCACAGAGGTAACTCCCTTTGGCTGAAAGCAGGCAAGCTTGTTGCACATTGCAAGGAAGGCTTTTGGGAACCCACAAACTGAGAAGAGACAGCACGCCCGCCAGGAGAGTCCCTGATTCCAGGTTCTACCCCCTGCACCTCCTCCTGCCAGCCCCTCACCCTGCGTGTGGAGCTAGAAATCAAAAGATGAAGAGGCAGCCAGGGCTTCAGTAGTCGAAAGCAAAACAAAAGCTAAAAGAAAACAAAAAGAAAATAGCCCAATTCTTGTTTGCACCTGCTTCCGTGGACATTGAATGTGGAAGGCAGAGGATTTTCCTTTCCCCCGACAACCTTTGAGCATCTTTTAATCTGTTCTTCAAGTATTTAGGGAGAAACTGTGAAACTAGCAGGGCAGATCCTGTTTAGCGCGTACCTTCCTTTACAGGAGACTTTGAGGCTATCTGGGCGCTCTTTTCCCCTCCTGCAAGTTTTCTTCTTTCCGGGAGCTTCCCGCAGGTGGGCAGCTAGCTGCAGCTACTACATCATCAGTCAGTAGAACTCTTCAGAGCCAGAGACGAGGAGGCAGGATAAGGGAATTCGGTGGAAGATACAGACAAGCTCAAGGATGGAGGTGCAGTTAGGGTTGGGAAGGGTCTACCCAAGGCCCCCGTCCAAGACCTATCGAGGAGCTTTCCAGAATCTGTTCCAGAGCGTGCGCGAAGCTATCCAGAACCCGGGCCCTAGGCACCCTGAGGCCGCTAGCATAGCACCTCCCGGCGCCTGTTTACAGCAGCGGCAGGAGACTAGCCCCCGGAGGCGGCGGCGGCAGCAGCACTGTGAGGATGGCTCTCCCCAAACCCACATCAGAGGCCCCACAGGCTACCTGGCCCTGGAGGAGGAACAGCAGCCTTCACAGCAGCAGTCAGCCTCTGAGGGCCACCCTGAGAGCGGCTGCCTCCCAGAGCCTGGGGCTGCCTCAGCTCCTGGCAAGGGGCTGCCGCAGCAGCCACCAGCTCCTCCAGATGAGGATGACTCAGCTGCCCCATCCACGTTGTCCCTGCTGGGCCCCACTTTCCCAGGCTTAAGCAGCTGCTCCGCCGACATTAAAGACATCCTGAGTGAAGCGGGCACCATGCAACTTCTTCAGCAGCAACAGCAGCAGCAGCAGCAGCAGCAACAGCAGCAGCAACAGCAGCAGCAGGAGGTAATATCCGAAGGCAGTGGCAATAGCGCCAGAGCAAGGGAGGCCACCGGGGCTCCCTCTTCCTCCAAGGAGAGTTACCTAGGGGGCAATTCAACCATATCTGACAGTGCCAAGGAGTTGTGTAAAGCAGTGTCTGTGTCCATGGGATTGGGTGTGGAAGCATTGGAACATCTGAGTCCAGGGGAACAGCTTCGGGGAGACTGCATGTACGCGTCGCTTCTGGGAGGTCCACCCGCGGTGCGTCCCACTCCTTGTGCGCCACTGGCCGAATGCAAAGGTCTTCCCCTGGACGAAGGCCCGGGCAAAGGCACTGAAGAGACTGCTGAGTATTCCTCTTTCAAGGGAGGTTATGCCAAAGGGTTGGAAGGTGAGAGCTTGGGCTGCTCTGGCAGCAGTGAAGCAGGTAGCTCTGGGACACTTGAGATCCCGTCCACTCTGTCGCTGTATAAGTCCGGAGCAGTGGAAGAGGCAGCAGCATACCAGAATCGCGACTACTACAACTTTCCGCTGGCTCTCTCCGGGCCGCCGCACCCCCCGCCCCCTACTCATCCACATGCCCGCATAAAGCTGGAGAACCCACTGGACTACAGCAGCGCCTGGGCTGCTGCGGCAGCGGCGCAATGCCGCTATGGGGACTTGGCTAACTTACATGGAGGGAACGTAGCTGGACCCAGCACTGGATCGCCCCCAGCCGCCGCCTCTTCTTCCTGGCACACTCTTTTCACTGCTGAAGAAGGCCAATTATACGGGCAAGGAGGCGGGGGTGGCAGCAACAGCCCAAATGAAGCCGGGCCTGTAGCCCCCTATGGCTACTCTCGTCCCCCTCAGGGGCTGGCAAGCCAGGAGGGTGACTTCTCTGCCTCCGAAATGTGGTACCCCGGTGGAGTTGTGAACAGAGTGCCCTATCCTGGTCCCAGTTGTGTCAAAAGTGAGATGGGACCTTGGATGGAGAACTACTCCGGACCTTATGGGGATATGCGGTAAGTTTCTCCTAAAAATGCAGCCTTGTGACCAAGGGCAGAGAGCAGCAGTTTGCATTTTGGGGGATCTAGGCATTCCCGACCAAGAGAACTTTCTAAGGGATCCTAAAACAGCTCAGTCCAGTTCTATAGGAAAGGCTGTCCTACATCTGGAGCCCTCCTGGGGACTGTCCTCTTGTGAAATGTTCCACCTAAGCCCAGGAAATCTTTGCTGTGCTCCCGGGTGCTAATATGTGCCCTGTGAATTTCCTGTACAATTCTCCCCAGCCTCCTAAACTCCTCCATTAAGATCTTTCTGATATTCCTAGTTCCATGGGTTCCAAACTTAAAGCAATTGCATGGGCCATTTTCAGAAATGACGCCCAGTTAGCCCTTCACTGTTTTTGTTTTGTTTGTTTTGTTTTGTTTCCTGCTTTCCTCCGAATCCTTGAAACACGATCAGAAATGTGGTCAGTTTTTTATCTATGGGTCAGTTAGTATTCAACTTCCAATCCCTGAATGATCTTGGTATAATAAAAGGAAAATAAAGGCAAAAACTGATTTCGGCCGGTATCCTTCAAAGAGAGATAATAGAATTCTCAATTCTCAGAGGGGGAGAAAAGCCGCCCCTGGTTGCTGAGGGACTGCGGTGTAAAGCAGTGCAGTTTCTTCCCAGTAAGAAACCGGGACTTGTTCTCTAATTAGAGGTCAGCCTAGAGAATGCAACAAGGTACATTTAGAAGGGATTACTTTCACGGTAAACACTGGTCACACTTTCCTCTTACAGATTTCTCAGCATTGGCTGATTGTTGGGAGTAATTGTGTGGGCCAGCTTTCTCTGAAAAGTGTTTACTTTCTGTAGATTAGGACACATCAGAGGTCTCTCTTTGAGGCTTGCATTAGACCTGTAAATAAATGAATGTACTGTAAATGAATAATTTAAGCAGGTTTGAGTTTGACTCACAAGTGTTAAAAACAAAACAAAACAGTAAAGCATGCCCTGCTACTTGAGTGTGCTCAGAAATTTATACTGGGGAGGGAGGAGTAAGGCACCTCATTACACTTTTCATTTTAAGGACATGTTTTTGTTTTAAAACATGAGTTGCTCATGCTAAGAAATTGAGTAAGAACTGTCAGTGACCTATGAACCATGATGTTGCCTCACACTTCTAATTAGGACAGGAGAAAAGTGGCGGGCAATTTCACCTTATTAAAAGTATTTCCTACTGCTTCTTGAGCTTCTTGGAGACTAGTTGAAACGTTTTCCCCACTAAGTTAAGATAATCTTTTTATCTGATAAGACGGAGTATTGGCTGAGTAATTAACGCGTAGGGTTGATTTTCCTGAGCTGCTCATGTTGTCCATGGGTTTATGTTTGTTTCTCAAGTGCTTTTCTTTCGTTTGTGATATCCCCAGAATTTCTTTGTTAGATGGACCATAATTTTGGTGACTTAATTCTAAAAGTTTGTAGTCTTTTATTATTCTGGGTTGTTAGGACAGTGATCAAAAATGAAAAAAAAAAGAGCATAGGTTTTCATAAAATACTCTTTTCTGAGTTGTTGAAGAAACTGTTTCTTATCACAGCTTATATTCTGTTTTTAAGGTTTGTCTTATTGGATTTTCAAAGATTCATTTACTATCATTAAATCTCTTCCAGTTAAGTTAGAGTGTTTATTTTTGTGATGGATTTTACTGTGGGATAAAAGGTCTTCATTTTATGAGAATAGGTTTACTCAGTATGGTTAATTTTTTTCTAGGGTTGTCAACTAGAGGACGGAGCCTCTCTTTTACTACAAACTTGTTTTCAGAGTGGGAATGTCTAAAGTGCTTCCTAACCTAGCATGATACTAAGCCTAGCTGCTTTAGCCACCCATCTTATGGATATCCCACCCCAACTTGCTTACTTAACAAGAAGGAAAGTAGTAGTTCTCTGTGTTTGTTTTAGAAGATGCATTTTTAAAAATCCAGTCTGACCTTCTGCCAAGGGAATAAAAATGCTTCCTAGCATTTCTATAGTGCGTATTCTGATTTTTATCTCTGTTCCTAATGGCAGGGGTCCCTTCTCTATTAAGATGATCATTATACTTTGAAGCTTCATTGGCACTTGAAGTTGCTCGGTGAGAATTTAGCTAGTCAATGAAATCCCTATCTAAGTGAGCTGACAAATTCCTTTTTTAGGTTATAGAAAATCATTTGAATCATTTTGTTGGAAATTAATTAACGTATCCCATCTGAATGTAAGCAATCTTTAAAATAGAAGTATTTTCTGACTTTCTTTTGTTTCCCCTTACTGTAAGGGACATAACTGGATGAAAGCAAAGGCTTTTTAAAGGCAAGCTCATTCCCTCTGGAAGACATGCATTGTGTGCTGATTTTGAGTTTACAGTCTCAAAATTCTGGAAGCTTCTCGTAACTCTTTTCAATTGTGTGTGACCATGAGCATTAGTTATATGAGGGGAAAATGTTTTAGCTTTACTAGCCGCACACATCAGTAACATTTCTACTCAGAAGGCAGAAGCTGAAGGTATTCCTCTTCTTTGTTTTACTTGGTTTAGCATATGTTTTGAACAGAAAGAAAAATAAAAGGAATGGGTTTTGTTTCCAAGCCTGATGATATTTTATGGAGCTGTTTTCTTGTGGAGATCAAACAAGACTACAACTTTGCAGCACAATACTGTGGTAAACATGGATTCTCACAAACTAGAGCTCTAGAGAGCCCATAGAAGATTTTGAGCTGGGGCTTAGAGAAATTACTCAGATGCAGAGTGGAAGTTACTATTTTTTGCGTGTTTGTTCCAGCGTCCATAAGAGACATTATTTTAGTAGTGCTTTGACATTGGCAAGTGCTGCTCTTAATTTTTTTCTAAGTACGACATTTTATCAATTCCCATTTCATCTCCACTCTCCTTCCTAGTTATCAAGCAATTTCCCCCCAGCTATCACATAAGGAGTAATTTGCATGTTTTGTAAAGCAAAATTTGGCTTTAGGATCAAGGGATGATTTCTGCCTGTAGCTTTCAGGATCAGTACATGGAGAAAGTCTCCTTTCTCTGTAGTTAGCAAAACCATACTGAATTCTTCCTGTGTCTCAGTCATCCGAACCCAAACATCAAGTAACTGAGGCCATTGGCACCCATTTGTAAGTAGCCACAAGATACATCTATGGAAAGACCCTCTTATGTAGACTAACACTCTCAGCTTGGTATCAACAGTAGAAAATGTTTTCTATGCAGCTTAGAACTTTCCTGGCATTGTTAATTTTACTTCATCAGAGTTTCATTCATTGAGATGATATTTGGAAATAATATATTGAATTTCCTGGCACATTTAATTTTCTATGTTCAGTGTTATTCTTCATTATTTTAATTTTCTCATCTGGTTTACGTATGTACTTTCAAAACAAATAATTCTTTTATCTCCTGATTTGTACACTACAATAGCCACCCTTGGGAGGTATCCTGTGTGTAGAACATGGACCATTTACTACTACTACTAGTAGTAGTAGTAGTAGTAGTAGTAGTAGTAGTAATGGTGATATAGAATATAGAGACCATTAACTATTTGGAGCTCTGCTTAAGCAAGAAACAGAATACAAATTAAGTGGGACAAAACAAGAGGCTTAATTTATAATCAGATCTGAACTCACGACACTGAAAGATAGTAATAATAAATACACAGAAATTACATGATTTGATGTTGGTAAGGGAGTGAAAAGGAAATCTTTCCCCAATCCATAACTAACCCCTTTTTTTTTGTCTGCAGCTTCCCCCAAATGCTACCTAAGCCTGATTTTCTTTTATTTCTCTCCTTTCATGCCCCATTGACATTGAAATACAGATTCCTCTTTTTTACTTCTTGGGATTTTTTTTTCTCATTATACCTCTGTCATGCCTCTAAAGAATCTCTTCAATGAAAATCTGGCAAGTAAGAGATCAGATGAAGCCAAAACTACCCTCTACACTAGATAGCAGGAAGGAACTGTAAAATGAATAGCCGCACAGCAGGACATTTTTACCTGGAGGTTACAGCCGGGTTCAGTGGTTGCTGAGGAAGTTGTGGGATACAGTTTCTGTAATTGAAAGATTTAGTGCAATATTTTGCCTCCCACGCCAGGTGTGCACATGTGTGCATGTGTGTATGTGTGTGTGTGTGTGTGTGTGTGTGTGTGTGTGTGTGTGTGTGTCTGACTGCCTGTCTGACTGTCTGCCTGTCTGACTGTCTGCCTGTCTGTCTGTCTGTCTTTGTCTTGCAGAAATGGAGGTTTGAATCCAAGGCCCTCTTCACTGAGCTATCTACACATCCTATCTTCATCTCTGTCCTTTTTCTCCTATTGGCCCTACTGATAATCTTCTCCCAGACATTGAGAATAATTATTCTCTTCCTTTCCCAAAAATTCTAACTGAATCTGTATCTATGTATTCATCTGTTCTGTATGTCTAGGTCAGTGCTTGTCTTCATATAAGGGTGCTCAGGCTACATACAAATGATCATTGATAAACAAAGGAAAATAGTAAGCAAGTCATTCTTCTTTAGTTTCCCTTGTCAGCAGTTCATCAGGTTCTGTGATATTCATTTATACAGAGTTATCATCATCCTAAAAACAACATTGACTTTTAAATAATGAGTACTGAAATGTCACAAAATTACCACCATTTGCTGCTCTTCATGGTATATAAGAAAACTATACATTTTTACACATATACAGTATATTTAAGTTTATTCATTAATACTCAAATAATCTCAAATTGGCCAGTAAGGTACTTACTGTCATATTAACTCCCTTGATAGCATTCAGGATATTAAAAAGTCACATTTTTATATCTGTTGACAATTTTGGGAAACCTCTATGAAGCAGAACATGAGGCATCTGGAAGTGTCACTCCTAGTTCTAATGTTTTAAATTGTTACTCAGTAAGGGCTGCTGCATATAGTATCTGCATCACAGAGCTGAGAGGGCACAAATTATAGTTTACAAACTCATGTATGATGCCTCTCTTCTCTTTCACATTGATTGCTGCCAATCTGCCAGACACATAAAGGTTGGGAATGGCTCACTCAGATAAATTTGTAGCATTAAAGTGCTACTGGTCAGTAGAGAATGTTGCCAATTTAGATCATGTAGTATTAGGGTTCTATTTTGTTAGCAACAGCTTAATTCAGACCTAATACGCAATCCATACAATTTGCCTATGCAGAGGGCACATTTTAGTGTTTTATAGTCCATTCTGAGTTATATATCTATATCAGATGCACTTTTAGAACATTTTACTGACCCCCTCAAAAACCTAAATCCACTCTTAACTCTGATCTACCACAAATTTGCTTAGTCTCTATGGATTTGTTAATTCAGCCATTTCATCTAAATAGAACAATACTAGTTCTTTTGTGACTAGATTCTTTTATATGATTCCTAGGTTCATTCATGTTAAACCACATAGTCAATGCTTCATTATTTTTCACAGATGAATTATTTTATTTTTTACCTATACATTTATATTATTACACATATATACAATAAACTACCTACAGCAAGAAGAACCATGACACAATCAGGAATTTTATAAATGTTACATTAATGTTACATTAGTAATCGTGTTTTGGCTATTTGTATTTGACAGCCTTGAAGAAAACATCTTTCCTTTCTTGGTGCATCTAAAATTCTGAATGTAAATCAATCTCCATCACATCTTGTCATTATCAATTTAAAACATCTATCTAGACCTAAAAGCATCTTAACCCCTACACAACTAAGCTTCATTGTAAAACTAAGCTACCTGGTCTTCAACTCCATCAGAGACTTGAAAAGGAATAAACTTGATTACCTGAGTATATAGGGAGTGCAGGTTAGCAGCTTCCCAAATGAGAAGATGGCAGAGACAGTTTGCTACCAAAACTCTCTATAACATTGGCAAATCTTATTTTGCAAATTGTGTCATATTTTTTCAGTTTATGGAAATTATGGCCGTCACCATCATTTGAGCATTACTAATAATATTGCCACAAACATTCATGCACATTTTTAAAAATTTAGATTTATGTATATGAATGTTTTGCCTACATATGTGAATGTGTACCACATCCATGCCTGGGCTTCTGATTCACTGGAACTGGAATTATGGCTGATTGTGAACCACCATATGGGTTTTGGAAACCAAACCAGGGTCCTCTGCAAGAGCAACAAATGCTCTTAACCATGGAGCCATCGCTCCATCCCCCATGTACAATGTTTTAAAATTTTATGGGTAAATAATTATTAGTAGAAATACTATGCCATACAATACCCATATTTTTAATTTTACAAGACTGTGCTAGGCTGTTTTCAAAAGTGTCCACACTACCTTAGAAACCAAGGAGCATTATTAAACATGCCATGTCCTTCATATCATGTTAATGTTTATTATCACGTTTATTTTATTTAATGGTGTGTGTGTGTGTGTGTGTGTGTGTGTGTGTGTGTGTGTGTGTGTCTGTCTGTCTGTCTGTCTGTCTGTCTGTCTGTGCATATATGCACAGGTTTGGGTGTCCATGGGGACCAAAAGAGGGCATCAGATCACCTGGAAGAAAGTTGTGAGGATTTGATATGGAGTAGGGTCATCTGGAAGATTGCTTTTTACCATTCAATTGTCTCTCCAGCCCCATCATATTATTGTTGTGATGGTGGTTGTTACTTAGTGGGTGTGAAGTGATATCTAATTGTCATTTTAATTGTGTACTTTTCTAACCACTAATAATGTTCAATATATTTTTATGGTTTTTTTTTTCTGTTGTTTTTTTTTTTTTTTTACAAAATGTCTATGCATTTTCTTTGCTCATGTTTAGTTGGGCTGTCATTTTGACATTGAATTATGAGTCTTTAAAAATATATCTTTTGATAAAAATCCTTTAATAGATTATGATTTGTGAGTATTTATAACTTTCTTGACAGTATCCACTCAAGGAAAACATTTTAAATTTGATAAAATTCAGGTTATCATTTTTCCATTTTGTATTATATATTTAGTGTTATGTATTAAGATGCTTTTTAAAATCTTAAAGCAAAAATATATATACCTATGTTTCTTTCTATGAGTTTTCAAGTTTTAGTTACTTATATTTTGGTCCTCAATCATCTTTGATTTAATGTTTATATATGTTGTGAAGTAGAGACCAGTCCCATTTTTGTGCATGTAGATATTTAGTTATTATGGAATGACTTGTTGAACCTGTGTCCCATTTAACTGTCTCAGAAGTCTTTGTACAAAACCATTAACCACGAATATGAAGTGTTTCTTGACATTCAGCTATTTTCTCTGATCTATATATCTTTACTCATCTCATTTCTACATTGTTTGGGTTGTTGTACATTTTTACTAAGTTTTTAAGTGACATGATTTTTCCAACTTTGTTCTTTTTCAATATTGCTTTGGAAGCTTGAGGTTCCTTGAGGCTTCATATTATTTAGCATCATCTTGTAAATTTCTACACAGAAACAATCTAGAATTTTTGTTGAGATTTTGCCAGTATTACATATTCTGGAGATTATTGCTGTCAACTCTTCTGATAAATGAATATTTATGCCCTTATTCAAAAATATTTTTTAGTCTTCAGAATATAAACTTTGCATTTCTTTTTGTCAACTTTATTCCTTAGTATTTTTATGTTATTATAAATATAATTGTCTTTTGATTTTTTTCAAATTGTTCATTATCACTGCTTAAAAATCTATGAGATTTTTAGGAGGTTTATAAGTTGCAACCTTGCCTTTGTGCCAGAAATGCTAATGCCTCAAATATTTAAATAGGAAGAATTTTTTTCTAGTGCCCTGTGAAAGCATGCTTCATTTCATTTTATCTATATGAAGAAACATAAGTTTTATCTAGCTTAACCGTCAATTAGAACTAGTAATGCTATCCATTTCCAGGATAAAAACAGTGTTTGTAAATACTCAACTAATTGTCCTTTGTTTTAGATTTCAGATAGCTAACTATTAGCAAGTGAATGAGGAACATTTTGAGTGCTAAATGTGAAATTACCATGAGACAGTAACAAAGTTAACCTAGGCTGCAAAAGACATGCCTTATATTTGGGTTATTTTTAAATTTGTGAAAATAGCCAAAGTCATATTATGGTTTTATATACCGTATATTGAATAAAAGTAAATGCCTATACTACTTATGATGTGTATATCTAGATCAGGGAACTTGGTATATTTGTGCTCATATAAACTTTCAGTGATGTAAACCACATTCAAGAAACAAAGATTTATATGGGTACAGAAACTTGGCTTCATTGTCATGCTAGTGTAAGAGTTGTACATAATCAGCTTCAGCTGCAGTATACCAAGAAGGCGTGCTCACTGAACTGCTAGTAGCCCAGAAAAATGTATGGGCCAGTTGGTGAAATAACTGCCTTCAGAAGATTATCCCCAATAAAGTTATTTTTTAAAAAAAGAATCTACCAGATTGGGAATTTAGGTGAGTTATCAATTTCTTGGCTAGGAAGTAGGAGGTCTTAGGTTCCAGGATAAAATCAAGTCTCTGTCAATCGACCACTTTTCATTAAGTTTCTGCTATTTTCCCAGCTTGTATCAGAAGGGTGTATAGTGCTTTTTGTTATTGTTGGTTTTGTTTTTTAATGAAGACTCAACTGAGAGCTATCACTGTGGCTACAGCTTTCAAAGAACTTAAAAATATTTAAAAACAAAAAGAAAAATAGCATCATGGTGTTGATATATTGAAATGAAGTAAGTAGTTGAAAAATACCTGGGTCAGTGTAGGCTAAAGGAAATAGATGCAGATATGACTGAACTCAAGCATATATATATATATATATATATATATATATATACTATTTCTACTTATTCAACATTACTAGTCCAGTCACAGTAATTACTAGCTTCTTCCACAATTTCTTGACTGTCATTGCCTTTGTTGAGAATATATTTTTGTCTTTGACTAGAGATGTCTGCAACAATATAGGTAATGTATTAAATTCAGAGTAATTACTGGGTCATTGTGTGGTGTGAGAGTCAAGGAAGACATCCAGTGTGATGGCCAGATCAAGACTAATTCTACACTGAAGTTTTCGTGTGATACAGAGGCTTGCTTTGAGTTTCATAATAAATGAGGGTTTTTCCTCAGGGAAGGAAGAGATTCAGTGCAAGTGAAATAATTCAAGGAAGGAGAGAAAAAAATAATAGGACCACGATTGTATCATTAATGGCTGGTCACTGTTGGTTCAAGGCTTTAACCTAGGTAGGAATATTGACTGTTTTTCTGTCTTTGAAGTTTGTATAGTAAGTACCTTTGGATTCTATGAAAGCTACCCACCAGAGAGGCTTCTAGGTCAGTGCCAGCTCATTTCCTTCAAGTCCTGTATCCCAAGTGCATGGTGCCTTCAGGAATAAACTCCTATTTTAAGGTTCAGGGTAGCAAGGAAGGCCAGAAGCAATAGTCTACATTGCTTTGAGAGTCTCTTGAACTTCTATGATGAATTACTCAGAGGGAAATTTCCCTCGGGTATTTTTTCGTCAGTCTATGGTTCTTGAGGTGAGCATTATTTGCATATCTATAGCTCTATATTAATATTTAGTCATATATTTTAAGTAAGCTTATGAACTTACATGTTTCACTGTCTTTTACAAACACCCTTACTATATTTCTCTTTCCCCTACAGTACTCTTCCTTCTTGTTCCTCAGTTAAAATACCTGCACTGGGTTTTTTTTATTTTACCCTTTTATAGTACATGCATTCTTCTCTCACCCCACCCTCTTTTTGCAGTGGTTCTCAACCTATAAGTTGTGACTCCTTTGGGAGGTCTAACAACCCTTTCGCAGGGATTACCTAAGACCATCTGAAAACACAGATATTTACATTACAATTCTTAACAGTATCAAAATAACAGTTATGAAGTAGCGACAAAAATAAATTTATGGTCGGGGGCACCACAACATGAAGAATTGTATTAAATGCCACAGCATTAGAAAGGTTGAGAACCACTGCTCTAGAGAAAATGGCCCCTTTTTATTTTGCTGACATCTGGGGTTACTTCAGGATACATACTCAAATTTAAAGATTCAGAGCTAAGATTCACTTTCCAACTCCTTTTATAAAGCCAGTATTACTCTGGTATCAAAACAAGGTAAAGATGCATCAACAAAAGAAAAATAGAGGCCAATATCCCTGATGAACATAAACTCAAAATTCTCATTAAAATACTTGCATATAACAAAAAACTAACTTGCCTTCATTATAAAAGTCCTAATTGGAAAACATTTTTAAAACAATCATATTAAAATGAGGGACTAGATAGGACTGTCCACCGTACCCATAACTTTTTAACATCCTCAATATTGTGGAAATAATAAATCTCTGACAAGAAGATTAAGAAAGAGATTACAAGATGGAAATACTCCCCATGCTCATAGAATCATAGACTCAATATTTTGAAAATGAACATTTTTCCCAAACAATTTTCAGATTCTATTCAATACCCATCAAAATCCCATGACTTTCTTTACAGAAATTAAAAAACAAACAAACATACATAAAAATAGCCTAACATTGATATGGAAGAAAAAAACCACACTGGATAGCCAAAGCAATGCTGAACAAAAAGAACAATGCTAAAGTGATTAAAGTACCACATTTCAAGCTATATAATCATTTATATTTTGAAAAATGGTATAGTTGAAACTATTATAATAATGTTCACTAGTATGTTCAAGAAATTTAGTATTCAGTAAAAGAGATTCAAAGGAGACAGATAGAGATTTCACTCTTCAGTCTATGTAAGTTCCTGATTTTATTCCATAATTCTTTTTACTTTACAGCTAGAAATGGTGAGATTCAGAGATGCAAAGAAATACAACTAATGTCAAGAATAGAAACTGGTGAATCTCTTAAAGGCTTCTAGGACTCTGTCTACTAGTAAGACCAGTCAATAACTTTGATATTCTTATAGAGTATATTTATCCATCTAATATTTATTAAACATGTACCACATACCAAATTCTATACTTTCATTGAAAAGGCAGTGAAGAATCCCACCCTGAAACTGACAGTTTAATGAGAGAAGACATGGGAATATGACAAGAAGTGCCATGCAGACTAGATTAGCAGAGTGAAGAGTAATATTAAATAAGAAGGGAACTTTTTCTGTACTTGAACAATGTTATCTCCATCCTTCTAGGTCCAAATTGGTTGAAAGAATCCCTTAAGTCATGAATGTGGGCTTCACATACATTTTTGTTACTGTGGAAGTGGAAGCCGGCTGCTGCAAAAGTTTGCCTTGCCCAGTGTTTTTTTTGAAAGATGGTATATCTGACCGTTGGCTAGATCTGGGTAGGGGTTTAAAGTTTACCACCTGTATTGTCCTTAGATGGTGTTTTAGTTTGAGCAGGACCCCTGGGCCCAAATCTGCCTACCATAATGTTCTACTTGTAGGTTTCTAGGACCCTCTGGATCCTTCTACTTTGCTATTCTCCCATGCTTCTCTCATCCAGAGTCTCAATGGGATGTCCTCCCCTCTGTCCCAGTTTCCTGGTAAGCGAAGGCTTTCATGGGACATGCCCCTTGGGCTAATATGCAGATATAAGTGAGTATATGCCATTTGAGTCTTTCTACTTCTGGCTTAACTCACTCATTATGATCATTTCTAGCTCAATCTATTTGTCCACAAATTTCCACAATTGAGTGGAGAGTGGGATATGACTTTCTCACGTACTCTGGTGCCTCACATTTGACCATGTCCCCTGGAGGGGGAGACCTGGTGGCACTCAGAGGAAGGACAGCAGGTTACCAAGAAGAGACTTGATACCCTATGAGCGTATTCAGGGGGAAGTAATCCCCCTCAGGAACAGTCATAGGGGAGGGGAATAAGAGGAAAATGGGAGGGAGGGAAGAATGGGAGGATACAAGGGATGGGATAACTATTGAGATGTAACAAGAATAAATTAATAAAAAAAAAAGAAAAAAAGATGCTTCTTATGCAAATATAACCACTTAGCTATTTCTTTTTAAAATTCGCAGTGCTGAGTGAATGTACCTTTCCAAACTTGCAATATTGTGTCACAGCTCTAAAGCATCGTCTAACCTCTAATTAGATCTAATTAGATTACTGTCAAACTCATAGTTGACAGTAAAGATAGAAACATTTGATATTCAGTATTGGATATAAAGAGGTCTCTAAAACATACTATATGTCTACTTACTCTGCCTATCTATCTTCTCCTTTCATCTTCCCTTAAAAAAAAAAACAAGGTTAGCAACTTGTAGTCTGTGGGAGTGTCCAATTGTTCATATGAAATCTGTTTGATCAGCCTTTTGAATAAAAAAGAGCAAGTTAGACTGAGATATTTTTCTTAGCAATTATCTAATAATAGAACAAAAATCTTAGCCATGCTCATGTTTTTAGATGGTATGTTGTTAGCTTTAGATGCTTGCTGGACCTCAGTGAGGTACTAGGTTGACTCCAAGTATGTCAGGTCAGATGTGGAAATGAACAGAGTGGTCTTTTTGAGGACTCTCTCCCCTTTCGGGTTCACTGTTTTCCGTCAGAGATGACCTCAAGAGTTTCTGGGAAAACACAAGATGTAGATTTTCAGAACTATAGTGCTAAAAGAAAATGTGTCCTAAAGTATTCTTGGTCATTCTATTGACCAGATTCAAATCCTTCTCACTTCTTACTGTACTATGAAGGATCTCCCCCAATCTCTCTACTGGACTTTCATTCACACTGTACCCGTGTCACAAAACAGTTCTGAAGTTCAGCTAAAAATGTTTTTAGAATCTTATTTTAAATATCCCTGAGTATGTAAGCTTCTTCACAATTAGAGTCTTAGATGATTTGTCTCCCTATTCTCAGTGTTTGGCACAAGGAGGCTTTCCTGAATAATTGTGTAATACAGGATTAAAGTTTCAGCTCCTTTGGCTAGGGTAATAGAGGACTTTCCTGTCATAGGCAAGACCATGGACTCTAATAACCTCAGTAGTACCCATCTACTACACAACCCTCACAACTCCCATGCAAAACCAGCTCCTCTCCAGTTGTTCGTAAGTTCAAGTCCAAATTTGTTCAGGTCTCTTTATGCTCTGGCTTATTTTTCCAGTTTAATTGCTACAATTATCTTCCTTTTTTTCTCTTCTCAATCTAGCCAAGTGGATCTCATCACTGTCACTTTAAACCATTCTTTGTTCTTCAAACTTACTATTTTTCCTATTATCCTTTTGGCCTTGAAAGTGATCCCGATTTCAATAATGTCTACATTGCTAATCTTATCTCAAATAGAGCTTCCTACGAGATGGATTTTCTCATTCCCCACCCAACCCAAGAAAAAAATTATCTCTGACATGATAGAGTTGAAACATGTTTGCTGTAGTTTCTTTGTCTATAAACCAGGACTAGAAATTTCTAGCTCATAAGATTTTGAGAAGAAATTACCAGATGACATGATGAATGCTTGATATAAATCAAAAATCAATTTATGATTACTTTTTTATTCCTTATTAATCAATATACATAATACTTAGTCCATTACATTACAATCATTTTTTGCTGCATATATTCTTTTAAAACTTCTCTTTGATAACAAAATTTGCTTCGTGGATATCTCTTCATAAAATTTCCAAAATGCAGATCTTAGATTATGGCATGTAATGGCTAGTCCATATGTATTAGGTGATTGTGTGTTAATAGCATGGACTGCCACTAACAACTAGTGGTAGCAGAAGTTCTGTTTGTAGAAATGTATAACTTGGAATAAAAAATATTACCTTGCTCTTATAAATTTTAATACTTTGAGTATGTTGTTCAGCCCTACAGTTTATGTGACATTAAGCATGGAAAAGCTAAGACACTGTGTAAAAGATGGTAGGGGAGGTAAAGGGGCAGTGGACTATTTCCTCATATTTAAAAGATTACCCTCGTGTAAACATGTTCAATGTTATTTCCACAATGGGAAAAACAATGAGGACAGGTTACAGTTAAGGAAAGAGAAAACTTGTCAGGAAACAGTTATGTTTTGCCTATCCTAAACAGTGTTTCTATGAATGTGTTCATTCAATTACTGATAGTATTTCCTATGGAAAATCAGCTTTCTCACTTTTGGGAGTGAAGATCTAGCAATATTGGATACTGTCTGGGAAATGATAGGAGGCAGTGAAAAGCTGCTCCTCCTCCAGAGAGAAACCTGCGCTTTTCAGTTTGCCCAGAGACCCTTGAACTGCTTTGGTCACTTACATTATTTACTTGACCTTTATAAACATTTGAAATTGCCATCCTAGATTGATCAATGACCTCGGCAAATTTTAAGAGCCATTCTCACTATAAGAGCTTTTGTTCCTCATGTAGGAGGAGCTAGGGAAAAGTACAGGTGACCTCACAAATCACATCAAACTTGACTTTCAATTCTGACAAAATCGTTTTCCAGGAGTACAACCTCAAGTGAGTAACTTATCTTTGATCATCAAGTTCTTTATCTATGGGATACTGTCCTTACAGCCTTATTATTGTAAGGTCTAAATAGAACATCTTAACCAAAGAGCATCACACTGAAGTAAGTGCTAAAATATTAATTCCCTTTTTATTCATCACACCCTGTGTGCTTGTTTGCATGATGGTATAAGTAGTAAATTTGCCTCACTGAAGATATTCAAAAAGAGACAGAACCTACTGGAAATAATGGATGAGGCACAGATTTGGAAACCAAATACATAATGCTCTCAGTCACTTCCTAACCAATATACAGCTTCTGAGTGAGTTCAAAATGTCCATCCGGATGATTTTAGGGACACCCTATGAAGATAGAGAGTAAGAACGAAGATGAAAGCCCTTGAGTAAGAAAACAGGGTCAAGGCTAAATTAAATATATTGGCTGGCATATACTTTGACATCTAACAGCCTTTAGACTAAATCTTGACTCTAGCTATGCATTTTGAGTAACTTTATTCATTGCTATTTGTTTTCTTACTAATCCTTTTCTTGTGTGTGTGTGTGTGTGTGTGTGTGTGTGTGTGTGTGTGTGTAAGCAAAATAATAACTAGAAAACATTTAGCCTACTACTCATATAAAAGCTTGATATATAGTGTCGTAGTCATTATCATTATTAGTAAACAATGCATTGTCATCATCAGACCAGACAATTAGAGCTTAGGAATACAACTATAGCTAAAGGGAATAGGCTTTTACTAGGCTATTCCTACTTGGATTTCTCTGTAAAAAGCCTCCTGCTTCTAAAAAGCCTTGGCTGGACCTGTAAGTGTGAAGTCATTGAAGATAACACGGAACCTGATTTGCTTTGGTAATTCAAGTTATTAAGTTACTTTCCTCAGCCCAGCTGAAATATTTTACTAGCCGATGCTTCAGAGAACAAGACTGAGATGGTCTAAGGAGAAATGAGGGGACGAGGAAGAAGAAACTTGTCTTCAGCCAGAGGTCATGGTCCTCCACAGGGAACAGAATGACCCAGTGCAAAGTCTGGACCCTTGGTGACTTTGGAGCCCCTGCATTTCAACAAGTTACTTCATTGCACGTTGAGCCACTTTCCCCATAGAATTACAGAGCAGGAATTTCCTGACTCCTTTTATAGCCTAAAACCATCCCCCTCCTGTGATCCACTTAACTGGCAAACAGCAGGTGACATAACAAAAGCAAGACATTTAGCATAGAGAGAGGAGATTCACAGCAGTGCTTAATTTTCTTGGGAAACTCATTGTAAGGGCAGATCTTCTTGACCACATTTGCACATCCCGAACAGATTAAAATGTTTTTTGTTAATGGAAAGCTGTATCTCAGAGCAGATCCTTGCCTGGATATATTTAAAGATTTGCTGAGTCATTTGGAAGCAGCCTGGGAGACTGCAAGTGGCAAGGACCATCCCCAAGTACACAGAGGTGGGTAAATAAGATAGGAATTCTACTTATTGGCATTGGAGACAAATGACATGACTTGCTTGTAGCCCCTCCCCCTTCTCAATTCTAGAGAATATCTAAAATTTCTCTTTAAAACAATTATTCTGTTGATTTATAGTTTCATGTGTTAGTAGAATGAATTTTAATAGCTTACACCCTGTTTTCTTTCTCTTATCCCCCTCCCTCTTCTGTTAGACCTCTGCTTCTCAACAAGTTCCCTTCCTGTTTTCATGTTATTCCCTCCTTACTTTTTCTCCACCCTATCCCTGTCAAACACCTTCCCTTAGTCTCTTTGGAAACCATAGCCGCTTTTCCTTTAATTGTTGATTGTACACATAGATATATACATACATGCATGCATTCGTACATACATACATAATGCTCCTAAATATATAAATACAACCTTCTCAGTCCATATAACTTTACTTGTATGTATGCATGTATCTGCTTACCTGTCTATCTGTCTATACTGTCTACTGTTATTGTAATTGTTTAGATCTTGTTTAGGAAGCCATGTTGTTGGGATTTTCATGGATGTAGTTTCACTGTCACAGGTAGAATATCACAGCAGACTTCCCAGTCCTCTGGCTCTTACAATTTTGCGTCCCTCTTCTCTGATGTTCACTGAGCCTTAGTGCTTGTAGAAAGTGTGTTGTATCAATTGGGGCTGAGAACCTCACTGTCTGCTTTTTGACTAACTGTAGTTTTCTATAGAGATCTTCTTCTGCAAACCAGTTCTTCTTCTTGATACTAGATTCTTTGACCTGTAGTCTATTGACCTTGATCTTCTGTTTCTGTTCTTCTCTTCTGTTGCTCATCCCACGTTGTTTCATGTACTTTTGCAGTCTCATTCTTTTCAGCCTGTGACCCATTCCTGACATAGTTCCCTACTCCTTTTTCATCATGTTGCTTTCTCCTTGCTAGCTGCCAACCACACCTACCTCACTGTCCTTCCTTTGGCTAACACCATTGCTGCTAGGCTGCAATCCCTTAAAGGATCATCCTTTCATGCCTTTACATTTTGATACTAAGAAATTTTATCAGTGGCAACACCAGTTTGTTCCAGGGAGTCCCATGATCTAAATGATATCAGGCAAACTAAAAGTTGTTTGGATCTGACAGAAGATATAGTTCTCACTGTCCTTTTCATGTGATTTTTAGATGATTATTTTAGAGGACCTAGTGCTTAGCTTTGGTAAAGCCAGTCAAAATGATAAATGAATGAGGACTGGAAAATGGGAATGGA
The DNA here is from genome assembly GCF_964271855.1 of Acomys minous. Classification (NCBI taxonomy): domain Eukaryota; kingdom Metazoa; phylum Chordata; class Mammalia; order Rodentia; family Muridae; genus Acomys; species Acomys minous. Next base: position 77,702,291 of record NC_140488.1, on the reverse strand, counting down.
GCCATTGAACATGTTTGCGATTGAATTATTACAATCTCTAAGAAGTATAATGCGCCTGAAAGTCCACCAAGTACTTTCAAGCACATTCTCTAGTTTGTCAAATCTAGTTGGGATGTAGGCAAAGGGATCAACATACTTTTATTAGCAGATGAGAACGCTAAAACTGGGGATAGTTAGGGCATATTCACCAGGCAATGCAGACAATGTGTAGAAGTGGAATGTGAACCTTGAACACCTGTAGGTCAATAGTTTTTAAGGGCACTGACCAGATTTCCTACTTTCTGTGGTTCTGAAGCTAGAACTTAGAGTCTAATACATGCTACATGAGCACTCTACTACTGACTTATATATGTTATGGAATAAGTTAGGAAACAAGTATATAAGTTATTTTAAACAACTCTGAATTTTGGTTAAGGATATAGTTAAGTCCTTATGTAGGATCTTTTCAATATTCAGCGATGTTAATTTGATTGATGAAACCATTTTATTCCTATTCATCAATAAATTTCCTTAATACAAACTTTATACCAAACCCTGTGTTTGATCCCAAGAATAGAAAGAGGAATAAGAAACAAGCTCAGGACTCAAGCTCCTACTCACTGGGGCATCTCTCTCACTAACAAATGTCTGAGATGCTGCTTATGAAATGTCAAATTAAATAAGCAAAATCTTACAATTTATTCCACCTAGCCAAATAAGTATGACATCCTAAAATGGGGGTGTCTTTTTGTTTTGAGTACACAAAGATGAAACCTTATGAGTAACTACATTTTAATCTAATCTTGACTTCTGAAAAACAGAAGTAAAATGATTCAGCCTCTGAGAGTGCACGTGTGTGGAAGAGGGAGTCTGGAAAGAGAGAGTCTTGAGTAATGATTCTGGATAAGAGCTGGGATTTTGCTAAATAGGAACTCTAGATGACTAGGTTGTTCTTCTAAGTTCAAACTCTTTATATATTTTCTGTGTATACATTGAGATTAGTGATGAGGGTGGCAAATATTATTACATGAGCTGATTTCCTACTTTTTCCAAGTAAATGGTCAATGGTATTGAAGCATAATCATTATATTTGCTTTGAAAATCTGGCCCACAGGGCTCTCTCTTCTGTTGGTAAACTGTTTCTGGTCAAATATTACATTTTCTTGAACATTTTTCTCTTTACTGTTAAGTGCTGTTAGATTTGAATTTTTATTTTCTTGTTTACTCTGTACTCTGATTCTAAGTGGCTCTTACTAGTTCTACTTTATGGATAAAGACTCAAACTTCACAGAGGTCAATGACTTATTCAAAGTCACACAGTGAGTACCTTAGTGGGTTTGGGATTTGAATTTTGATTTCTCAAATTTTTTTTTGTCCTCTGGCCTCAATGCTATTTTCACAATTCCAAACCACTTTAGCTTTATTTTTCATAGAGGCCATTAAATCTACCCTCCATTAGCCAAACCCTCCTGCCTCCCTTCAGCATAGCTCTTTTCTAGCATGTTCTTAGTAATCATCTGAAAATGTTTTACAGCCTTTCTGGGTACTGTGGTCCAGAGTCTTAATCCAAGCACTTAAGTGCCTTGGTTAACTGTAAAATGGAAAATCAAAGTCACAGCTAATTCAGGAAAAATGAGTTTGGGATGTGAATTTCCTGGGCAATGTGTCATCTCTCTTTTTTTTATTTCCTTAGCTTCATAAACCTACCCACAATGTTCCCTGAGGACTAGGAGTAATAAAAATGATGGAGAAATGCTTCCTTCTCCTCCATTCCAAGAGTCCATCAGCCAAGTGTCACACCTCCTCCTGCTTCCCCATTCTTTGTGGAGAGATGGAGGTGGGTGATAGATAAGCATCCCGTACTACTGCTTCAGGGTCAAGCCAGAGCTTTCTTCCTCTCTGATTGGACTGAGGTAGGAGAAAAGTTGAATGGTTACCAAGAAGACTTGGATTGAAAAATTGGGCTCCTTGAAAGATCAATTGACCTACACTTAAAGCATCCAGATTCATGTTCACAATTTGTGGGCTGTTATCTGTGTTTTCTCATCTGTGTGTTGGAACATCAATTTTAATTTTAAAGATGAAACCTTAAGTCTAAAAGTATATTGCCATTCAGAAATGGATTCTATATTTAAAATGTAGTGGTTTTATTATCACAAATAAATGATATACTTTCGCTAAGTATCTTTGGCCGGTATTCTATGAGCTGAGCATGTGTAGTTTAAGGACTGAGAGTTACCCCTATAAGCATACCCTTTACAGTTACAGTTTGCCTGAAGGCCCTGGACTCTCTATACATGGAGCACTCCCTTCAAAAATTTTTGAGGGATATTTTTGATGCTCCTCTAGACGTGGCTTTGAAAAAGGAGGTTGAATGGAGTCAAGCTTAAATAACAACAACAGCAACAAAAATCAGATGGTGAGAATTTAGAAAAGACACTAAAACTCAGTTCTTTTTGTCTGGATTAAGCAAGTCAAAACAGACAGAAAAGGGGATTACACCAAGTTCACAAAGACATCTTTGGCATAATTGGATTATAAATGATTGTTCTTGCTCCTGGGTCATTTCTAAGAGCACTCGCTAAGTCAAATGGTCTCTAAACACAATGATTTTGACTCTTTCTACTGGAGGCCAATGGCATAAGCATGTCCAAAACTCTGAAAACTAAAGTGAGCATTTGTGCCCCCATAACCTTTGTTTGGTCCTGCGGGCCTCTAAATCAGAGGGAATACAATCTCCCCACACAACACAGGTTTCCTTACTTGTCTGTTCCCCTACCCACAACTGACTTTTTTTTTCTCTAGATACTGAAAGCAGTGTGGTTCCTTAGAGGTTATGTAAGTCAAAGTCTGTCCCCAAACTGCTAGACAATGTTTTACAAAGGATTTTGTACAGACACCATAGAAATGAATGTTCCGAAACTCCACCCCCCACCCCTTTCCTATGATACTCTAGTCTCACAAGTGAGAGTTTCAGAGAAACTGCTTTACCAAGAAGCCTGCTGACCTGAATTCAGATCCCGGAAGTCATGCAAAAAAGCCCCATGTGGTATCATACATCTGTCACCTCGGTATACCCACAGCAAGTTAAGTGACAGACAGGAGAGTCTCACAGACCAGCTACCTTGGAGTATGCAACAAAGCATCAGAAACAAGAGAGACCCTGCATCAGGTGAACAGGAGGCTCAAATTCTAAGGTAGTATATGTTAAAAGCTTTGGACTGTGGTCTGCACTGTGCAATTTGGGCATTATCTGTTAAATATCTAAACCAGTTTTCTTGGTTTACTCTTTTGGCATGTAGCAAATTGGGACAGGCTACAGTGTGAGTGGGAGCATGGAGGTGATCAGTATAGCGTTAGCATGCACATGCATATGAACAATTTAAAGTCACAAAATATTAATTTAAAAAGTGTACATACCGATTTTAATGTTGAGAAAGACTGTATGCAATGTAATTCTTTTCATGATGATTCTATTGCTATTTAATTAAGTTCAAGTTTTCTGCGTTGATATCATATGATCTTATAGAAATTCAGAATATTGATGATAGAGAAAATATTTCATTTATTGGGAAGCCTCATTTATATTGTTCATTATCAGGTTGGAGGGGTTACTCCTGTGATTTGTTTGGCTATTTATTTTGAATAGTTATCACAGACACATCTTAAAAGATATGGAACTTGTAAGTTGACTTATAGACACAGAATACAAAAACAAAGATGACAGAAATGGATATGTTCTTTATTGTGTGGCATTAGCCAGGGCCCAAGAAGGCATACACAGAGAAATAAATGTCCTGGAAAGAAGCCTCCAGAGCCCCATGCTTCCTTGTCAAGGGCTACTGTGTCCATCCAAGGAAAGTAGTAAGAGAACAGTACAGTTGAGGAAGAAGAAAATGGTCTCTTTCTTTTTGGTGAAAGTTACCTTTTATAATATTTTTTGTTGTTGTTTTGATTCACATGGTCTTTTACTTGAAATATCCTTTTCTATTTTCTGCAATGGAAAGAAAGAACTTCCAAATGTGGCTTACTTATTTTTTAAGTTTGTTTCTTTGTGAGATATTAAAAATAGATTAGAAAATGTCAATATAACCACCATTTAAGCCAATCATCTGATATTGTCAGGGATCCTTTATGCCATTCACAGGATGTGTCTGGTGCTTACTATGGACAGCCATGACTTTTCTTATGATAGCTTGTGTTCACCTATTTAATATGTGTGAAAAATTTTTTTCATTTTTTTCTCCTTTATTAATTTATTCTTGTTACATCTCAATGGTTATCCCATCCCTTGTATCCTCCCATTCTTCCCTCCCTCCCATTTTCCTCTTATTCCCCTCCTCTATGACTGTTCCTGAGGGGGATTACCTCCCCCTGAATATGCTCATAGGGTATCAAGTCTCTTCTTGGTAACCTGCTGTCCTTCCTCTGAGTGCCACCAGGTCTTCCCCTCCAGGGGACATGGTCAAAGGTGAGGCACCAGAGTATGTGAGAAAGTAATATCCCACGTTCCACTCTACTGTGGAGAGTGTTCTGTCCATCTGGGTAGGGGTTTAAGGTTTACCGCCTGTATTGTCCTTGGCTGGTGCCTTAGTTTGAGCGGGACCCCTGAGCCCAAATCTGCCTATCATAATGTTCTACTTGTAGGTTTCTAGGACCCTCTGGATCCTTCTACTTTGCCATTCTCCCATGCTTCTCTCATCTAGAGTCCCACAAGAATGTTCTCTCCTCTGTCTCAGTTTCCTGGTAAGTGAAGGCTTTCATGGGACATGCCCCTTGCGCTAATATGCAGATATAAGTGAGTATATACCATTTGAGTCTTTCTGCTTCTGGGTTAACTCACTCATTATGATCATTTCTAGCTCAATCCATTTATCCACAATTTTCGGGAATTCCTTGTTTTTAATAGCTGAATAGTATGTCCCTCAATAGAAGAATGGATAAAGAAACTGTGGTACATATACACTATGGAATACTATTCAGCTATGTGTGTAGAATTTTAAGTGTACATTTTCTTTAGAATTCTGACCTGAGAAAGAATCCATCACTAAGGTTTACAGATGTAAAAAATCAGTTTGCTACTCAGTTTAAAGACTCTATCTCTAGGAATCAATTACTTTATGCTCAATAAAGGACAGGCACTCCATGAACACTTTAAATGGATCCCCCTTAAAATTAGAGGGGGTATATTTAGAATACTGAAAACATAATATATTCATAAATCTTCTAAATATACTATTCACATACAATGAAAGAGCTTACTCTTTGTATCATTTTATAAAAGTAGACTTTCTTAGCTTCATTTGCATTATTGATTACTAAAACAATGCAAAAAAATAGCCAAGATGGATGTGGCTGGAAAATGTATCTTACCCTGCAATCAAAGCAGTTGAGAGTTTGTTGTTGTTGTTATTTTATATTGATTTAAATTAAGAGAAACCTGTGACTTTAGATTCAAATCAGAAGGTGGAGGTTTGTTTGTTTGTACCATATTCTCAGCAGTCTTCCAAATCTCATCAATTTCAAATCTCAATTCCTTTTGTATATAACGTAAGGATAATAATAAACCATTTCTCAGCTGCCACCAGATGACTGTATGTGACAAATTTCTCACATATTTAGTGAAAAATTAACATCAGACTGATTTTTGCACAATAAAAATATTCAGTTAAAGTTATATCCTAAGACTTCTTTCAGCAATGTCTTTGCCATTTTGCTTATGTAGAAGGCATTTCAGGCTCCACACTGCTTTTTCTGGAGAGCAAAGGTGAGCATTGGTTGAGGAGGAGTGGACATTTTCCTGAGATGATGTGTCCACGGTGAAAGATAGTAATAATCCATACATATGGCATATATTATCATATTTTTCCATCAACAAATATTTAAGTTGTAACGATTGTGACTTTCATATTTTCTATGTCTGTAATGACCACCATGTTTTTCTTTTAATTTGAGTGTAAGAAATAAAATCACAATAATTATGTCTGCTAAAATCTCACTAAAACATTAAGATACTTTTATTATTCCCTGAGTAGGAGTCCTAGGGGTTGGCCTTCACATTGATGGAGCATTAGACTTCAAAATTCTATCAAAGAAACAACACCTTTTTGAGTTTACTGTGTTTTAACATGAAATATTTTTTCTGTTTTTCTAGCATGTGGAAATAAGGATTTGGGCTTGTTAGACAAGCCTTGAAGAAGGAAAGCAATCTAACTGGTCTATCAAATAATCACTTACCTGGCAAGAATCCCTGCCGTGTATTTGCTTAACTCAGTATACTAGTTAAAAATACTGAAGTATACAAAACACCATTGTAAAAACCATCCTATTATGATTAGATTATTTTTTTTCTGGACCACCGTAGCTTTTTTATTTTTAAGGAAAAGCTATTTATCCATGTGCAAAGTACTCCGAGATTTCCATACTCACACCAGCCCAGGGTGGTGCTACCAAGAGGTAGCTGTCTTTAAAACCCTTCATTTTATAGATGAAACTGAGATGTGCAGAGATGAATTAATTTGATTAGGGTAATGCCACTAGAATTTAAAAGAGAGAGAGAGTTAGAACCTAGCACATCATTGTCTTCCTACAGCTATTGGACATGTAATTTCTCTAAGTCTGCTGATGAGATGACCTATTGTGCAACACAGAAAATAGAAAGCCATTCAAATGAAGTGTTTATATTTTAGAGAACAATACACAAGCTAAGAAAAACAAGTAAAATGCTTCAAATAAAGTACTTCAACAAGTACCTGTGAAACTTTTACTCTTAGATAATTTGCCTTTGATTTAGTGAGGTGGAACAAAAAAAGATGAACCGGTTTTTCTCTGGATTGGCATTTATTTATCTTGCTCTTCTGACATGTAGGCCAGCAGATGTATTAGTTCTGAATGCCTTTATGTTTCTCCATTTAAGGACAACAGATTTAGCACAAATGGCTGGGTTATCTAAGGTATTATATAGAGTGTTACAGTAACTGACTTTTCAAATTCCCTTTCAAGCCCAAACTTTCGTTGACTTCTCAGAATATTCTGAATGCAAGCTTTCATTTGTGCTACAGTTTCTATTTTCTTTCTAATTAAAAGAAATAAGCAAGCCAACTGGCATGGTTGAACATGCCTGTTGTAATCCAATCATTTTGGGGAGGTGCTGAAATAAGATAGTCTCCAATTTAACGCCAATCTGGGTTACCTAGCTAGATTCTCTTTCAAAAACAGCTACAAGATAACTCCCTGGGAGTGTAGACTGGGGACACTTTTCTGATATCCTCCATGGTATTGACACTTTCTTTATACATAGGGATCATTGAAGTCCAGGTTGGAAGAGAGACCTTTTCAGTTTCACATAGCTAGTTATTGTTAGATTGTCAGGTTTTAATCTAAAAACCAATGTAACCATGTATTTATAAAGTTTTGGAAATGATAATTAGGCCTAGAACATCTGATGATTAATGTAAGTACATAACAGGTTTTACTGCAGTGTCACTTAAATGCATGCTTCAAAACTAAGTCAGTGTTTCTCTCCATCTTATGGCTATTGAGGAGCTATACAAAATCACTTATGCTCTGTGATCTATATTTTTTACCATTTGAGAAAGATGTTTAAAGTATAGAAAGGATGAGAACGGAAGACATCTAAGTTCCCCACCAAGAGATTAGGATATTATTCTAAATGGCAGCTTACTTCACTTGAGTTATGGAAGTCCTATGAAATGCCTCCCATAGAGAACAGTCTGAAAAATACTAATGACTAAGTGTCTTTCCTTTCTAGTCTATTTTCTCAAAATTTATGTCTCTGGCTTTTATTGGGAATTACATCTGGCCCTCCTTCCCTTTTTTGTCCCACTCTTCCAAATAACAAAGACATTTATATATTTTTCCTAAGATGTATAGTCCTGAAACTACATTTTTGTCAAAATGGAAATCTGTTCACGTGTCCTAATGTTCTGCTAGGCTACTTTGAAAGAATACATGTTCTCTGTTCTCAGTGTTGGCTTATACCCACTCTTTAATTTCTTCAATTCATTTATGTCAAACAGCCATGTAGCCTGAGGAAATGATCACCATCATATACTTTACTCTATTGCCTCTTAGATTTAGAATAAACTTCTAGTCTGTGATCCTATTGATTTGAGCAACATTGTTAAGTTAAAGAAAGCTTGAATCAAATCTAGCCCTTCTTAGATTTCTTCCAATTGCTCAGCCTTCATAAGACAAATTATAGAGAAGTAATATAGCTGATTCAAGCAAAGGAAGCAACAGCAATTAGGCTTTCCTAATTCAGGTAGGTGTCACAATTTCTGACTAGTATCATTAAGCAACATAAAGGAAAGTGGGGTATATTTCATCTGAAATATTTGGACAGAAAATCTGATAAATGCACTTACAGTATTTTATAGAATCTGTGACAATATGTCAAGGAGAAATACAGGGTGTCTAAGAGTAAGAAATGGGCCAAGAATGAATACATTTTCAATGTTGACAATAAAATGCTGTGCAATGAAGGGAACATTGTAGGAATAGTGAAGAAGAATTTGTGATTTAATTCACTAACTGGTTGTCTGGTGGCAAATTGTCAGCTCTGAAAACATACATAGAAGCAACATTATATGGGATGAATGGGTTATATTTGGGAATATGTAAATGCATGAATAGGCATATTCAAATAGGTATATGCATGCAGTAACAATTGATGAAAAAGAGGCCACTCATTTGGAGGGGAGCATAGATAAGTATGTAGGAGTGTTTGGAGAGAGGAAAGGGAAAGGTGAAATGTTGTAACTGTATTATAATCTTAAAAAAAGAAACCAAAAATATTAGAAACAGAAAAGTTGAATAATTCGTATATTGAAAATAAATATTGAAAGATGCCAGGAAACTTTTTCTTAACTTCTTATAAGTCATAAGTGTTGTTCATTGGTTGTTTTACACTCTACACATTGTGTCATATGAAGGATACAGTTCAAACATCTTTTTATTATATTTTAATTAGCTAATTAATGAGTGAGGTGTCGTAAGAGTTTTCCATACATCTTTAGCATTGTTTAGTCCTGGTCCTTTTCTGTATTCCCTATTTTACCCCTTTTAAGCCTTTAGTTCCCAGCATCCCTCCATTCTTTCATATCACTATTGTTCTATCCCCTTATTACACTTGCCACCCGGATTGAAAGATCATAAATTCCCACATGGCTTCTTCATGAACATTTCATTTTGGTTAACCCTTCTCACATTGCCAAATTTCTCCATTTCCGTCATTCCCCTACCTGCGTGAACCATTTTGCTTAAGCACCATGGCATTTCTCTTCTTTATTTTTTATTTATCTGTACTCCATTACCCTGACTCCCTTAATTAATTCTTTATACAATGACCATTTTCTACATTCCTATCTTCCATATGTACTCCAGGTTAAACACATAAAGCAACATATTAGAAGCTAATAACACATATGAGAGAGAACATGTAACACTTATCTTTTGGGACCTGCATCACTACACTCAGCATATATTTTCTGTATCCACACATTAACCTAAAAATTTTATATTTTTCACGAAAAACAATTCCATATTTTTAACATCTCAGTAATATTCCATTATGAATGTGTATTACATTTAAATTTTCTTATTTACTTTGTGAGAATTTCATATATGAGCACTGTATTTACATCATTTTCCCCACTCCCTCTCTTCCTTCCAATCCCTCTCTTGTCTCATTCCCATTCCTGCTGTAATTCATGGTTGCTTATTCTTTAATTATTATCATTCCAAACAATCAACTATATGTCTGTATATAGGTACATACAAATATATTAATGCAACCAGCTGAGTCCATTGAGTATTATTTGTATGTATTTAGCATTGATTACTTAGGATTAGAAAACAAATTAGGAGGCTCATCTCTGGGAAGATAGATTCTCCCTCTCTTGGTGGGCCTTAGTCATCTTAGCACCTCATTTATAGGTGGAGTTTTGTAAGCATCACCCATGTGTGTTGGTATATCACCTGGTGGTGTCATTGTACAGGTCTTGTTTAGGCAGCCATATTGTTGAGATTTCATGGGTGAAAACTCTCCTGTCATATAAGAAGTGTCCCTTCTTTGTCCTCTAGCTTTTACAATATTCTCTAAGTTTTCCATGTACAGGTTGTGTTGTAAATGTGTCAAGTGGGGTTGGGTACTCCAAGGCCAATTGTTCTCTGATTTTTTTCAATTGTAAATCTGTGTTGTGAAAAGAAACTTCCCTGATGAGGGATGAGAGTCTTATATGTCTGTGTGTAAAATGATAAATACTTCGAATGTAGTTAGGAATTATACTGGCTTAGGAAAGTGCCAGGAACCAGTTCTCCTCTAAGATCCTCAGCCTCACCTGCCAAGGTTGATGATCTAGGTTTATCATATCAGTTTAATTCCCTCTTATTGAGTGAACAGCCCAGAAATCAGTACCACTGTTACACTTCTCAGAATAGCATGCCATTGTGGTCATTGTTAAGGTTCTTAGGCACCAGAGCTGCAAAGGTCTGTAGATTGTTTTTACCCTTGGCTTGCATAGCTCTTTCTGGTACTACAAATACTAGTCCTGGGAAAGAAATCTTCCAGGTCAATTCGAAATGTCCAAATCTTATGTCTGAATTGTGTAGTACCTTCCATTTTTATTATCCATTCATTCATTAATAGATATATAGGTTGATTTCATGTCCTAGCTACTGTAAACACAGCCCTAGTAAACATGAATGTACAAATATCTGCAAAGCAATAGCTAAGGTCCTTTGGTTGTATTCCTAGGAGTGGCATAGCTGGTTATACAGCACAGATCTATTTATAGATTTTTAGGAAACTCCCATACTGATATCTAAAGCAGCCATTCTAGTTTACATTTCCACCACAGCAGCATTTGTTTCCCTGTATTCCTTATAATGCGAATTCTGCCTGGAGTCAGAGAGTATCTGAAAGTAGTTTTAATCTGCATTTTCCTCATGGCTAAAGATATGAGACACATTTTAAACTATATAGTAGTTGTTTGTATTTTTTATTTGAGAGTTTTCTGTTCATTCCCATAGTCCAATTTTTAAATAGGTCACTTGTTTTCTTGATTTTTTTTCTAGTTTTTTGTATACTATAGACATTGCTTTAGTATGAGAGGTATAGCTCTCCTATCCTTTGGGCTGTCTCTTCACTCAAGTGACACTTTTCTCTATTAGAAAAACCTTTTACTTTCACAAGATCACATTTGTAAATTGTCTTATTTCCTGCTCTATTGTAGTGTTATTCAGAATGTCCTTATCTATACTCATAAGTTGGAATATTATCTAAACTTTTTCTTCCAAATGTTTTATAGCATTGGCTCTCATGTTGAAGTCCTTGATTCATTAGCAGTTGAACTATATGCAGGTTGAGAGGTAAAGATTCAGTTTTATTCGTATGCATGTTAAAATGAAATTTTACAGGCATTTGTTGAAGATATTGTTTTCTCAATGTATAGTTTTGGCAACTGTGTCAAAGATCAGGTAGCTGTAATTGTGTAGAGTTACATCTAAGTCCTCCGTTCTGTCAATTTTGAGCAGTACAGGTTTTTTTTTTAACTGTGATTTATGTACAACTTGAAATAAGATGTGGTGATGCCTCATATAGTATTTATTTTTGTTCCAGATTGCATTGATTTCTTTGCTCTTTTGTGTTCTCATATAAATTTTGAGTTTTTTTCTTCATGACTGTGAAGAAATCTCTATGATTGCAACAATATACTATAAACTAGATAGTTTAACTGGGCTTTTACTTTAGACCCTCAGTGTATTCTTGGATTTTTGTTATCCGATGAAAATTAATAATAATAGTTTCTCTAAAACAACCGTTTACTGTATGGTTTCATAATAAAGTCATCAAATATTTGCTTTAATTAATGTCTTAAGTTTAATGTACCTGTTTTCTCCTGTGCCTGTGGAAGAGCTGCCATACTGAATGTGAACATAGACATGGCCACAGAATTGTGTGCAAGAGTCAACCATTTATGTCTTGAGAGCTACTATTGTCTTTTTGTTGTTTCTCTCATTTAAAATATTTGCATAGAAAAAACACACAAAAGAACACACATAGGCTGGCAAGTATGCTCATCCTGATATATCTTTCCAAAGTTAAATATCTCGACCCTTGCCACAAAGCTTACATTGTCAGTGAAATGACCATTAAGCAAAGCTATTTTATTTTTCTAAGTTTGGTTACTGAGGCTCATGGGGTGAAAAACAGCAGACATGGTTCAACCAAATGAGCTGAATCAGATCATTGCTGGTGACGATGATAAGTTGTCCCTTCTATGAATCTACTCTCTTCTTACACATGCAGGGTATATGCTTGTATTTTCTCATCTTCTTTCTCTCTACTTAAAAAAACACTTCAGAGGAAGGACAGCAGGCTACCAAGAAGAGACTTGATACCCTATGAGAATATACAGGGGGAGGAAATCCCCCTCAGTCACAGTCATAGGGGAGGGGAGTAAGGGGAAAATGAGAGGGAGGGAGGAATGAGAGGATACAAGGGCAGGGATAACCATTGAGATGTGATATGAATAAATTAGTAAAATTTAAAAAATAAAAATAAAAACACTGATGAAAATTTTCATATTTATATTGAAAGGTATGATGGTTTTCTTATAGTAATATTGACATCAAATTTACATTAAAAATGTACCAATTTGAGTACCCAATTAAAGCTTTCTTTTGTATGTTCATACATAGTTCAACCGTCATCAAAACCAATTTTAGAACATATAAATTACCTCAAAGAAGAAACTTTTCCCCTCATTATCAGATACTTCTAACTCCCAGCTTCTCCATATCCTCTAGCCTTAGGCAATCACAAATCTACTTGGTGTCTTCATGTTTCTGCCTATTTTTGTCATTTCATGCAAAAAATAATGAATTCAGTGGAGTGGTTTTTTTTACATAATTCCCACACTCTCTTCTAAAATGTCCCCTGAGCCTTAGAGGGGGTGACATAAATGTCTTGTTTGAAGCTAATCATTCATCTGTTGCTTACTCTAAACATCTGGGGACAGCCATGAGTGTGTGCATTCACCTACATATCCTGCTATGAGAGGCTTCTTAATAAGGCTAGGAGTATCTTTTGTCTATCGGTATAAGCAGTATGCTCCAAAAGGGACGTTTCAGCACGTTTCCTGTATATTTTGAAAGAGAGGCATGTAGCATTTTCATCAATAGGGCCTTATTCTCTAATTCTGGAGGACAACAGAGGATTGACAAGAATCTGTATTACTTTGGAAGCTTCTGGGGTGTCCCTTACCATCAACTATTATCAAGGTATTCTCCATCTGCCAATGAAAATTTTCCTTAGGAAAATATTTCTCTAGTAGCAGAATTATCTAGTCATGCTGTATATCTTTCTTCAGTATATTTCAAGAGGCTACGATATAATAAACTTTTGCATGAATTTTTCAAAACTCTGTTTTGTTTTAACTTCCCTCCCATTCTCACTCACCCCTTCAATCCACCCACTCCCTCCCATCAGCCCCCAGGATCATTTCTCCCTACTTTGCTTTTACTTATGATCTGCTCTGTTTTCCTCCTTTAAGATGATGCAGGTACTCCAAGTCAATATACAAAACTAATGAATTGAACTGAAAATCTCTATATGAGAAAGAATATGCAGGTTTTGTCCTTCTGGGCCTGAGTAAACTCACCCAATATATTAATCTCATTCATTTGCCTGCATATTTCACAATTTGATTTTTCTTTGCAGCTGATACATGTATCTCATTTTCACCGTCTATTTGTCAGTTGACAGACATCCAGGCTTTTTCTATTTTTTTCATTATTATGAATAGAGCAGCACTGAACCTGTATGTTCAAGTATCCAAGGAGAGGATGCAAAGTTTTGAGACTATGCCAAAGAGTTGTATAGTTTGGTCATATGGCAGTTTTATTTCTAGGTTTTTAAGAACCCACACTAATTTCTAAAGAGGCTACACTAGCTATATTTGTATATTTTCTTTATTCTTGCCTCATTTCCAACTGTGTTGTCTTTTAATGATTAAATTAGAGGCTTTTAGCTTTGTTTTGGATGTTTTCCTTTAGGGATGATACTTTAAATTATACATTGTCTTTTAAACAAGCATTTGTGTTGTTCTACTAAAGTTCTATTTTAGATACATTTACTGCTTTGCTGGATATGAGTGCATACAGCATCTGAGTGGCTTTAGCTTCCCTTCTGAGTAGGGAAGCTCAGGCCCAGAAATTAATCATAAATATGTCAGAAATTTACCATTTAACTCACTGTTCTCATGGCCTTCTGGAACAAGGGAATTCACATGCAAAAGTTGACTTATTTGAGTTGGAGACCTTTTCTTTGAGTGTTGTCTTATACAAACAAATCATAGAAAACAAGTGACATGACATTATGATAGCAAAATTAATATGCATTATTCAAATTGGCATATTCATTGTAGTCTGTAGGATGGGACACTTTGGGAGAAAACCTTTGGATTTTTAAAGTGTTTTATTATGTTTACCTATTTATTTATTTGTGTGTGTGCATATGTGCACTTACATATATGATATATGTGAGTGGGCATGCTCATGATGTGGTGCACTTGAGGAGATCAGAGGAAAACTTGAAACATTCAGTTCTCTCCTTCCCCCATGTGGATCCTGTAAATCAAACTCTGGTATTCAGCTTGGCAACAAGCACCTTTTCCCAATTAAGCCATTTCTCCAGAACAAAAATCCATCATTTAAACTCTTGGATACTCTGAAGTACTGACAAGGTTTATGCAATATGCATGTACTACATATATGGACTCTGCATTTGTGAGTGAAACAATGGGGATGAATAATAACTCTATCCACCTCTTTTAGATTAGCTTTAGGCAACTTGTATCTGTGATTTAAAAATAAGATAACCTAAAGTTTATCATTAGTCACATGTCAGAAGAACAAAAACATATTTTATTTTTACTTTACTTTGACCACCAATCTATTCATTTATTAACAAAATGATGTCATATCAATGTTCACTTTTTCTGCTCATAAACCTATTTCTTATATTATAGTTATTCTATTCCATTTGTTTTAAGAATTTTTTCCCATGTAAGGGGAACACGATCACAGTTACCTCATTTTCTATTTCAACTTCAGCATATGTTGCCTTTCCCAACTTCATTTCTTATTGTAAAAGATCATTTATTAAGAATTTCATGAATACATGTGTATTTTAATAAATTCTACCCCTGTTCCTCCCCTCAAATTAATCTTTTATTCTCTATATCATATTTCCACCTCAGTTTCATGTGTTTTTTTTTATTAACTCACAAAGTTCACTTAGTTCCAATATATATATATATTGGAACATGGGTGACCTTCCAGGGACTGCATCCCTGATAAAAGCATTGCCAATAGTTCCTAGGAGGAGGAACTTCATGAACCCCTCCACTAGCCATGCTTGGAATTTGCCTGGCTTGATTTTTGTACAGGCCTTGTGTATGCAGTCATAGTTGCTTCCTGCCAGTTCAAATAGGCAACAATGCTATCATGTCTGTCAAATGCTCTTTTATATCAGACTTCCACTATTTCTGGCTATTATAATCTTTCCACTCCCTCTTTTATGATGATTCATGAATATTCAGGGGGAGGAGGAAATGTGATATTGATGTCATAACCAGCTAAGAACTCCCGGCTCTTTTGCTCTGCACATTGACCAGTAATAAGTTTGTATATCAACCTCTGTCTTCTTCCAAGAGAAGTTTCTTTGATAAGAGTTGAGAGGTTCACTCATTTATGTGCATAAAAATAAGAAACTATGAGGCAGTTGAATACTATGGCCACTAAGTAAGAGGGTGGTATTAGGCTCTCCTTTAGGACCTATGTCTTACCCACATATGAGGTTTGGACAAAGTTAACATTGCCAAGCATGGGTTCAGTCTTATGGGGTGTTGTATACCCAATTAGAAAGTTATTGGTGAGTCCCATAATATTTGTGCCACTGTTATACCAATGGTCATATCTTGTCAACTCAGTCATTTTTTGTAGCTATTAGAGTTTACAGCTGGGTAACACTGTAAATTGCTTTTTCCCTTTGAATCTCTGAAATCTACCCAATAGGGACGAAACTTCCTGGTTGGTACCAACTTGATTTCTCCATGTCCTGTGATTCAAATATGTACTATCTTCAGCATTAGGATCTTGCTATCAAGTTCAGGAGGGTAACCAAGAATAGCTTGTAACATGGTTCTGGTATATGGGATTCCACTTAACAAACATTTAAAAAGAGACAACCCATATACAGCACTGTGATTTTTTTTATTTGATATTGTGTGAAGTCTAGGAAAGTCAGTGCCCTCCCATAGCATAACTCTATTTAAAGGTCTTATATATGTAGACGTACATATCTTAAGGACGTCTACAGTACAAAACCTACAGTAATAGGTTTTGATGTAACATTTCCAGAAGTGGTCAGTGTTAGTTATCTTTTCTTATATTCCTTCTTCTACCCTAGGCTCCTACTCCTCACCTATTTAACCCTGCCTTTTATGTTATTCTTCTTTTCCTTTTCATACCACCTTGTTCTACCTCATGTCCCTTGATATTTCCACCTCATTGTCCAATACTCCTTTCCTGACACTTAAACACATTCAAATCCAGCACCCACATATGAAAGAGAACATGCGGTTTTGACTTTTTACCTTACTCAGGATGACTTCCCACTAAGTCCATTTACCTATCAATTTGACATTTCCATTTTTTGTACCACATTTTCATTATCAGTTCATCAGAAGAACATCTAGGCTGTTTCACTTCTTGGATATTGTGAATAGAGGAGCAATGAACATTGATGAGAAAATACCTCAGTAGTATGCCCAAGAGTGCTACAGCTGGACCATGTGGCAGATCAATTTCTAGCTTTTTGAGGAGCCCCAAGCCTGATTTCCATAGTGACTGCACAATTTGAGCTCCCACAGTAAATAAAATGTGTTGCAATTAACTTATCTGTGTGGCCTAGGGGGCAATTAACTGACACAATGAGACTGTAGTGTATGTTAAAGCTGGAAACCCTACGCTGGGCAGAATCTAAGCTACTACTAATCTACTAGTAGACTAAACTAAGCTACTCTAAACCTCTGGCCTCAAAACCTACATATATCCCAATCACTTGCCAATCTGATCCTCCTCGTGTGGCTTCTCTCCCCAACTGTCCACTGTACAGCTACCAGCTCTTCCAACCTCCCATGGAAGCCTCGCCTTCTACTTCCTGTCCTTCTGCCCAGCTGATTGGCTAAACAGCGCTTTATTGACAAATGCTACATCCACTCAAGGCATTCCTCCACAAAAATGTCTTTTTTTCCCCCTGATACTCACGCCAGTTTTGTAGTCATTTGTTTTGTTGGCCTTAGCTATTCTGACTACAAAAAGATAAAAATTTCAGGTTAGTTTTAATTTGCATTTCTGTCATGGCTAACGATATTTAGCAATCTTGAAATTTCTCATTCATTTATATGTATTCTTTTGATAATTTTTGTTTAGTTTAATTCTCAGTTTCTGTCAAGTTCTTGGTTTGTTTGCTTGCTTGTTAGCTTGTTGTTTAGATTTTGATGTCTTTGTACATTCCAGATACTAACCCTCTGTCAGATAAATAGCTGGTAGATTTTCTCCTATTCTGTAGGCTGCCTCTTTGTGCAAAAAATGCTGTCCTTCACTACACAGAAACTTTTAAGTTTCATGAGGTCCAATTGGATACTTGTAAGAGGTATTAATGCCTGTAATACTGGGTTCCTGTTCATAAAACCATTTCTTGTGGCTGTAAGTTAGAACATATTACCTACTTTCTTCTCTAACATATTAAAGGTATCAAGTGTTATGTATGGGACATTGATCATTTGGAGTTGTTTTGTGCATGGGGAAAGATAAAGATCTAGCTAATTATTCTACATGAAGTTATCAAGTTTGATCAGAATCATTTGCTGAGGATTCTGCGTCTACTTTTTAGCCTCTTTGTCAAATATCAGGTGGCTGTATAATCATGTGATTATATCAGGGTCCTCAATTCTATTCTTTTGATCAATGTGTTTTGCTCCAGTACTGTACTGTATTGCAATTTAAAACCAATACTGATACCTCTAACAGTGATTTTATCATTTGGTATATTGTGGCTACTTAAGAAATTTTAAGACATATATTTTTTAATTTTGTGAATAATTAGCATGGGATTTTGATGGGAAATTTTATTGAACCTGTAGGATATTGAAAGACTGTTTAGTATTTAATTATTTTAGTGAAATTCATGGTTACTCCTTAATCAGTTTTATACCCAAATAACCACACGGAGAGACCAAGATCTATTTAAGTAGCCTATAGCACAATGCTGTACAATAATTACTCCATCCTAAAACTCTATGCTAGTATAGTTTCTTCCCATTCAGATTTCTCAGATTATACTTGCTTTTAAATCATCTAGGCCCATGAAAGTCTTCATTTACCAGAAAAGCAGGACAGAGGGGAAGACAACCTATTGGGACTCTAGGTGAGAGAAGCATGGGAGAATGGGAAAATAGAAGGATCCAGAGGGTCCTAGAAACCTAGAAGAAGAACATTATGATGGGCAGATCTGGGCCCAGGGGTCCTGATCAAACTATGGCACCAGCCAAGGAAAATACCTGAAGTAAACTTCAAACTCCTACCCAGATCTAGCCAATGGACAGGACATTCTCCACAGTAGAGTGGAGAGTGGGATATTACTTTCTCACATACTCTGGTGCCCCATATTTGACCATGTCCCCTGGAGGGGGAGACCTGGTGGCACTCAGAGGAAGGACAGCAGGTTACCAAGAAGAGACTTGATACCCTATGAGCATGTACAGGGGGAGGTAATCCCCCTCAGGAACAGTCATAGGGGAGGGGAATAAGGGGAAAATGGGAGGGAGGGAAGAATGGGAGGATACAAGGGATGGGATAACCATTGAGATGTAATATGAATGAATTAATAAAATATATTTTTAAAAGAAGTGTAAAATGTGACAACAAATAATAAAAATTAGGATGTGATAAAAAAAATCATCTAGGCCCAGTTCATTTCTCTTATTGTTTCCCTCGTCTCCTCTTAGTGGCTTCATCCTCTCCTCCCTTCACTTTCTCTTCTCACTGGATCAAGATGTCCCACCCTATTCTCTGTTATTGCTCAGCATTGACTAGTTTGTTTTATTGACAATACAGAGAACAAATGGTAACATGTTTACACAAACTTGAAAATGGAGATACTTAATAAACATCACAATGCAATGTCAGGATTGATTCAGAGAGTGGGGTGGAGAAATCAACATTTGAATGAACAAGGGTAAACTGTACACAATCCACAAGAACATTATGCCAACACTAGATAACTATTAATAAAATGGCCATTTATACACTATTAATTCTACTAATCCATGAGCATAGGAATTATATCCATCTGTTATTATTTTCAATTTATTTTTCAGTGTCTTAAAATTCCCATTGTATAATTACTTTGCTATATTTATTCTGAGATACTTTTGAGGCTATTGTGAATACTATTGTTTTTATTTTTTATTTATTTATTTTTTGGTGTGTCTATCACTTGTATATAGGAAGGCTACTTATTTTGTATGTTAAGTCTATATCATGACATTTCACTAAATGTTTATTAGCTGTAGGAATTTTCTAATAGAGTCTCTGGGTTATTTTATATATAGAATCATATCATGTATAAATAAGGATAGTTTGACTTCTTCCCTTTCAATTTGTATTCTTTTCATCTGCTTCTTTTATCTTGTTACATTAACAGAAACTTCAAGTGCTAAATTGAGCATAGGTGAAAGAAAAGATGTCTTTAGCTGGTCCCTGATCATAGAGGAAGTGCTTTGAGCTCCTCTCCATTTATCATTATACTGGCTATAGGCTTCTTTATATTGTCATTATTATGTTGAAATATGTCCTCTATATCATGAAAGGGTCTTGGATTTTCATTTTTCCAAGTGCATATGGAAATTATTTATTTATAATAAACCACATGCAGTAAGAACAGCTATGGAACAATCAAGAAAGACATATATAAAAGTCACATTCAAAATGTTTACTTCATTTGTATTTGGCAACCTTGAAGAAAATATTCTCTCTAATATCTAGGCAAGTCTAAAGTTTTGTACCTAAATCATTATTATATTTTGTATTTATCAACTTGAAAAACGTCTTTCTAGACCCGAAAATATTTTCTTAAGTCTTAAACAACTTAAGCCTAGCTGTGAAACTATAACTATCCAGTCTTCAACCCCAACAGAAAATTGAGAAGGAATAAAATTATTACTTAAGTAGGAAGTACAGGCAAACAGTTTCAAAAACTAAGAGGAGACAGAGACAGATTATTGCTTGTCAGTCACCTATTCTCTCTATAATGTTGGAGCATCATCTTCAGCCTTCTGGCCCAGTATATATGGAAGACATAATTGTGAAGCAGGAAATATGAAGGAATTACTTACCGTGTCATGGCAGAGCTTGGCAGTCAACTCAGTCTATGTTCAAGTCTTGTCCATTTTGGACAGCATATTGTCTGTAGAGAGAGCTGGGGCGTTTTTTACCCAGTGGCTGCTTACCATTAATGAAACTATCTCCAAAATGAGATTTTATGATACTTATCATCTTTGTTGAGGTAGGCTGGGGGTGTTGCCAGGAGCTGACATTTCTCAAGTTAAAAAGGCCTTTTATTAGTAAAAAAAAATTCTTTAAATGTTTTGTAGGTCTCTGATATTTTTGAGGACCATCTATTATCTCTGTTTATATCTACATACTATATAATCATATATATCTATATTAAATCTGAATAGGCAAACATTGCTTGTTTCTGGATATTTACTATCTGTTCAACATAAGATGTATATTTCTGTGATAAGCTAGACTAGTATCTGGCATGACCTTAACGGCCTTTTCTGCATCTAATCAGATGAAGATGTGGTTTCGTTCATTGACTCTACTTAAGTGGTGGATTACCATTATGAAATTACATATATTTAACCATTCCTACATCTCTTAGATGAAGCTGACTTGATTGAGCTGAATAATCCTTTGTGTGTGTGTGTGTGTGTGTGTGTGTGTGTGTGTGTGTGTGTGTGTTCTTGAATTCAGTTTGGAATTATTTGTGGAGAATGTTTGCATCTTTGTTCATTTGGAGATATTTTCCTATAATTCTCTAGCTTTGTGGGTCCTTTGTCTGGTTTTTGTATCAAGATAAAACTGTTTTTGTAAACAAAATTTGGAAATGATCCTTCTTTTTGAGTTTACAGAATATTTGGAGAAACATATTAGGATGGGGAGAAATAACTCTAGAGAGTGATAGTGGGATATAGGTACAATGAATGTGAAAATGGGAATATGGGAGGGGGAAATTTGGGTATGGAGTAGGAAGGGCAATACAATACAGAGAAGAAAGTGGAAGGTGGGATAAATGCAACTAAGAATGTTTGAGTGACCCATAGGGAAACATTGTATCATATGTTTACTTAAAAAGTACAAGTTTTACACACACACATACACACACACACACACACACAGAGAGAGAGAGAGAGAGAGAGAGAGAGAGAGAGAGAGAGAGAGAGAGAGAGAGAGAGAGAGAATAATGAAGTTATGACACCAAGGATGATAATACCTCCTTCCACAAAAGCCATAGATTATCTGTAAAAGCCCCAGCTCCAAACATGGGAAAACTCCCTTATAATTGTTAGGGGAATTGAAGAGATACCAAAAACAATAAAGACATTACGATTCCTCTTAGCTGATTTCCAGAACTTAAAGGTAAGTCTCTGTTGATGAACACACCAGATATGTCATATAAAAGACTTAGCAGGATACACTGGGAAGTGACCTGGAAGCTTCATCCCTGAGGACTAGCTCTCATAGCACCAGGCCTTGCTATCCAAGCTACCAGAGGAGAATAACAAAGGATAATTCTGCCCAGCTACAAAGCCTGTGAGCCATAACAATGACCAGCTCAGCAAGATAGCTGAAGCATGCAATAGTGGCACTTCTATATTGTGAATAATCTGCTTCTGCCATTTTTCTAAACAAATTTTTTAAGCTGTATCCTAAACATTTTTTATTTGCTTATTTTTTAATTACTAGGGTTTTTTAGATTATACTCACATTCCCTCCTTTCCTTTCCTCCCTTCAACCTTCTCACATAAGCCTATTGTTCTCTTTTTCAAATTCATAACCTTCTTTTCTTTTTTAAAAATTTTATTAATTTATTCAGATTACAACTCAATTGTTATCCCATCACTTGTATCCTCTCATTCCTCCCTCCCTCCCATTTTCACTTTATTCTCCTCCCCTACGTCTATGACCGAGGTGGACCTCCTCACCCACTGTATGGTCATAGGCTATCAAGTCTCTTCTTGGTAGCCTGCTTATTCTTTCTTTGAGTGCCACCAGGCCTCCCCACCAAGGGGAGGTGGTCAAATATGGGGCACCAGAGTTCATGTCAAAGTCAGTCCCTGCTCTCCACATAAGTATGTCCTGTCCATTAGGTAGATCAGAATAGGGGTTCGATGTTTACTACTTGTATTGTCATTGGTTAGTGCAATAGTTTGAGCAGAACCCCCAAGGCCCCGATCCACCCATCATGACGTTCTTCTTGTAGGTTTTTAGTACTCTGTGAGTCCTTCTATTTCCCCATCTCCTATATTTCTCTTACCTAGAGTCCCAGTAGGATGTCCTCAAATCTATCCCAATCTCCTGGTAAGTGAAGACTTTCGTGGGACATGCCTTTTGGGCTAGTGCTCAATTATAAGTGAGAATATACCATGTGAGTCGTTCTGCTTCTGGGTTAACTCACTCAGTATGATTATCTCTAGTCCCATCCATTTGTCCACAAATTTCGGGATTTCCTTTTTTTTTTCATTAATGGTTGTTTCATACATATAAGTATATACATATATTCCTAAATGGATGAATATGATAAATATACTCTGTTCATTCTGTGTAATGTTAACTTGTATGCGTGTTTTCAGAGTGAAGCATTAGGAATTGGATAACCAATTGATGTGCTACTCCCCGAGAAAGATTGTTCTCATTCTCTCAGCATTCTTTAGTTATCTGTAGGTTTGTTTTGTTTTTTGTAAGTTTGAGAGCTCATGGTCTCTCATATGCATGTCCACTTTAGCATGCCTACTGTTGTTGTTCTGGTGGCACACACCTTTGAGAAATCTGGAAGTAGAGGCAGATGGATCTTTTTGAGTCCGAGGCCAGCCTAGTCTATGACCTGCAAGCCAGAGGAGGACTACATAATGATGCCCAGTCTCAAAAACAAAACAAAACAAAACAAGTAATTACCTAGTGTTATAACCACTTATAAGTGTAGTTCTCACCTCTCATCAAAGAAACATATTTTGCAACAGACAGATGCTGTTACAGAAAGCCACAAATCATCAAAATATAGAGAACCGTATTTTTATTTTAGAAGCTTTTGTTTTATCTTAAAGTTATTTCAAATATTTTTCCTGAGTTTTCATTTGTTTCTTAGATAGCGTCTTGCTAAGTTGCCCGATCCCCTGCCTTATTCTTCCATGTGATAGAGATTACAGGCATGCAAGTCCATATCCAGGATTTGAAGGCCTCTTATTAGTTTTTTTGGCAATGTTTTACCATTCTTTGTAGTATGTTTAACTCATTCTCATTGAATGCCATAAAACTTCTTGTGGTCCTGATGAGCAGTTTTTATTTCAAAAGGACCCTGGTATTGGGGAACTAGAGAAACTGGATGAGCAAATTGAAACCACTTTCCATGGTTTCTAATCTACTTGTATTGTATAAAAAGCACTACTAAGAGGAATGGCTAGAAAAACAAATTATGCACTTCAGATGAGGTAAGGGATGTAAGTGTATGAAAAGTGTGGTGGGCTATTGCCTTGCTTATTTTCATAAATGTCTAACAAGTAGTCCTTGGAATATTATTTCAGTAAAAATTGTGAAGATATTATTACAGATTTCCAGTACAGCTATAAATTTGTGGTAGCACGATATGCTAGACACCTTGAGAAAAATGTGTGTGCTTTGGGTTTCTATGTAAGTGTTAAACCCTATTTCCTCTACCTCCTTCTCTCTATCATCATACCTTATACCCTTTCTCATGCTCTTTCTTTTTTCATTTGCTTGAAAGCACTAATAAGTTCATTTTTCTTTAATATACAAAGACAGCTTTTTAGATTGTTGTTAGAGAGTGTGCTGGTTTAGTAAAGCAGTGGTTACCCATTCTCCCCTAATAACCACGGCTTCACTAACATGGAGGAACTTGCTAGGCTTCCAGTACAAGACGTGATTGCCTTCTTGTTGAGTGAGCTGGAATCCAAAAAGAAAGCTTTTGATTAGCACCCATGTATGTGTGCCATGCTGGTCATGAATGCGGTTTGTAGGCATGATAAGTAGGTAGGACTATTGGTTGCCTGCATCCTTTGGAAGCTTCCATGAAAACTATTTCTCACGAAGGAGACTTCAGGTCCGTACCAACTCAGGGGCCTCTGAGTTTTCTGTGAGATTGTTTCTCCTAGTAATATCAGAAACTATACCCATAAAATCTCAATTACATGACTACCCACATTTGAGTTGAACAAAGATGACACCAACACGCATACCAAAGCAGACAGGAGAGAACCACTGCGGCCTCAACCCTACATAAAGAACTATAGGCAACTAAAGAAAGCTGGGAGAAGGGAAGTGGTCTTCCCAAGGGAAGAGCATACCAATTGGTTGTCCAGTGACAAATGGTCGGCCCTGGAACAATATACATGAGTAACATTATGACTGAACAGGTTATGTTATATATATATATATATATATATATATATATATATATATATATCAGTGTAATAACAGTGTAAGCAATGTAACAGTGTAAAAAAGAAGCCATGAGTTTGAAGACAAGAAAGGAAGGATAAATTAGTGTTTGGAGGGAAGAAATGAAATGGAGAAGTATAAATATACTATAGTCTACAAAATTAAAGAAAATAAATAAAAGTAAAATATCTGGGCTATTTTCCTCTGTAAGAGGTACCATAAGTTTGTCAATTTATTTTTGTTTCTCAGGGTTGACATGTGACTATATAACTCTGTTTTGCTAGTTACCTGTCTTTTTTTAATTTGTCAATTTATTTTTGTTTCTCAGGGTTGACATGTGACTATATAACTCTGTTTTGCTAGTTACCTGTCTTTTTTTCTCCCTTAAAAACCTTGAAAGTAGAAGGATCTCCAAGAAAAAGTGTTATGTTTCTTCCCAAACAATGACCAATATAGATCTTATTTCTATTTGTTTTTTATCATGTATATATGATAGAATCACAAATACAGTAATGAGTACTGCACTGTATATAATAATGTCTACAACTATTTTATCCTTTGTTATAACATTTTGTCCTTTGTTAAAAGTATTTTGAGTGCTAGATTTTGTTCTTATAATGATTCAATTATAGTTAAAATGTATTGAAGCAATTTTCAAAGTATTTAAGTGTACTTAAACTGGTAAGTACTGATATTGTAATAATTAAATCTCATAATATGGAAATGAAACATATTTTTAGCAAGAGATGGACAATTTTTCTTTAATCACTGATCTGAATGTTCAATGTATATTCTATTGAAGTTAAAACTATCTTTTGCCTGTTGCTTTGATTCTTTAGATTTCAGCTTATAAGTGTTTCCTTTAGATATGTCTTCCTTGGCCATTTTATTTGAAGTTAATTATCTCATTACTCCCTAACACAGCACGATGTTTATTTCTTTCAAGTACCTACTCCTATTTGTCATTAGCAGTTATAATTTGTCTGTTCCTTTGTTTAAAATTCACTCCCACCACTGGATTGTCAACTGTAGGAAGGAAGAAACATGTTGATTGCTATGTATATAGCCAACACTATAAGAGTGTTATGTTCACAGAAGTAACTTAGCAAATACTTAGTCAGTGAATGGATCATAAAATCGTATTTATATTTTAAACAAGAAGTTAAGCCAGAGATTCTTAGTCTTGGCTGCACATGGGAATCCCTAAAGGAGCTGTCAAACAATGCTAAAGCATTTCTGTCAAGTTGACAATAAAGATTATCATCACACCAATACTAAATGATTATTATATGCCAACTCATTTGCTAGACATTTGGTCTATGAGAGTTTATGTAAGCAACATAGGCAATACTGTGAGTTATAATTTATGCCTTCTCATGAGAAAACTGAAAGTGGAGAAAAATTATTTACCTAAATGTTATCTAGGCCCTAAATTGATTCTACACTGTTTAAACATTGCTTTTAGCCCTAGTTATACAACAGACTCACTCATAAGTGTAGGCTTTGACCTTTTTCAAACCTACTTTATTTGGGGTTCTTTAATGCCTATACCTCCCTTCCAACCCACCTAGCCTAGATAGGAGGGAAAAGAGGTTAATGGGGACAGGAGAAATAGACCTTTTTAGACTCAGTTCCTTGGGCAGATTCCACTCTTCATTGTCATGAGTCCAGCAGACCCGTTAAACAGCAAAGCAGAAAATCAGCAAAAATGACCACAAACCTCAGCAGCCAGAACCCAGAACCTTAAAGCATTTTCTGGATTGTTTCTCTCTAGGAGCTTCTTGAAGTGATGAGCAGCTATATGAAGTGATACAAAAGCTAAAAGCTGCTCTTCTGTTTGGGGGCTCATATATATCTCTTCTCAGAGTCCTACCAGGATGTTTATCAGTTGGCAAAGACCATGCCTCCACGGGAGACAGTTCTTCCAGCGTACAAGTGCCAAGTGTTCTCTTATAAGTCTGTTTCCAGTGGACAAACCCCGCACACCCTCACACAGATCTGATTTAGATTCCATATTTGGGATCAAAACAAAAACATGTTTACATCCACTACACAGTTTTTTTTCTTTAATATGCATGCTACTATTTAGATCCATTGACCATGAAGTATAGAAGTTAGAATCATTAACACACACACACACACACACACACACACACACACACACACACACACATATCTGGAAAGATATGTCAATGAAGATGTTTTGAGAAATGTTTAACTTAAGAATCTGGGTGGCATCATCCTATGAGCTACAGTCCTGCTGTGACTGAACAAAGAGGAAAAAGGAAGCAGAACACTATCATTTGTCTCTTTTTTTTTTTTTCCATTTTTTTTATTATTAATTTATTCTTGTTACATCTCAATGGTTATCCCATCCCTTGTATCCTCCCATTCTTCCCTCCCTCCCATTTTCCCCTTATTCCCCTCCCCTATGACAGTTCCTGAGGGGGATTACCTCCCCCTCTATATGATCATAGGGTATCAAGTCTCTTCTTGGTAACCTGCTGTCCTTCCTCTGAGTGCCATCAGGTCTCCCCATCCAGGGGACATGGTCAGAGGTGTGGCACCAGAGTGTGTGAGAACGTAATATCCCACTCTCTACTTTACTGTGGAGAGTGTTCTGTCCATTGTCTAGATCTGGGTAGGGGTTTAAGGTTTACCGCCTGTATTGTCCTTGTCTGGTGCCTAGTTTGAGTGGGACCCCTGTGCCCAAATCTGCCTATCATAATGTTCTAGAAGAATGGATAAAGAAACTGTGGTACATATACACTATGGAATACTATTCAGCTATTAAAAACAAGGAATTCCCAAAATTTGTGGATAAATGGATTGAGCTAGAAATGATCATAATGAGTGAGTTAACTCAGAAGCAGAAAGACTCAAATGGTATATATTCACTTATATCTGCATATTAGCCCAACGGGCATGTCCCACGAAAGCCTTCACTTACCAGGAAACAGAGACAGAGGAGAGGACATTCTAGTGGGACTCTAGATGTGAGATATCATTTGTCTCTTGATGCTTCCTGGATGAACACTAATGTGACCAACTGGCTTCTGCCCCTGCCTACATACCTTTCCTGTCATGAAGAAGTGCATACTCAATCTGTGAATTGAAACAAAGATATTAAATCATAAATGAGGAAAATTATCTCAGGGATAATTGATTACACAGGTGATACAGAATTTTAGCCTAGACTGAGATAGGGATGATAGTGAGAGGGAAAAGAAAAAATTACATCAGAAATAATAGGCAGGATTTGATTTGGTACAACTTTTATAAAATTCTAGGATTGTGGAATGGAAAATATATAGTTACCAAATAATATAGTGAGTGAAACTGCCAGTACCTGATATTCTTAGGTGGTTAGACTACTAACCTTAACACATTTGCTACCTAAAATCTTTTATTAAATTTTTTCTTGATAATCTCATGCATATATAGTGTGTTCTAATTATGGCCACCCTCTCTTATTCTCCTTCCATACTTATTAATTCCCCAATCTCCCTGTAAGTCATTTCTCCACATTCATCAATTTTGTTGTTTTGTAATCATTGATGTTTAAACAGTCATCAGTATGAACATGAGTTTGAAACTATCCTTTGGAGCCTGCTGGGATCATCACTTGGTACACAACTAAAGATAATTACTGCTCCTCCCTCAGAAGCCACCAGTAGCCTATATTTCTGGAGCAAAGTGGAATACCATATGAGTTTGTGTGTAACCTATGACTAATTATCTACAGGCCCAGTCTTGTGCATGCAGCAGCTGCTGTTATAAGAACATGATTACATCAACTATGTCATGCACGGAAGATTCCCTTTCACAAATCCTTTCTCTGTGTTCCAGCTCTTACATTCTTTCCACCCTCTCTTCTACAATGTTTCCTTATCCTTAGAGAGGGAACTAAAATATCCTACTTAAGAATGAGAACTTGAGCATCACTTAGTCTCATAACTTGAACAAGCTATGTATCCCTACATCTTCCATCATCCATTGCAAAAAGAAGTTACTTTGCCTAAGTTTGACAGTAGCATTAATCTATGTATGTAAACTAAGAACTCAGAAAGAAATATGACACTATTTCAGTTTTGCTAAGTAATATTAATAAGTTCCCCTTCCAGGTATAAAATATCTTCAGCTGAGAGTTTTTGTTGGTTTTTGTTGTTGTTGTTGTTGTTGTTTATTTTTTACTTAGTTACCATAGCAGGCATGAAATGTCTCTTGTGTGGTGAGCCCCAAAACCAAACACAGACTGTACTTATTGGTGGGAATAAGGACAAATGTTTAGATAGTTATTAGAGATTATGCTGCTTTAGTAAAGTGGGGGTTGTAGATTCTCCTCCAATAACAGTGAGTAATTAGCTGTTTTCGGTAATGAATGTGGTTGCTTTCCTGTTGAGTGGGTCTTAAGTTCAATGAGAGAGCTATTGGCTACTTCCAAGGTAGCTGTGCAACTACTGTACACTTAGGGTGAGCAAGGATGACACCAATAGACATATTAAAGTGAACATGGAAAAACTGATGAGGCCTAAACCATACACAAAGACCTATAAGAAAGTAAAGAATGCTGAGAGCAGACATAGTCTTCCTCAAGGAAGAGCACACTAATTGACTATCTAATACCAAGTGGTCATCCCTGAAGACATGCTACGGGTAACTTTACAAAACTTTATAAAATAACATTATAAAATACATTCCTAAATATAAAATGTGTATACATAGATGCATATAATAGCAAGCAATGAAAAAAGAGGCTATAATTGAAAAGAGAACAAAGAGGGGTATATGTTAGGGTTTGGAAGGAGGAAAAGGAGAGCTGAAATGTTGTAATAATATTATAATCTAAAAAGAAAGTTACACTACTGCTAATCTAGTACTAAGGTAATCTCTACTTGACGAGTTAGTTTCTTGTGTGAACCTCATTTTCCTTATTAGAAGTTTAAAATTAAGAGATTGACCCTGACTCCATTTTTTCAGGTCACCATAGAAGACAGAAAGTATGTAAGATAATTGACAGTGTGGTTTAACAAGTAAATGATAGCTGTGGTGAAAATTCAGATCCTTCTTTGCATAATTCATTGATAAGTTGACTGTCCTTGTTATTCCTGTATTTTATCCTTTTATAATTCACAAAAAACTAAACAGAGAACACTTGGTTGCCTTCATAAGTCTTAACCACTAGTCTTACCATAGTAGGTACTTCTTACTTGATCTTATTTTTTTAAAGCTACATTCCATGATAATGCATTTCCAATTTTGACATGTATGTTAGGGTAAAATAGATCCAATTAGAACTTACTGTCCTTACAACACTTTAGGATCACATCTATTGTTTTGCAATTCTGTGGTGATAAATGTATGCACACACAAACATATAGCATGTCTTCCTAATCTGGCTTTGATTTTTCTTGGCTATGGTAATGTAGTAAACTCTGTAGAGAAAAGGTTCAACATACTACTAATCCAAAGACTGAATTTCTTCATCTTTGTTTCTGCTCCTTTTGGCTGATGATCAAAATAACACCACATAGCTCTCTTTTGTTGAACCATTATCTCTTCATCACATTGATTGGGAGACCTGGCATCTCTAGAGACCTGGCATAGGAGGATGTTGGTTATTGGGAAAAATCAGGTGATATTTTCACCATAGAAGGTACTTAATACATGTCAGAATTGGCAAAGGAAATTTTGTGGACTCAACCCTAAGTATAGAAAATGGCCTTTGACCTAATGTTTCACTCATTATGTGTGCCTGGATAGTCCTCAAGAGAGCCATTGTATTGACCTTTGTGCCTCTTATACAAAGCTGAGAGTGTTCTTCCTCACAACAATTTATTTCAAAACCTCCTAGCAAATCATAGACCTAAAACTGGGAATCTTCTTGCCTTAGCCTCTAAAACACTGGGATTATGATCCATACCACTTCTCATGGCTTTTAAACAGTTCTTAGTCTCAGAAATCATAATTCACTTGCTGTTGCAGAAAGGTCAAGAACCTGTATATTTAAAATACACCAAAATAACTTGGCTTGGTGGTACATGCATTTGGGAGGCTGGAGCAGGAGAATCATTAAGTTTGAAGCCACTCTGTGCAATATAGTTGAGACCTTGAAATTTCCCCCTTTCATACTAACGTGTCTATTGAAACTGTTTGTTATGCAGCCATTTCTAGGACCAATTGTTCTGTGACAGACCTCCTCTTACTCTCACTTGTAAAAATCTTTGTCCTCTCTTCTGAGATATTCCTTGAACCATAGATTCAGAAGCTGTGATGTAGATGTGTCCAGTGAAGCTGGGTTCCCCATGATCTTTTGACTTCTCCTTTGTGTCTCAAGGTGGTTTTACGTGAGGTTCTCAATTTGTTACTGGAAAGAGGCTTCTTTAATGAGGAGTGGTAGCTAAAATATCTGTAGGTATAAGGATAAGATTCATAATGTATAAAGGAGTTATGCTGGCCTAGCAAAGTGGCAGTAGTAGATTCTTTTCTAAGATCCATGACCTCACCAGCCTTGGGAAAGTGGCTAGGCATAATTTCTCATCTCTTGAGTAGGCCTTAAGTCCAATTAGTTACCATCACGATGTGAGTAGTACTTACTGCACCTCTATTGGTATCTTGCCATGTTGGCAATTGTTGTGTTTCATAGGTGTTTCTGCTGGATACAACTGTTTTTAACTGCTTCTGCTCTTGGCAGCTTGCAATTTGTATTTTTTTGGTACCCTGGGAGCTAGACTACAGAAAGGAGGATTTCATGTTAGATTTAGCTCAAACCTTTTTGTGTCCTAATTGTACAATGTCTTCAGTAATAGAGACACACTCTCAGTCAAACCCTGAGAGACAACCAAGGGGTGACATGGATAGTCTCCATTATTGAGGAAGCCATTGGGAATACTCTGACTAATCATTTGAAAGTAGGACTCGCATGCCTGGTACTGACACTTTTATTAATCAACAATACTTGTGATGAGCATTGTCAGCCCATATAGCATAACTTCTTTCAATATATATCCGGTGCATGTGTATGTGTCTGTGTGTGTGTGTGTATGCATGTATGTATCTGCATGTATCTTGTATGTATAATTCTAGGTAAATATAAAATTGTGTTATTCATTGAGGCTTTATCAAACAACCTTGGTGAGGGAATATTTGTCCCTTGTCTCTCCTCTTTCTTCATTGACCTTCCTTCTCCCCCATTAGACCTTCCCTCATTTTTTCATTCATTTTCCACTTCTTAGTATGTGTATCCTGCTATTCCCTCTGCAGCCTCCCTCACCTCCAACCATGGTTCCTTTACACTTTCCTGGTTTCTGTGGTTATTCCATGTTTTATACCCATATCTGAGCATTTGGAATTGAAAACCATAGATTAGATTAGATGGAATGTGCAGTATTTGTCTTTCTGGCTCTGGGTTACTTTACCCAGGACAATATAATATTTTCTAGATCCATATTTTCCAAGGGAGCTATATTATGCTTCACTTTACTGTGGTTTATAAATTAGTGATTTCTAATTCTATTGCAAAAATTTAAGTGCTATAGAAAGGAAATGGTACTAGTTACAAGAGGTCTTTGTTATTTCTTATGTTACAGTGTCATGGGTCTGCAAGACTATGCAATACCCTTGTATTTCCTTGCTTATGAAGGAGATTGTATTTCTGCTGATAGAATGATTTGGGGGTCAGTATGCATTGTGAACCCAAAAGTTGGTTTTGAATCTTGGTTGACTGTGATGATTGATAAGCCCACTGGTTCTCCTTTAAATAGACATGTACTTAAATTTAGGCCTTTATTCCATATGGCATATAGCAGATATATTGGACAACCACAGAAGGAAAAAACAAAGGTTTAAATAATGTGATAAGAAGACTGTTGAATAGTTCCCTTTTTTAGCAGCTGCAGCTTATATTTGACAAGTAAACTTAGGAAGAAATATATGACATCCAATCTTTGAGACCTTATCTGAGACCTAGGCAATCCAGGAAGAGTTACTTCATTATCATTTTTGTCTTAATTTCTGGAACAATTCCATGGAACACTTTTAGTTTATGCCTATTTGTATTGCAAATGTAAGTCACAGGGCTCCTTTAGCCCCAAGATATAAAAGAAACTAATTAACAAGTACAACAGAAATGGAAGACAGGACAGTTCTCTCCTTTACTCCATGTATAGTCTCTGTGTTAAGTAGCTCTCTAGTACCTGCAGCTACTCATTGGGGATAGTAGAAAAGAGTATATAGTGTATAATCCCACTGCTCACTGAGGCATTCTTTCCAATCAAAAACTCCTCGACTCTGCCATGGTCTACATTAAATTACCCATTCAAGGCAAATAGCATAAGGAAAGATCCAGGGAGAATACCAGCCACAGTCTTTGTGGAATAAAGTTAAATGGACAGGCCCCGAGGAGATCTTCAGTACATATGTCTGGAAGATAAAGTCAAAGAAGCTTTCATTTTGATACAGAAAGAAATCTTAAATGTATTGACTCTATAGAAAGAGCACATAACTTGAAGGCACATGTATTTGCCTTTGACTATAGCTTTGCCAATTATAAGAACTTGTGTAAGCGTTGGTTTTAAGTGTGATAGTTTGTGGAGCCCTATGAAAAGGAAATGCTGAGATGTAAGAACATTAACATCATTGTTTCACTGTCTCCTAATGCTGCACCTTCATAATCTAGGAATAGAGATTTGGGGAAATGTATCACACTAAAAAGCATATTCCTAATTTCATCACATTATCTTTCAACTATTTCAGACTTTTATATTTGTAATTCTGACACAGCAAACTCTTTTAGGGATAGTGAAGGTCCTATTCCTTTGTTCTACACTTTTGGGAGTCAGACTAAACAGTTTATATTCCAGATCTCTGCAAACATTATTCAGAGTAGTTTTATTGAAATCACTTCAGGTGAGTTAACTCACCTGTAAAATTTAAGGCTGGGGAAATGATTCAGTGGGTAAAATGTTTGCCTGGGCAAATATGAGGACCTAAGTTCAAATCCTCAGACCACATATAAAGTTGAGTGATATCTTGTACCTATAATCGCAGTACTGTTACAGTAGAATGGTGAGCAGACATAGGAAAATCTGCAGAAACCCATGAGACAGCTTAGCTCTATATATGCAGTGGCCCACAACAAAGGGTGTCTGGGTTAACCAAGGTAGAAAGTGCATATGACCACCATCTAATTTCCACAAGCACCAAGTGGTCTACATGAACCTATATTTAGACACAATACTGCAAACATTCACTTATATATAGGCATCATAACAATATATAAACATATATCATAGACACAACACAAAAATATTTAAGAACAAAATAAATGTATCTTGAGCCTCTGAATTTTTTTGTAGTTTAATATTATCTTGATTATCCGCAACAGTAAGCTAGATGGATTGAATTTTTGAAGAATAAACAATGAAATAGGTTATGGTGTGATATGTTTGTCATTTGGTTTCCTTTACAGGGCTGTTATAAACTATATTATCTCTGTTAATTACTTGACAGTCTCTGCTAAACCATAATGTAACTAATGTTACACAAATGATTGGCCTAACTGATGCATTGTCCACCTCAGGAGTATCCCTACAGTGAGATGTGTAAAGTGACCATTTAGGATGTAGTTAATCCAACTCTTCGAATCATGCCTGAAACAACTTATTCCTTTTTGTTCTATGATGAAAGTCTGCCATCAGAAGGGAACATTAGAAATCAATTGCCAGTATCTGTTTCAAGTTTTTTGACAATAGGGGCAGAGTTGAGACTGGAAAAAGTTATCACATGAGTAGTGACTAAACTTCAGCTCAGACAATGGCTATGCTGTACCCAAAATACATGAATTACCACATGTACTATTTGATTTTTTTAAATTCTGCATCATCATTTGTCTCCTGCAAAAACATGGGACTTTTTGGTGTCTACGCATGTTTCTATATCTCTAGAACTCTTCTTTCCTTTGCTTGCTTCTTGAGGCATTAGAGAAGTACATAGCTTTTGTATATTGAGTTCCGAGCAGGAGTGGTCCCAGACACAGTTAAAGCCTATGCTAGATCTACTTATTACAGAGTTGATGGTAGCTATATCACTTCTCTTTAAAAACAGATTTTAGATGATACTTCTTGAGGCAAGGGTGTGGTGGATGTAAAGAGGTGGCTCAGTGGTTAAGAGTACTTATTGCTCTTGTAGAGGACCGACGTTCAGTTCCAAAAACCACATTAGTGGCTCATAGCTGGCTGTAACTCCAGAACCAGGGAATCCAAAACCCTATTCTGGCCCCACAGGCACCTGTATGCATGCAGTATACATATAGATAAACAAGCAGGCACACATACATGCACATAAATGTAAGTAAAGAAAAATTATACTCCTCTACTTTTGCCATATCAAAAAGGATTCACTACTGTCCATTTAATCATATTTGTTGATTCCTTTGGCTTACTTGAAAACTCAAATATTTCTTTTTTCTTGGGCTTTGTAACATAATGTACAAGATCGTTCCTTCCATTGTCTTATTTGATACTCAGAATAGGCATTTTTTAAAATTTTATTTTATTAATTTATTCATATTACATCTCAATAGTTATCCCCTCCCTTGTATCCTCCCATTCCTCCCTCCTTCCCATTTTCCCCTTCCTCCCCTCCCCTATGACTGTGACTGAGGGGGATTTCCTTCCCCTGTATATGCTCATAGGGCATCAAGTCTCTTCTTGGTAACCTGCTGTCCTTCCTCTGAGTGCCACCAGGTCTCCCCATTCAGGGGACATGGTCAAATATGAGGCACCAGAGTATGTGTGAAACTCAGACTTAAGAATAGTCATTTTTTAAAAAGAGAACTAACTCAATTGTGCAAATTTGGTTGTTTCAGATGGTATAGCTGGGAAGTAGAGGCAGAAGGAATTGAAACTTGATCCTCGTAGGCCCCAGCCCATTAATCTGCCTACTAAGAAAAATTGGATCAACACTTAGGCAGCACAGGGTGGTTTAGACCAATGTGTGATGTTGGTCTAAACATGAACAATCTCCCTGGAAGATAGCCATGATTTATACTACATAAGTATTCTGTAATGTTTCTTTCATTTCTTCAGATACTCATATGCTTTCCAGGGGAAGGCAAGCTAGGGCAAGTTCAAATAAGCACCATAAAGTTTGAGTGCTTGCTTCTAAAGCTGGTCTGACTGCTTTAAAACACTCATTTGCCAATAGAATATAGAACTTACCTAGATTTTACA
The DNA here is from genome assembly GCF_964271855.1 of Acomys minous. Classification (NCBI taxonomy): domain Eukaryota; kingdom Metazoa; phylum Chordata; class Mammalia; order Rodentia; family Muridae; genus Acomys; species Acomys minous. The sequence goes on along the minus strand of NC_140488.1, from coordinate 77,666,250 downwards.
CATTAGTACATTAATACAGATGGATACTTTTGCTGAAAATATTTGAAAGTCTGGAATACTTTCTGATTTAAACATGTCTTTAAATCAGAAAGATACCATGCCATTGTTCATTTAAGAGAATTCTCCTGGAATGCTGTAGAACAGTCACTTGCTATAATGGAAGGAAAGAGTTTTCTTGGAAATTGGTTAGAATTGGGGTTATGGTCACTCAGAGTATGATCCCAGGCAAATGATTTAACTGCTCTGAACTTTGATTTGTCTTATCCTTTTAGGTAGAATTTTGAAATGCCAAGTTGCATGATTGTTAAAAGAATGAAAATAAGATCCAGCACTAGACAAAGACACTTAGCAAATGTTCCTTCTCTCTTTTGCCCCAAGCCAGGCTGGGTGTCCAGTCACTGTTAAAAGCCTGCTTAAGTCTTGCTCCTTACTGAGATTCACAGCTCCTGTAAGGACTGATTAGTTTTTCCTTCTTTCAAGGCTCTGTGTGTTCTGCCCCACCCCTAGTTCCGGGGGCTTCCAAAGTGGACAGGTACAGGATGTTCTGTGGTACATCAGGGGCTGATACTCAATCTCCTGGCCAGCAGTCTCAGTTGCTCTTTGCACACATTCCATATGAAGGGACACTCCAGCTCTTGGTGCCCATGTATGTGTCACCACTTCTTGTACCAAAATCCATTTCACGTTTCAAAAGACTAAGCTCAAGATTTGCCACAGAAGAGATTTCCCAAGTTGTTCTTGCCCCCACATTATTTGACTAAAAGAGCATCCTTTAAATTTGTGGGAATTTCTCTATACCAGAATCAAAGTGATTGGTGGTGTCTTCTGGTCTCAAGGCATCCCAAAGCACTTTGCAAGGCAATGTGACTAGTGCTGAGGCCACAGAGGCCAGTACAGCAGCCGCAACCCAGCACTTCACAATTAGTCATGCTCAGCCTGAGATAATCAAGCCTGTTTTTATTGGAAGAGCAGAAGAGGGAGGGAATGTCAGTTGGCATTTTCCCCACATACTCTTTCTGAAAGCGTCCTTGGCTCTTCAAATTTCACGTAAAGAACCAGCTCAGGAAAAATTTCCACTACCAGAAAGCAAAATGTCGTGGTGCCAAGCTGATGACAGGATGGTGTCCATGGACATTGAGTAAATGGAAGTGAGCTCAGGATTGGCTTTTATTCTCCACTTCCTTTTGTGCCTTAGGTTCTTTCTCCAGCTTGCTTCTTTTCCCTTCCCTGTCTCCAATGTGTTGTCAGGAACAGGTCAGCAAAAGCATGGAGAGTATAATTTTAGGATGATCCTTATGTTTTCTACATTTATCGTCTCTAATCATCACACCATTAATTTTATATTAAAAAATTTGGAGATAAAAATACAATAGCAACTGGGCTTCTTTCCCACTAATAACACTCAGTATGCTTGTAACTTCATGTTCAAACTTGTCTTTCTGGTTTTACTTAGATTCACAAGGCAAGGGCCATCTCTGTATTGCTCACTTTCTTTTGTCAGGCCCATATACCAAGTCCAACAAAATGTTTGCTGACTATAAATTAAGATCTAATTAAGAACTCCACTGCCAATATCTTATCTTCTATCTTACCCATAAGTAGCTGAGCCAAACTAACTACCTTGTCTTTATTTCCATAGTTTTTCAGAGCAAATTTTAGCTCACAGGCCTTGTGAAGACTATGTGTGTTCAAAGTGAACCAACAGGACTTTTCCAGGGATTCTAACTGGGACACATCTGAGACAGGATTTGCACTGACCTTTGTTCTGCCAGGGCAATTCTTTCTCATGCTATTGACTGCTGTGTCTCACAGGTGTCCCATAGGAGAAAGTTTGCTATTGATACCCATTTTGAGGGCACATTCGATCTGAATAGACCTGAATTGATTGAGCATTCTTTGTCTGCCTCCCAGAAATCACTTCTTGTTTCCATGAAAAAGAAAATTATATGAGTATTCTCAAGAAGCAGTCCAAAAATTAGAGGTGGCAGATATGTTTTTTTGGTGAGCAGATGGGTAGGATGCCACCAGTGAGTTAATCCTTACTTTCCTAGCTTATTCTCATAGCTGAGGGGTGGCATTGAGACAGAGGGAGTTGCTGAACCTTCAAGTATGCTTTGTGGTTCTTTTTATGCAATGAATATTTGATATTTTACAAAGAAAGCTTATAACACTGGAAGGAATGGCTTTCCGTATTCTGCAGTTTTGTTGTTTGTTTGTTTTCTATTAGCTACAGAGTATCTTTATTTCCTGTTTTATTTCTTCCATCTTTCTAGATATTTAATGATCTGAGAGAAACTTATCATTCCCACCCTGACCAGTTAAAAGGCTTGGAATTAGGTTTAGGCCATAAATTTGTAAGAATGAGACTAGAGAGATGGCTCGGCAGTTAAGAACACTTGGTGCTTTTGCAGAGGACCTTGGTTCAGTTTCCAGGAAGCTCACCAACAGTCTATAATTCCAACTCCATGGATCTGACACCCTCTTCTGGCCTCTGAAAGCACTGTAATGTATATGGTATAATTACATACACTCCAGCACACAAACACACACACAAAATTAGTTAATTTATTAATTTATTAATCTTCATAAACTGAGAGTTCATTAACTAAGATGAGATGAGGACATCAAATTTCTTTTTCTTTTAGAATGAAGCTGGAGAAGGTCGTAGAGTGAAAGCCTTGTGCTTTAGCATGTATCAGTGGGAAAGACTAGGCACTTATGGGAAGACCAATTGCCGAAGCTTTCTTATCTTAAGATATGAAGTCAAGGCCTAGCTACACTAATCAGTGATACCATGGCACACAACTTTCCCTCTTTAAACTTCAGTGTTCTTCATTTATAAACTGGAGATAATGACAATAACTACTACTTCACAGAGATTGTTAAAAGTATTTATCTCATTAGGGAGAGAATGAAGTCAGGTAAGTGATGTGGGAGCATTTTGAAAATTGTAAAATATGAACTTAAAGCTATTTTCCTTTTCCTTTCAGTGCGTTCTCAGCTGTATTTTCTGCTTTTTTGTATAGCATGGATAGTTAGATGTGACTCTGGACAGACAGATGGACAGAATGACTGCTGAAGATTTCTTCAGTTTAAGAGTTTTTAACCAATGCTTTCCTCCATTCCAGACTATCCCAAGTTTTAAAAAATCATCTTGTAAGACAGAGCAGAAATCTGGAAATGATCAATTTTGATAATGTCTCTTAAAGTGTAATGTGAGATCGTGCTCTTCCATTAAGTGCTGGTGTCTGATTATTGTTCAAATAAATAGTAAAATGCAAATGACAGGAAATTGGCTGAGTTTTGAATCTTATTTTACTTGGGGAAACAATAATCCTGCAATGGTCACCATGACCTTTGATTTTCTGTTTCTGTAACTTCACACTTGTCTGTGGAGTTTCCTTCTGCTTTTGCACTTTATATTGGGGTTTCTTCCAGGTATAAAATTAACCTTTAAACTAACTCAGTACATGTGTGTGAGTGGATGACTTAAAACTAAGTATCCTAAGAAAGAAAATATCATAGCCATGGGCAAGTAATAGTCATGCTACCAAACACAGAATTTGGTAACCAAAAATCTGGCTTAGAAAAAAAAATCCCTTGTCAGTTTACTGTAGAAGATCTTGATAAGTACAGAGTGACTGTGCAGAAAAATGTTCCAATTGATGGGTCAGAAGAGAATATAAGGCCGTCTGAATACACATCTTTGGTGTAACTGAAGGGAAGATATGTAGGGGAAAGAAGACACATAGAGAAGATGAGTTTTAAAACGAGCAGGATATCACATGCTAAACTATTTCAAACACTGAGGATCTTGGCTTCCAAATACATTTTCAATCAACTTGTTTACATTAATTTCTAAGTTTTTTTATTTTTAGAATTTCATACAGAAGTACTGTACTTACATTATTTCTACCATACCCCATTTCCCTCCAAATCTTCCTGTTGTCTCTCTCTCACACTCTGCCTCAAATTTATGACTCGTTTTCTTTAAGTACTGCTACATACGGCTTGGTTTCCTTATCACACTCTCAAAGCAAATGAAAACTCGGTAGCCTGTTCTCAGTGTGAGTACTATACCCCTTCTCCCACCTCAGTGTGCTTGAACAGGACTCTTAAAGAACACAGGCTCCTAATAGCACAGTTCGATTAAGTGAAAGAAAGAAAGCCACAATATGTTTTAGAATTAAACAAACATAAATTTTTCAATGGCATAGAATGAAAATCCTAGGGAAGAGCCATATGTTGAATACCCTAGGCTTGAAAAGCTGTCTTGTAAAAATGCCATTCCTCAGTTTCCCTCTGAGTTGCTATTTCCTCCTCCTGTGTGCCTACTGCTGACACCATGTGTGGAATTATTTTCTTCCCTTAAATAACAAAATGTATTATTGTTCAAATCAACAAGAAAGAACAGATTCTTAGTACAGAAGTTTCATAGAATAAAAGCTTAGTTTGAGTGGTTTCTTCACATAACAGATGGTTATTTTTACAACTATAGGGGATGTACAAAGAGGTATGACCAAGGTAGTAACTATGTGCTGAATTTAAAATACACTATATCTAATTATGAAACTAAAATGACAAATTCAAGAGCAATATTTTGCTTATATAAAACCCTGATGGATACCTTATTCTTACAGGTAACTGATCATAGGCTTATTAATGAGAAATATATGGTGGGGATATTCACTGAAATCAGTCATTGTATGTTAATGTGAGAATTTAAAGATCTATCTTTACCAACTGTAGCCTCTGCTTTAGGAGGAGCTGGGAGAGACTTGGGCCAGCCAATAGATAAGGATGTAAGCACCATAGATATTTCACCTTCTAAGTAACATAATATAGGACAATGCAGATTTATAAAAAGAACTACTACATTTTTATGTATTGAAAGAATTTTGGATGAACTCTTTTTTAAAAAAGTCCTTTCATTGCTCTTAAATATGGTTTAATAAATAGATATATCACAATCCAGGAGCAATCCTACTACATAGTGAACACTCAGTTCTGCAGGTTTTAGAGGAATTTGGAATTTCCTTCAAACAACTGTCACAATTTAGAGCTTGGAAAAAGAAGTTATTGTATTTCACATCATGTTCCTTCTTGATTTCTGTACTTGTTTTAACAATATACTTAGGTGAAATATTTTTATTTACTGTACTAGGTGTTACAGCAAGACTGAAGATTAAATTATAACAGTATCAATTACTTATAATTACTTTCAGCTCCAATATCAAGTACTTATAAATATTTTATGGTATTTTTATCACAACAAAGCCTTGAGAGAATCCTAAAGAGAATGATGAAATAAGCTACCGCTATAGATTGTATTAATGAATGACCGAGTCATTGTTAATAACTCATTTGTGATATCTCTTGTTTGGGTAGCATAACAGAATGGATACATTGTAGAAAAACAAAACTAAAAATCCAAAGAAACCATAATTTTTCTTTTCTTTCCTCAAAAAAATGTATAATAATGCCAATGAAAAAGAATGCATAACTAGCATTAAAGACTGAAAATTCTTCTGTTTTGATAATGCTATTCTGTCCCTAATTTCTTGAGTACACTTCCACACAGTAGATGTAAGAACATAGCTACAATGTTTCACCAGTTAACAATGCTTACTTCTTACTTTAGCTTATGAAAGGCCAATGGTCATAATTTATCCTCTTTCTTATGAGATTTCTTTTTCACAATTTTTACCTTTCCATTGAAGCAGAGATGATCTTTTCTTCCCTAAACATTTTTCTCAACTTCAATTTCTGAACTTAGCCTGTGTTGAGTTGTTTTTCATTGAAAATGGAAGTGTTATCAATACATTTTAATTATGGTTTCTCCTCCCCTAACTCCTCCCAGATCCTCCCCCACCTACCCAAATCCGCACCCTTTTTGAAAAGTTCTTTCTTAATAATGTATTTTAAAGATCCACACTATTTTGTCAGACAGATAAGAGAATTGTAGTTAAAATATTTTTCTTCAAAAGTGGAACTAATGTTATAATGTTCACTGTTTTAGAAAACAATTTAAATTTTAATTTAAAGCAATAAATAATTGATCTTTTCAGAATAATTTTCAAGAAACCCCATTTTTTTTTAAATCTCTGATCTTTAATCAGAGAGAGCTAACAATAATTTGATGATTTCAGGTCATTCTCATACTTTAGGAGAATAATAATTTCTGTATAATGGAGAAGCTATGGATATTTTGCACTGCTTTTATGTTTTACAACAGAACATTTCTCCAAGAGTCTTTGTATTATTTTTAATCTGAGAAAAGATTAAAATTTGCCTTACTTTTAGTGAAATAATATTTTATTAACTTTTTAAGAGTTTAATATAGTGTGGTTTGTTCATATTCACCCCTTTCTCCCAGATCCTCTTACCACCTTCTCTCTCTCTCTCTCTCTCTCTCTCTCTCTCTCTCTCTCTCTCTCTCTCTCTCTCTCTCACTCTCTCTCTCTCACTCTCTCTTTCTCCTGTTCTGTTCTCTCTCAAACTCATGGAGTCTTATTTGTGTTGGGTAACTCCTCCTCCTAGGTGTGAGGCCTGGCCTGGAGTCTCTCAGTGCCAGGTCTCTCAGTTAGTTTTCTATTTCTGTGATAAACACCAAGACTAAGAGCAACTTGGGCAGGAAAGGTTTATTATAGCTTACAACATTACTGAGGGAAGTTTGGGTGGGAACTCAAAGCATTTACCAGAAGGCAGGAACTGCAGCAGAGACCATGGAGAAACACTGCTTACTGACTTGCTTCTCCTGGCTTGTTGAGTTTGTTTTCTTATACACCCCAGCACTGACTTACCAAGTGTTGCACCACCCACAGTGGACCAGATGTGGACCTACCATATCAATTATTAATATTATTCATTATAAAAATGCCCCACAGTATTTCTTACAGGTCAATCTTTGGGAGGCATTTTCTCAACTGATGAAGTCCCCTCTTCCCAGATGACCCTAGCTTGCATCAAGTTGGAAAAAAAAAATAACCAACACACCAGGAATTACTCTATTGGGGAAAATTGACATCCATTTTGCCAGCAGCAATCAAATGGCAATAGCTCTTCATCTTGGAGCGGAACTTCATAACTATTTCCCCTCCTTTATGCTGAGAATTTGTCTGGCTTGAGAGTGTGCAAATCTTGTGTTATGAGTTTACATGTGTACTTGCCCTGTTGTGTCCAGAAAACAGTGTTTCCTTGACATCATTCGATACCCCTAACCTTCACATTTTCTCTCTTCCATCTTCTGAATAGATCCCTGGGCCTTTAGGGACAAGAGGTGATATAGCCATCCTCTTTAGGGTTGAACATACTACAGTGTATCACTCTCTGAATGTTGACCAGTTGTGTTAATCCCCATCTACTGCAAAAAGAAGCTTCTCTGATTAGGGTTGAGTTAGTGCATGGATTGTTCTAGAAAATATAAATTGCTAAATAAGAGCCTATAATCATTATGGTGGTTTTATCTATCTCATTATCAAACAATAAAAGACACATACCTGGTAGCTTTTAAATAAGCCTAATTTTACCTGGGCCTGGACAGATATTAACCCCCTAAACTACCTTTACATCCCAGCCCCACACCCCATGCTAATTGCTCTAATAATTTCTATCTTGGCTAATTCCTACCCATAATTCCATAAATACTTACTTACGCTTACCATGTTGAACCTTAGGGATAATTTCCTGACACATGTTGCTTTTCCTACCTCATGATGACTCTCCTTCCTTCCCTGTCTCTTTCTATCTATCCTTCCCATCGTCCTTCTGTCGCCAAAGCCTATTAGCAATTTATATTTTCTACAACAATGGGATCTATGGATATTGTAATATGCCACTGGGCATTGTTTTATTGCTATGTACATTTAGCAGCATGAAAGTAGTTGATGTTTTCCTAGGCACATCATCTACCTAGGCATAGATTCTTGGCCTCATTGACAGCATCAGGCATGGGTTCCATCTCATGAATCAGGTCTTAAACCAGTCAACATGGGTAATCATACAATACTTACGTTATTACTAGTTGACATATCTTTACAGGCTCGTTATTGATAGTTTTACTAGGCAAGTGCCTGTATCTTAATATTAAAAACAAAGATAAAATAATTATAATAGTGGTTGTCATTATAATGATAGCCACATATGCTTTATAACAGTTAAAGATATAGAGGCTATCAATTTGACAATGAGCAAATGAGAGGTGCCCAAGAAGAGTTGGAAGGGAATGGGGAAAAGGTGTAATTATACTTTAATTTGAAAAAAATTTAAAAACTGTCAAATAAATAAATAAAATAAAAATAACAGCACAATGGGCTCAACAAAATAATCACATAAAATGTCAAACCAGCACAACAAATGAAATGTGTTGTCACATGAGACCAAATCAGTGTTCAGTTTCCTCTTGCTACCTGTCAATCAAGAAACTGAAACTTGCGCTTTCACTTTTTAAAATATATTTTCTCAAGTATAGCATGTACTGGATTCCAGACAACTATTACTAATTATAAATTTACAGAAACTGTGACTTTGACATAAACTATAATAGGTATTAAAATGATGTTCAACAGTGCTTGACTTTGCCACTAAAACATCCTGAAACAGGTTTCTCTAAAAGTTTTAGCTCTAATAGTTAATATACATTTTGTTGTGCATTATGGCTGATGTCAGTACCTAAAAGTTTGAAAAAATTCTCATTTGTAAAATTTTGCCAAAAAAGTAAACTGACCTTCTGTGACATGTTTTATAAAATACCATTTAAGAAAATGTTTTAAGAGACTATGTTATCTGTAAGTACTGTATAATTGAATATACACACTTAGTTTTACAAAGCTATCTTTATCTTCAGTCTAACTTGGGTAAACGTTCTTTTAAATGATCTTTTTCTCTTTATTATATTGTTGCATATATCCCGTAGAATTAACAAAATTCGTTAGATGAGATTTTTTTGTAATTTTGTTTTTGGTTTGTTGTTGTTTACTTTTTTGTCCTTTACTGTTAGAGGCCATGAAATTTCTTTTTGGTAATTGATTGTTCTATCTGTTCACATAGATTAAAGGGGCAAGTGCCTTCGTTTAGTCTAGTTACTTAAATCTTAGCATTTCACCCTTTACCATGCTTAGAGATCTGGAGAAACTTCACTGTTTCTCTTGTTTTTCTCTGGGTGCTAACAGTAATGAGAAACTTTAGTTGGGATGTATTATTGGATGAGAAAGGAATCTATTTTCAATAAAAAAGAAAACACTCTTTTGTAATATTTTAATCCCAGTGAGTCCAGTTAGTGCTGCCCCTGTAGTTGGGAGGACAAGGACACATGGAGAGGCTTCCTGGGAGAAATTGAAAGAGAAGAGTGAGAAGTAGATATGATTCAGATTCATGTACACATGTATGAAATTTACACAAAATGAAAAAATCCTCCTTATATTGGAGTCAGAGTGTGTTAAAGAAGGAGACTAAAACCAAGTAAGTTGCCACTACCATAGTGTAGTTTAGTTGTTTCTTTTCTTTTCTCCTCCTTCTGGCACATTTATTGTCTGGAGTTATGTTTGTCAAGGCATGATGTTACTGGCCAAACATGCTACTAAACAACCTACAATCCAGCCATGTCTTAATTGCCATGCCTTAATTGCCTGCTTGTCGAGAATCCTCTGAGAGAAGCCTCAATGAAGAAACTGCCTAGATCAAGTTGATCATTGAGCATGTCTCTGGGAGATTGTCTTGATGATTAATTGATTGTAGAAGCACCAAGCATACTGTCCATGGCAACATATAAAACAGATTCTCCTGGGATACAGAAAAAGCTAGCTAAACATTAGCCAGTGAGCAGAACCAGAGAGCAAGCTAAGAAGCAGAATTTCCCTGTAGTTTCTGCTTAAATTCCTGCTCTGACTCTCCTCAAAGATGGAAAATAACATATAATATGAAGTAAACCCTTTCTTCCTGTAAGCTGCATTTGGTTATGGTGTTTGTCACAGCAACAAGAGAGAAACTAAAACAAGATGGGCCCAACAACAAAGACTGAACTAACCCCAAATTCCCTTACTATGGGTTTTAGCAACTCAAGCACAGCAGTCTAGGAAGTCTAGAATCGTTTCTCAACTCTATCAATGTCCAGTAAATCAGTTAACATACCTATATGCTCTCCTTACTTGCAAAATTATAACCTCAGTTGTATGGTCTTAAAGAATTTCCAAGCATGTAAATTGTAAAAATGTACAAAATGCCATAATCACCTCTTTCCTCTCAGGATAAGTTTTTTTGTTTTGTTTTGTTTTTGTTTTTTTCTTTTTTGTGACCCTACTTCATTTGTCTTTCTTCTAGACAATGCACTTTACTTTTTATTATGATTAATTTATATTGTTTAACTTAATGATGCATGAGGGATAACATTCAAAAATTTATATTATAGAAGGATTGGTATTTAAATTTCTGTGTTAGATTACTTTGAATATCTAAGTTTTGAAGTAGTTCTTAAAATCGACCTTGGCCATTCTGGGCTATTAAACCCGGACTGCTCTTTAAGTTTACTGTATACTTTGAGGAACCTTCTGTCTTTCATGTGTTCAGGGTATGTGTAGACAATTCTAACCTGTAAAAAACTACTTAGATAACTAGACTATTGTGCTATGCTACATGATCTGACCACACTCATTTTAAGCACATGTAGATAAGTGATTAATGTATATTATAATTCATCCCTCTAGAGAAACTGTTTGGGCCATAACAAGAAGATACTCACTTGAAGAATCATAAGGAATGTTTCTCAGATATTTCAAGGCATAAAATAATCCCTGATTGGCACTGGAAAGTGAAAATCCCTTTAAGAGAAGTAGTTCTAACTATGCCTATCTTTCCAGGTACTATATATAAGCCAAACACTAAAAGTATACAATTGAGGTCACACCCATTCCACAGGGATAGAAACAGTTAAGTAGCTTGCTTTGATTGCATAACCATGAAGAGGTTTACTCAATGTGGCAACTTGCTCAGAGAGCAATTTTGTTAAAATGGAGCAAGATTCTCTGTTAAATGTCTTGAACGAGAGTCAATAGTTTTGGGGTGGTTTTGTTGTTGTTTTAGTTTGGTTTTTGGTTTTTGAGTTTTGGGGGGTTTTTTTGAGTGGCAAGTCTAGTAAACATATCAGGCTCTGTAAGACCTACTGCCTCTGTCAAAATTGTTCTATTCTTCTCCAGAGTAGCTGTATACAAAACAAAGATGAATGAATGTGGCTGTTTCCCAATACAAACTTAGAGAACGATTGAGCTACAGTTTGCAAACTTGGGTCTTAAGCATTCTCTAATGTCCCATGACCCAGCTTTGTACCCCTCCCGCCCAACACAAACAATTTTTCTTATTGCTTGAGAGTTCAGTTCAAAATTGAATACCTATCTATAGGAATAACATATATAACCTTGAGATCCTTAAATCCTTATGTCATCCAAAATTAACTTCCTGATTTTTTTTTTCACCACAGTCTGGCCTCTGTTATGATTACTCCCTCCTAGCCAAACTTTTGGGTTCTTTGACAAGTAGAAATGCAGGGTTTTCTAGAGCTGCACAACACTGAATAGAGAACATTTCTCTCATAGTGGCCTGTGGAATAGCTCTAATAACTATTTTCCTGGGACTAAGTGCTTTATCCTTTTCATAGAGAGCTCTTTGCTTGCCATGGCCTAGAAACTGTAAATATCCTCTGTAGCTAATCTATATTATTTCAGTACAGCCAACTATAAAAGGGAAATTAGAATTATACAACTACCACTCTATAATTGGGTATGGTTGCTTCTGGACAAAAATTATTTTAATATATTTGAGTAAATATAACATAAGTTTGGTGAAAAGGCAACCTATTTTAGGAATAGAATACTTGAATAACATTTTGAGGTCCTGAGTGTCTTTACTACCAGCTTTACCAGTGTTTCAGGATTTTGGTAATTAATTCTCCATTTGAACCTCTGACTATTAACTTTGAAATAGGGGAAGGGTAACAGTCATGATAACTTCATTGAATTCTGCTAACACCTGATTGAATTAATGGATGTTAAGAAATACTGTTCTAGATGAACATAAATTTTAAAGTTGAGATTCAATGAATTTGAGACAATACAAAAAGTGAAAAACACCCACTGTCAAAGAAAATATTTCCTTTTGCTTTTGCAAGATTTGATAGTAGTCTCTTTTTATTCTAATTAGAAAAGTAATCTACTAGTAAAATGGAGACGTGTATTCCAGGAGTGTATGACAAGTTAGCCTAACCAAATAGATGTGCTCCAGGTTCAGTGAGAGATCCTATCTGAAAAACAGAATTGCAGATTGATTAAAGCGGGCACTTAGTGAAAACTGTCAACCCTTGTACCCTACACATACATGCATATACATGTATATGCACACAAAGAACGCAGGCGCGTGCGCTCACACACACACACACACACACACACACACACACACACACACACACGAAAAATAGTTTGGGGTTATTTTGGATTATTTTTTATATTGATACTTCTAATTTATTTCAAGACAATTTGAGGGTTTTTTTTATTAATTTTATTAGTGTACAGTAGTATCACAAAATAGTGGGTTTCACCATGACATTATACAATATACTTGGATCATATTCTGTCCCATACTTCCCTCTCTTGCCACCACTGCTCCCATAGTCTCTCTTCTACTTTCACATTTTCTTTTATAATGACATTTTAAACAACTAAGATAAAACTATGGTATCTGTTCATTTTGAACAAATATGTTGAAATATTTATATGTTATATTTCCTCTCATGAAGAGTCCTGGTTTATAAGGACACAAGTAGGCAATGAAGAAGCTAACCGTCACCTCTATTAATATTAGATGCATAAGAGTTTGAGAAGCTCAGTATTAATGCTGCCACCTCAAACTGAAAAGAGCTGTTTTCTATTTGATTTTTTAATCAATATTTATTTCATTTTTTAAGAATACAATATAATAACATCATTCACTCTTTCCCTTTCCTCCTTCCATATATCCTTCCTTGCTCTCTTTCAATTTTGTGGCCTTTTTGTCTATCAATTATTGTTACACACACACACACACACACACACACACACACACATTTTATATATATATATATATATATATATATATATATATATATATATATATATATATATATTACATAAAATATGTATAGTCCTAAATACCTAAAAACATTCTTCTCAGGCTATATGATGTTACTCATATATATGTTTTCATGTCTGACAATTTGGTATGTTCTTTCCTGGGGAAGATTACTTCTCCTGCTTTCAGCATTCCTTATTTGCCTATAGTTTTTTGTATATATCTGAAGTCTGGGCTTTCTCATACAAGTTATTATGTCTAGTATTGATATCCTTCTCAGCTCATGTTTAAGCAATCATGTTGGCAAGACTTCATGGGTGTAGCTTCTGACATTATAAGAGACAACTTCACAGTAACTCCATGATTCTCTGGCTCCTGTAATCTTTCTGAACCCTCTTCCACAATGTTCCCTGAAGCCTCCATGCAGGAATGTTTCATAGATGTATCCATTGGAAATGAGCTTCACAACTCTGCATTTTGACTGCTTGTGGTTTTCTGTAATGGTCTTTCTTCCAAAGAGAAGTTTTCTTGATGAGGGGTGAGAGCTATCTATCTCTGAGAACAAGGACAGATGTTGAAAGTGCGGTTGGTTAGTGATTGTGCTAGTTTAAGTTGAAACACTAAAGGGCACACTGCTCATCCTTGGGAATTAGTTCAAACGTTACTTTATTACTATAAAATCATTTGGTTCCAATATTCTTCGGTGCCTTCTTATGGTGCCTTTACCTCTTCTTTCCTTTCTTCCTTTCCCCTTCTCATTTCTTTTTCTAGCCTTGCCCTCTTTTCCTGCAGGGGGCAAATAATGAGGGACAGAACGCACTTGTGTGATTTCAAAACAAGCTTGATGACAGTTTACTTACCAAGCATTTATTCGGAGCCTTTGTGATAAATGGAGTAGAATCCTTGCCATCAAAGGGCTAAATCTGAAGCCACATTGTTCATTATACAGTCACTAGATTGAGGGGGATATTTGAGAGGAGTGGAAATAAAGGTAGAAGTTATGAGTCAGAAGAACATCACAAATAAACCAGAAACATATTAATTATAGAAAGTATATATTTGTATTTGAGGAGGCAGAAGTGGTATGGGTGCCATTACTCGCTCCTGTATATTCTTCTTCTGTCTACTTGTGGTTTTGATAACTACTGGCTCAACTCTAACTTGATGTAGTTAAGGTTTGTATGCATTTAGACTTAATATATGTATTTATCCACATGCTATACTGATCTTTTCTTTCCTGCTAGTACAGTGTGGTTACTGCTAAATCCAGAATCTGCGAATGTATTTTATTTCAGAGGTCAGTTTAAAGGACTAGATTTGGGGCCCTTGAGCAATCATTGAACTATCAACACTGTATTTGAAAGGTTAAAACCTCTATTTGTTTTCCACTTAGCATTCTGTATGCTCTTGAGGTGAGGAAGGGGGTAACTGTATTTGTCTCTGAACCTACACATTTCTCTATCCTGTGTTGAGTCCAGTGCTGAACCTCAATGTTACCTGATGGTTGAATCAATATTTACTTTATAGTACAAATAATAAGAGTTCAAAATGCTTCTATTTGACAAATGAATTCAATTTTAAAGCCAATTTTTACCACAAAGAACTGCATGTACATTTTCCTTGTAGAGATTTCACAGTATTGATTAATATATTTGAAAATAACTTTGAAGCTAAATGGAATATCGGAAGGAACTCTTTATTTACTTTTAAGTTCAAATTTATGATTCGTACATGCCATCGCTTGTGAAAGTTGCTCAATAAATCACAGACTGTTCATGTGGAGTCCTTATGCAGCTCTTAAATCAAGACAATGAGTATATAGTTATATGCTGTGTTATAGGCAAATGAAACGAGTTTTTTCATTGTTTGTTATTGTTTAATGTTTGTGAACAGAAAAGAATTATGATAAACTATGCCTTGGGTTGTTAAAAACTACATCCTCCTTGCAAAGAAAAGGAGAAGGAGCTGGGCAGAAACAGGTTTCTCAGCTTTTATACTCTGTATTATTTGACGTTTTAGGATGACTGCTATAAGTTAGTTTTGCAACTTTTAAAAGTATTTATAGAGCCAGGTATGGTGACACATGTGGTGGACTTTAATCCAGCAGTCAGAAGGCAAAAGCAGGTGGATAGCTATGAGTTTGAGGTCAGCCTTGTCTATAAAGTGATCCAGGGCTTTTACACAGAGAAACCTTGTTACAAAAAAAAAACCCCAAAATTATATTATTTATAAATTTTCATACTAAAATATTCTAATTCATTACCAGTTTTAAATAAAATTTAGGCAATGCTTGTTGTTGGTTTTTTGTTTTTTTTATCAAAAGTCACTTAGGAAGGAGACTCTCAACTGCTTACACATAGAGTTTTCTGACAGTATGGAAGATTTTATTTCAAAGACGTATTTTTCTATTTCCCATTGAATTTCAGGTGTAAATTCTGTAAATTTAAAGTAAAATAAATGGGTGGTTTCAGTAATATTGAAAAGAAAATACACGAGATAATGGATTGTGTATCAGCTCCCTTTTTGTATTATTTATAAACTAAAGAATAAAAACACACTTTGAACCATTTTTCTCTTAAATGATTCTTCTCCAGTAAGCTGTACTTTAATTGATACTAAATGCTATATGTGCTTCATTGGGATTGTAAGAAAGCTGGAATGTCAACTATATCATGCAACCTGTCTTCTAGTGATTGAAAGTCTCTTGCAGTAGAATATGTTAAGTATGCACTAGATAGTCAACAACTGAAGGTAAGATAGCTCCTGAACTGTTCAGATGGTTTCTTGAGCCTATAGTTGATTATTTAGATGCATCATTTTATTCTTCATAGATCTGCAGAATACTAGAAAAGACTTTTTATGCTCAATAGTTTATGTGAATATTTCCTTCTTTGGTTTTACTTTTAAAATTCTGGTCAAGAAATACAAATGGGCTAGACAGTAGTGTCCTTGCTCTCTGGGAGGCACAGGCAGGTGGATCTCTGTAAGTTCAAGGCCAGCCAGGTCTACAAAGTGAGTTCCAGGAAAGCCAGGGCTACACACAAAGAAACTCTGTCTCAAAAAACACAATCAAAAACAGAAAAAAAGAAAAAGGAAAGGAAAGAAACACATTTTATCCTATATTATAGAATAGCGAACATTAATTGTGACCACAAACTAATTCAAAGAAGCAGGACTGCATAGATAATTCAATTCAATCCCTTCATCTGGAAACTGGAGTGTGTGTGTGTGTGTGTGTGTGTGTGTGTGTGTGTGTGTGTGTTAGTTAAACTCTTTTTTTTTTTTTTTTTTTGGTACTATAAAGATTGCTTCAACCATCAGTTAAAACTGAGGTTCAGCACTGGACTCAGAACAGAATAGAAAAATGTATAAGTTCAGAGACAAATAACAGTCTCTGTATTTGTACTACTCCTTCCCTCACCTCAAGAACATACAGAATGCTAAGTGGAAAACAAATAGAGGTTTTAATCTTCCAAATACAATGTACACACACACACACACACACACACACACACACACACACACACACTCACACACACACACTCACACACACACATACACACGCACACACACACACACACGCACACACACACACACACCTATACCTATGGCAGGAAAATCAAATAAAATTGAACTTCTATATGGAAACAAAGAGGACTAACAGGAGAGATGAAAAGTATGACAGGAGAAGGAAAAGGATGAAGGAAGAATAAGCTTGGTATATAATATATACTTGTATGACAATATCATTTGTAACATGGTATCATATACAGAAGATATATACAATAAAAATTTAAATACCAAAACCCAGCACTTTATTATGTAAGTATTCAGCTAACAGATGAAGAAAATTATATAACCATGTTAATTTGTGTGTATGTTTTCACTTCTTTAAAGTTTAAAATTGATTTTTATACCTTCTGGTTAGTTCATAGAAAATTTTGTACAATATATTTGGACCACATTTATGCTCCGCGTACAGATCCACCCATCTACCCTACTCACTCAAATTTGTGTCTTCCTCAAGTCAGTTTGTGCTGCTTATATACTCTTGGATGTTTAGCTAGCCACTGAAGCTTGATCATATCCTTAAAGAAAACTAGATCCCCATCTCCCAGCAGCTCTCACTTGCAAATAGCTCCTCAAATAAGGGTGAGATTTTGTCTTGTCCTCCTCTTCCCATGCTGGGATTTTTTTTTCTGCCTTTAGTTTATGCCGACTTTGTACATATTGTTATATCTGCTCTTGGTTAGTATTGCAACTCGTTTGTTATGGTTCTAGCCAACCATCTCAGTTCTCTGGCTCTTACAACCTTTCTACCCTCTCTCCCTTAATGAGCCCAGAGACGTTGGAGTAAGGATATGATATCCAATTTGGGCTAAACATTCTGCAATCTCTTATTTTCTACACCTTGACCAGTTGTGGATCTTTGTATCAATCATCATCCATTACAAATAGAAACTTCACTAGTGAGAGTTTAAAGATGGACCAATTTGTTGGTATAATGGTAAGTCCATATGAATTAGTTTAATACTATGTCCACTAGCAAGATAATAGTAATTTCTTCCCTATGGCCTATTACTTGTGTAGCTACAGATTCTTAGCCAGGATAATGGTGGCAGGTATTATAGAGCAAGCCATAAATCCAATGATAAAGTATTGATAATTTCCATGACATTTGTGCCACTATTTCACCAATGGGCATGTCTTGCCATGCAAGTCATTATTGCAGCACACATTGTTCAAAGCTGGGTAAGAGTAGTGATTACTCTTTCCCTCTGGCAGCATGCATAGCACCTTCTAGCACTACGAAAGCTAGTCAATAGGGATGCAGCTTCCAGGTCAGTTACCAGCTTTGAGTTCTTCATCATGTATGGCACATGGATGTGGTATCTTCCTCAATGGGGTCTAACCGCCAAGTTCTGGAAAATAGTCATGAGCATTAGCAATTAGCTTATAATATTTGGGGGACTATTGAAACCCACTAGAAAAGTAAGCCATTTCTGATATCTGATACTGGGATATTTATCTATATACTTGTATTTAGTGGGAGAATCAGTGTCTCAACATAGGATAACTCCATATTTTATTCAGTGTGTGTGTGTGTGTGTGTGTGTGTGTGTGTGTGTGTGTGTGTAGATATATTTTTTTTAATTTTCTAAAACTTTAAAAAAATTTAAACATTTCCTTAGGCTAGTGTAGAAAGGGTATTTTGTGGTCTGAAGCTGATTCCATTTCCTTTTCTGGAAACAACTTTGGTAGGCATCTTGATGTATTGGTAAACATCAAGGTTGCAGCCTCGTGTATTCTCAGTGGCCTGTGTTAGAGAGGACACATTTGGAATTGTCTTCTAGTTTCCAGAGATGTGTACATGATTATGGGATGACTCACTGTTTTTACTTAAATGATTCCACTCTCATTGTGGACAGACTTTCTGGAGGGCCAGATTTACTTGCATGTGTGTATCCATTCCACCCCGAAGCACTTTTTATGAGAAAGCATTTGTAGAGCCGTTTGCCATTTTGTTTTACAGGCACTCTGCAGGCTATGAAATGGTCATCTGGCCTGTTAATTTGTCTGAGAAAAGCAGTTTTCCCTTTCTTATATCTATGCCTGACACAAAGCCAAAGGAGTAACCATGTAATATCCATCTGTTTCTTCCAAAATGGGTGACGGATTAGGCTTGACTCTTCATCAAATTGAGATTTACTGGT
This sequence comes from Acomys minous, assembly GCF_964271855.1. Taxonomy (NCBI): domain Eukaryota; kingdom Metazoa; phylum Chordata; class Mammalia; order Rodentia; family Muridae; genus Acomys; species Acomys minous. The sequence goes on along the minus strand of NC_140488.1, from coordinate 77,647,444 downwards.
TTGTATTTGTCCCAAAGTGGGTATGTCATATTGTTTGTGTGAAAGCATGATACAGAGCTCATTGGCATTGTTTCTTTGAAGTGAATCAAGCCAACAAAGCATGTGTTGAGTGCATTCTATGCACTAGGCCTTGTACTGGGCATTCTGTTATCAGTGATGGAACCAAAGAAATGACATGACATAATCACTTATAAGATGGTGAGTGTGACTGATTTTGAAAGGAAAGGTGGTAAGAGAAGGCTTTTAGAGTGAGTTGTGGGAGGAAAGAAACCCGAGACAAACTATAGCACCCTGAGTTAAAGGAAATGGAGCCTAGTCAAATGTTTCATCAGGATGCAGGTAGTTAGTAGCATACTCTAAGGTTACAGAGTCTTGGCTGTCATCTTGTAAATCTTTTATTAATTATTGATTAATTGAAAGATTTATATTATGGGGTACTGTGTAGTGTTTAGATATTGTATATACATAGTGAAATGGTTAAGTCAAGTTCATTACATATGTATCACCTTATATCCTTATAACTTTTAGTAACGCAGACATTTAGAAGTGAGTATTGGTCATTTTGAGGCATACAGTACATAGCTATTGATTGTAGCTCCTATGCTGCACAGGATGTCTCAAAAGTTACTCCACCTGACTAGAATTTAGTACTCTAGAGACCTTCAGCTCACTTCTGTAAATAGACTCAAAAGAAATTCTAAAAAAATATTTTTTGGTTTATTGACTAAGATGTTAATTTGTCATGTAGTAAGTATTTCCATTTCCAACATTATTCTATCTCCTTATGATTTCACACTTTCTCCACGATTATCTATCTCATTTATTCAAAGGGTTTTAAGCAGAGGTATTTCCTCATAGAATTTTCAGTTGCTAGTGACAACTTGGGAGCAGGAGGGAGATAACACAGAATAGAAATCCAAGTGAGAGTGAGGCAATTCAAGTGGGTAGTGCCTAAACTAAGAAATATTTGGGCAAAAAAGAATGAATTCTGTGTGTTTGAGATGGTTTTAGGTGTTGCACATGTCTAGAACTAGGAGCTTAATAAAAGGATCTAAGATTTTTACTGGTTTTTTTTGGGGGGAAGAGGTATCATCAACATACAGAAATACGAAGACATGGCATGGTGGTTTTGAAATAATTGTAAACTTGGACTAGGAACACAGGGCTCAGGCTCTAAAACTACTGTATAACTAGTAACACCACAGTGTTCATCCTTCCCTTCATCTAGCTGGGATTCTCTCAGTTATACTTGAGGCATTGAGACTTTCTAGGCACTTCCTTGAGTTATGAGGAATAAGTGAGACAGTACTCTTGAAAGACAATGCATTATACAAACATTGGTCTCTGGGGCAGCTGTTGCTAATGGACTGAGTATTGTGCCTGCCTCACAGGGCTGTTGTGAGCATCAAATAGGATAATGGGTTGAAAGCATTTTTCAAACTTTAAAGTGTGATTCAAATGTTAGGAATTAGTAAAAATAATAAAAGAGAACAATTCATTCTCTGTCCAGATGTTCTGATTCCATTGTGACTCATGTGCTCATTCAGAGCTGTCCAGATGAACTGCCACTTAATTTTTGCTGGCCTATGTTCCACATACAACTCAATCCAATGGAACCAAGAGATTCTGGGCATTGGTTTCTCCCCTGTCCAATTTTGACTCTAGGATTGACAGAACACCCATTTGTGTATGAGCTGCTACCACCCTTGTACTCATATCTAGTTCTGTTGCCCATGTGCATACTGACTTTGGCTTCAGGGATCCAGATCCAACCTGACGAATGATTTCTCTCAAATTGGCTTAACACATCACTTTCTAGCTTGATGCCCAGTAGGGTCCCAGGCTTTTGAGGTTTTACAAATCAGGAAGAAGGTAGACTTGATCTCTAAATCAAGCTTCATATTGCTTGTGGTCAGTAGAGATATGTAAAAATCCACAGTGGGCTATCTCCAGTGGAGTTAATCACATGGAAATTTTGCTTTTTGTATCTGTGAAACAGAAAGTAAAACTGAGAAATGGAGCAGTTCCCATCATCCAAAATAAAAAGGATTGAATATCTTTCTTTTTTCATGAATTAATTAATTTATTTACTTGACATCCCAATCCCAGCTTCTTTTCCTGCCTCTCCTCTCAGTCTCTCCCTCTTACTGTCCTTCTCCCCATTTCTCCCTCCCTTTCTCCTCAGAAAAGAGAAGGCCTCGCAAGTATATTAACCAATCTTGGCATATCAAGATGCAGCCAGATTAGGCATATCTTGAATGTTGTTTATTACTAGAGGCATGATCCTAACTCTACATGTCATTCTATTTTAGTAGAATCAGTCTGAGATACTCAGGCTTTCAACTTTCATGGACCATGATATGTTTTTAACTTGATATTATTTAGAGTAGGGAGGATAAGAGGAGCCTAGTTCCTTAACTTTTTGCTCTAGGCAAAGAAGTGAAAGTTATAATGCTCAAAAGAAATGCTGTACTGAGAGACTGAATGAAGCAATATCAATGAACTTAATCCATTTTGGAGATGTTTTTAATTTATTATAATTTATTCATCTTATGCTCCACTTGTATCTTCCTCCCTCCCTTATGCGCCTTATTCCTCTCACCTAGACATATGACAGAAGGACCTCCTCCCCCACCATATAACTAACAGGCAATTAGGTCTCATCAGGATAGCCTGCATCCCCTTTCTTTGTGTGCCCAAAAGGCTGCCCAGCTAAGGGGATGTGATCAAATGACTGGCACCAGAGTTCATGTCAAAGGCAGTCGCCCGCTAACCCCACAGCCTTGGAGAATGAGCTGTCCATTGGCTAGATCTGAACAGGGAGTCCAAGTTCTCTGCATGCATTATCATTTGTGCCACAGTTTGTGCAGCCCACCCTCAACCCACCCATTGGTCCAGATCCCCCAGCCTTGCTGGTCTCCCTGTGGGGCTCCTGAACCCTCTGGGTCCTTCCATTCCCCTACTCATCCCTGTAACTCTCAGCTCTCTACCCAGAGTCCAGCTGGGAGTCCCAGCATCTGTCCTGATCCCCTACTGGGAGGAGTCTCTCAGAGAACATCCATGTTGGGCTTTAAACTTAGCACTTAAAGGATTAAAATAGAAAAAAGTAGTGAAGAATTCCAAGAAAAGAAATCATATCATTAATCATCCTGTCAGATTCATTATTATATGCTTGCTCATGGACTTATATTTCCATACATTTTTTTATGCAAAACGTGATTTCTTATCATATCATATTTCCTTTAAATTTAAATTTTTCCTTTTTGTTTTATGTTGTAGCTTCCAATGTTTGATGATATTTTGAATACCATTGTCCTGTTCAGAGCAAGTTAACTTAAGCATAAACTAAAAATATTAGGAAAAATTAGAATTTAGTTCCTTTGTAGCCACAAGTACTGAATAGCAAAATGTGTCTAATTTGTTTGTTTCTAATAGCGCAGATATAAAGCATTTCCAACAACATTTAAGTTATGTTGGGGACTTTAACCATGGTTAGTATACTATACCATGCTGACTTTTTTCTTTTCTCTGTTAGACAGCTGTTAGTCTTTTAATTTTGAGATATTACAGACACAGTGACAGTGTATGTTCTGCTCATGGCTATTTGTTTTGGCTAAATTGATTTTAAGGATCAGTTTCAGGAGTGGTGTTATTAAGCTGCAAAATGGGAACAGACTCTTTCGAACATGCCCTAGTTCTTTTAAAAGATTTTATAAACTTGAAAACGGTTTTAACAACATATGTGATTTGTGATTGTAGTAGTTTCAGTGCAATCTTACTAACACTGGCCATTATAAGTTTTGTTCTGTGCCAGTTTCATTAAGATATTGTTTATGTCTAATTTATTCTGTGTGCACTTTGTTTTATTATTAATGTTAATGTGGGTTCTTAGCTTTGTTTCTTTTTGCATGGAATTATATGTTTATGTTTTTGCCTGTTTCTACTTTGATTTCTTAGTGTCTTCCTTGCAAGATCGTTGGTGCCTCTCCACAGAGTTCATTATTTTTATACCAATGTAATCTTTATCAGTTACTTCTTTATTTTTACTTGCATGCTTTTGCACATCAGACATGTTCAAATGAAAGAATATGTACATTTTAAGTGCTGTTTTATATTACCTCTACATATTATCCTGTACCCAAGTGAACATTTTTACATATGTAAATATGTAATGACAACAATAAGAAGGAAATTTTTTCTGGGATTTTATGACTTATTTAATATTATATATTGTACAGTCATCCGTCTCCTACAAAAAAATTGTGATTCTATTTTCCTTTAGATCTGAATAGCATTCTATTTTATAAATTACAAATAAAATAAAGACTGACCTGGCAAAAGAAAATGTCATAATTTCATATTAGTTAATGTATCTTGCAAAAAATAATGAAAATAACTGAGTAAAGACTAATTTAGTAAAGATAAAATATTTATTTATAGATTTTATTTTCTTAATTTTATATGTTCATACAGTAAAACTATATTTGTAAGCTTATAGAAATATTATACATTTGGCTTACAATACAGAGGAAGGGAGATAAAACTAATAAAAATTGGAATAAGGAAATGGTAACTAGAATACAGCATAGTATATAACAGAATACAACATAGTAAATAGAATCACAGAAACAATGAGAAAATGGTTAATATGAAGATTGACAAAAATTTATAAAATTAATCATACATTTCATTTTTTACTTAAACTACTTAAAAGACATCTTATTAGCATGTACTAGCTTATTGATAACTCATAAACAAATTATGAATATAAACTATTCTTTTTTCAGATTTTGAGGCAGTGTCTCTCTATGTGGCCCTAGCTAGCCTGGAACTTATTGAGATTTGTTGAAGATGTGGACCACCACACATTGATAAAAATTTTTATATAAGAAGAGACACTGGAACTAAAGAGGAGTAAAGTTTCATCAGCTTACTAGTGTTTCCTCAAGGTATATTTCAGGGAGACTCCAAAAACAATGTGTGTCACTAGAGCAATCACTAGGGAAATTATTTTAAAATATACTTTTAAGACGTTGTTAAAAACAGTTAAAATTGTTCACCAGAAAATATGTGTGCTTCAAAATGAGTAACAGGGGAACAAATTAGTCACAGGTAGCAATATGGGAGAAGTAAATTTAACCCTAACAGTAATACCATTATACAATTGACCTAGTAGAAATGAAGATATTCTAAAGAGATTCTTATATCTCTCAATCTGACAATCAGATTGTTGAATGGGTGGGTAGGCATGGGGGCTCTCCATTTCTGAGGAATAAGGGAGGGGCTGGGAGGAAAGGAGGGAGGGGCCTACAAATAGGATGTAAAGTGAATAAATAAATTAATTAACAAAAAAGAAAAAGGTTCCAGCCATAGGGACAACTTGTCTCCTGGAAAGAGATTTCAAACTCTTCTAATAGTTTGTCAGCAGCCCCGACAATGATGGTTCAATGCTGTGTGGGACCACATATATCTTGACGAGGACTATTTAGACGCGCATATCCTGGACTATTTAAACTTTGCTCTCATTTTAAAAACCTAAGACAGACTTGAGGGTTTGCTAGATCTCTTTGCTCCTCTCCCCAGCGTGGCCACATTTAATACACCTTCTGCTTTCGACTTTTAATTGGCTTACTGAAGACATAGGTCAGACATAACTTGTAGCACAAGTTGTAACTCTCAAGTTAGATAACAGTTATAAGGTCAAGTCAAACGACAGATTGTCAGCATGAAAAAGTAAGAAAAGATATATTTGGATACCAGCTATGAGAGACTCATTGTTGATTCTAAGACAAATAGTTGGAAAGTGAAAGGATAAAAATGAGTATTATATCTAACTACTGACATAAAGTTTGTAGCAATTTTTGCCAATATCAGACAAAATAAAACTTTCTGTATTACTGCAGCTAAAGAACAGAATTTTATAATAACAACAACAACAACAACAACAACAACAATAATAATAATAATAATATGTCAGCCATCAGAAAGACAAAACAGTTTATAAACATATGGACAAAACAGGGCCCTAAAATATACAAAGAAGATAGACTGTTCAGTAATAACTATTGGAAAGCTTAATACCTTTCTTTCAATACTGCATAGCACAACTAGAACAAAGACCAACAAGGAAATGGAATAATTGAACAACACTGTAAAAGAGCTAGATCTAAAAGATGTCTAGCCAGCCTTCCACGGAGCAACAACAACAGTATAAAGCATGCTCTGTGGAGTAAATCATGTAACAAGCCCTATGAAACTTCTTCTGAGCTTAAAATTATAATAATCAAGAAAGCAAAAATCCAACTTATAAAGTGGAATGGTTTGTCTTCAAACCCTCAATCTAATAAGAGAGTTTTAGGAAAGATATGTAAAGAACACTTGCAATCTCATAGTGAATAAATAAGTAAATTAGTAAAAAAACACAAAAATACTGTTTCTTTTTCCCCATATTCCTCTATTGCTCTCCATTAATCTCATTTGTGTTTTTTTTTTCAAATTACAATCAATAACCACTTTGTCTGTCATTACCTCAAAAGACAGAGTGTATGGCCTACAACATATTTGGCATTGTAAGGTATACATATTGCATCCTATGCACTGTGTTAAACACATAATAAGGAAAAGCTTCCTTAATCTATACAACTGATAAAAAGATACTATGAGTAGCACCATCCTGTAAGGGAGAAATTGTAGTGGCTGCTCAGCCAATGTTTCTGTGGATATTACAGATGGAAGTAGGTTAAGAGCTAGTGAGTATTGGTGGGTCCAAATTTCCAAATGAGATTCAATATGTATCCTATCTCAACTCTAATAGCTTAACTTCTTTATCTTGATCTCAAATGATCTTGACCCCCTAACCAACTTCAAATGGGACAAATGCAGATGGCCAATTCACTATGAATGTAACATGTATAGAACTCATTATTCTCATGATTGTCACATGGCTCTCCCTGCTGTAGGTAGTTTGTTTTATACATTAGTAATAAAATAAAAGTATAAAGAGAAAAGAAAAAAATTGCCAGCACCTTGATCTTAGACATCCAGAACTGTGGGGAAAATAAAGTACTGTTTTCAAATCAGAGAGTGAGAGAGAGAGAGAGAGAGAGAGAGAGAGAGAGAGAGAGAGAGAGAGAGAGAGAGAATATTGGTTTTCTTTTTTTTTCCACTGGGCATTTTCCCTCTCCAACTCAGTTGTAAGTATCCAGAGAACACTAAATACCAGAAACATCTAGTCAAAGTAAATACACACAGTAGAATATTTATTTTAAATGGAACAGATGATCCTAAGAACCCAAACACTACTTACACTGCAGAAGGACTCCAGATAACTCTAGGTCTAATACAACAGAATGCTGTTCTTTATAGCTTCCAAATTGTGCAGAAGGTAAGAACCACCATGTTGGAAATTGACTGTTTATTGCATAAGTGCAGTGTACAAAGAATAACTTTCCACACCTGAGTGGAGGGAGATACCTATAAGAGCCATTGCTTAACTATGTCTTAGAACAGTTCCCTTTCATCTGCTCTGCCTTTACTTGCCACATGATAATATTCCACTGTCTTCTTTCTCCTTGTCAGGGCCCACTATTTCTTATCACATCCACTTGTTTTCAGGAGAACACAGCTGAGGCTTCCCTTTTGCCAGAAACATGGAAAACAAGATTTCTGAATGTCGAATTTGCTTGTTCTCTCATTCATTCATGTACAGACGCAAAAACGTTTTGACAAAACACTAGTTAGAGGCCAATGCATATGCTATGTACCAAAGACAGAATGGTGAATAAAGCAAGTACTTCTCACTCCCAAAGAACTATAGAGCCAAGTGGACCAGCAAACACCCTGGCCCCATTTTCAATGGCTATGTGCCAAGTCCTTCGGATCATAAGTTCACCAACCATTTTGCCTAAGCTTTTTCACCTTCTTTCAGAGACAATGTTAACTTAACTAATGACTTAAAGAGGAAGTTATCCAGAGACTACTAGGAAATAAAACCAGAGCAAACCCATAAACAGAATGAGCATGGCCTGGACAGAAGTTCTGCTTTCTTAGGCCCAACTCTGTTGTTTATTGACTGCCTAAGTCACTATTTCTCTGCCTTCTTCTCCTCATCTGGAAATGGAATGAAAATATTTGTGGGAGGAGTGTTTGACTTAGCAGTGTCTGAAATTATTTGTTTCAATATTATTTATTTGTTTTATATGCCACTCATACAAATGGAAACTTTATGATAGTCAGGAATTTTACCTAACTTGCTTGCCACTGTATCCTTAGTTCAATAGTACCTGGGTTATAACAACATCAAGTAAAATGCCATTAACAGAATGGATCAGAATAAATGTTCAAATACTTTTAAATTTACTCAATACTATATTCTTGTTGCCACTTCTTTCAAAGTTTCTGATGAAATCCCTTGCTTTCTAAATACAAAGTTACAGTACAAAGTACAAAGAAGTTCAAATTGTAACTGGGTTTCCTGCTCTACTGTAGAGAGGGCATTTAGCCTTCCTAGGCTTCTTCTGATTCATCTCTTTACTTTATCGGGAGGTTGTATGGACCCCATGACTATATTTTATGTTCTTGCACTGCCTCATAAGTACAAGTTTTATAAAATGAGAAAACTGAGGATCAGGAAACAAGGTGACTGGTCACACAGGTGGTTGGTAACAGAATTCCTACTGTCTTATTATAATTTTCAATCTCTCTAGTAAAGCAGATTCCACAACAGAAACAGAGAAGGAGGGTAGAACCTGCCTGTAAAAAGAAAGCAGGCTCTTTGTAGCTGCAGTGTGTCTCCTTATCACTGGGCCTGATGAAACACGAAGGTCGCATGCCAAAAGCCACATGATTGCTTTACAGAATGGAAATTGCTTGTTCATCAAGTTGAACGGTTTGTTTTTGTTTATTTAACAATGATGATTCACCAGCTCCATGCCACCTCACCTAGCTCCAAAAAATGTCAAGTATGACATATGTCCTTTCTCAAGTTTTAGCCTAGATTACATTCTGGTCACCCATGCATTTCTTTGTAATTTACAAAGAGAGATGGTTACTTTGAGAACACAGAAAGCAATTGTTCTCCATTTCTACCAACCAGAGAGAGAAATAATCTGAGAGATATGGTTTAGCTTTGAGAGGTGTCTTCATGGCCAACACTAAGACTGAATGGATACTATGGAATCTTTGGAGTTTTGTGGAAGTGAGAAGTTTTCATTCATCTGATCTAGTTTAGCAGCATCTTAATTTAGGAATCCAAAGTTGTTCATTGTCTCCCTTAGTCTTCAATTCAGGTGCTCTTTAAGAGATCACATGGCTGTTTCTAAATAAGCACTTTTCTGTTCTGTGAGAGTCATAATAGGAGAAAGAAAAGAAGCAGCATTTGGCCAAATGCTGAGTGGAAAGCAGACACATGAGTACGTTATGTGATCTGGAGATACTAGTTCTTTGAAAGAGTTCTATTACATAAATGAGGATGTGAGTGAGCATGTTGTTTCTAGTGATACAGAATCAGAGAGGGCTTCTTGGAGTAGCTGCTGGCCTCTTCTGCTGCTAAGGCTTGCATAATGATGTAATATTGTGAAAGGGAGAGCTGGTCAGAGACAGGCTGGAATGTTTGAGTTAGAGGGAGTGGCAAAAGTAAGGAAAAGTAGAGGGGCTTGATATGGCAAGAGTTAGATTAAGAACTGCAGCCGCTTTGCACCACTGGAAGATCATAGGGAAGAGGTTGCAGAATCAGGCAAACTTAAGAACTAGAACTAAGCCTTGAATGCCAAGAGAGTACTTTGGATTTATGTCTTATAGGCCATGTGGTTTTCACTTAGACATTTAATTGAACTTTAAGCACTCAGATTTGACCCATAACTCTAGACTGAGAAGACTCTGGATTCAGTAGTGATATTGATAAGATATCCTCTTGTGATTTTAATGTATCAGTGAGTTAGAACCACCCCTGTGAGTCATGAGTGGTTGAGAGCTGTTAGAGAAAAGAGCTATAGAAGCAGATGTTTTTGATAGAATGTCACTGGGGTCCCGTGTGAGAATCAGACAAGAAGCAGAAGGACTTGAATAAGGCAGTTACAATTATTTTGAAGACAAAGCTATATGTGTGTTGACTATGTAAGCTGTAAAATTAGCAGATATTAGTCACTGATCAACTGATAGGACTGGTGATGGCAGGTGGAATGCATTGAGGAAGTGTAGTACATCAAGTCCAAAATGACTCAGTTTTTCTGTATTGAGTCACCACAGATCTGATACACATTGTAAGAGACTATAGCCTAATGGTTAACTTTGGAGTCAGGAAGACTTGAGTTCAATGTGTAGGGCAGCCATTTACTGCTTTTTGTGTCTTGGGCAGAATTGTTAAGTTGCTGTACCTCAACATTTCCTTCTATCGAATGAGAATGATGATACATACCTCACTGAATTGGTCTGAAGATTACATGAGGTTAAACTTTAAAGTCTTCCAGCTGGGTCTACAGGCACCCAATAAATGTCATTTGTTACTGTTGTGCTGTTTATTATAATGTATCCTGGAATGAAATGGGTTCAGGGATTTTTAATCATTACCAATAACCCCCTTCCCACAATAAAAATAAGTCTCTTACTTAGAAGAATGAGGTGATTTCCCCAGTTTCTGTTTAATAGATGTCCTTGTTGTGTTGGAGTTTAAGAGATGAAAGTAAGTTCTGTGCTGTTGTGGATCAGTGATACAATAGACCTCTTTTTCTAGCTCCTGTATGTTCTTTGAGCCAACTTGAAGTGTCTAACCTTGGCTTCTTGGTTTCAAATTGCAACTGAAATCTAATCAGTATTTCATTGTTACCAAATTGAGTCTACTCACACGGTACTTTCTCTCTTCTTTAAGTTTCAGTGGCACACAGACACTTGGCTGAAAAAAAAAATCACATTTCTTATGCCACATTATCTGTGCTTTTCCTGCCTCAGACAGTGTCACAAGAGGGTTTTAAAGATAGAATGTTGCCCAGTGTTTTCACTGGCTGTTGCTTTTCAGCCTTACCTCTTATGTCTGGCACAGAAGGCAGCATGATTACTGTACAGCTCATGCTAGAGTATGAGATCCTCTTGACTAACTTCAAGGGGAAGTTGGAGTGAGATGATGAAAAGAGGTAAAACTTACAACTTTGGGGGGCGTATACCAAGCCCTTTCCCATGTATTGTCTGATGTACTTGTCACAATAACCTTCTGCACTTGGAATGTTATGCCCCTAATTTTATAGTTAAAGAAACTGATTACATGGCTAGTGCTCAGCAATAGTGGCATTGAAGCTCAGAACTGTCTGTTCCTTAGAGTCTTTGCTTTTCTCTCTTTCATCTTACTAGAATATGTGTTTAACTTTGAGCTTCATTTGCCTCATCTGAGAATTTCGGTTCTGAGGAGACCTACTGCCATTCAAAGCAATGTTACAGACAACACTACTTGAGAGAGGTCAAGCATATGTGCATCTCTGGATCCCTAGATTTTATGTCTGATACACACTAGAGAGCTCAATAAATGTTAAACAAGTTCCAGCAAACTGGCAGTCCCATATTGAATGGTATCTGTCCTATGCTTTATTGCTTAATACTTTTAACATTTCTTAAAAGTTTTCTGGGATCTAGCTGAATGACTGTATTAAGTGGGTTATTGTATAGATTTTTTTTACAGGCTCCATGTTTTTCATCACAGAGAACTTAAGACTACAGGATTTACTCTGAAACAGAACCCTACCATATGAATTCTAACAGCTGAATTACAGTATCAGACCTGCTTCTGAGTAACTGTTAACTCTCATCAATTCTCTGGCCCTGTCTGGGCCCAAAATTTCACAATGAATGCCAAAGGAGTTCAACAAGGTCACTGCCAGACATTTCTGAACATTAAAGCATTTGGGTAACTGGGAAAAAATGGACACCTAGACCCCACTGAAGTTCAACTAAATCAGAATGAAGGCATTGATTAATTTAAGGTAACTCTCATACAAGTTTAACACATGCCCACAAGTAAGAAATGCTAGACTAAAAGATATTTAATTACCATTGAACTGTGAAAGTTTCTAGGAGACAGTGCTACGTAATATAACGAAGAAATTGTGGGATTTGGAGGATCATCTTGTGTTTTTTGCTGCTGGGACAGAACACCACAACTAGAAGCAACTTAGAGAGGAAAAGGTTTATTTAGATTACACTTCCAGGAAACACTCCATCACTGAGGGAAGCCAGGGTAGGAACTCAATTAGGTCAGGAACTTTAGTATAGGAACTGAAGCAGAAAACATGGTAAAGTACAAGTTGCTGGCTTTTTTTCCAGGGCATCTTCAGCATGCTTTCTTATCAGCCCAGAACCACCTGGCCAGGGCTGGCACCACCCAGAGTGGGCTGGCCCTTCTTGAATCAATCACTGAGTTAAGAAAATACATCCACAGGCTTGCCTCCAGTTCAGTCTTACAGAGGATTTTCAGTTGTGGTTCCCTCTTCTCAGATAAGTTTAGCTTATGTAAAGTTGATAGTAAAACTAGCCAACACAAAGACTATGAAATTAAAATCCTAGCTCTGCCACTTACTGATCATATGATTTTGATACTGATTTGTGTGCTCCTGTACCTCTGGATCCCCCATTTTTAAAATAGAGATCTCCTATGTACCATATAGTAAAAAATGTGAGAATTAAGCACTTTTGCTGGTGCATAGCACATAGCAAGCCCTTAGTAAATAGTTTTTTATAATCCAAAATGAAAAAAAAATGTGAGAAGCATTCTAGTCCAGGAAGATTTAACATGTAAGCTGAAATGAAGTGCTTTTAAAAAAGAAAATTAATTGCTTGCTTGCTTTGTGTTTCCTGTTTCATTGGCAATGCATTCCGGAAACAGAACATGAAAACAGATCTTGCCCTATGATTTGATGACACTGTAGGAAACAATCTGGTTAATTCTTTCATGGCTGATTGGCTATAATAGCTTGACAACTGTTGGAGAAAAATTGGCTCAAAGAAGATAGCAGATGTGGTTTGGGAAATGCAAGGATATGACTATAATAAGCATTCATCTGTTCAGCTCCATTTCTAAGAGTAATAAGATGAGAAAAGGATAGATCTGTCAAATTGACAAGACATTGATATAAAGTCTTGCTGTCACCGTTTTAGCTGTCTTGAAGTGTTTTTCAGTGGTGTGAGGTTTAGGAAAATGGATTTAACCACAAACTATAAATATCTAATGCATAGTAGCAGGTAATGTTTTCATTCACCTTTGTATACTGTTTAAAACAGTTACTATATATCAAGATTAAGGCTTAATTGCATTTTAGAAACATAAATACCACCATCTCATCTCTGGATTCCACAATAAGACATCCAATGTCATAATAGGCTTAGCACATAGTAAACACACCCCTTGTACCCACCCTGGCTCCTTTTACAGATTTCTCTTGCAACAGTTTGCACTTTTCTTAACCCTGATTAATATTATTAATACTCCCTGGGAATAACTCCAATGCTTTTTATTATCCTTACATATCCATCATTTAGCAGAGTTGTTCCATATAACATGAATTAGTGAATACAAAATTAATAGATGAGTGTACAAATGAAGAGTATAATTGACCTCTTTTCTTTCATGATATAGTGTATGTATGGATTAGTTTTATACCATGAACAATATAGTATAAACCAGAATTATGGAATAAGGATATTTATGTATCCACCTTCTGATAAAAACAATGAATTTATAAACAAAAGCTATGAAGCCCAATCCTTCCAGAACTCTGGAAATGAAACAAAGACAATATAAATAATATTTATTCAAAAATTCCATAAGATATCTTGCTTTAATTGAAATAATTAGACATCAGTAACAGAGGGAAAATAGGGAAAGTCCCAACTGGATAGAAATACAAAACAGACTCCTAAATGAATATGGGATCAAAGAAACACACACAGGTGAGATGAGCTATTCTAAGACAGATGAAAATGAAAATGTGTTGCACCAAAACTTATAGGCTATAACTAATAAAGAAATTTCACATTATTAGCTGAACAATGAATATAGAGGTTACTTTAGAAAATGTGTTTGAAAAAAAAAAAGGATTAAGCTTACTGTGATAGTGCTTGCCAGAAAGATATACTAAAAAGGGAAGGCAGAAGAATCATGTGTTCCAGGCTTGCTCTACTACTTCTTTGGCTATGAATGTAGCTCAGAAGTATAGCACTTGCCTATCATATCTTCAGTCCTAGGATAATTATTGTGTTTTAGTTTAGATTTTAAACTTATTTATTTATCTTGTATGCATGGGTGTTTTGTCTACATGTATGCTTCTGTGCCATGTGTTCAAAGAAGCCCAAAGAGGACATCAGATCCCCTGGGACTGGTGTTAGAGATGGTTGTGAGCCACCATGTGTGTGCTGGGAACCAAACTTTGGTCCTCTGAAAGAGCAGCCAGTGCTCTTATTAGCTGAGCTATCTCTGCAACCTCTTAATTGAGATTTTAAAAAGATCAATAACAAAGTACTAGCAAATTGAGTCAACCAAAAGCTAAAAATACTACAAACAATCACAAAAAGGTATTTATCACAGGGACCTAATGAGTTCAATTTCAGAAATAAAATCAACTGATAGTATGTACCATATTAAGAATAAAAGCCAAAATCATAGGGATATAATTCAACGGGGCGAGTATGTGCGCAATGCTAGGCTTAACCTATAGTGTTTTCAACAAAACAAACAAAAATAATAAAAGATAGCAATACCAGAATTAATTCAATAGATACAGAAAAAAATTTAGCTAAACAATTGAATGTCAATTTTTGATTACTCAATCAGAAAACTAGGCATACAAGATAACTTGCTTAACCTGATGGATATCTTATGAAAACTGCAAAGCTAATATCATACTTAAGGCTGGCCCACTGGAAAAAAAATCACAAAACATCATAGAAAGCAACTTCAAATAGAAATAAAGGGGGAAACATCCTATGTTCATATATCAAAAGATTTAATATTGTTGAGCTGTCAGTAATTTCTAAAGAATGAAGGAACCTTCTAGCAAAGTATCATGTAAGAGTAAGGACAAAGATAATTTTTAAAAGATGGTTAATATGACCAAAGCATAACATATGCAGGTATGTAAATGCCACTGTGAAATCTACTCACTTGGGTAGTTGTGTTAACTGTAATTTTAAAATCCTAGCTGATTTCTTAGCAGAAGTTAAGAAATTGGCCGTGAAGTTCTTACTGAACTATAAGAATGCTAGAACAGACAAAACAATCTTAGAATAAAAAAATAAAGAAAATCCAAAATTCTGACTGAGAACTCTTACTTCAAAGCTTAAAAAGAATGTTTAAGTGAAAAAGAACATAAGAAAAATGAGATGGAGAAAACTGAGATGTGTGGTTAACAAGATCTCTCTTTCTCTTTCTTCTCTCACTGTGTATGTTTGCCTCTTAATATTGTGTGAGTTTAAATTTTTATGTATGTACAACAATTAATTAAAAGGTATAAAAATTTAAAAGTGTGATATTGACATGAGATGAATACATAGTTAACACTATTAAGAATCTGAAAATAAATCCTACATTCATGGTCAATTGATTTTTAACAATGTTTGCCCCAAATTTGATGGAGAAAGGAGTCTATCACAGGTCTTACTAGCTACCAACCCATAATGAGGTAACATTACTGGACCTAATAAGAAAAACTGCCGTGAGACATTTATATTTCACTGTGATTCCATAATCATTGGAGGGCTTGCTTGTTCAAATGAGTTCAACTTTCAAAGCATCTCAGTACTTCGACATCAAGAATATTTGGGGGCAAGAATCAAGAGAAAAAAGGTGAGAAAAAGGGAGAGAAAGAAAAAAATAAAACAGCTAAGAAATAAAGGCCCATGTATCCAACTTTCCTCAAGGTTGACCTGGCATTTTCAGCCTGACAGCTTCTGACAATCCACTTCTATTCAATTAGCTGCGCATCTTTAAGTAAAGAATGTAAACTAGGGGACTTGGGAAGAAACACGATGTACTTGTTCTCAATGAAAACTTTTGTACATGCATATAGAGTGCTTTTTGAGAAGATATTGAAACTTGTCAAGTTCTTATTTTGTTATTTATTATTATAGTCATAGAAAAGAAGATATGCATAGCAATAAAATGAATGAGTGCTCATGTGCTCTAATTAAAGACCCAACCATTTTATTAGCATCTTTACACTAAGCCTACTAGAATTCAAGGTCTGGGAGAGTAGGACACTTTGGTAGGCTTTGGTCATCTCTTTAGCCACCAAAACCTAAAATGGTACCTGATTTGTGGTAGGTGTGTTGTAATATTTCTTTATTCTTCAGATCAACTTCTCCAACAACACCTTAGAACTTAACATTATCCTAAATTTGAGGGCTATTATTCTCTTAAGTTTTGATAACTTCTCACATATATCCCTAAACAATTTCTTTTTGAAATGTACGCAATAATCTTAAATGCATCCTGTTATCATGTAGGTCTGTTACACATTAGTATGTAAACTTCACCTATGAGATTTAGTCAGTCCTTGTCATTGATAGCTTGTATTTTGTTGAATTAATATGCCATAATTTACATCTCTTTTCTCCTATTTGTAGATATTTGGCATTTCTGTAGTTATAAACAAAGGTACTATGCGCATTTATCCATGTGCTTCCTGGTCACTTGTGCAAAAGTTTTGCTGGAATATCTATCTGGGAGAAGAAACTGCAGCCAGAATTTGTATTTTCACCTCCCAAAGTGTAGGCCAGGTGTCAGAATTACAACATGCTCTTACTCCCAGTAAGATAGAGTCAATAGAATTACATCTGTCCAAAATATTTTGAGAACTGAATAGAGGAGATGTGAGAGGGGGAAAAGGAAGGGAGAAACTTGTCTAGTGAAACCTTCAGTTATCTGAGCATTTAGTCGCTTTTCTCCTCTATTTTCTTTAATCATGTTAAGGTATCCTTTATTAAATCCATGTCTACTCAACAAAATATTGATTGTTTTAACCTTCTCTTGAATATACATTAGATTAGATTGTTTAAACAATAGCTGCAGTTTAAATTTTAATGTGGATACAAGGCATATTATTTTCACTTTGTAACGATAATGCAAGGCCTCTCTTCATAACAAAATTGAAGTGTGCAGTATTATAATAACTGTAGATAAAATTTGCATCACACAGTGGTCAAACTCCCCTTCCTTAAGGGACTCATTGAACAACAACTCTCCTTTCTTAAAGTCTTTTTTTAAAGGAATACTTCATCTATCTAGTTTCTGTAGTCTTCTACTTTGTTAACTCAACATGTAATTTCTACCTAAAAAGTTATTACTATTATTATTATCAGTTATCTCTAGTATGTATACTAATACCTTTAAAAAATAATCCTGTCATTCATCTGCTTTCTTATATGTATCAGTCAGAAGTCATATTGTTTACTGTGTTATTTTACTTTTCTACCTCTTAAATTGTTGCTGTAGTAGATGGTGAGCTGCAATAGGGAAAGAACACACACTAATTACCACTATATCTATAGATTTTAGCCTTATGGCTCATCTATGGATCACTTGATCTCATCTACCTATTTCCAACTTCCAATCATATTACACAGCTTGTCAATCATATTACATAATTTTGTCAGTAATTAAGAATCTTCTCATTGGAGTCAGACTTATCAGGTATGGAGTCTTAGCATTTCCGTTTACTCAATGCATGATTTGGCATAAATGAGCTTAATCATTCTGAGCATTAGACTATAAATATGATCCAAAGTCACCCAACAAAATTTGGGAGAAGCGAATAAGATGGTATATACGAAATGGCCTAGCATGTTGACTGTCTCCTTATGCATATTTCTGTTTTGTTTCTTTTTATTCACTTTCCATCCTGATTGTAGCCCCCTCCCTTCTTGCCTCCTGGTCCCATCCTCCCTTCCTCATCCCACCTTCCCCCTCCCCTAGTCTTCAGAAAGGAGAAGTTATAGAGGTTTTTAAAAGGTGAAAAGCAAAGGAAGAAAGTTATGAAAATTCTACTTCCTCCTCCTCCTCCAACTCCTCCTCCTCCTCCAACTCCTCCTCCTCCTCCTCCTCCTCCTCCTCCTCCTCTTCTTCTTCTTCTTCTTCTTCTTCTTCTTCTTCTTCCTGGACTGAGAATGGAGGTACAATATTTCCCACATGAATGACATTTTAACTAAAACAGTGAGTGATATTCTTTGCACTTGGCTGAGTTGTATATTGGAAATGGACTCATTTCCTTTTAAACAGGTGGCTCTGCTAGCCTTGATTCTGTTTACTCTCTAGTTATGGCATGAAATGAGGGCTTCTAAAAGAGAATACAGTTCACCATGGCTAGTTGCTGGATTTTCAGATATTTAGATCAGTACTTGAAATTTGTTCTTTTGCATTCAGGTCTTAAAGAGAGGTTAGTATTCCTGTCCTGGACACTTATAAAGTATACCCTACATTATCTTTGCTTAGGCCTTGCCAGAACTGCTCATTTGGGATGGGAGGGAGAATAACTTTGAATACTTTCCTGCTTTCTGGGAACTATACTAAGCATTAAAACAAAGAGCCATTAGTAGAAAGCAAAGATGAATAGTGAGAAGAAATTTGGGAAAGGACAATTATATTGAATTTAGCATCAGATAAATGTGGCTTGGTATCAAATCATTTCAACCCTGTCCATTCTTATTCTTCCTTGTTTCCTCTGTACAGTGGCTATTACTAATGAGAGAATAATCTATGTTTATTTTGTTGTTATGGGATGATGAAACTACCAAGCACAAGATATAGACTCCAATTATGGCTCCTTTTTCTTCCTTCTTTGGTAGAGAAACACCGATAAAACATGGAAGTTGTAGTTCTATGACTAAGAGTATGGACAATTGTCATCTATCTGAGGCAGACTAACATCGGAAGTCACTTGACTATTGTTTAAAATTTTAACATAGGACATGGAACATAGGCAAAATTTGAAGTTTCCTTATCAAGAAGCAAATTCTATTTATCCAAATGAATTCAAATAAAGTAACATACAGTGAAGAGTTTAGAATTGGTTTTCTGTCTATTTTCCTTCACATTTACCTGGATAAAATTTAGACACAGACCTTGGAGATTATCTTGAAGATTAGAATGGGTAACTCCTAAAGCATGATCTTCATCCAGGGAACCTGTAAGTGTTGTAAAGATCAGGTGTTTTGACAGAACCCCTCAAACTAGTCAACACTGCCGCATATCATTTCTCAGTAAAAGCCTATGGTACAGGCATTCTGTTACAGAGCAGGGCCAGTCCTTGTGATACAGAGAGGCTCAAAAGGAAAGTAAACGAATTGATTTAAAACACCATTGAAAACCAATGTGATAATACTAATTTATCCTTCACTTGTATATTAATATCAGGAGTAACTCATACATTTGATTTATGTTGTCACAGCAGTAACTCACCAATACCAGTGACAATATTGCTCTTTTGCAGGTAAGACTCCAGGCTCCAAGAGCTAAAATACAGAAAATTCTTCTGGTGTTTGCTATAGCTTGATTATAGGCCTCCCTTTGGGAGAAGTAAGATACAAAGTTAGGTTTATGCCATTTAATGTTGTCTGAGCATCACATTAAGTTAATAACTTAACTTCACGTTTCCTGCCTTCTTCCTTACCTTACAAATGCAAAGCCCATAGGATTGGCTACTCCCTGAGACCTTGTTTAATCCACTGGCAGGATCCAAAGTTTCCTACCAGTACCATGGGAAACCTTACCAACCCCATGCTCAGATAATGTCCAAAAAAATTTTTAGCTTCACACTGATTCGCTTGAGCAATATGTAAAATAATTGTTTATATGTACAGTTTCTCAAAAGACCATAGCAATAATCGATTTCTTCCACCCACTGACATATGCTGCCTTTGTTTTTTTTTTTGTGTGTGTGTGTGTCATTTCAGTTTGGATAATGCCAGGGACCACGTTTTACCCATCGACTATTACTTTCCACCCCAGAAGACCTGCCTGATCTGTGGAGATGAAGCTTCCGGCTGTCATTATGGAGCACTCACTTGTGGCAGCTGCAAGGTTTTCT
This sequence comes from Acomys minous, assembly GCF_964271855.1. NCBI lineage: Eukaryota > Metazoa > Chordata > Mammalia > Rodentia > Muridae > Acomys > Acomys minous. The sequence goes on along the minus strand of NC_140488.1, from coordinate 77,627,387 downwards.
TCAAAAGAGCTGCTGAAGGTAAAGAGTCTTACCTACTTCCTAATATTTCCCCTTTTCTTTTGCTTCTCTAAGAGGGACAGCAACCTTCCTGAGCCCTCTGATAATCCCAGAGACTGAGTCATTAACAAGGACCCTCTCATAGAACATAGCTGATTAAAGAAGCACAAGGTTTTTTTTTGCTGAGTTCTATCTCATGCCCTGCGTGTACAAGCAATGTCGGTGATGTAGGTGGTCCTAGCTGCTGCTTGGTATTTGGTGGTTCCTAGGAGTAAAAGCAAAATTAATGATTTGAAAAATTAAATTTCCTTCCCACTTGTTTTCATCTCTGTTTCCTAGTGAGGAAAAAAAATGTCTTTAAAAGAGAGGTTAGAAGTTGAGAAAGCCCAACTGAGTTTGCAGGCTTTTCTCTGTAGTGACTATGAAGCCATTCTTTAGCAAAAGCTTCCTGGTTTTAGCTCCAGAAAGGAAGTGTTCTCACTGTTCAGTGACCAACAGTGCCTGCACCTGCTCCCTCCTGCTTGCTGCCTCATTGGGACCTCTCTTTTCCATAACAACTCCAAGGTAGATAAGAACTCAGAGAGAAGCAACACTTTGTTCTTCTATTGCCTTCAGGGCATGGCAAGTTGGTTCAGAATCCCCAGATAACTTGCCTTTCCTACCCCGCTCAATGAGGTGAAGCCTACATCATCCAGCAGAAAATCCCACTCTAGTGGGATCCCTCCCTTCCTAATCACCAGGGTTTATGCCTTCTTTTACTCATTCACTCAAGTACCAGCACTTTGTCTGGAACTCTTCTCAAAGAGACACTGGAAAGCTGCCCCTTGATGGCCAACTGTAGCCTCAACCCAGTTTTAAATGCTAATTTGCACCCCTACTCCTGGTTTCCCACAAAGGAAGAGCTTCCTGCTGATGAGGTTTTCCTTCTTTCTACCTTGTCTAGAAGAGTTTAATTCTAGGTCAGAACCCAAACAGAGAGCTTTTTGTTTTTGTTTTTGTTTTTTGTTTGTTTGTTTTGTTTTTCAAGATAGGGTTTCTCTGTGTAGCCTTAGCAGTCCTGGACTCACTTTGTAAACCAAGCTGGCCTCTAACTCACAGTGATCTGCCTGCCTCTGCTGGGATTACAGGTGTGATGTGTCCGGGAAAGACTTTTCTCATGCAAAAGAGACATCCTAAAAGAAATCCATTGCCTGAGGAATATACTGAGCACAACTGAAGCGCCAGCGAGTACTTGGCAACAAGAAAAAAAGGTAGAAAGTAGGTTAGCTTGCAGTGCTCTCCTCACTGATAGCCAATCTTTTTTTTTAATTTATCAATTTACTTATTCACTTTTCATCCCACTCATAGCCTCCTCCCTCTTCTCCTCCCAGTCCTTCCCACCCTCCTTCCCCCACCCCTCCCCTATTCCTCAGAAAACAGGATTCCCCACCCACCCACCCACCCCAGCTCCTCAAGTGGCACCAGGACTGAGTTCATCCTCTTCCCCTGTGGCCTGACAAGGCAGCCCTACCTGGGGGAAGTGTTAAAAAAGCTGGCAATGAAGTCCATGTCAGAGATAGGACCCTCTCTGTTTACTAGGAGACCCACATGAAGCCTGAGCTGCTCATCTGCTATACATCTGTGTAAGGTGCCAGCTGAGGTCCAGTCCACACATGGTCCTTGATTTGTGCTTCAGTCTCTACAAGGCCCACTGGGCCCGGGGGTTAGTTGGCTTTGTTGGTCTTCTTATGGAGCTACTGTCACATTGCCAATTTTAACAATGATTTTAGTTTCAACATTTTAGGATGTGGGAGAAATATATGCAAAACAGAAAGCTATCATTTTCTTTTCTTCCAGTCCACGAAAGTATAAGGAAGCAATTAGCATTTGGTATTACTGAAACTGAGCTGGATGTTTCACCTTTACTTGCAAATGGACCATTGCTGCTTTTATTAATAGACTAGCATAAGATTCAGGGTCCTAGGGCATAAGCCTAGACCTTTAGAAAAAGGCTTAAAGCAGTGTCTGTTTCATAACAGTATTTATGAAAGAGCTCTCAGGAAAGTGTGTGAAAACATATTCCAGGGACTTCAGATAACCACAGCTTCTCCAGTGAAACACCCTTGCTCCCTAATAACCTGTCACAAACCACCCTGTTTTCACAGCAAGGAATGAAGCAGAGTAGCATTCTAAAGGTGCTGTGGCACCAGGCTCAGCACCACAGTAACAGCCATACCACATGGGAATGAGTTCAAATGGGCAGGTGAACAATCAGTAGATTAGATCACGACTAGTGTCAGCTTTGGGTCTTAGAAATCTAGGTGACTAAATGGTTGCTTTTAGAAAACAGGAGAAATAATCACCCATATTGGAAAAGGGAAGATTTTCAGTCATACTGTACTATCCTACGTAGCAGTTTTCTGGAGAACTTGAACTAAAGGAAGAAAGAATGCGGAAGGGCAGCTGCAGGGCTACATGACAGGATCTCTACCATCATGTAGATTCTAGACTATTTGACAACAGCAAAGACAAGGAATGTGTGATAAAGGGCATCATTCAATGGTTAGAATAGAGAAATCCAGCAAGGTAGCAAAATGGTACATACCCTAGACTTAACTTAAGTTCCTCAAATGCAGTAATATTTTATTTTGAAAATCAAAATCACCAATAGATATTTGTTTTGTACATTATTATACAAGTTTATTTCACAGTTTTTCTGTAACACAAATTGAATGCAGTACAGTTGCTTAAAGACCATGGTTTTCACAGCAGAAACTCATGCGTGAGTTAACACCCTGACTGAAGAATATGCTCCATGTAAAAATTCTGACATGAAACTAACTGGGTATTTTATTTCCTTTTTTATTTTAATATTTTTTGGGGGAGTATTTCACACATGAGTACTGTATTTACATTATTTCCACTCCACACTCTTCCTTCTTCTGTTCCCCTGTCTCCCTCCCAATACCTGTCAACTTCATGACATCTTAAATTACTGTGGTGTGTGCACCTGCCACACACATGCACGCGCGCGTGCGCGCGCGCGCGCACACACACACACACTGTCATCATACAAGCAGCCAAGAAATGTTTGAACACACACACACACACACACACACACACACACACACATATATATATATGTTTACTATTGGTCATATGGGTATATATTTAAGAAAGACAACTTGGGGGCTGCAAACCACTGTGGTACATGCCTTTAATCCTGACACTTGGGGTACAGAGGCAGGGGCAACCTCTGTGAGTTCAAGAATAGCCTGATCTACATAGTGTGTTCACAAACAGCCAGCACAGCTATGTAGGGGCCCTGTCTCAAAAATACCAAAAAGGAAAAAAAAATGACCACTTGGGGTTGATCATCTATCTTCCTGCTCCAACTCCTCTTATGTTCCTGCTAATCCATTTCAAATCTATGACTTCTCTTGGATTATTGTTCATATATTCATATACATGTATAAATATGTATATATTAATGCAACCTGCTTAGTTCAGTTAGTGTTGTTCATTTGTATATGTGTTTATAGCTAACTACTTGAAATTGGATAGCCTATCAGGAAGCTTTCTTTCTCAATAACCATTAATTTATCTACAGTGAGCCCTTGTGAGATTTTCCCAGTCCACAATGATATAGCAAATGGTATTGTTAGTGTGCTGGTCTTGTTTAGGTAACCTTATTGTTGAGATTTCATAGGTGTAGCTTCTCTGTCATATATAGAAGACATTATCTTATAGAAGATGTCCTGCTTCTATGATTATTACTATCTTTCTACTCCCTCTTCTGCAGTGTTCACTGAGCCTTCGGTGCAGGAATTGTGTTGTAGATGTGTCAGTCGGGACTGGGCTTGCCGAGGTCCGTTTATCTCTGCATTTTGACCAGTAGTGACTTTTTGTAATGATCTCACTCTAGTGCAAAACAGGCTTTTTAATCATGAGGAGTGAATTACACTATCAATGGACGAAAGGATAGGTATTTAGAATTCAATTAGAAATGGTATGATTTCGCAAAGTGGCAGTGGCAGGTCATCCTAGGGTCCATGATCTAGATGTCTTACAGAGCCATGGAAAGGAAAAAATCTGAGCACTTTGTTTACTTTGGTTTCAAATATCAGTCTTTTGAGAGATATAGAAAGGTATTTTAAGGGTAAGCAAAATAAGACAAAAATTATTACTATTACAGCACTCAGGAAGCAGAGGCTAGTGGTTTTGTAAATTTGAGACCAGTTTGAGCTACACCATGAGATCTAGGCCAGCCAAGAAGATCTGGTGAGGCCTTATTTTAAAATATAACAATAAAACTATTGTTATTAATTACTACTGCTGGTATTTCTTCTCATACCTGTAAAAGATAGATATTTGAGTTTACAAGAATCGTTAGCTCCATTTGAAAGCAAGGCACTATACTATTACACAAAATGAACATTTGTTGATTCTTATATATTTTAATATATATCTATACTGCCTATTTGAAGGTGTTGAAATTTGGAATTCTACCTGCTTTGAAGGGAGTAGGGTCAGAAATATGTCTTCCTCATTTATTGTCAGTTAACTCTGGCTGAGTATTTAGCATGTTCACTATCACTTCATACACATTTGTCAAAGATCTCTGGACTGGGCACAGGTACAAGAGTTAAAAGCCTGGCATGTCAGACAAAAATTCATTTCTAGCTTTGGTGGTTCATAAAGCATGACGTTTTAAAGCTGTCACTGGTTGGGGGCTCTGCACAGAGTTGATTGTAATCTGGCTGCATTTCTCATTGGAAAGGAAAAAGAATAGCCCTCCATTTTCTCATTGTTGTTAATACTGAGGGGTAAGTGAGGAGGTGGGCTGAGCAGGGAAGGCTCTGTACAGTCTTGAAAGAAGATTAGTCCCTGGAAGTAAAATCACTAATTTGGAAAGGAGTGAAATAGTGGAAGTCATGTGGGTATGAAAGTAGGAATGGATATATTTGGGAATGGTCTGTGAGTTTGAAATAGGCCTGAAGAGACAATGTATTTGTAGGTGGATAAGGTAACTGGGAAAGTGAAAGAAAGGGAAGGCATGTTGAATACTATCTTAAGAGACCAGAAAGTCAAAGAAAGGTGGAGCCTGTACATAGGGTTCAAAAGACTTAGTTGGGTAGCCTTAGCTAAGAAATTACTCCCTTTAGGCTTTAGTTTTCTGTTTGTAGACTGGATATTTGTTAGAAATGCTTTTCCAGGGGCTGGAGAGATGGCTCAGTTGATACTTCTTTCTTTTGCCAAGGACACGAATGCAGTTCCTAGCATACTTGTCTGATGGCCCATTACTACCTGTAACTCCAGCTCCAGGAGATCCAGTAACTTCTGTACTTGCTGGCTACCTTCATTCATCTATAGCTACCCTCCAGCCCCCCCTCCACACATACATACACATAAGTAAAACTGAAATAAGTTTTTCAATAAATAAACATCCTCCCAGCTTAGAATTTTGTGACATTTCTATAATGTACAAATGTCATTATTGTCTCTGCAAACACAGATGCATTTTATACCTGTGTGTGCTTGGAGTTGACTTTCTAGCAGATGGTAACCTCTAGACCCGGATCAGTAAAACCCCTCCAACAGGGCCAGAAAGAGCTGAGAGAGAGTGTGTGGAAAGGCTGGGTTCACATTCAGGACTGTGATTCTCCTTTGTGACCATGGATGACTAACTTCCTTTCTTTCTATTTTCTCATGTGGAAAATCAGGATATGAATCCCCATCTCTATTATCATGTTTCAAAGAGGGTTAATTAATTCATTATGCACATTATGTACTTGAGAATGTACTATTTTTCAGACATTTTCTAGTAAAACATTTGAGACTGCACATCCATTTGTTTTGTACACATGGAGCACTGTTTGGTACACATCATAAAATTGAAACTGTAGTTTACATTCTGAACTCAAGGAATTACACCATCCTCACTGATGTTTACAATAGGTCCCAATTTAGTTTCCTTGGCAAATTTTATATAAGTATGGCTTTGATTTTCTCTCTCACCCCAGGTTTTTGTGAGGGAAGAAATATAAGTGAACCTTTATTGAACTCATTCTGTCCTTTAAATCTACTTTCCCACCTCGGCTCATGTGGAATTGAATGTTACCTCATTTGGAGTTTTTACAGCAAGTTTTTGGTGTATGATAGTGTCTATTTCACTCCCTGATTCTTTCAATACTGTTTCCCAAGGGCAAGTTAATTCAGCTAGAAGCATCAGCTTGTAGATTCAAACAAAGACTTGATCAGGTATTGTGAGCCAAAAAGTGACTGATCCTGGCTTTGTGAGTCCCAGAGATCATCCTACAAAGCTCTGCTTATCTGTTTATCTCTCTCTTTCTCAAATGTTACTGCCAGACTAGATTTGAGATGAAAGGCAGATAAACTTTTTCTATAAAAGGAAAGGTAATAAATATTTTAAGCAATTCAGGTAACATCTCAACTATTCCCCCTTGCCTTTGTAGACCTTCTATACATTAATGGGTGTAGCTGGCTTCCAATAAAACTTTACGGGCACTAAAACTTGAACTTCATTTAATTTTCACATGCCATTAGTATTATTTTCCTTTTGGTGTTTTAAACCAGTACAAGAGAAATTCTCAACTCTTACCCCTCACAAAGACAGGTGATAACCTGGATTTGGCTGGTAGGCTACAGTGTACTTGCATATGTGCATAAAAAATTTGACTCATTTCTAGCCTCCTGATACCCATGTAACAATCTTGAGTATATCACATTTACAAATTATTCCCAGTTGTCAAAATTTTACTGAATACCAAGAATGGTGACTTATTGTGCTTTATTACTAAATAGGAGAAAAGTGAATTTAGAAATTTAAGAAGAGGATATTTCTGAAGTGTGGTATTGTAACACTCCATCTTAAATGATACTCAGTGGAAATTTTTAATAATTTTCACACATTTGTCTAAATGTATAACCTTTTGAATACTTATGAAATATATAATATGAGCATATGAAGAAGACATATCTATGTGTTATATATTATACAATATTTACATATTATATATATATATATATTATATATAATATATATTGCAGTATAGAACCAAAATAGGACACAGAAAGTGCTTTCAGAGCTATCTGGTACCAGATATTATGGCTGAAAATTCTGTCTCATAGAAGTAAAGCCTTAGTGGCCTCTGAGTTACAGATCTGACACATGACTCCATGATACCCTGACTTCACAAGCCTTTTGAATTAATTTTGAGTTTCCTAGTAATAAGACTAAACTACAGGCTTATAAAGTAGATAATTTGACTGTGCTACTTATTGCAATTGAGGTCCACTAAGTCTCTATCTATGCCAAATTTGTGACCCATGCAAAGAATGTCCTAATGATCCTTTGTAGTAACCTATGCCTGCCTAATTACAGAACATTCACTTTAAACAGCTATTATTAAGAAATTGCCATAGCACTTACACCATTATTTAAATATCTGTAGTGTTTGCATGACATTTGGTACTTGCAAGATTTATTGTATCTATTGCCTTCTTCTCTCATACTTGATTCCCCAGTACTTTGTCATCTTTTATGTGATTATGCATATGCTATAGACAGAAACTTCTTCAATCTCAGGAGTATTTCCTGATTATTATGAAATATCCTGTGCTTCATTTGTATATCTGGTTTCCATTGCAAAGTAAGTGTCTCTTCAGACATAGCAGTTATGTCTGTCTTCTTTGAGATGTAGTCCTATAACAAGAAACATAGATAACAGGCCTCTGTAAGAAGTCATCATGACTTCACAATAATGAGTATGTATGAACATTTGCAAGCCTGTTATTTGTGTGTTCATGTTCCCTCTCTGTCCATTCTTAGCAATGTAACTCTTCTAAGCCAATCAGAGAGACAGGGGAGTTTGGATAATTGAAACGTCTATGAAAACAGAACCAATGTTAAGGAATAGACATTCCAGGGGTGGCGGTGGATCATGACTGTGATGCCAGTTTTCAGGATTTCAGAGGCTGGAAGGTTGCTGCCACAAGTTGAAGCAGCCAAGTGTGAGTGACATGGTAAGTTACAGATCATTCTAGCCTATATAGAAAAACACTAACCAGAAAACTGGGAGAAGCAAACAATTCATTTGTTTGTTTTATCGAGACAGGGTTTCTTTGTGTAGCCTTGGCTGTCCTGGACTCAGTTTGTAGACCAGGCTGGCCTCGAACTCACAGCATTCCAACCACCTTTGCCTCCTAAGTGCTGGGATTAAAGGCATGCATGGCCATGCCTGGCTAAGCAAGCAATTCTTTATGAAGGGGTAGAAGAATAGATTTCTCATTCCTTTCATTTCCATCTATGCTGTGATTACTGAGGCTGTCTAGTAAAATCATAACACCTCCTAGGTAAATTAGTATCTGTCTCTAGGGAACACCTCATAAGAGTAGGCCTAGTTCTAAATCTACTCAGCCATACAGTCGGTAAAAATTGGCTAAATACTTAGTGTATATAAGTAAAAGGTTCAAATACCCAAGCTACAAAGCCTGTTCTCCTTATTTGAGGAGCTGGATTTTGAACCCTGGTCTTCCTGGGCCAGAACTAGCATTCACTTTAACACACAGATCTTTCCCCAAGATATGTAAATATATTGAAACAATGGAGAAAGCGATGTTATGCCCGAGGAAGCAAGTAAAGCAGCAGTAAGAATGACCAAGACAGTCTAGTAAAACTAAAAGAAGTTAGAAAAGACAGGAGAATTGTGGGAGTGAGGTGGAAAGAGCCTCCAGGTAGTGCAGGTATCACAAGGGAGACTGCTTTCCTAAGAAAGTAACCCCAACCTGAAACAGCTAGTACAGCAACAGCAGTACTCTTCATTAGAAGGGATATGTGGACAATCATCTTTCTACCACCTCACGCTCTTCAGAAGTCAGAGTTCTGCTTCTGATGAAACCAAGCTGGGTAGATCTTAAGGCACTCTTATCATGCAACCACAAAACAGGAAACATAGTTTAACCATCGGTGCTCATGTCAGTTTTTAATCTTCACTACATAGCTAAGAGGAGAGCTCAGATACAGGATGTATGTATGTAATAGACAACATGGGTTCTTGGCCCTTTCCTCTGAGTTGTCACAGAGGAACATGCTGTTGAATTTTCAATTGGGCTAGTAATAAGAGAAATTCATTTTCCTCCTTATTTATGTCAGGAAACACAGAATATTTTCTTTTAGGAAGCTAAAAAAAGAGAAAGAGAAGAAAAAAGAAGGAAGAAAGGAAAGAAGGAAAACATGGGTAAAGTACAGCCTTTTCATTCTCAGACTTTTGAAATTCTCTTCTTACCTCCTTTCTTGGGAAATCTCGTATGGATGAACTTAGCTTTACTGTGTTATCTATGTTAGACAACCACATTCCTACAGATCACAGACTGTTTCATTTATCTTCGGATCAATTGATTCAACCTCAAGTTTTTGTTTGTTTGTTAATGAGAATTCTTAAAAAGTTTCTAGTGCATAGCATCATAGAAATTTTATGTGGCATCTTATTAGTCTTGAAGAAAAGGAACTTAGAAAATGAGCAGTCTAGTCAAACTGTTGCACTATTATGTGCATGAGAAAACTAAGATCCACAAAGATGACATGACTTTATCAGGTTTGTTTATCATATAATTAAGGGCATTAATATTTCTTGACTGAGATGATCTCCTGTCTCACAGCTGCTCAGCAGAAACATGAAGTGTGCTACCTTGGAACAATGCAAGGCATCCTCATAAGCATGCAGCACCACTTCTGGATCCTAGAAGGCATTTGGTCCCTGCTAACAACCTCTCCCTCAACCATACTATTACGTTTTAGTCATTCTTTGAAAATTTCATACAGTATGCTTAGTTCATAGACTTTCCACTCCAGCAACTCTTTCCAGATCCTTACCTACCCAACTTCATGTTCTTTCTTTTAAACAGACAAACAAACAAAAACTATGGAGTCCAATATGTGTTGACCAAATCTGCCATCTTTTAAAGGCATCTTCTATAACTGTAGGCCTTCCTATATAACAAGAGAATGAGTGATGATGATGGTCTATGGTAGGAAAGCTTTGAAAGTTATCTCTTGAAGTGACTGCCAATTTGTACTAGATCTGTGTGGGTGTATAAACTTTTTAGGGAGATTTTTCAGTGCTTTCATATGATTCTCAGGGGATGTATAACCCACAGAAGATTTCAGAAGCCTCGTCTAGTTCTTGATAAGGACTTTATAAAAACATGTAAAGGAGTATCCAAACAACAGTAATGTCTATTATAGCTATTTGATGACTGATTTTTCCCCGTATTCATTTATCCAGAAGATGTTTCTACTGTAGTTAGGTAAGAAGGCACTATTATAAGAAACAGGAAATAAAAACACAAACTACCGAGCATTCAATACATTAGATACTTTTCTAGACAACAATCCTATATTATTGTTATTACACCCAGTTTACAGTGTAGGTAGCAAAGGCACAGAAGAGTTAAGCTGTCCAGAATCATAGTTAGTTAATGTAAGAATAATGTGGCACATAGTTATCATTACAGCAGAGGGGTCAGTACTGTCCTAGAATTAAGTACAAATTTATTTGAGCACACCGTATATGAAAAAAAAGAGTGATTTTGCTTGTAAAGTTTCAGAAGATGACACAAGGGAGGTAACAGTTGATCTAGGTCTTTAAAATGATGCACAAGAATTTTCCAAGGGAGGAAAATAACTTCAAAAGGAGGGGAAAGACTGAGTTAAGAATAAGGTGTTATGTTAGGACAAGGCTTATTTGAGGCTGGAGGTCATCCTGTAGAATCTCACCAGCTGCAGCAAGGTTCTTGAGAAGTTTTAAGTTGTCTTTCTGTGCCTGGCTTCTTCCTCATAGCTGCCCCAGTCTAGTCTCAAGGCTTTCGGGAATAGGCTCCTATCTAGGTAGAGAAAAAATGCAAAGTAAGAGAACCAGATGGGGCTCTGGCTTTGCCACTACATTATATGTGCTCTAAAGTATAACTTGTTGTCTCTTTCCACATCAAAACCTCCATCTGACAAATAATCAGTTATACTTAATGATCTTAAATATTTTAACAAATATATATACATATATGAAACAATTTATTTTTAATTTTTTAATTTTTTAATTTTAATTTTTTATTAAACATTTTTTTACATATACATTTCTATTATTATACATATATACAATAAATTACCTATAGCAAGAAGAAGCATGACACAATCAGGTATAATATAAATGTTATATTCTTAGTGTTTTGGCTATTTGTATTTGACAGCCTTGAAGAAGACATCTTTCCTATCTTAGTGCATCTAAAATTCTAAATGTAAATCAATCTCCATCACATATTGTCAATATCAACTTAAAACATCTATCTAGACCTAAAAACATCTTAGCCCCTAAATAACTAAGCTTCGTTGTAAAACTTAGCTACCTGGTCTTCAACTCCATCAGAGACATGAGAAGGAATAAGCTTGATTACATGAGTAGATGTCCCTCAACTGAAGAATGGATAAAGAAACCATGGCACATTTACACAATGGGATACTATTCAGCTATTGAAAACAAGGACATCTTGAAATTTGCAGGCAAATGGATGGAACTGGAAAAGATCATCCTGAGTGAGATACTCCAGACCCAGAAAGACACTCATGGTATGTATTCACTCATAAACAGATATTAGCCACATTATACAGGATAACTACACTACAACACAGAGACTGAAACATCAATCAAGGACCATGTATGATGTGGACCTAGACCATCTGCTAGGATGTAGCAGCACAGTCTCTGTGTGGAACCCACATGTAAAGAGTAGGGACTACTTTGGACATGCACTCTGGCCACCAAACTTAGATCACTTCCGCCTGGCTGGACGGCCTTGCCAGGCTACAGAGGAAGAGGTTGCAAGAAATACAGATGAGACTTGATAGGCTGAAGTCAGATGTTAGGGGAGGAGGGCTCCCCTTTCTGAGGACTAAGGGAGGGAGGGAGATGAGATGAGGGTAGGAGGGAGAAATAATTGATTTTTAAAGCAATGTTTTTAAGAATTCTTTGCATTTGTATAGGTATCTCATATGTGTCTATATCTAGAGATTTACCTGAACCATCCTTGGGAAGTAGGCAGACTGAGTTAAAATTTAGCTTTGAAATGGAATAGATATGTAACCTTGAGGAAGTCACTTTATTTCTTTGTGCCTCTATGAAGACTATAATACCCCATGAGGCTATTATAAGCATCAAATAATGTATAATACAGTTTCTATTTCCCAGTAAGTTTTGGCTATCTCTTGTAGAGTGAATATTAATCATTGAGTTACATACACTTAAGGTCTTCTTGGGCTAGACAGGAAGCAAAGATAGAATGCGGTGACAGTGATAATCCTCTGGATAAAGAAAATGGAAGGTGTGTAAAATTCCCAGACAACTGCTTTAGTATTGCTTAATTAGTGACCAGAAAAGCATCTAGTATATGTAGAGGAAAAAAGAGTTGGTCTCTTTGCTTTCATTCTTTGCTTCTCAGGACATTAGGAGTAAAACTCTCCAAGCTCCCAGGATATTTTTACTTCAAGGTGTTTGTGATCTCTCTCTCTCTCCTCTCTCTCTCTCTCTCTCTCTCTCTCTCTCTCTCTCTCTCTCTCTCTCTCTCTCTCTCTCTCATACACACACACACACACACACACACACACACACACACACACATATATATATATATATTTGACCTAGGCAGTATAAGCTTGGCCTCCCCCAGAATATCCATGTTTCAAGCTATAGGCCAGGAGAAAAGCTAACAAAGGTCATAAATCATCCTACATATTCTTTAGCCATTGGTTTCTCTTGTCCAGTCAGAGGCGTGTCTGAAAGTATACTGAGGCCAGATTCAATAGAAATCTGAGCCAGCACCTGTGCAAATAATTTTAAGGCTACTTTTCCTGAAGCCGGATGAGTTTGTTTGTTTTGTTTTTTTAAGTAAGCCAGATTTTCTTTTATCTGGGGTGCTATCTCTTACATTCTTAGTGCTTTAGATTTCATAGAGGTAGGTGTTTTAGTCATAGCAATATTGGTTTTTTTGGTCATTTAAGCAGGATATAGATATTTCTTTCAAAAAGTATAATGCTTCGGCATAGCCTATGCCTCTACAGTGTTTAATATGAGTCACTATTGATAAACCAAACTTTATACTATTTCCATTGATTAGCTTTGCATCTCGCTCCCGAGTCTTCATGGGAGATGGACAAAGAGACACACAGGATAAGAAAGAAAAAAAGAGACTGCAGAGGAGGCTACAACTGAGGATAAAAAATAGCAAATGGTAGTAGAGATGAGGGGAAAAGAGATTCTACTAAAATTCATTTTGTTCAATAATGTCATAATCATATCTAATACCCACATGCTAATTTTAAAAATTAAAGAAACTGTAATTAAGATATATTATGTGAGAACAATTCTATTTTCAATAAAAGGAAAAAGTGAAAAATTAAAAAAAAAACAAGCAATCAAAAGCAGCAGGTGCATACCACAGGAGAGTACAAGTATTACTGGCATCATTGTCTGATCTTGTTCACTGTATGTGACATTAGGAACCCAAGAGTGAGTTTGTGTTTAGTACTTATAGTTCACTAGCTCTGAAGGTGAACTTTAGAATACAAGTAGAGTTGGCACTTTGTGTGTGCTACTTATGGCTAAAAACCTCTGGCATCCCGCTGTACTGCATGGCCTCTTTTGCCGTATCATCTATGTGTAGATTGACTCCACAGAGAGTCTTCCTAGAGCTCATATCATTTTAAAAGGCATTTTTTTTCTTTGTAATTTGGAAAGAACTATATGGAAAATGTATAGATAGGCATAAAGACAACAAACGTTTTGGAATTGTGGAATGATTTTATTGCTAAACTTATAGAGACCTAGAGAGATGTTACAATGCCCAAGTACTTGGGAACTCCTGGATGTAGAGCTTAAAAAACTAATCTGAGATTAACACTGATGTCTTACATGTCTTATAACATGATGATTTTAAAATGCGTTTTATATACCCAACCTTCCAAATGCTAAAACTTACCAACATAGGCCACTATATAATATCACTGGTTTACTCTGAACAAACGGCTGATCAGGAATTTGTTGGCTTCGTGACACTACTTAGGATCACCAGAGAATATCTGCACCCTTCCACAGTGTAATTTTTCTTCTGACTTGCTCCCCATGGCATGCTCAGCCTGCTTTCTTATAGAAGCCAGGACCCCAAGCCCAGGGATAGCACCACTCACAATGGACTAGGTCCTCTCACATCAATCACTAAATAAATTCTCTACAGGCTTGCCTACGGCCTAGTCTTACATAGGCATTTTCTCAGTTGAGGTTCCCTCTTCTCAGATGACTTTAGCTTATGTCAAGTTAACATAAAACTATGCAACACATGAGGCACAGAAGAGAAAAATATACGGGTATGGCCCTTTTTGCCCAGGACCGGAGATTACCCTGAATGAGACTAGAGTGTCATTTCAGTTTAGTGAGATCAGCAGGTAGCACATGGCGAAGCAAGTATATTTCAGGCATTCTTATTGGGAGAACTCAATAATGAGACAGAGTCCTTGCCACAAATATCTCTTAAGATTAGTACAAAATATAGATGTGAAAACAAATATTAAACACCACTATGATAATATTGCTTGGCAGGATAAATATAACAACTAATTTATATCAGAGACCCCACAGAAACATAGTTATAAAGCTGTAGAACAAACTCCAAACAGATGGTGTTTTGTAATTTTATTTTAATTTATTTGATAGTTCTTTTTTATCTGTCTCTAAATTTATGCTTAGTATGTTTTTCTTACCGAGGATTACCAGGATGCTACGGAGGATAATTGTAAACAATGGTTAAATGATTCCTTTACCCCAATGTATGCCCATCCTGCCCCTATTACTTAGCTGTACTCAAACTACCTCTTGTGCCTCAAGTGTTTTTCCCCAGTGTGTCTATTTGATCAAGTACTATCATTCTTCCAGGCCCCACTCAAAGCCTTCTTTTCCAAGAATGCTGTACTCCATTGAGAGGTACCATGCCCTCTTTAATGCTCACACGGTATACCATGGGTGTGTTTCCCCTGTGGTTTTTACCACTTCCTGCTTAAGTCTTTTAGTAATGTACTTGCTGATCCTTCCCCTCCACTAGTCTGAGCTTCATAGTGGAAAGTTCATTTTGCTGGAATCATGATTTTCTTTCAAATGCATCACAGCCTCTGGAATGCACTGTGGCTGATGGGATGCATGTTTCAGTCTTAAGTATATACAAGTGCATCATGTGGCTACAAATGCACACCTTCTACCACTTTAACACAAATAGAAAAAATTGTCATCATTTCCTCTAAGTCTAGCTGTCACACAAGCATAATTTTTACAATTGCTTTTTTCTGCTTTAGCCATGACTTTATTCTCAGAGACTTGATTTTTCAATGAATTAAGGTTATACTAATCCGTGTTCATTTTTTTCTTCTTTTAGCATTTCTTTTAGATCCATTTCTACTGGTGAAAATTCAGGATCATGTGTAAATCAATCAAACAAAAGGTTTAAAAAACAAAAATTTGAGGTGGAAGCATATAATCCTATATTATGACTTAGGAATTAGAAAAGATTAGAAGACTAAAAGAATGAGAAAATTCTTGAATAACTTGATACCCATAGTTTGTCTGTTTCTGCAACTCATATCAGATATAGAGTTGTTTAGGAAAGCTTTGTCTCTTGGTATACATTCATCAATAAATAGTATCAGAAACTAGATTTTCAGACACTGGTGGACAGTCTCCAAATTTGAAAGGAATGAATGGAATTCCAGACAGGTTCTGCATAGATGTTTATGAGGAATAGGGAGGTGTAGTAGAAAGCCAAAATAGAAACCTTTGGAACCAGGAGTGAAAGAGAAGTATTATGGAGAGAGATGGATATGCTTTTAACTTGAGAATTTTATGCCTGTTTGTGGACACAGCAGAAACATTGTGATTTGTTCTAAACAAAACATATAAATACAATCTCAGTAAACAAGAATTAGGTCTTTATTTTTTTAGGTAACCTCATAAGTGTCAAGCTCCAAGAGTCATTCTGGTCCTAGTCATCTGCTTTGGGACACCGGAATATAACAGGAAATTTGAATATTAGAACAAGAGTAGAGGCAAGAGAATTGAGGGCAGAATAGCAGACCCAGCATATAAAAATTAGTTCATGCAAGTCACCAGACTATATCATGCAAGTCACCAGACCTATCTCTGTTGGGTAGAGGTCCTTCCACATTAGGGCAGGCTCTTAGGAATGGCAGGCATGTGTCAAGAATTAGAGCCAGGGAGAAGGCTATGTTTATCAAGTGGTTGACATCATTAGTATGTTTCGGACTATAGTTTCATAACCTTCAGATCTCCTCTGTGTAAAGACTGAGGATTCTATGTGGGAAAAAATTAGGCCTGACTACTATGTTAACACACTGTGAAACTAAGAGGTCACAGAGTATTTTCTTTTTTTTTAATTTTATTAATTTATTCATATTACATCTCAATGGTTATCCCCTCCCTTGTATCCTCCCATTCCTCCCTCCCATTTTCCCCTTACTCCCCTCCTCTATGACTGTGACTGAGTATTTTCTAGGTACCCTTCTCCACATTGAGACTCCTTATGTCTTAGTTTACTTTGCTTCCTAGTGCCACAACCAACTTTTCTCCCAGGTTAGGAGAATTCCTTCCCTAGGAAGACAGAAACAATTTCCACTTCCTCCATATTGTTCCGCAGCTTTTGCATTGCAAAGTGTTCACTCAGCAGGAGCCATGGCTTCCCATAACAACACAGATGGAGCCTACCATCACCATTTCATTTACCCTTTCCCAGTATATATCATCTAGCAATTCTCAACACCCCAAGGGACCATGAAGTTATGGCATGATTGTATACAAACAGCTTTTTGGAGTAGCTGAAATCTCAGGTGAAGGTTAACTGACACTCTACACAAGTGGTTCTCAACTAGTGGGTCACAACCCCTGGCCATTGAAAGACCCTTGCACAAGGGTCACCTAAGGCCATCAAAAAACACAGATATTTACATTACAATTCATAACAGTAGCAAATATTACAGTTAAAAGTAGCAACAAAAATTATTTTATGTTTGTTGGTCACCAAACATGAGGAACTGTATGAAAGGATTGTCCTCTAAGAGAACACCAACAGTCAACAAATGCCATCCTGATGAACTCTTGCAAGCAAGCACAACTGATCATATGAAGATGGTGCCTATTTCACTTAGAAGGTTACATTCTCTAACATCCCTCCATCTCTATCTTGAGCATGTGTGTGTGTGTATGTGTGTGTGTGTGTCTCACATTCCTTGGGTATCAGAACACAATGTAAATTAGTTCATTCTTCAAATTTTCCATTAGTATATGGTGAACAAGAAGAAATTATATAGAAATACACTATAGGAAATAACATTGGGATTCTGTTCCATAGAAACTCAGCTAGAAAAAGGAGCTTTGTTTGGGTATTGGATGCCTTCTTATAAAATGACTCACTTTTAACCATGTCAACTTGGCCCAATCTACTCTTGGTAAGTTTTTGTGCTCAGTTTTTAACAAATTCACTATGTTCTTATGCAACCATTGAGAAATGCCCATAATATACACATGTACCCAGTAAAAGGAGGTTTCTAATAGCAACCTCTTTTTGTAGTAGTGTGAATATTTAACATTCTTGTTGCTAGTAACACAAGTGAATGACCTAATGTTTTCTCGCAGAAGAGAGTGACTGATTGATTATGTAGCCTCACATCAATCGTCAGTATCTAGGAAGTAAACTAGGGTTTACTGACTCACACTAGGGAACATATAAAGAGAGTGGATCTGTAAGCCTGCCCCTGAGGAGATTCACAGAGATTTAAGGAGTAAAAGTGTGGTTGAGGTAAAGGGCATAGGAATTCAGGAAATACACCTATTCAGTTAAACATCTCTCAGACTTAGTTCTATCATGTGTAACATGAAAATAACAGTAGCCAAAAATACCAAGAGTGACAATGCTTGTGAAAATACTGTATAAATTGCAATGTAATATGAATGTTTCTAGGAGATCACCTTGCCATTGTACAGGAAAATTATGCCAATTTTTAAATAAATACATACTTGCCTCTGTCCTTTCTGGACTCCTTAGCAAAGAGCTGCTTTTGGAGAAACAACTTTACTTGTAACTATCTCGTTCCACTATTTTCTATGCCCATAGCTTATTAGCACATAAGACACACTTCTTCCAATCTTCACCAGAATGACTTGGTCTTTGAATACCTCCAAGACTCTTAAATTTGTATATTTCCCTTCAAAAATAATATATTACAAAGATAACTCAAACTAGAGTGATATGTTCAGCTACATTTGTATAATACAAAAGTAGCTAACTGATTGGTTATATTATAGATATAATTATTGTCTTCCAGCAAATAAGTCAGGGTCAGAGATGGCTGACAGACCATGGAGGATTTTTTTTATCACAGATCTGCTTTGGATCTTAGTTGCAAAGTTACTAAAAGCTTGCACAGATAAATTACAGAATTTATGGCAAGAGCAAGCCATTCTCTAAAACCAAGGCTTAATTTCATTGTCTGGTGTTTTTTGAGCAAACACAACTGTCATTTCGCAATCTGCAAATTGGTGTGTAAAATTGGGGCTATAGTGGTGATCTTATTGAGATCAATTTATTTGTACTAACTTATACATATTAATATACGGACCTTTCCAATCCCATCACCCTTAAAAACTAACCTGGATCCCCTAAGGAGTATGTCTGCCCTGCCTTTATTAAGTGTTTGTTTTGAGTTCATGGACTCAAATTAATTAAGAAATATAATAGTAAGATAGTTAAGAAATAATAATTAGGAAGTTATTTCTCAAGTCCTTTTCTTTCTTTTCTCCTGATGCCTAAACTGGCAGGGGTATTGGTGGTTATATTCATCTGACAATGAGGTGACAACAAGCTGAACTTTGTCCACTAGCTTCCCTTGGCATGTTTAATTCAGAGTTCTGGATTCTTGCAACTAGAATTTCATACAGTGGCCTTGTTAAAATTTAGGACTAAGACTTAAGAGCAGTGTTCCAATAGGCCATTATCAAGGTGGTGAGACATACATTTTGCAAAACTGTAAAGCTGTTTCTGTTCATTGTTTTCACTCCAGAAAGATGCTAATTTTCTTTAGTAAAATATTAAAATGTCATGAATCGGAAGAACCTGGGTCTTTCACTTAGAAGCATATTAAAAACATGTACATGAATCCAAGATCAATAAATCATTGATCAAATAGGACATATTGACAGCTTTTCAATATGTTAGACAGTGGATGACAAAAAACTATCTCTTACATTGTTTCCTACACATCTGAATGAAAGAAAGAACCATTCTTTTCCATTTACAGTGACCTATGAGACATCATATACTGCTGGACAGTGTCACATGGCAATATCACAAGATAATAATTGAAAGGTGGACAGAGGCCATTTGAAGAAGGATTGAATCATGGAGAGAGCCTCTCACAGGGATCCATTTTGAAATACTGGGATTGCAGTTTCAAAGGCTATTTTGAATTCCCACCCAGTTGCACTGCAGATAATAGAATATCGAAGTCACCAGAGGTGACAGAATGGGTAATAGAATGAAATGAATGAGATGAGAAATCGTGAAGAGTTAGAGTTCATTTTTATTTTGTGAAGAGCCTACTTTAAGGACGGTGGTAAAGTCACCATTAGACAAAAGAACAGTGCCCATGTAACTATAGGGAAGTCTCTGAAGCTCTTTGGACTTTTGCTTTTTTTTTTTTTTTCTCCCCAAAGGCATTAATGAGATTTGCTCTTTCTACATCATGGCTACACTGTGAGATGACGCATGGCAACATATCTTAAAAATGTATGAATGCCTAGCATATCCTCAAAGACTTTTGCATGCTTTTACATTAAGGCAATTATACTATAATTTACAGAGTCCTTTTGATTTCTTTTTCAGACTTCTCTTCCAGCTACTCAGAATTACTGGCAGAAAAAGAGCACTCTAGGATTTTTTTTAGATGTATTCTACATGCCACATTATTCACTCTTTTAAAGTGTACAATTTTGTGGCTTTTAGTGTATTCAAGAAGTTTTACAAACATCACCACTATCTAATTCCAGATGGTTTTCATTACCTCCAGAGAAACCCTGTACTCATTAGTGCTTCCTCCCCGTTGCCATCCCTGCAGCCGCTGGCAAGCACCGCTTCACTCTCTGTCTCTGTAAAGTTGTCAACTCTAGAAATGTCAGATAAATAAAACAGTATAATATGTGGTCTCTCTATTTAGATTTAGTGTAGTGTGCATGCTTCCAAGTTTTTTCCACATCATAGCATGTATCAGTTCTTCATAAATTTCTCTGGGTGACTAATATTCCATGTATGGATATACCACTTTTGTTTACCTGTTCATTGGTTGATGTATATTTGAGGTGTTTCCATTTTCCTTTCTTATGAAGATATTTCAATGAATATTCATGTGTACGTTTTTTGTGCACCCATATGTTTTCATTCACTTGTGTTTATATCTAAGAATAAATTAAAGGGTCATACTGAGGAACTAACAACTCTTCAGTGCCCACTCTGTCACTTTTTGTACCAGTACTGTATCAGGTTCTAATTTCTACATATCCTTTCCATCACAAATTATCATTCATTTCTACTCTTACTATTATCACTGATCCCATCCTAGTGTGTGCACAGTGAGCATTTCACTGTGGCTTTCACTAAAATTTTGCATATGGTTTAAACTGTACATTTTTAATATTCCTTTCAACCATTTATATATCTTCTACAGATACAAAACAACTCATGTTATTCCAATTAGGTTGGGTTTTTTGTTATTGAATTGCATGTGTGCAATCTCAGATATGAAGAAGTAAGACTATTTATATTCACAATACTCACAAATGACATTAAATTGTATAAAGAAAAAATTAAAGCACAGAGAATAAGTATTATATCTAGTAAATGCATTTTCTAGGTTGCTATATGGTAGTAGGTCTATATACAAATAGTAAGTGCTGTTTTATAGCCCAATAATAATTCAAAATGGGATGAAAAACAAATCCATTTACAACAGCTTTAAAAAGTATAAAAGACTTTTAAAATGAATTTGACAAAGAAATGCAAGAGCCATACATTTAAAACTAAAAACTAAATAATTTAAAGAATCTAAATGAAGCCAGGCATGGTGGCACATGCCTGTAATCTCAGCTGCCAGGGAGGCAGAGACAGGGAGATATCTGTGAGTTCAAGGCCAGCCTGATCTACAAAGACAGTCCAGGACAGCCAAGGCTACATAAAGCAACTCTATTTTAAAAAAACAAAACAAAACAAAACAAAAATCCATATGAAAGAAGTCCTATGTTGCTGAATTTGAAAACATTAGATTTTTAGTGATAATTCTTATCAAACTGATTTACAGATACCATGTAATGTCAAAAAGAAATGGCTATAATTTTCATCAAAATCGGTAAAATTCAAATCCATATGTAAATTCCAAAATTCCCTAGAGGTCATCACCATTTTAAAATGAAGGACAACTTTAGAGGAATTTGAGTATTTAACTTCAAACCTCACCATAAAGTTACAATAATCAAAATATTGTGATATTTTAAAAAACAATAGACTATGTTTCAGTGAAATAGAACTGGGAATATACATATGGTCACACACTTATGTTTCACAATAGTTTTTTTCACAAAGATATGAAGAAATCCTTTGGAGAAATAAAATTCTTTTCAGAAAAATGTTGATCAGACAGAGGGTGTCTATAAGGAAGCAAATTAATTAGGACCCCTATCCATCACCGTATGCAAACCTTTAAGAAAATAAATCACAATATTAAATTTAACATTAAAAATATATGATTCTTAAAGTAAATGCAGGGTCATGTATATGTATATATATATATATATATATATATATATATATATATATATATATATATATACATGAACCTTTATTAGGCAATAGTTTTAGATAGGACAACAAAACACTGAAAGTAAGGGGGCTGGAGAGATGGCTCAGAGGTTAAAGGAATTGACTGCTCCTCCAGAGGTCATGAGTTCAATTCCCAGCAACCACATGGTGGCTCACAACTATCTATAATGTGATTTGATGCCCTCTTCTGGCCTGTGGGTGTACATGCAGGCAGAGCATTGTATATGTAATAAATAAATAAATCTGTTTACAAACAAAACAAAATGTTGAAAGTAAGAGGGCAAAAGAGATATGTTGATTCTATAAAAATTAAAGAACTTTTTGATGGACCATCAAAAAGTAAAAGATAACTTATAGAATAGAAAAAGTTTGAAAATTTCATATCTGAGATTGCACACATGCAATTCAATAACAAAAAACCCAACCTAATTTAAATAACATGAGTTGTTTTGTATCTGTAGAAGATAAGTGTCATTTATTTTATTCTCTTGAATCATTGCTCCATCTTTAACCTCTGGTACAATACTGAACAGTAATGAAGTCAGAAATCTTTCTCTCAATCCTTATATGAAGAGCAAAGAATTTTATTTTACCCATACAACTAAAAATTGTTAATCATTTGAGAATTTTATTTTCTGAAATATTCTTCCCACTAATTCTTCTAGAAGTTTCAGAGTTTCAAGGCTACCATTCAGAACTTTGATGCATTTGGAGTTAACTTTGTACAGGATGAGAGAGGGGAATCTAATTTCATTCTAATACTTGTATACATCCATTTTTCTCAATACTGTTTGTTATAGATGTTATCTGTTCTCCAATATAGTTTTTAATTACAAGCATCGGTGTTTGTAGATTCATGGGCTTATTTCTGAGTCCTTGATTCTATTCCCTTAGTCAATATCTCATCTTTTTCTTCCAGTACCATGCTGTTTTTACTACTGTGGCTCAGTAGTATCACTCAAAATCACACATGGTGATAACTTCAGCTATATTTGTATTATTCAGTACTGTTTGGGACTTCTGTGCTTCTATGTGCATTTTAAGATTTTTTTTCATAATTTCTGTAGACCTGCCTTGGTATTTTGAATTGATAGATTGCTTTGGGTAGGATGGCTATTTTCACAATGTTAATTCTACCTTTCCATGTGTTTGAGAGACTTTTCCATCTTTTGGTGTCTTCAATTTCTTTCTTTAGTGTTTTAAGGTTTTCTTTGTAAAATTCTTTTACAACTTTCATTAGATTAATTCCAAGACTTTTCAAGGCTATTGTGAGTAAGATAATTCCCTGATTTCTTCCTTGGTATATTAATCATTGGCATCTAGGAAGACTATTGAATTTTGAATGTTAGTATTATGTTCAGCTATTTTTTTAAATTTACATTACTTCATTTATTTAATACCTTTACAGCCTGATCCCAGCCTAGTCCGTCCTTTCCCTCCTTTGCTTCCAGTCTCACCATCATACTCCCTTACCCTTAGTCTATCCTCTCCTTCTTAGAGAAAGGAAGG
Organism: Acomys minous; assembly: GCF_964271855.1. Taxonomy (NCBI): domain Eukaryota; kingdom Metazoa; phylum Chordata; class Mammalia; order Rodentia; family Muridae; genus Acomys; species Acomys minous. The sequence continues at coordinate 77,603,912 of NC_140488.1, read as the reverse complement.
CCCTCCATGGGTACCAACCCACCCTGGCATCTCAAGACATAGCAGGACTAAACTCGTCCCCTCTCACTGATGCCAGACAAGGCAGCCCAGCTAGGAAAAAGGGATCCAAAGGCAGAGACAGCCCCTAATCCCATTTTTAGGAGACCTACATGATGACTAAGCTGTACATCTGCAACACATGTGTAAGGGGTCTAGGTCCGGCCCATGGAAACTCTTTAGCTGGTAGTTCAGTCTCTGTGAGCTCCCATGGTACCAGGTTACTTTGTTCATTAGGCCTTCTTGTGGCCCTTGACCCCTCTGGCTCTTTCAATCCTTCCTCCCACTGTTCCACAAAACTTCCTGAGCTCTGCCTTATGTTTGGTTGTGGGTCTCTGCATCTGTTTCCATCAGCTGCTGGATGACGCCTCTCAGAAGACGGTTATGCTAGGCTCCTGTCTCCAAGCATAGCAGAATATCATTAATAGTTACAGGGTTTGGCTCTCTCCCATGGGATATGTTTTAGGTTGAATCAGTCATTGCTTTGCCATTTTCTCAATCTCTGCTTTATCTTTATCCCTACACTTCTTGTGGGCAAGACAAATTTTGGTCAAAGGTTTTATGCATGGGTTGGTGTCCTCCTTCCTCCACTGGAAGTCCCAGATGGCTGCAGGAGGTAGAGAGTTCAGATTCCATGCGGAGCGAGGGGAACACTCCTTCATTGCTGGTTGGAGTGAAAACTTGTACAACTACTTTGGAAACCAATCTGACAGTTTCTAGGAAAGTTGGGAATAGTTCTACTTCAAGACCCAGCCATACCACTTCTGCATATATCCAAAAGATGTTCTACCATACAACAAGGACACTTGTTTATATGTTCATAGCAGCCTTATTTGTAATTGCCAGAAACTGAAAACAATCTAGATGTCCCTCAACTAAAGAATGGATAGAGAAACTGGGTGCATTTACACAATGGAATACTACTCAATTATTAAAACAAAGACATCATGCAGTTTTCAAGCAAATGGATAGAACTAGAAAATATCTTAAAAGACACATATAGTATGTACTCACTTATAAGTGGACATTAGCCATAGTGTACAGGATAACCATGCTACAACCCACAGACCAAAAGAAACCAAGGAAGGTTCAAGGGAGGATGCTTGGATCTCACAATGAAGAGGAAATAAAATAGTCATCTGAAGTAGATGGATGGAGGGAACTGTGTGGAAGATCAGGTGGGGAGGATAATGAGTGCAGGGATAAGGTGTGAGGAGAGCGGGACTGGGTGGAGGCATGGTAGGGGAAGGAACTGGAGAGAGAACAAATTTGGTGGGGAAGCATCTCTTGGATAGGGCAGGCCCCTGGGAGTCTAGAGTGTTCTGCTATTTTAATTAATGCATTGCTCAGATTTAGGAGATTTCTAGAAGAGTCCCTTAGCTCTTTTATGAGAAGAATCATATTATCTTCAAGGATGCATATTTGGACTTTTTCCTTTCCCATTGTATCTCCTTTATCTTCTTCTACCACCTTATTGTTCTAGCTGAGACTTCAAGTATTGTGATGAACACAAGTAGAGAAGGGACACATTGTTCCTGATTTTAAAATGCTTCAAGTTTTTCTCCAGCAGCATGGTATCAGCTGTGGGCTTATTTTATATCACTTTTATTATGTTGAGATCTATCCCTCTGTGCCTAAATTATACAGGCCTTTTATTTTTTATCATGAATAAGTATTAGATTATCAAAGACATGTTATGGTTGCTGTCATTTGGCCTATTTGTATGGTGGGTTACAATCATTGTTGTACATATGTGATTCATCTCTACATCTCTAGGATAAAATTGAGTTCATCGTGGAAGGTCTTTTTAAATCTAATCTTGAATTCTATTGGGAAGTTATAATGAGCAGGTTTTGTCTACGTTCATAAGGAGATTGACCTATGTTCTACTTAGGTTTTCTAGTCCTGTGATAAAACACCATGACCAAATGAAGTTGGAGGAGGGGAAAGTTTATTTCACCTTACAGCTTAGAGTATGTCATGAAGGCAAGTCAGCGAAGGAACTCAAGACAGAAACCTGGAAGCAGAAGCTGAAGCAGAGGCCGTAGAAGAGTGTGCCTTAGTCCTCATGGCTTGCTCAGCCTGCTCTCTCATAGGACTCAGGACCAGCAGTCCAGTGGTGACAGCTACAACAGTGAGCTGAGAACTCCCATATAAATCATCAATCAAGAAAACGCACTACAGGCTTGTGCACAGTCAATCTGATGGAGGTATTTTCCCAACTGAGATTTCTCTTACCAGATAACTCTAGTATGTGTCAAGTTCACAAAACAAAATTAACAGAGATAATTGACCCCTTATCCACCAGGCACACTAACCCATTATTTTCAAACCAGACCATTTACTGTCTTCTTTATTACTACAATCTCATATAAATATCAACACCACAATATAAAACAATATAACTTTAAAAGTTTCATAGTTTACATTCAATCTCTTTAAACTATCAAAAGTCTAAAAATTTTAGAGAGACTCTAAAAATCAGCCTGGGTGTGCTGCTGCACACCTGTAATCCCAGAATTTGGGAGGCAAAGGCAGGAGGATCTCTGTGAGTTCGAGGCCAGCCTGGTGTGCAAAGTGAGTCCATGACAACCAAGGCAACACAGACAAACTGTGTCTCAAAACAAAATAAGAAACAAAACAAACAATAACAACAACAACAACAACAAAAAGAAACTAACAATATCGGTCTCTCTAAAAATCTGAAGTTTCTCTAAAATGTTTAAGTTTTTTAACTGTGGGCTACTATAAAATAAAAATTAAGTTATATACTTCTTGTTCCAAGAGCAACAAACGAAAGCCAAAAGAAATTTGGAGAGGGGAGAGCTTATTTCACCTTACACCTTACAGTACTTCATGAGTGGAAGTTAGCAAAGGAACAAGGCCATAGAAGAATCATGATATCTGGCTTGGTTCTCATGGTTCACTCGGCTTGCTTTCTTATAGCTCGAAGGACCACCTGTTCAGGAGTGACACCACCTCCGGCAGGTCCCTCCTTCATCAACCATTAAATAAAATGCAATAAAATGTACCACTGACTGCCCTCTGATGGCAGCATTTTCTCAGTTGACCTCCCTCTTTCCAGATACTTTTAGTCTCTTTCAAATTGAAAGTTAATCAATCAAATTAAAAAACACAAAAACCTAACCAGGCCATCTTATAATTATCCTTTTGTGTTAAGTCTTTCTAAAGATTTGTTTTTCTATTTTATGGACTAAATTGCAAAGTTTTGGTTTTTAGCACTTCTTTTAAGATCTAGTAGAAATTTTGTGCTTGAATCCCTCAGCCCTGAGTATTTTTTATAGTTGGGAGATTTTTAATAAATATTTTTTATTTAATTTAGTGTTTTGGTTCTGTTTAAATTATTTACCTCATTTCGATTTAACTTGTTAGATCAGATACATGTAGAAATTTATTTATTTTAGATATCTCAATTTACTGTCTTTATGATTCTCTGAATTTCCTCATTTATTAATCTTTCCTTTTTATCACTAATTTTATCAGTTTAGGATTTCTCTCTTTTGGGTAAGCTGGCTAAAAACATGTCAGTCTTTCAAAGAGTGAAGTCTTAGTATCACTGATTCTTTGTATTGTCTTCATTTCTATATCATTAACTTCAGTGATGATTTTGACTCTCATCTATTATTTGGTGTATTGTTTGTTCTTGTTCTTCCAAAATCTTAAGTTACATTGTTAAGTTATTAATTTGTGATCTCTTAATTTTGGATCAAGGCATTTAATGATATAAACTTTTATTTTTATTCTGCACAATTGATTTTAGGACAATGTGTTTTCATATTTATTCAGGTCTAAAATTTTCTGATTTTCTTTGTGATATCTTCTCACTCTGTACTACGTTGTGTAGTCTCCACAAGTTTGTGTAATTTCTCTAGTTTATATAATTATTGATATCCAGTTTTATCACATTGTGATCAAAATGTAGATGTTATTTCAATTTTCCTATATTTGTTGAGACTGTTTCTTTCCTGATATGTGAGCAATTATGGAGAAAGTTCTACAGGCTGCTGAGAAGAATGTGTACTCTTTAGTGTTAATGTGGAATGTTGTGTAGATGTCTGTTAGGTCTATTTGATTTATGATGTTACTTAACTCAAATTTTCCTCTACTCATCTTTTATCCAGATTATTTTCCTATTGGCTAGAGTGGGATATCGAATTCACAACTGTCACTATGTTGGGTTTAATCTATATTCTCAGATATAACAATAGTTCTTTTATGAAAATGTAAAACTGTTTTGATGCATATATGCTTATAATTTTAACATCCTCTTGGTATATTATTTTGTTTGTATTGTCATGTTTTCTCAGACTTCCTTTTATTAACTGTTTTGAATATTTATTTATTCCATGTGGCCGCTTGGATATGTTTATACTTGTCTTCGAACTGAAGTATTCTTTCCAGTTTCCTCTGTAGAGCTATCCTGGTGACCATTAACTCTATTAATATGTTTCAGCATGGAATGATTTTCTTTGTCCTTCAATTTTAATATATAGTTTTGTTGATTATAATATTCTAAGTTGACATCATTTTTCTTTCAGAACTTGGAATATATCTTCCCAGATTCTTCTGTCTTTCAAAGTTTCTGTCAAAAAAAGCAAATATTATTCTGATGGACCTGCCTTTACAAGTGATATGACTTTTGCTCTCTCAACCTTTAATCCCTTTCTTTTGTCTGAGATTTTAATATTTAACTACAATATGTTTGGCAACGTTTCTTTTTTGGGCCTCTCTCTTTAGAGTTCTGTGGGATTCTTGCATGTGTATGGACATTCTTTACTCTTGGTTTAGGAAATCCTATGACTTTCTTGAAAATATTCCCTATGCCTTTGCTATAGTGTTCTTCTTCTATACCAATAATCAGAAGACTGAGTTTTTTTTTTCACGATATCACAGAACTATCCAAATTTTCATCCCTACTACTTTTAAAATTTGTGGCTGACTGATACTGAATAATCTAATTCTTCTACCTTGTCTTTCATCCTGGATTAACTCTTTCCCTCATTATCTATTCTATTAGTGAAGATTTCCACTGAGCATTTTATTTGGCTTAATGAATTTCTCATTTACAAAATCATTTCAGTTTGTGTTTTATTCAGCAATTCTATCCTTATTTCCATATTTTAAATAGACATTTTTAGTTTATTCATATACTTGCTTTTGTTTTATTGGAGTATATCCCTGTTTTCTTTAAATTTTGAACAGAGTTATAACCATCCTTTTGAACTCTTTGTCTAGTAGTTCTTCTAAGTCATTTTTATTAAGTGTCTCTAGTATTGGATTACTGATTTATAGAGGAGACATGCTGTCTTGATTTTTTTTCTTTCAGTTTTTTGAGACAGGATTTCTCTATGTAAGCCTTGCTTTCTAAACAAGGTTAGCCTTGAACTCAGAGATCTGCCTGCCTCTGCCTCCTGGGTGCTAGGATTAAAAGCATGTGCCACCACACTTGGGATACACACACACACACACACACACACACACACACGCATATATATATATATATATATA